>NC_134365.1:211264886-211926386 GCF_035582795.1 Mycteria americana
TTTAGTTTCTTCTTCTTTCTTAAACTCAGTATTTTGTAATCTTGTAAATGTGAATGATATGCCAAGATCATGAAGAGACTCCTTGCCAGGTGCTTTCTACTTGAAGTACAAGGTATTGCGTTCAGGCATATTAGTAGCTTATAAAAATAAGGGAAAAGTAGAAGAATGTGCCAAATGCCAAGGTTGTTTTGTATTGTAAAGAAGAATCCAGGACAGAAAAAATGCTAAGCAATTTCTTCCTGTAGAATCACTTGCCCCAGCTCTAATGAGTTGTATATATTTTAGCTTATTGCCTTCACTGTGTGAAACCATTTAATAAAAATTAATTCAAGGTTTTCAAGGAAAGTGTGTCTAATCAAGTAAGATGATTGAGCTACAAATATTGATTAGTTTGAAACATAATTTCCCCTACTGAAGACTATTTGGTTCAAAGTCAGGTTTCCAAAGGAATTAAGTGTGTACAGTGGCCATCTACAATCAATATACCCCCCACAAGTAGCTTTTAAAATCATAAAATAAAATAGAAGGATTTGATTGGAAGGGACCTTGAAAGTCATCTAGGCCAACCTTGTGCTCAAAGTTAGCTTAACTTCAAACTTTTCAGCCACTTCTGAAAGAAGGCTGGTGGTCTGAATGATGGCTGAATTAATACAAATTTTTCATAAAACTTGTCTTAAGTGTAGGTTGGAGAACCAGGTGTTTCCACTGCTGGGAAGATGGGTAGAATTTAATAGTGTGTTCTGTTCGGCATTAGATGTTTAGCCTGAATGCTCAACTTGGACTACTAATAAAGTATAATGCCTGTTGGGAGGGCAGTAGGGACATGTGGAAGAGACATTGAGGGAGGCAATTTTGGGGGAAAAGTTAGAAATCCATGAGGAAGTTGAGTGGCAACACTAGCAGAATCTCCTTTCAGGAAAATACTGAGATAGCATATTTCATTTTGGATTACTCATGCATATATCTCCTGGAAGGAAAACTCAGCCCATACTTCACAAGTTAAGGAGGAATGACTGTGCATTGTTTTCAGGAAGCCTGTTGAAAGTTGCTGTAAGCATGCTGCACCATATTTTTAGACTCAACAACAAGAAGTCCTAATACTGCCTCCTGTGCAAATATTTCTATGAAATGGATGAATTCCAATATCAAGTAAATCAATGAGAAACTCGTAGTTGGACAAAAACATCTTAAAAAGGGAAAATGTTTCATAGGGTTGAATAATTTGTTGGATCCAAAGACCCTAGGATGGTAAATTTGGCTTCAGAATCTGACTCCTGCCTACTGGGGGGGAAGGAGGGTGGGAGAGAGGGTAGATGGGGCAATTTTTTCTCTGGGTAAGTCTTATTTATGTGATCGATTATACCGTATTCTGAATCATGGTATCTGAACAGATTTAGCTTGTGCCTCAATAACAGAGAAATACTGCATCTAGGCCACTTTACTGGAGGCTGCCATTTCTGAGAACAGGGAAGAGTGGGATCTCTGTGCATCTTTTTGCCTTTTTAACACTTTCGTGAGTGTGGCAGATCAGGAGCACTGGCTAAATCTACAGAGCTAGTCGTTACCTTTTTGGTTACTCTTCCATCTCTACATCTGTTGACAGTCCTTCTAGTAGGAATCCATCTTATGCAGCTGGGAGTTACTTATACCTATTTTGAACAGTTACATCCTATGATTATTTTTTTTAATATATATGTATAAAACCATACATATTATATAATATAATCATACACAGAATGAAAGTCACACTCTGCAATAGCATAACTAGCATATATATAGACTATACTATATGCGATGTGGTAGGTATTCAGATTTTTGTTCTCCCATTGGCAGCTTTCAGTCCCTCGTTTACTGTTGACGTGATTTTTGATATATTGCAAAAAGTCTGAACTGCCTTCTTTGTTAGGAATAAATCCAGTTCTCTTGTATCATGGTCTCACACTGCCAGCTCTCATTCCCTCTTCCCTGGCTCCCAGTGTTGCTTCTCATGCTCTAGATTAGCAGAACTCCTGTCTTCTTGTCACGCTTCTACCTTTGTAGCCTTTGCTAAATCCCTCTGTCTTTGCTGGGTTAAGACCAGATGTCACATTTCTGTTCTTCTGCACAGTTCAGCTCTATTTCTGTGAACTACTGCTTTTTCAGTCTACTCGTACCTGCCCATGATCTTGCTGATTGCATCCTCCTTGACCTTTCAGATCTGTACCTCCATTTTTACTACTTGTTGGAAAAGCCACTCAGGCTCTTGTTCTGTGTTTATCCACTGTTTATCCAGTATCTGAAACCCTTTTGTTTTGTGACTTTCCTGCATTTATTTTATTTTTTTCTTCCTTTTTTTTTTTTTTTTATGCCTTTCACTTTATTTTAAGCTTTGTTTTCATTGTGTGACGTAATTAATCTGTAATATCGGACAGGGAGCCAGAGCATTATTAGTATAAATGCACGGAATGAGCCTCTATTATTGTGTGACAAGTAATCAACTTGACAGAATATATTCTACATCTGAAGTCTAAGTGGTTTGTCTAAAAGAGCTGCAATTGCATGGTTTATGTTTCCTTTAATTATCCCTATTTGATAGTTACAGACTGGATTTCTTATTGGAATGTGGAGGCAAAATGATTGCAAATACTTGCTGCAAAGTGCACTACTGAGAATATGGTAACAGTTTAATTTTAAGACCTGCTGCTTAGACATCTAGACTAGGCTAAAAATATTTACTGTTCAGTTAAATGTAAAATGGTACATTCTAAAGGTATGTGGAGTTTGATTTGAAATTTCAATCTTGTTTCAAGGTTGCCATCTAGAAGTTACATATTTTGTGGAAATGTCCAGTAGACTTAATGTGTAGCTCAGAGACCCGAATGAGTTTTGATTGCAGAAGCACATATTCTAGATTTGTCACTCTCGGGAAAACAGGGTAATCATTTTGGATATCATTGCTTAAATTAAAGCCCTGTCTGGACTGTGAAGTAATTTTTAACATTTTTTTAGCAAATTCAACCCAAAACAGTATTTAATGAGCTAGAAAGAAACTGCAAGGCAGCTAGCTGAGGTTAAGGAAAGGTTAAAGTATCATGAATGAAAACTAAAATAATTCATTTTTGTGGCTCTTTTGAGCTGGATATCTTAGATCTAATTCTTATTCAGCTTTGTGCCAAATAAACTGTGGAGTAGTAATAAATTAACCTGCCTCCTGGTTAATTATGAGAAACTGTGAATTGCTTGGCAACATTAACATTTCTTCAGTAGAAGAAAAGGGACCAGAACCCGTTGTGTTTTGGGTCTTACCAGGCACCTTTCCATGAGTCAGTGTTTTAGAAATGGCTCTTTATAGGGTTTTTTAATTGCTAGAAGGAGCTGCCATCCTGTGTAACTCCAGTTTTGTCCACTTCAAAGCGGAGAAAAATGCTTGAAGTGTCGGGCATATCAGTCTCAGTTATAAAGATGACTCTAGTGGCTTATTACCCATGCTGTTTTATTTATGTATTTAAAAATTGTCCTTTTTCTGTGTTGCATTTATCAAGTTTCAACTTTAAGTTACTGTGCTTGCTTGTCTTTTGTCTGCTAGGTTTAAAGATCCTTTCTTACCACATTTTTTGTTCCTCATATTAATGCAAGCAGGCTATAATTATAGTTGGTGTACTCTTTGGTAAACTAAATAGACTGAGTGTAGGAGGCATTTTCCAATACCTCTTGTTTAAGATAATCTTCTTTTATGCAGAGTATAAAAGAATGCTAACACTCATGCAGGCTCTTTCACATCTGCCAAAACAGAAACAATTTTCAGTACAGAGCAATAACTTCCCTATTTTTACTTATATTCTTTCATGTTTATGACCATGTTATTGCTTTTGGTTGTAATATCAGCATCACGTTCACCTGGATAGCTGCCATGGTTCCCAAGATGGTAAAGCAAAGTCTTTCATTCTGGACTGGAGTGCTGGGGCTAGATCCTTTGCCCCATTCCCCAAGTGTCAGCATTGCTTTCTCTAGTTTCCCATTTTCTACAGTGATTGTCAGCTCTGACAGTAAACATTTTTTTCCTTATTTCAGGATAGAAGTGTTAGATGACTGAAGTTTAAGAACTGACTGTCATTGGAGAGAGCTGTTCAGTAGTTAGCAAGGAAGATACGATCGCTAACCTGTCACAGTAGTTCAGGGGTCAATTTTTTTTTTTTTTTTTGGTCAAAATGAGGCCTAAAGTGGAATTCTTTCTTTTTGGGATGCAGCAGTTTCCAGTTAGGAAATTCTCACAGGGCAGCTACTCCAGCCCCTCAGCCACCTTGGTGGCCCTCTGCAGAGCTTGCTTCAGTTCGTATCAATGTGTCTTGTGCTGAGGAGGCCTAAAACTGGGTATTGAATTCCAGGTGTGATCTTTGTTAATATAGTCACACTGTCAGAGGATCACTTTTCTATATGGCATTTCATCTTCTCTCAAGCTAAAACTCCATTTTGTTGCTCTGAACGTGAAATATATGCACATCTATGACACTAGGAATAGCGATCACTAATTATGAGAATTGCATCTATTGGACATTCACCCATGTTACTGAAAATTAAGTCATGCACAAAATTTCAAAATTCAAAACCTCAAGGTTTTGGCTTATTCCTCCCAAGTTTCACTATACAACAAAATATTAACTAAATTAAATACACATGTTTTTTCCTAAGTAATTATTTCAATATCAGTATTTTATTTTTAAGTATTGTAGACCCACTTAGCTAGTTTATTGCTTTTACATACAGCAACTAAATTGTATTGTTAGCCTATAACAGTCCTGTTTCTCAGGAACACTGATTTAATGCATGTCTCCCATAAACGTGGGTGAGAGCTGTGCATCTGACTCGCCACGTTCTCAGCAGAGACTAAGCCACTCTTTATGCATGTAACATTCCAGTTATATTCTCGAATAATGCTAGTTGTAAACACTTCTTAATTACTCAGTGTCGCAAACAATTCTTGTTGAACATCTGTTGGTGACAATTACTGAAGAGTATCATGTATGATTGCTTAGTGTAGAACAAAAACCAATTACTACTGAGTTCAGATGTGTTATTACTTTCTGGAAATCTTATCCTATCAGTCAGCCTTACTGGTAACCCTTGGTTTGATTGTAGCTCTGCTGTACTGTTGTGTTTACCATTCACATCAAGTCTGTTTTGTCCTGTCAGATGCTCCAAATTGGTTTGATGCTGCCCCAGGAAAATGTTGTAAATTAGATATGGCATCTCTGCTCTGACTTCTGCTAATACGTTTAAAAATGAAATTCTTGCGAAAAGGCCTATTGCACAGCTCAATTTTATGAGATATTAGGGAAGAATAATACTATTGTGTTTTTAAAAATACTATTTGTTTATTCCTATTTTGTTTATGACTCATTTAATAGTACATATTGTAGAATATGGAGAAGATAATGTACTGCTTGTTTGCATGTCTTTCAACTCTAGCTGTCTCCCTCAGCTTTTAATAAGTGAGTTAATAAAGGCCATGCTCTGTGACAGACTTGGGTGGTCTTTCTAGTAAGCAGATCTGGGTTAACATTTTATTTCTCTTGTGTGTGTAGACTCAGTCATCTCTGATTCTATATAGATACTCTATTTATCATAGCTACTTCTGATGTCCTTTGAGACTCAATTGTATTTATCACTCTTGGAATTTTTGAGATTGTAGATTTTCTACAGAATATTTCCCTCATTTAGGGCATAATATGAATGGTGCTTTATTAACAAACTGCAAATCATTATCCACTTACCCTTCAAATCTAGTCTGGAAATTGAATAATTTCCAAGGTCTTTTTTCTTTACACTAGTTTTCAAATGCATTATAAACACAAATGTGTTTTCAGAATTTCTACAGGTGAAGTGAAAGGTGAGTGTTAAGATGGAAAAATAAGGTCAAAGCTAAGTGTTCTTTCATTATAAGTGCTCAGTTTTAAGCATTTAGAGTATTATTTTTCAGAATACTTGGCATTATATAATGTAATACAGCTCTTCATGTGGCTTCAACACGGATTCTATTGCCGTCAGCTGCATCTGTAAGTGCTCCGTACTTCTGCAGTCTCCCGTCTTTCCCTTGAAGTGCTTTTGTTGTGTTTTGTTTTGTGCTTAAGCTCTCACTGCCAGCATTTCTATAGTCTTATCTGTAGGTGCAACACTTGTTCTCATATAAATTAAGAGCGAGCTTAAACTCACAAGGGGAGGAAAGCGTATAATGGTCTAGTTAGATCCTCATGAGCCTCATTAGATTTACATGTACTGTCATGCGTTTAATGACAGAGATCCTACATTGTTTTAAGTATCAATGTCTTTAATTCAGTCATAAAGCATGAAGTTGTCATAAATAAATTCAGTCATAAAGCACAAAAGTCTTCTCAACCAGTTTTAACTATTGGAAGATTATCTAGGAATGCAATTTGTCTTGCATATCTCTACATGTGTTTACATCTAAATCAGTTGCCTTGGCTCCTGCTACCATGAAATAAGTTTTAATCCATGTGGTCAGTGGAGTGTAAGGGGGTAGTGTCTTGCTTTCTGAAGAAGAATTTCATATTTGGTTAGGTAAATTGTACCCAAAGTTTAATTTACAATGTTGACTAGATCTCTACCTAATATAATGGAGTCTACACAACTAGCTTGTCTGTAGGCACCCAGATTTAGGTGACAAGAATTCAATTCTATTTTTTTATATTTGTGTAGATTTCCTCTGTAGCAAGAGGTGAACTAGCTTCTTTCTATATTCCTGTTTTTCTCCATTAACTTTATTCACCTGACAGTCCTGAAGGAACTTAGTACTAAAATGCAAAACTGTGTGTGAACTTGTATTACAAACAGCCCTTGTGCCATAGGACTGGCAGGCTGTCAATCTAATTTTGGTGTATTTAAAAAAAAAAGGGGGGGGGGATGGAGATGATAATCAGACCTTGTGGGTAGTAGAATGCCATGCCGGTGGTGCGGAACTGTTGAAGGAGCTTGCAAAGAGGAGATGCTTGCAGATAGCTGGCAGATGAAATTCATTTTAGATACATTGCTAGGTAACACATGAAGGGGAAAGTAATTTAAATTGTGCTTACAATAGTGCTGGGCTTAGAAGTACCCATTAAAACTGGGATCTTGGAGTCATTGTCAAGAGGTTTCTGAAACCATCAGCTCAGTATCCACTGGCAGCAAAAAGGCCAATGAAATTGTGAGACAACAAGACATGGCATCGTTTTGCTGCCATATAAAACTTGGCTTCCCACGGCTTTAAGTATTGGTGCAGTTCTGGTCTCTGTATTTTGACAAGGATGTACTGAGGTGAGAGAGAATATATGTAGAAGAGCAAGTGTTCTCTGACTTCAGCCCAGGTTCAGCTCTGTGGGATTCAGTTCTTATTAATACATGCTGGTAAATATACCTATCTTTAAAAGCCATTCCTTGGCAAAAAAAAAATCTGATAGTTCAATGCAAAAATAAATAATACAGTAGCTATTTTTTCATGTTACTATTACAATTTTTATGGGCAATTATCCGAGGGATAAGAAGATAACTTACTATTTTCATTTTTCGTTCTTTGCATAGTGGGGTTTTTTTTGTTTTTTTTTTTTTTTTTTTTCTTTAGTAGGTGGTTGAACCCCAAGGAAAAGAACAGCTTAGATATTAAATGGTCTGTATATGCATAACTCTACTCTTGCAATGAGAGAGCTGGAATAACAATAATCACAATAAAAATAAACACACATATTATTGTGAGCAATTGTTTTAGCTCAAATAACTGTCATTCTGTATAACATAAAATTACAGGGGGTAATCGTGATAGAAATAATTGCTATGATTAAATATGAACAAAGTGCTTGATAGCAAAATAAAGCAAGAATACATTATTACTGATTTGTTTTACCGAAGTGCAGGGTAGCATTTTAAATTCACTAAAGATGATCAGCCTTCAAGTTCTTTGTAACAAAGGACTTGTGTATAATAAAAAAAATAGCGTGATAGGCTTTCTTAAAAGGATCTTGGGTCAGCCTGTGGTTCTTGGTGCTGCAACTCAAATTTAAAAGCCATGAATCTAGTAGCATTCATGGAGCAAGTTCAGATCAATTCACAATGTTGAGTATTGCCCATCTTACTTGCCAGTAATATGGAACATAATAACAAATTATATGCTTAGGCAGGCAGGCAAGGTAATGTTTCTACTGGGTATTGAAGACCCTTTCTTAAATAAAAGGGAACAGGGAGAAGTTATGGCTAATGTTTTTGTAACATATTTCTTCAGCTCTGTCACTTGGAGCTACACTTTGCAAATGAAAGATTCTAGAAAAACTGGTGTGGTTATATTCAGCATAGTTCATCAAGGCTGATTTTCTGTGTGTTGTGTTAGCAAACATTAGACATGCTGAATCTCTTTTGATGCTTTAGAGGAAACTGGAGGAGGAGATTCGATTTAGGATATCATTAATATTTGCTATTCCAGAACAGGATTTTTTGAAAAGGGTTAGCAGTTCCGTAAAGCTGCCTGTTGGTTTATGTACAACTATAAAGATAGCTCACAAGCTGAGAATCAAAATAATTTTCTCTAATAATATCACAGTGAAAAAAATTGCAAAATACAGTTTGTTTTGTTGCATATATTCAGATATATATCTGTATATTTCTCATGCAGACCACAAAACATTAGAAAGAGAGAAAATTTATGACACAGACTCTAATCACTCTTCTATAAAGCCAGGTTCACTGAGTCTTTCGCACAGCAGTGGAGAGTAGGTGAGCATTTCTTACACTATAGGCTATAGTCTATAGTGTATAGACTAAGACTATAAATCACCAAACTAACAGCTAGGGTCAAAAGCACACATAATAGCTAAAATTACAGTTAACTTTTCCCCCTAATTGGTGGTATGCTTGCATAGCAGCATTTCATGCACTAAAATATCAAGGCAGTTTCTGCAATTTTCTTGCAGTAAATGTCTTTCTCCTACCTTAAGACCACTTTTCCTTGACCTGCTTAAAAAATCTATAGTATTTATACTAATAAATTTCAACAAAACTGCTTGCTGAGATACCAATAACAATATTTTTATCTGATACTGAAGAATTTAGATGGCGCATGTATTAATACATATATATATGTGTATATATATATAAAAAAGAGAAAAAAAACGAAGTTAGATAATAGGGAGCAAAGACATGTGACACGTATTTGGAGTTGTGAAAAAAACCAACATGTAATTTCAGTTTCATAATTGTCATCTAAAGGAATACCCATAGCTTTTCCTTTCTTCAACCAAAGGCAGTTTATGATACCTCTCTCCTTTCACAAACTCATTGTACTTAAAAATGTTAGCGGATGTTGGACAATGGGTACTGGAAAAGATAGATATTGTAAGTTAAAGAAAAATTTGTAAACAGAGTAAAACACTGGCACAAATAAGTTAATATTGTATATTAATAATTGGGGGTTTGTACCTTTTGAAAGATGCGGCCAGAGTTGGTGGGTATATTAAGCTGGAAAGGGTGATGAAGGGCAAAGCATGTGCCATTATAAATGGTAATTTATGTATGAATGGACTATATGTTTTATGCACAGAGAAGAACATATGTATCCCTGTCAATAAAGACCTTTGATCTCCATAGAAAACAAACAAGAACAGGCAAGAAAACACATGATTAAGAAACTACCCAACAGTTGTTCATCAAAGGCTGGCATTTCTCTGTGTACTGTTAGCAGAGTCAGTTTATTGAGAAATTCCCAGCTATTGTACATGTAGATGATGCAAAAAGTACTTTGAGGAAAATGGGTTGAGAAGTATATATTCTGCTTCTCTAGTCTTCAGAGTTCAGTTCAGCTCCACGCCAGTGGTTAGTGGCAGAGCTTCTGCAAAGGTGGTGTATGAAGTTGAAGTGGAATTGTAAAATTTACTTTAAAAAATCTGCAAATAACACAGTCCTGATACCAGAAATCTCTCCTTGTGGGCAGACAGGCTCATGAGAAAAATACGTCCCTTGTCAGTGGCGATTCCTTGGTTGAATCAGGAGTCATTGAAAGTCCTGATACTGTGTTTCTGGTGTATGCACTTCAAGTAGCTCTGAAATTAGAGGACCTTGAAGAGACTTTACAGAAACCGGTGGTTGACAATATAACCAAAGAAGGATAGTGCATATTTTAGAGCGTTGGATAATGCACAAGGTCTCAATAATTGCTTTAAGCTTCACTTACTTTTCACAGTCAAAGAAGAGTTAACTCCTGAATGGGGATACTAACGTTAGGAAAGTATTATCTGTGTTTTGATGCAGTTCATTGGACTACAGGAAATTAAAAGATAAGGAAGAATTCTACAATTACTGTTCTTTTCTGCATGAAAACACCTGCTCTTTTAAAAAAGCTGTTATACTTCTGTTGTTCTCTCCTTGGAACTCACTTGTGCTGTGATCTCTGGTGTTGCCTGGGCTATTAAATATTTCAGCTGGCTACTTGTATGTGTTGAGATGGCTTGGAAGAGATTGTGCTTGTATGTCCTTTCAAGATCTCTTTTATTACCAATTTATTTATTTCCTTTGCCTTTCTTTTTCTGGTCACAAAGTTCTTTTGTTTGAAATTCCTACACTGAACAACAGTTTAAAATCTTCTTTCATTTTTCATGTGCATGGAACCATGGAAAATTGGGGTGTCACATAAGTGGTTATCTAATTTCTGTTTCCTAATATAAAAATTCAATGTTTTCTAAAAAAATCCCACCATAAATAGTGTTAAAATAAAGAAGCATGGAAAAAAGTAATTTTGAAGGAGAGTGACTGTTTTAATATTTATAGGTGTTTTACTTGCAGAAATACTGGGACTGAATGATTGGTAATAAGAATGAGTTTTGAGAGCATGAGAATTTATAAAAACAAACATCATTTTCAGCTTCTGTATCTAAACAATTCTTCCATCTTTAGTACCGGTAAGTTTACAAAGCTAAACTCTCTTTTGCTTTTCTCCATTTTGATGGAAGTCCTTCTGTGTTGATTTAGTCTTGTGTTTGGGGTATTTTTGCACAAAGGGTACTGTTTAAATTTTGGAGCAAAGGAATTGTTTTGATTTGAGTGTATAATCTTTTGTTTGTAGACGAATGTGAACTTTTTGAGGTTGATAATTTCATTATCTAGTTAGTTACTTTTTGAACTCTAAGGTTGCACCAGAATCCTGGGACTTGTTTAAAGTGAAAAACCAATGAGTTACTTAAAATATAAATTAGTTTGACCTTAAATTGAGCTAGAACACAGGATGAAGTAGTTTACTACAGCTCATAATTGAGAATTGAGTTTCTTAGCACATGATAGCTTTTTTAAATAACGAAACTGGGTAATTGGGTATATAATAGTAGTTCCCTTAATTTCATAATTTCATAGCCTTTTCAGAAGATTACACTTTGGCTTTGATCAGAAACTTTTTAATCAGTATAGAGCTGTAACAGAGCAAACTACAATGCAAAGGAGCAAGAGCATGAAAAAATGCTGGTAATTTTATTTGCTAATAGTGGGTGCTGGTATTGACTGCAGCACCACTGCGGAGAGCTGCAGAGTATGCCATGTATTTGCCTGACCTCTAACTCAGTGAGAAGAGTAGAGATGATGGCAAAGCTTAAAACTATCCATTGGGGATTTGGGAATTTCTGGAGCTCAGGCAGGGAAGGAACGTTTTATGAGGAAAGGTTATGCACAGAGAAGCGGGGCCAAACAGTTGAATGGCGGGAGAAAGATGGTACTTGCATTTTTTCCTGGGGACTTGTTGCCTCCAGGAGTGGGAGAGTGCTGATGGTGCTGGAAATGTTTCTTTCTGGTCGCAATGAACTCTCTTCCCTTGTAATCAACTGGTATTCACACAGACGGAGAGACTAAAGCAGTTTAATATAAGTGTTAGTATTTTATGTGCTAAGCTGGTCAATGCATGAACTGATTATCTCAGCTTCTTTCTTTACAAGTACAAATCTTTTGTTGTTCTGAACAAAAATGTGTTTTGTTTTGGTTTTTTTTTTTTTTTTTTTGTGCTTCTACATTCCAAAATTAATTGCATTATCTGCTATGTTTATTTGGAGATTAAGAGACAAATTGCACAATCTACTTCAATGTTGTACTTATGCTTTTGGGGAAAAACAAATTTGGATCTTACATTTTGGAATTGGATATCTCATTTAAAAGCGTAAGCTTCAGGGTCTGAGCTTTCCTCAAGTGGGAAACAAATATTCTACAGTAGTGTAAATGATGTTAAACTTCTGTGATCAGTTGCTCTTTTCAGATAACTTGTTTTACAGATACAGGCAATAGCTTCTTATCCTTCTAAGAGGCAGCAGCGGATTCAAAACTAAGCAATGCTATCCCTTATAATAGGCATTTGATTTGATTTTTTAACTGCTCATGTTGGGGACATGATTAGATTTCATGTACTAGAATTCCTTTCCAAAGTGTGTAATGCAGAGATTAGTTTGAGGAACCTTTTTTTTTTTTCTTTTTTTTCCTTCCAACTTTCTATGATTTTTCACATTTCTTTCAGGCATTATGCTCTCGGAGCCAGTAAGTCCCATCCATTCCAGGTTGTTCATAGGCTATGTATGTATGGTTGTTTTCAGCTTTTATTCTGAAATGTCAAGTGCTGTAGTAGTGTACTAAAACCACTCCGTATACTTCTAGTGAGTGACTCCCAAACTGTAAAAAAAAACCACATGAGGAGCACCTAGACCAGGGCACAAGTCTCGTTTGACTCCCAGCCTTAGGGTCCTCAACAGTACTGTTGTGTTTCTCCAGCTTTCTAGTGCAGGGCTTTGCTCTCTCCTGAAGTTTGTCTGTAAGCGGTTGGGTACTACTACAATCCAGGACATGTGAGAATATTTTTTTAAAAATGATAAGAAGATCAATTGTTTGAAAAAAGTATATTTCAGTGGAAAATACAGAATTCTTTTAAAGACAGTGCCTTCACAGTACAGAAGTGAAGGCAGAAAAAACAGTCAAAACCGGGCTATACTGCACAGTGCTGACAGTGGCAGCTGCAACATCTGAATTAAGTCTTGTTTAATTACCCTGTATTTATACTGAAATGCTGCATAATCAGATAGTAATTATGTCTTATGGATCAAATCGCAATTATCTTTCAGTTTCCATCTCATTCCAGTGATCTGCATGTATGAGAAAGCTGAAAACTATAATGTAATTGTAGGGTTTTTCTGTTCCATAAATGCTGATGCTTATCAATAGATAGTAAAAAAACTTAAAATAAATAAATGAAAATTTTAATTAGTTGTTTAGCAAAAATAATCTTCCTCGTTATTGGCCTGATCCCAAGCCAATGAACTGAATGAAGGTTTTGGGACTGAGCCTTCATGTGTGTTTTTTATAGATCCTGGGGCATAAGATGGGTGAGTAAATCTGGGAGCTGTAGCAGTTTCCTGGGGAAGAATGGGAAAAAATTAATCCTTATTTTAGAGAAGAGAAGGATACTCATTGTTATGAAGGGACAAGGGTCATAGTGCATGTGAGATGGTATGTCAGAAAGAAAAATATTTAACAGCTACTGTAAGTACAGGTGTGGAAGTGGACTAGTGCAAATGGCAAAATGCTGTTGATCTGAATTAAATTATCTGAAGTTTCTTCTGAAACTGTCACTGTTTTAGCTTTGTAAAACCAACATACAGTGTATTAAGACTGAAGTTCTGTGATCAGTAATTTCTTTATTGTGATACAATAGCAGAGCACGTAATGATAACACACAGTTGGCTCAAGTCTCAATTAGAATTTATTCCTAAATTTCATTCTTTTTACAGTCAAAATTTTGCTGCGGGCTAAGACAGAATACATTATACGCAGATGCAAGGATTTATGAATTAAGTCTAATTAATATTTTATTAGTATAATTAAAATACAATGCAGTTGTTATTAATCCAGTTATAATGATACTAACACTCATAGTCCAAATGAATTATTACAGAAAAGCTCTACACAATGTGAAATTGCTACAGACAATGTAGGGTTAATCAGCAAGTACACAAGTGTGCTGAATTGTTAACACATATTGTATTCACAGAACTAAGCTAGAACAAGTTAGGCAAAAGTCAGTTTGACTGTTTGATGGCTAGAGAATTGCTCTTACAGTTAAAACAAGCTAAAATCAGCTCAGGCTAATACAGGCCCAGACAAGTCCAGAGACCCTGCACTGTTAGGTGTGTACAAAGCCTGTGGACTTTTTCTGGTAATAACAAAATCATATTTAATGGCTTATGTGTTTAATTAAATTATATTTTAAAATATCATTATGGATGCTAACTAATTGCATACAAAACCGTTGAAAAAAGTTAGTTTAAATGTATCGGAGATTTTAAAGAGTAAATACTTCTGTTTATTCACAACACAATTCTGTACCATCTTTTGGTAGCAACAGAATCTTCTCTGTTCTTGGATGAGAAACCTTCACTTTGTCATTTCCTGACTTGTAAAATGTTCTCCTATGTTCTCATATTACAATATTCTGTTGGGATATGATATATTCATGGAAGAACTGAACATTACATTCCACTATTGGAAACCAGATGTTAGTTCTGAGGCTTCATCAACGTTAAATCTCATTTTCATTTTTTTTAATGTGGACAAACAGTTATTTCTGTTTTCCCTGTACTACATCAATAGCACCTTTCCTCTGTGAAGTAGAAATGCTAGTGTGTATTTTTTTGTCAAGTGGAGATATAAAACATGGTACTTATATTATCTTAATTGTGCCTTGTGTGCTCTGTAAGGGATGGCCACTGAGCTTGTGATGCATATACATACTGGGAAAATTAGATGTTCCTTTGTTACCATCTTATGTTCTTGCCACCTACTTATTTGTCCAAGTGCTCTCAAGAGATATCCTAATTATTAGGTACTTCGGAGTTCTAGAGAATTGGTGCCATTTAGCACACATATGACTCGTTACAAATACTCTGGTTTTGCTCGATGATCTTACAGTGCAGTTGATCCCCCTTTCCCCTGTTGCTAGTTGAACGGTTCAGGCTCTAGAGACAAAGGGACACTCTTAGGTCATTTATAAAGAATCTCTGAGTTGAGATAATGAGACACAGGGTGTCTAGGATAGTATAAAATATGATTTTTGTGTTGTTAATAATGCTGGTATTCACAGTGCCTGCCTTTCAGAATTGTACATATGTTACAACCACACAAGTGTTTAAAGTCTTCTAATGTGGTGTAAAAGCCATGATTCCAGTATGTTAAATTCCTTTCACTCAGTTTATTTTATAGGTTTACAAAAATCAGGTTAGAGAAAACACACAGTCTGTTAAACCTTCATTAGCTATAATGTCACACTGGAAAAGGTAAGTGCTTCTATTACCGAGTTAATGCAAGTACTTCTTGTGCTCTTCAGTCTAGACTTTATGAAGTTAACCTTTATTCTGTTTTACTTTGTGTTCAATATTACCATTTAAATTAATTGTGCTTTTCTAATCTGTCCATGCAACTCTATGTACTTCATATGGCCAAATTATTTTTATTCTAAGCTGATAAGGTTTTTTTGCTGTTGAAAATATTGATCTTCCAAGTGTTCATATATATGTGTATAGAGTGTGCATGTTATTTTATGCGCCTTTCCAGGCATTATTTCCAACAAGGGGCGGAGGGGGGGAGAGGAAAAATCTGGAAAAGCTGATATGTATAGCACCTGTATATAAACAGTTCCATTATAAAGTAAATCACAAAATAATCTTCCAAAACATGAAAGCAAATCTAGAATCACAGAACAGCTGAGGTGGGAAGGTACCAATGGAGGTCATCTGCTCTGGCCCCTGTGCAGAGCAGGGCCAGCGGCAACAGGCTGCTCAGGGCTGTGTCCAGGTGGGTTTTGAATGCTTCCAAGGACGGAAACTGCGCGGACCCTCTGGGTGACCTGTTCTGGTGTTTGATCACCCTCACAGTGAAGATGTTTTTTCTCATATTCAAAAAGAAATTCTTCTATTTCAGTTTTGCCCATTGCCTCTTGTCCGGTCACTGGGCACCACTGTGAAGACTCCTGCTCCATATTCTTTGCTTCCTCCCATCAGGTATCTGTACACATTGACAAGACCCCCCTGAGCCTTCTCTTCTCCAGGCTGAACAGTCCTTGCTCTCTCAGCCTCTCCTCTCATGAAAAATGCTCCAATCCCTTGTCATCTTTGTGGCCCTTTGTCAAACGCGCACCAGTATGTTCGTGAACTATGCAGATGTACATCCTTTGGATCTAAAAATACAATTTTAAAATGCATTTAAGTGTTTTAAGAGCAAATTTTCTTTAAATTCCAGTTCTACTTTTTCTCAAAGCTGCTTCAGCACTTTGAAAATTCAGCCTAACACTGTGAGACATTCTTGTCTTGTATAGAAGTAAAATAAAGAGAATGCCTAAGAAGATAGGGTCAGAAGGGTAAATATGAGATTTAGCTGAAAAAGGAGTATATTTTTAAATCCCAGTATTTCCTGTATAAGACTGAGCCACAACACAGTGGAACAGTGGATATGTAAATCAACTTATAAGCCCTTAGAAAAAGACAGCTTGATTAGTGAGAGAAATGTGGGACACGAGGTAGCCAGTTCCTAATACTCCTTTTCCATTATAATGGTGAACTCCTCATATAAGCATAAAAAGTTTTGATATTTATGGCCAGCCAAAGAGTAAGTATTTAAGATGGTAGAATGTGTTTAAGCTATAAATTCTTTTGTATTTCTGTATTTATTGTCTAGGTTTATAAGATGGACAACATTTTAAGGAATGAAATGCTACAATTAATACAGCCTAGATCTAGACAGTTACCTGATTTTCTGAAGTGCTGAGCCACCCAACTAATGTAATTGAAGAAAAGTGGTGGTTGTTTGGTGATTGGCATTTCTGACATCCAGCAGATGTTTGAATATGGATTTCATAGTTTAGTTCCTCATATCTGTGAGAGACGAAGGAGGAAGACGAAGGAGGAAATTTCTTTCTCTGTTCTTTTTTTTTTTTTTTTTTTTTTTGTTATTACTGTGAAGTTATTCAGCAAAATTGGTGCATCCACCCTTAGCCAACAAGATAGATGTAATCCTTCAGCTTTGCAGTCATTTGGAAATGTTTGTAAAGTCGATACATGCAGAGGTGATAAAAGAACTTCGCTCTCATGCAGTGGTTGCAGCTGTTGGAATGGAGTATGTCATGTTTTACGAATACTTGTAGTTTCTGAGTAGTTCCTAGGAGTGAAGAGTGGGTGTACGCTGTGTGTACCTTCCTGTGCCGTTAAACAGGACCTGGAGCTCCATCGTCCTGGTCTGCTCTAGGCTGCTCTTTCTGTTTCTCCCATCCTGTTAAGGAGGGTAAGGCTTTCCACTTTCCATAGCATTTTTTTCCCTTTAACTGGTGGTTTGTGTTGCCTTGAGACCTAGATAAGCAAAAATCAGTCCTAGAGCTGAATCTGTTAGTTCCTGTTTATGTAGGCAATGTGAATGGTGTTGCAAAAGTGAACTGGGAATTTTTTTACTACTGAAAAAAGTTACAGCTTCCTGATGAGTTGCCTGTTATTATTCAAGGAAGACTCAAAATTGCAGACTTCCAAACTTCAAAATTTGCTGTTTTGGTGTCTGTTAGAATTGCATAACATTTTAGCTTTTTTTTTCCGAGCCACACAGATCAACCTTATCTAGTTTAAATCACAAGACCAGACTCATTCAGCACAACACTAGACACCTACCTCTCATGCTAAAATTAGGATCATCAGTGCCATCGGCTTCCTTCGGAGGGAACGAATACAATTTTGAATCCTAGAGGGGCTCACTTCTGCTTCGAGGGCTGTGGTCTCATATGTACTCGGCCAAAGTCATGGTTACCACAAAAAGTTTGAGAAACAAATAATAATTAGTAAAGTGAAATACATGACTGCAGACAGAAAAATACACAAACATTTCATTTAAAAAATATGTCTAAAACATTCCCGAGGTTGTTTTCTCTATATAAGCATGTTTCATGTTTTCTAAATATCTGATGATGAGGCAGATGGTTATGTATAGGGACTTATTGAGGATGATTCAGTCTTCCAAATTCAGCCCAGTACAGGCATGTGAAAACTTCTTTCCTTTCATCTTATGTTTGTTTCTTAGTGTGACCAAATCTTAATATGGTTCACTACTCATTGCATGAAGAGTCATTTCTGCTATTTTCTCTTTTTTAGTAAAGTGTTTCCATTTTAATTCTTTTAAAAATTGCTGGGTTTTGTCAGATGGTCCTGCTAAAGTGGTATATGTTGTAGTGCCTCAGTCACAGATCACTGAGTTCTCTGTAATTATTTCTGCAATAATGTGATGAAATTATTTTCCAAGGGCATTTCCAACATGGAAAATTGATGCTGGTGCTTCACACGCATGCGTCATGTCTGTAGAGCACCTTGCAAATATTAGTTAGGTAAACATCACTCTTATGGTAGGTAAAGCATTTGTAAAATGCTATTGGTCTTGCAGGCTAGACTGCCCTCAGAAAACAGGGTCAGTTGAAATACATAATGATGTTGCTTACTTAGTTACCACTTAGTTACTTAGGTAAATATGAGAATCACTAAGGCCACTTACTTAGTTACCAATGACTTAGTTACTTAGTACCACAAACTTGTTCTAAAATGTCATGCTGTTTGTTTTGCATCCACATTCATGCATATCTGTTTGAAATTAATATTGGAATTAAATACAGTAATGGTATAATGAAAATACCTGTAATTATATACTGCAAATTTGTCTAGAGGAAAGAAAAAAAAATTAATATTGGAATTAAATACAGTAATGGTATAATGAAAATACCTGTAATTATATACTGCAAATTTGTCTAGAGGAAAGAAAAAAAAAAAAGTGTGATATGTGAAATCTCTGTAGAAGAAACTATTTGTTTCAGCCAAAGAATTAAAATAACTTACAGCACATTGTTTAAAAGCTAGGGGAACAAAACTTGGTACAAAAATCTAAGTAAGGCGATGATTTATATCTGATTGCTCAATTTGTAAGAACACAAAGAAGAAGGGGAAGCAGAGGGGCGAGATGTCTAGTAGTGTCTGGAGCAGAGCTGTAATGTGAGCTTCAGGAGCAGAATGGATTATCAAGGGGAGCAGAGTTCTCTGGGGAGAGATTTTTAGCAATTTTGTGAAACTGTTCACTTCAAAACCTTGTTGTGCAAATGGTATTGTAATATTTCATAGTATTGTGATTTTTCTTTTTTAATGTTGTGAAAATCTTCATTGGCATCACCTATGCCGAGCACAAGTTGGAAAAGACATTTCTTATTAAAGAGAATTTGTGAGATGTTTCATTGCCCTCAAATTAGAAATTACTATGTAACAAGAAACATCCTATATACATTAGAGCCATGGTATCATTGCTGCATTTTTGGAATTCAGGCTTCTTAAACCAGTACATGAAGCTGAAAACCTTCCCCAGGAGTTTCTTACTGATAATCCGTCATGATTCTTAAGCATATCTACTTTAGCTGATAAAGAAGGACACCTGTGACATTGAAGAAATCATGGCCAGGTCTTCTTTTCTGCACAAAAAGAAATATCCACAAATGAAATAAAATAATCAAAATGAAATAATTTTCATACCTTCTCTGCTCCAAAGGAGCAAAGAAAACTGATTCTGTGAAGTTCTGTGAGTTGGTAGATGAAAGGAGCGAACAAAGGGATGAAAGAGAAACAGGTGATGCATACCTACGCTAGTCCTTGCCAATAGAAATGCTTCTGAAAGCAGAGACACTTCTTGGGTTGCTTTTGTAGAAGAACAAAATGATAAACAGAAATAGGTTCAGTATGCTTCATATCCAGCACATTCCTGTTGAGAAAAAGAATTGTGACATCCTGAGGGAATAGATGTGTATCATTTGCATATTAATTATCATTGCATTGATTTAAATTGAGTTCTGCAGGAGACTTCCATTTACATTGGAAAATGTGGTGGAAACTTCATTCCTCTGACACTCAGATCAGCAGAGAATTCCTGGTTGCCCTTAGCACTGGCTTCTCAAGGTACTCATGGAAGGCAAAACCTATTGCAAATATCTGGTAGACCTGTGAAGGATTTTTATGCATTCCTGGTGCTGATCCCTTGGAAATCCTGTGGGACAAAGTGTGTTGGGGGGTAGGATTTAGTGGTAGCAGTTCTTAAATGCACTTAACTGTAGTTCAGAAGAGAGTTTACCTGTGGCCCTTAGAAATGGAATGCAACTATGGTATTGTCTTGATCGACCTTAAAACACCATGTAATGCCTTGACTGCCATTTGTGATGGCTAGATTAAGAAAATAAAAAAGGAGAAAGGAAAATGGCTGCATGAAGGGGCAGTCCCTGTCCATAGCTAGCAGTAGTTCTGACTCTTCTGGAGGAAAGCAGAGAATCATAATGCAGAGAAAAGGACTGCAGCATCATGGGTAGCGTTTTTCAATCTGAAAGTTTGTTTTGAAGCACAGTTGGCCATTCCTTCTAGGCTTGAGGTCTTAATTTTGTTTGACAAACTGTCAGGATTTCCATGGGTCACTTGCAGAATTATCATGCCCAAGGGAAAGCTTAAGGCTATTGCAGAAACAGAAACTTTGACTTTTATGCTGACAACTGGAGAAATTAGAGGAGTTTCAATGATACGCCTAGCCTTATGGAGCACTTAGTGGTTTGTGTAATATGTAGCTTTAACAAAAGCATTTGCATCGCATTGACAGGTTGCAAGATAATTGCAGTGGGAGATGGTAAACAGATTGCTTCCCTAATCCAGTTTAGAGAAAAGACTCACAAATATTGGTTGAAACATTTGAAGGAGTAGTGACTTACAGCAAGTAAAGCACAAGTTTGTCACATGTTTTTTTTAAAGGCAGTGAGTTTGAGTTTCTCCCTGCTGTTTACTCTGTGTGCTTCTTTTTAACTGAATGACTTTACCATTCCAGTTAAAACAAACTACGTGGAAATTCTGCATTTAAATTGTGCCCATGAAATAAATACTTTTAAACTTTTTAAGGTTGATGAGGACGTTATTTAAAGCTAGTGTGACCAGAAAACACCTGAGTGTGATGATGGGCTCTGTCAGTATAGATGCTTACTTAAGTTGAAAATGGGGTATGTGATTTTAGGTTTTTGTTGAAACAAAGAGGAAGGAAAATGAAAAATTTGTTAAATACGGGGTTTTTACATTTTAATCGAATCCAGCAACTAGAAAATGAACATTTACCAAAATACTCTCAAATACTCTTAGGAATAATGATTTTTCTTGTTAGTGTTGTCCAGCCTTTTTTCTGTTGATTAAATACATTTGTATGGATGATACAAAACATTCATAGCCAATATGTTTTTTGTATGTCCATGATAGCACAAATGCTGAAAAATTGAATGGATTTCTATCTGGAAAAGGAGCCATTATTTTAAAACAGTCAAGCATATTCAATATGCAGCATGCAGTTTTGTATTCAAGTCTGGTCTTGAATTGTGTTATCCTGTACAATTCCTTAGTTTTGCTGTAAAGCTTTGACATCAAGAACTCATGAAATCAAGGTTGCCTGTACAGTCTTAATCCTTTCTATTATTTAAAGAGCATATTTCTATGAGCATATGCTCTTTCTATTATCTAAAGAGCAAATACATACATTTGTATAATGTCATACTCATTATTTATGCCTACATACTCTTCTGGTTGCCAAAGATTTGTGAAAAGCGTTTATATTAAAAATTTAAAGTAAGAGCTCCCATTCTCATAAATACACCATGAGGGCAGTGAACTCAACAGTACTAATTCTTCCATAGTATGCTTTTCAAGACCAGGGCCTTAAAAATGCATCTGTACAATAAGGATGCAGAACATAGTCCTTGCTTTATTTTGAACTCCTACAGTTTATGGTCTCTTCATCTGTCCCTGGTACAGCTAATAGGTATGATTTTTTCTTTTAATAGAAGTATTTCACATTTATTGAGATATCTTTCATTGAATGGGGTTGATATTCTAACCCAAATCAAAGTCACAAAAGTCTATAGGAGTAAGATGCAATATTCTTTCATTTTAAACAAAGGCTTATGAACCAGATAGGTTTGTCAAGCTTTATTTTTCACTTCCTGTCCAATTTAGTCTGGCTTTTAGTCATTGAATTTTTGAAACACCATCCTCCACAAAATCAAACTGTATTTCTACATTATCTTTTCTCCCAGTACAGACTAATCAGATCAGTTTTCAAATTGTTCCCTTCACCTGTTTTTCCTTCTGATCTGCATGTTAATAAACTCTGCTGTTCCAGTTTTCACCTTCTCCAGTTTTTCATCATCCTTTCTGTAATGTACAAGAAATGTACTTTAGCATTGAAGTGTCAACTTCGTTAATACTGAATGAGATGTTAAAGTACCTTCATGTACCTATTCACTTCTTGGCTTCAGCCAAAGATTCGACTCTGTAGAACTGGGAAAATATAACTTAGAATTTGATCTCCATAAGATCGATCTAAAAACTTCAAATATTAAAAACATTTGAGAAAGTTTAGATGCTGACGAGACAGGTTTTTCCTGATGTTTTTCTATTTCTATCCTAGTGTATTCCAAATCCCTGAGGATTTTTTTTTTGTTCTTCAAGTCACGCTGCTCTGTGTCTGACACTTAGGCTAAATGCTGTCATTGAGACACTTGTCTTCAGTTATCCTTGTGCTAATACATGTAAGTAATTTTAAATTTCAGTTCATCTGTAGGAAGCAATTTATGATTTGATGAGGTGCCTAAGTGGTATTTAGCTTTGACTGTATGAAAACACTCTGATGTTCAGATTTAAACAGCTGATATTTTTGTGCAGTGTGCACAAAAGTAAGATTTATTTCATTAGTTTGTCTTATGCAACTGCAGGTGATTAGGGTGTGAGGAAAGCAGTCTGCTTATTTAGATGCCATAATGTAGAGATACAATACTGGGGAGATTTAATATTGAATATTTTTGAGGACCTGAGTTTGAAAATTTGGCCACAGCAAATATGTAGGATGAAATCATGTTGCAATGATTTCAGTTAGTCTTTCTGCAGTTCAGTATACGTCTAGGCCAACTCTGAAGTAGTAATAGTAGTCAAATTTCCTCAAAAGTCAGTAGTATTTGAATTTTTTATTTAAAATATCCATTCAAACAACTATCAATGCAAATTGCTGAGTGTTCTAATGTCATACTAACTGGGATTTCATCCCATACTTTTTTTTTTTTGTTAGCAGAAGTGAGTGAGGTCAGCCATGAATAGTCCAGTCTGCACAAGAATGTTGTGAGGTAACATGAAACTTGTTAAAATTTAGGGTATTTAATATCCAGTACCATGAAGTACCATGAAGTTAATTCCAGAAAGTCTGTAAAATATAACATACATACATGATCATGAAGGGCTGTGGCCTTGAAATTTGCATTATTTTTATTTATTCATTTGACATAAGTGAAAGTATTTAATAAAAATAGTTACAAAGCTTTTAGAACTTCTGATTATGTATCTGTCAAGAAAAAAACCAGATTGTACCTCATTCCTTAATGTGCAGAAGCAAATCTCTATTGGACATGGGTGTCGGTGTTATATGTATTAGGAATGGTGCTTAGGCAAACTTATTTTAGGGTACAGACTGGGTAGTTACTTGAGTTGAAACTCAGTGTAGTCAATGGAGGAGCAGAAGAGGCAGGATAAGTCTCATCCCTAAGGTAATTCTCAAACTGGTAACTAAATATTGAATTAAATTTTAGAAGAAAATCAAACAAACTTCCTGGGCTTCACATTGATAAGTTATTCTTTTTTTCTGTCTTTAATCTAGTAGGAGCTTGAATAACGGCCAGACCATCCAAGTTCTACTGTACTATTTTTACAATTACTGTGCCAACACTTCTGGTGTAAAAAATGTGCTTATTGGGATAGTGTTTGATTGTCACCATTCTGCAGCTGCTACATCACACATTGCATAGTTAAGAGATAACTAAGCAGTGCTACAATGTTGATTACAGCTTTTCAAGCATTTCAGGCTGCTTTATACTTAACTGAAGTAGAGATTTTCTAAAAGTATGGGTCTCCAGCAACACCACTAAATTTCAGAAGTTTCTATTTTATACCATTTTAAACTGTAGTATTAGACAGGAAAAAATTTTCTTAAATTGATTTTTGTTTTCTCTAATGGAGAAATGAAATTGTTTTGGATCCTTTTCAGTGTCATTTCTGAAAGGTTTCATTGTGAGTGTACAATTTTATGGGCAGTTGAACAATAATGTAGAATAGACTACCTTTTTATTTCTGACACTATAATACAATTCTAACAAAATATAAAAATGCTTAGCATTGAAGTGGGCAGCTGTTTCTGTCCTGATGTGCAACTACTGCATCTTATATTTAGCTTTTTGTTTGATTATAAATTCGGCAGGGCAGGCACTTCTATGTAATAGGTATAAAGCAGCTTGTAAAAAATAGCATGATTCTGCATCAATTTTATGCTATGATAGGATTAAAAATAAAATTACCTCTTGCAGTCTTTCCATGTTTCTCTGTTAATATCTATTTACAAGAAAATTATGCTGAAGTCAAAAGTGAGATTCTCATTCACCTGAAGGCATGAGAGATTTTCTGGAAGGAAATAGAGCTGTATGAAATAAAATTGATAGTGTTTTATATGGCATTTAGCACAGTGAACTCCTGCCATAGTGATATTATAGATGTCCTGTTGTGGTTTAGCCCCAGCCGGCAACTAAGCACCACGCAGCTGCTCGCTCACCCTCCCCCCCCCGGTGGGATAAGGGAGAGAATCGGAAGAGCAAAAGTAAGAAAACTCATGGGGTGAGATAAGAACAGTGTAATAATTGAAATAAAATAATAACAATAATAATAATAATAAAATGTAATTAAAAGGAAGACAATGAGAGAGAGAGGAACAAAACCTAGGAAAAAAACCCGAGTGATACAACCACTCACCACCCACTGACCGATGCCCAGCCCGTCCCCGAGCAGCGATCACTGCCCCCCGGCCAGCTCCCCCAGTTTCTATACTGAGCATGAGGCCATATGGTATGGAACAGCCCTTGGGCCAGTTGGGGTCAGCTGTCCTGGCTGTGCCCCCTCCTTGTGCACCTGGCAGAGCAGGGGAAGCTGAAAAGTCCTGGACCAGTGCAAGCACTGCTTAGCAACAACTCAAACATGAGTGTGTTATCAACATTATTCTCATCCTAAATCCAAAACACAGCACTATAGCAGCTACTAGGAAGAAAATTAACTCTATCCCAGCCAAAACCAGGACATTAAATTTTAATCATCACAATGTCTTACCTTATTATTGCATTCATTATCACTCTGATATTTTCTTTCCTTGAGAATCATTACTTTCTCTTTTTTTTCACCTCTTTCGATCTCCATTTCTTTGACTGCAGCTAATTCAGGACTTCCAGAAAAGCAGTACTATGACAAGAACCTGAATCAGTTGGTGCACTGTTGTTTTCAACTACTTATACTGATGCCACTTCATAACTGTCAGACTCAGTATATTGAACTGAGAGTGACAAGTCTGCCAGCATTAAAAGTGGTGTCTGTTCAAATGAAAAAGTGAAATACGTTTCTCTTTACCAACACTGAGAGAACGTGAGCAGAAAGCCATTTAAACTGCAATAGAACTGCATGATACGGCGCTCTTGACAGGCTCTCTGGGTGCATTATCTTGCTGCCTCTGCAACTCCTCCTCAGATGCTTTCTCCTCACTGCTTCTTTTGATTGCATATTATCTAGGGAGGAAATTAAACCATGTCTTTTTATCACATTCGCTTAAATTTTCTTCTGAAAATTTTTTTCTGAAAATTTAAGCTGACTTGTCGCAGACATTTTTAAAGTGTAATTTATTAACCTCCTTCAAGAGGAAAGTTAGAGTAAAAATTGTTTTATTTTACTTAGAATTACTTTATTTAGTAAATTCAATAACAAGATTGCAAGAAAAGCTGGAATTTATTTACTCCCTTTTGACATCATAGAGAGAGACAAAGAGAGAATATGTTACCTGATTGTAGATGGAATAATGCAGCCTATAAGTAATTAAGAGTCTTAAGCTCTGTTTGTCAAAATATCTTTGACAGTGAGTTTTGTTCCATTCCTTAATCGTATGTTGCTTCATATATTTTTAAATTACAGGCAGAGATTGTACTTCATACAAAAAACTATCCACGATGCCAGTTTGCACCTTGCAGTAATGCATTTGGTTTAAGTTTCAGTTTCTTACAGCAGCCAACAAAGATACTGTTGCCCACCTGTAACTTGAGTGGGTGTATCTCCCTTTGGAACTTAGGCTGCTATGTTAGAAGCTTAGTGCAACTTTCATATCCTATTTAAAGCTTAAGGTACTGATGATTTAGTCTCTAAAAATAGTTGTGTTTTATCTACGTTTCCTGTTGAAAAGTTGTAACTTTATTTGCAGTGGGACAACTAAGAATAAGATGCCAAATCACTTTGAATAAGTAGCTAATGTGGATTTCTGTTCCTATTCCTGCTTGGGATCCCCACCCTTTTTATTAAGAAGCTTTAAAGTCTGCCCGTGACATAGCTTTTGAGTAATTGTGTGCCCCGTTAGTCCTTTTATTAAAGCCTGGGCCATTAGGTCACAGCTTGTGGACAAATTTGATGGGACCGCAGAGTTTCTGTAGAGCTACGATAATCACTTCTTCAACCATCTACTAACTATTCGAGGAGTTGAGTAAGAACCTCCTATCATCCCTTCTGAAATTCTGTGTGGGTGAAAGCTACTCTTCATCTTGGTGATGAAGAATAGGAAAATCTCTTCTGAAGGATGATCAGCGTATTGTCCTTTGGAGAAAGAATTGCTGAACTCCTCACTTGGGCCAGGAAAAAAAGCCTAAACATGGCCCCATAGTAAACAGAAGTTCTAGCGCGGTCTGTATATCTAAACTTGCCTATAGAAGGGTGTGTGTGTGTGTCTCAAATTTTAATGCTTTTATTTATATAGAAAAATAAACTGAAGCTTCTGGGAGTAAATTCTTTAAAGGTTGTCCAGTTAATGTTGTCAATTATGTCGCTCAAGTTCCAAATTGGACTTTGTCATCATTTGTTCCTTGGCAGAGGGATTCTAATCCTCCAAACTTCCCTGCTTTCTCCAGCTACATCAGCTAGTCTAATAAAAAATACTGCTTTTACCACAAAGTTAAGTTTATTTTAGGGAATATCTGGCTGCAGGTATGAACACTCATAGTTCAGGAAAGTCAGAAGTTAATGGCTTAAAAACCATGAAGTTTTATTTGTCTGATTTTCTTTGTTCATAGTAGATACTGATCTTTTTCTCTTAAAACCTCAAATTCTGACTTATTTTCATCTCTTGATGTCAATGACTTCTCTGCATTCCTGTCCCTAGACATTACACCAGAAGAGACTGTTAGTTGATCAGTCTGAATGCATGAATAACACTGGCTGATGAATTGTATTGTTTTGTTTTCATTTTAGTAATCTGTGTTACACTTCATTTCTTAGACTAGCATGCAGTCAAACTGAAGACAAGATGGAAGTATTGTACTATGAAGTATTTTCCAGATGTACCTGGCCTTGGCTTCTTGCTGTCAGTTTTGTTTGTACCAAATTTAATTAGTTAACAGAACTCTTTTGTGCCCGCTTCCCCCTTTCCTAGTCTCAGTTATGTTGTGCGCAGAAGTAACATATTTTTTCTGTCCTGACTTACAATTTTGTGTGCATCTGCAATGAGTGTAGTAGCCCTTTTGCCATAATATTATTAGGACTTGCTCCCAAGTTACTTGGTCAGCCTCACCTGTAGGTACTTCCCAGGTGTGCTGCTCTCCTGTGCCGTGTCACCTGTAGGTACTTCCCAGGTGTGCTGCTCTCCTGTGCCGTGTCACCTGTAGGTACTTCCCAGGTGTGCTGCTCTCCTGTGCCGTGTCACCTGTAGGTGCTTTCCAGACGTGCTGCTCTTCTGTACCATGTCACCTGTAGGTACTTCTCAGGTGTGCTGCTCTCCTGTGCCGTGTCACCTGTAGGTACTTCCCAGGTGTGCTGCTCTCCTGTGCCGTGTCACCTGTAGGTACTTCCCAGGTGTGCTGCTCTCCTGTGCCGTGTCACCTGTAGGTACTTCCCAGGTGTGCTGCTCTCCTGTGCCGTGTCACCTGTAGGTACTTCCCAGGTGTGCTGCTCTCCTGTGCCGTGTCACCTGTAGGTACTTCCCAGGTGTGCTGCTCTCCTGTGCCGTGTCACCTGTAGGTACTTCCCAGGTGTGCTGCTCTCCTGTGCCGTGTCACCTGTAGGTGCTTTCCAGACGTGCTGCTCTTCTGTGCCGTGTCACCTGTAGGTGCTTTCCAGACGTGCTGCTCTTCTGTACCATGTCACCTGTAGGTACTTCTCAGGATCACTGCTCTCCTGCACCCTGTCACCTGTAGGTACTTCTCGGGTCACTGCTCTCCGGCACCAGGTAACATTCTGTAACTAGCGCCAACATTCCAGGTCTGAGGCTTCTGTTCTAGTTAAAGATGCGCAAGGTGCGCTGGGTCTTAGTGTTGAATGCTTGAGCTTTTCTAAAAAGTGTTGGGTTTTCTAAAGACCAAGTGGGGAAAACTGTACAGAATTTGTTGGTTTGTGATTTGGGGTGGGGGTTTTTTGGTTGTTTTTTTTTTTTTTTTAAAACTACCAAACTTATAAGTTAGTAAATGTACATCAGTAAGTTGTTATTAATTAGAGGAAACATCTTAGACGTTGTAGCAAAGGTTAAAGCCATCTGGGGCAAAAACTTTTTTTGCGGTGTTTAGCAGAGCTAAAGCACATAGCTCAGGAGGAAGTTGTGCTGAACTGCTTTTGGTATGGGAGTTAAAGAAGAAAACAAAAGACCTCAGTTTTCTAATGGAGAGGTTTTGAAGAAGATTTTTAAGGGCTAATATTTGAAGAAAATTAGCCCATTTGAAAGCATGAATAAGGATAAAATCACCATAATAATGGAAAGGAAGAGCCAATAAAAGAATGAAAGAACTGTATTCTGAAGATAAAGGTATTATTGTGTGAATATAACTTACATAGTAATCTCTTATTCTTAGTAATCTCTTTTTCTTAGTGTTTGAGGAGCCAGCTGAAGTGATTGCTTTTGTCGTGGCAGAAGCCCTCCTTTAGGTTTGGTTTTGTTTTGTTTTGCATTGTTACTAATTCTCAGTGTATTGCTGTTTCCTTGTCCTTTCAGTGGTAGGTTACAGCTTACATCTCAGAAATTCTTAAAAAATCATTTACCTTTATGACTGAAAATAGATTTTCACAGAATGTGCCTGTGTCTTCATGGAAGCCAGTTGACAGCAACAGAATAAGAGAGTCTGTTGTCCATAGGATGACTTGTCTGTTTTAGAGCACTAAATGAAATAAGTCTACTTTTTAAAACCCTCTTGTTAAAGAAAACATACATTTATGGGGTTTCTGTTTATTTATTTAGGTTTTTTTATTTCTCTGCATAGCAGAAAATGAAGTTTGACATTGTTACTCGGTAAAGTCCCAGGAATTTTAGGCATAAGGATTCTGCCTAGGGCTGGTTTATGTCGTACATCTTTACCCTGTCCAACTGTTGTGCTGCTGAGTTGATCTGTATTTCTTGCAGTATCCCCTTACGAACATGGCTGAAGGAAAGGGAAGCCTAACTTTCATAGTTCTCCCTCATTCCATTGGTATTATCACAAATTGTTTTCTCTTTCTTATGAAGTTGTATCTGTATCTTCAGTGGCATCCAGTCAGCCTGGAGTGACATGAGTGTTTGGTCAAGTGGTCTTCCCTGTGGCTCTGGCTTAAAAGAAGGATGGGATAGCCAGTGAATCCCTTAATTAATTTTCCTCTTTGCAGACAGGACATTTACGTAGCCGGTAGAGACATGCAGGCTAATTACTAAGTTGGAAGATGCTGAACATTGTCCTCTCCTGCTGAGGAGCTAGCTCAGTAAAGGTAAACAGTTTAGTTAAGGGGTAGTTCAACTCTGGGAAAAAGTAGGTACAAAAAATTCAACAAAACCAGCTAAGCAGTATCTGCTCAAATAAATTTCGCTGACTAATTGACAGCGAAGTCTATCACGTACTTAATACAGAGACTTATGATGTTAATTCATGTGATTTTGAAAGTCATTTCGATACAGTTCCAAGTTATTTTCAGATACATGCTATAAATAAGACCTATCAAGCACGCTACTAAGCAAGGGAATGAATATGACTGGGGAGCAAAGTAATTCTGTGAGGAAAGGAAACTGAAAATTATAGTCAAAAACATTGAAAGTGTTTGTTTCCCTTCAGGAATATATTTAAAATATGGAGCAAAATGCTAAGCGATGTTATTATCAGTCTTTGCAACTTATATACAGAAGCCATTTCTGCTTTGGAGTGTTGCTTTCTAACTCAAACAAGGAAACAAAATGAAAAGGGAACCATGACCCAGCTATGGTCTGTGGGATTTCATTTCTCTTTGGATATGCTGTCCTCACAATAAGCTTGTAGAAGAAAATGATCTAACTAGGAGAGCTAACTGATTAGTAAAATGTTTCAAGCAATGATGTACACATGGTACATTAGCCACAAATACAGCACATGGAAAAATTTGGCTACTGGGCAAGAAGGAAATTACTTTACTAAACATATCCGGGTACATTTTTGGTTTACAAATTGTTGACATTTTGTTTTAATTTTCTAGTGGTAGTTATTTTTCCCGTCTAACAGTAGACCAGCAAGATACTCAACTGTGGTTCTAGTAGAGGCAAACTGTGGTGCAGTGAATTCCCTGCTATGGACTCTGTCCACGCAGAGAGTTCACTGGAGGATTGACACACACTTCTATGTGTTACATGTGTGTGGCACTCTGGATATCACTCAACCGACAAGGGGCATTTAGGTAAGATTTTATCCAAATTTAAGAGTGACAGGAGTCAAACTGATTGCATTCCTTTTAGCAGCACTACTTGGTAGAGAGCAAACTCTGCTTTCCCAGGGAAGGCAGGGGAAGCGCAGTCAGCATCTCCGATTGACTGCAGTCTTGTGTGAGCTCATGTGAAAATGAATGAAAACTGTTCTCACCCATCTGTATTGCTAGGTTAGCATGAGAGAGCGTTTAAAATTTGAACAATGAAATACCATATTTAATATATACTGAGTGAAAAAAATTCAGAAATTGATTAGAAGTCTCTTGAAATGAGCCCCAGCAGGACATCTGCTGCTAAGGTTGGGTTGCAACTAGCAGGAGGTCCTGAATGCAGACTTCTAATTAGAAAAGCCCTTTATTTTCAAAATTATTTCCTAATTCATAGATGAGGAAAAACATTTTTCCTCATGTGTAGATAGATTCTTGTGCAGAGAGCCAAATGTGCAGTGTTTTTCTTTCAAGATGCTAGAAATGATAGGCAGATTGCAAGTAAGCATTTTGAAGATTGCAAAGGATAAAGGTAGTGAAAGCATTTTGAAAATATTTGAGAGCTTTTTCACTGTATATTGAAAACCATTAGCAATAAAGAAAATACTCAGGGCCATCAAAGTATAACTTTTCTGCCAGTTTGTATACCGGCATCCTAGTGCTTCTTTTTCTTTTCAATAAAAGTGAAACATTGCTTTGCTTTAAATTGTTTCTTAAAAAATTACTTCATAGCCAGAATTAATCACTGTAGGCATTTTCTTTGCTAGTGCTTCAAATAAGCATAAAAGCTAAAATATTAATGATGCCTTAGTGTTATTAATGATTAGTGGCTTGATAAGCTGATCGTCACAACAGGCTTTCAAATGTCTGTCTTGTTTTATAAAAGATTGGAGAGGAATTGCTGGCTGCTAGCAGCTTGTTGTGTCTTCTGAACTGCCATTAGTCAAAATTAGCAATTTCTAAAATTTTATTTTGTTTTGTTTTCTCTACCCTTACCATGTGTAATGGGCAGCAGAGTTAACTTTAAGTCTTGAGATACCTATGGAACTGTATGAGAATTATGTCCTCTGTGACTGCATTTTAATGACTTCCCCAGCCTGCTGCAGAGTTAGGACTTCAAAGATCGCTTATCATAATAAAGGTATACAGCCTTAAAATGTCAGAGCAAAATTAAGAAAAAATGTATAGCATATTTAAATGAATTACATCCTTGCGGTGTTACACTTTCACATTACTGTTTTATTTTCTTTTTATGTGATTTTCCTTTCCCTGCCTTATTAAAATATTGCAACTCACTCTGAAAAGTAAGATGCTTGTGAATGGCTGTATGATCTTCTCATGTCATATACTTGCTAAATTCATGCCATAAAGGGAAGGGATGGATAAGACCTTGTCATTTACTCTTCTTCCTCATTGAATGACTTTCTTTTTTACACTGTGTTCTTGAGTGCTTAGTCTCATCCAAAAATAATCACTTATCTTGAGAGTGTATAAGATATCTTGTGATAACAAAAGGGAGGGATAAAATATGAGCATTCCTTAGTACAAAAACTGTTCTTCATTTCATTTGTAATAGATCTGTCAAGGTCTTTGGGAGAGGATCTCATAGACTTCCCTGAGATCAAGTCTGGAAGAGCAATCCAATCTTGAATGTGTGCCTAAGCCATCCTTATTCAGTGCAATTAGGTACTTTCTTTTTTTTTTGCTATACCTTTTTGTTTTTCATACTGTAACTAAAGTTAAGTATTTTTATAATTAACTATAATCAATATTATATAATTTATGCAAATCATATAAAATAAGTAAAATAATAATTAAGTATAATTACCCAATAAACATACGGGGTAATTCAGTCCATGGGGTACACACTAGACTTTCATTTACACAAATACGGAACATTACCACTGAGGTATGGATATTTGCTGGTGGGACTGAGAGCAAAACTTTGACCTCCTGTGTTTTCTGACCATGTTAACAGTCCTCCACAGTGCTCTGTGGTGTTCAGCCATGCCTAACCTATAAAATATGATTTTCTGTGATATGCTGTTTACATTCAAGATTGTTCCAACCATCAGTTTTTGTTTATCCCAAAAAGCAACAGTCAATACTGATCTACCTTACTATACGCCCTTTTTACTTAAATCCACGTCTGCTATAATTTTTTGTCCATTTCTTTTACTTATGTAGGAAAATCCTCTTAGTCCATTCTGATACAGTTTGATATTACTCTTCTCCTGTGAGTATTTTCATAATTCCTTTGTCTTGTTTCTTTCATGAGTTTTTCTTTAGAGGAAAACTAATGAGAGGAAATTCTTCCCCATCTGATCTATAAACAGCAGTATCATCTCTTCTAATTGACAAAACTTGTGGCAATTTTATGTTCTTAATAATTCACTTGTTTTCTAAATTGATTCTTATCCTGACAATTGGTGGATCAATATTCTAACTCCATGGTTATAATTGCATCCTTAAATCAATATTTACAAAGCTCTTGGCAAGGAAGAAACTGCTCCCTCAATCTAAGTTGATAGTAAAGCAGTGCTCCAACATCCACATCAATGTTTTGGGAACAAAAAACAGTATAAGATCTTTACTTACCCCACAAGGTTAATTTTGTTTAACAAAAGTACTCTAAATTTGAATATTACGTTATGAATATAGTGTGGTCCAGAGCTGACGATGAAGTCATTGCATCAATTTTTTTGACTGTAAAAAGTTAGGGGTTTGATGAATTTCAGATATACCATAATTCACTTTTTTGTGTTAGTTTACACTATTGTTAGTAATATGAAGATCATAGAGAACAACTGTACATAATAATTTCCACAAGAATATACCAATAAATTTTAATTAATGCAAGTATTTGTATCAAAGTATGGAGACGGTATTCCATACTTGGAAGATTTTTTTGTTGGCTTTATTAGTTGATCTAATTAAGATGCCTAATTTTGGGCTTATCAGAAGTAAGATAAATCTTAGCAAAGATGCGGCAATGAAATTTACTTATTGCTGTTAGGAAGTGACAAGTGTTAACAGTCATGCAAAATGGACATATTATTTGAGAGGTCTCAAATAAGAAAAAGTTGAATATATGATTGCTGGCAATTAAAATAGTTTTATGTAAAACTGATCTTGCCAACTAAATCCAATTTTTTTTATATGGGATTACCAGATTAAAAATAATTTATAAAGACACAGATGTAAATTTAGGTTTTCATCACACAAAATTATGGTAATTTATCATTGTAAAGTAACCATTTCAGATGAATTAAATAGTAATTATCTGATATCTCATAAAGATGCTGTCATTGAGGCCAGATACAGAATTCAGGCTATTTTTAAAGGGTATCTGGTGGAATCAATACTAGAAGTGACACCAGTTGGTGCTTTTGCCCATCCTCTGAAAATTAGAATTAAAGCTGATAGAATGTACAGACAATACAAAGAGCAACAAACAAATAATGAAGAATACATAGCACATAGGCATTTTGAATAGTGTCTTATACAGCTGTGGGAAGATGACATTCTAAGAAGAAAGGGGGGGATAATAATGTAATTAAATAGTTGAACCTGAGCTCAAAGTACCATGTTGTGTCTGAGGAAAGGACATAGTACTAATGGTTTTTAGGCAGCGGAGTGTCATATATTAATAACAATATACAACAAAAAAGATGATGGGAAGTATGCTTGACCAAAGAAGGATTAAAATGTTCGGCTACTGATCTATACCCAAGAAATAGTTAAGTGACTTCTGATAGTGGATAGAGCTTTAATCATCAAAACAGATAGCAAAGGTTACTTGTCTGGAAGTTGACATCACACAAATTCATATTAGAATACTGGAAAGCGCAAACTTCCAGTGGTGAGGGTACTCGGCCACCTATGGAGGTAGGATATCTTCTCGGTACGGACGGTATTCAGTTCTGTAAGGGACTCTCTTAAGTTTTAGGTGACCAAGTGGAGGCACATACACTTACAATGTTGTGTAAGTAGATGTGTAGTGTAATTTCATTTGCGTTGCATCTGTCAGTGAAATGTCAATGACTAACATGTAGCCTAGGACATCAGGGGACTCAGCTGGGGAATAGTTTTGGTCTTATACCTTTTGTATTTCATATTTTCTCTGACACTGGTTTAAAAAGAGGGCACGTGATACTTATTTCCCAGTCTGTTCTCTCGCCTGATGCTTGGCAGTGTCCTGGGAAATGGCTGGCAAGCTTGACTTCTCTGAGATGTGGTATTGTGCTGGACTCAGCACTACAGGAAAATATTAAGCACCATCAAAATAGATCTTTGTTTCAGGGTCTGGAAGGGGTATAAACAAGGAGATGATGAAATTCAGGATCCCAAAGAGACTCATGTGAGCAATGAGATTTTAGGTGCTCAGGTTAGTTACTGTGATAGCACCTGTGGATGTGTGTAGCAGAAAACCAGCTCCTTTTTTGGGCCTTGTCCCAGATGGCCAGGATTCCACAGAGCACGATGCTATCCCTTGGTATCACCGTCATATAGGTAGTGCTAACTGAAAGAGAAGCATGGTGGTTTTCAGGGACTGCCTGAATTGGCTCATGTTCTTCAGGGGGATGGGGTTTTCTCATAAAACCTTTTCTCCTGCAGTACTGAACCATGGTATTTTTTTCCTAAGTTCAAGGGAGAATGTTCTCTGAAAGCTATATCCAGCCCATGCTGAAAGAGGTAAATTGAAGCCAATGCTTGTGTTCCGTGTCTCCTTTTACACGTCCTTTTATGTTGACATTGAACTTAGGGGTAACAGAATAGTTTATATCATGAAAAAGAAAATCCTATTATCTTTAATTGTTTATTGTTTAATTATGCTGCTAAGTAAAACCTAATACCTAATTTAAATTAAAGTTTATTTAATGACTTTCATCTGAAATCTTACCTTTTTTAGACTTTTTTTTTTTTTTTTTTGAGAATGAAAGGGAGATTGAGTTTAAACATTAACAGTAACTGTTGGGGAAAAAAAAGTTGTTGTTTTTTTTCTCTGTGGAAAGTTAGATATTGATTATATAAAGAGCTGTAGGATAGACACCAGCACCATGCTTCCCACTCATCTCAGATGAGCTATAACTGGAAGCGTACTTACTTGACTTGCCAGGTTTCTGCATCTTTATTTGGAACACTACCAGCAGGCACCATTTTTCCTTTGGGTAACTGAAACTTTCAAGGATGTTGGCAGCAGTGGTTGTAATGCCTGCTAGTTAAAAAAAGGCATTATAGTACAGTAATATCTTGTGCTTGATGTTTAGTATGGCCTTTTATCCTGTGGGAGTCCATACTGCTTTATAAAGTATACTTACACAGAATTGTTTCACTGTCCACTTAAAAGCATTACCAAAGGATTGTGGTAGAGTTTGGTATGGGAAGAAAACCATCCCTAAAACAGAATGCAAAGCATTTGAGGATAGCCAGAAACCGGTGTCTGATCATGTAACATCAGCTCAGTTCCTTATTTACCATTTATCGTGTAGGCACACGGACAAGTAGGAGTAATGCTCTTTGATACCAGAGTTCCAGCATAAGTATTAAAGCTCTAACAGCTACTGCTATGATACTGAAGTTTATTATTTTCATATTGTTTTTGTCTGTCACTGTGAAAGTGCCTTACAAAGGAACTGACTATTATTGTTGCCATCTTGCAGATAAGGAAGCTGAGGCATGGGGAGGGGAAGTGATACGCCCAAAGCTACTAAAGAGACCAATGCGAGTGAAACAAGCTGAAAACAGGTTTCCTATGCACAGATTAAAAGCTTTATTTCTAAGGATACAGTGCCTTCCCTTTGCTTATGGAGAGAGATACAAAATTACAGGACCTACAATCCCAAACATTACAGCCATGGGGGATTTGTAAGCTGTTTGAGAGATCGTCTTCTTCTGGTACTTTTACAGCGTTGAAAATCACTTTCATTGACCATTTCTTTAGACCAGCTGCACTGCTTGTCTCCTGATGGACTTTGAAAATGTTAATTTTCCAGTCTGTAGTCCATCCAGATGCTTTCTGCTTCTTTGCTGTTTTTCCTTCTCAGATGTATGCTGGTTTGGTGCGCTGCAGTTTCTGAGCAACCTACGTCCTATGATGACACCTACGCAGATCCATCAAATCACTGGCTCTTACGAGTACTGTTTTTAACAGAAAATTTCTTGACGTGAAGACTGCCTGCTGTTTTCTGTTGACCGTTATAGGGCAGGAAACTAAACTGCTTCATTCATAAGTAAAAAGCTGATTTGAAATGTAACTTTAAGTTTGCTAAAATTGGGAACAGTAGAAAACAAGTTTATTTCAGAAAACTGCTTTCTCAGAAGTCATAATGAGACTTTGGCAGCTAGATGGTTTGTATTTTGATAACACACACAGGTTTTAAAATGTTTTCTTTTCTTTAGAAATGTCAAAATGGACCTGTGTTTTAAAAACCCTGCAGAAAATCTGAGAATTCCTCTGGCAAAATTCAGTGAATCAGCAATTTAGGGACCTTTAAAAAAACAAACAAACAAACCACAGCTTGAATAATCTTATGACTCAGGGGTAAAATTAAATTTTTGGCAAACTTCTTTGGGTGATGTAATTAACAGTATTATGTTTAGAAAAAAAAATTGAAAGGTAATTTTGTAGGTGAAAACTATAAACTCAGTGTTTGGGACACTCGAAGTGGGATTTAAACCTCAGCTCCTTGAGGAGAGCAGCGAACCTCAGCGCCTCTATTCCTGTGTAACCGCTGTAAGCATTAGGTTATTATTTTCCCTCTCCCATCAAGTTGAAAAGATGATGGTGAGCTCTTTGAAAATTATAGCTAAAGGATAGTATATAGCGGTCCAGGCTTATGATATGCAATCACGTATTTATGTTGGGTATTGATTTACTTGGGTCACAAAAAATTAAGAATGAATGCTAAGGAGGGTGACCCCTTCTCTTGGGCATGCATAGTGTACAGGGGGTGTTTCCAGACATCTGGCAAAGAGTGACCTGCGCAGTAAGCCCCAGCCTGCAGCGAGCACAGCTGAGTTGACTCTAGGAGAGGACGGTGCTTCAGACACACGCTGCGCCTGAATTTCCCTGTGCTGAGCTGTAGGCAGCTATGCATTTGGCAGTCAATTTTTCCTACATGATGAAGCGAGCTGCTCTCTCCAAACTTCATTTTGCGAGGTGAAATGCCAACAAATTAAGATTAAAAACATCTGCAGATGACTGCATTTTTTGATGGATTTGGACTGCAGGCCATAATTCAGTACTTAATCTGCCTAAGCCTGTCAACACAGGGAGCTGAACCTCAACTAGCTACTGCACGTGATTCTCTCTGGGAAGCCAAGGCACTTGGTAGCTTGTTTCTTCTGTATCATCAATCAACACAGCAGGCTTTAACTCGTGCCTGTGACGCCAACTGTTGCAAAGCATTATTTTGGAAATGCATTGGTCATCCCCCTGCAGTGTGATTGTTGTCTTTTTATGGGCATTGTTTTTTAATTTACTTTTGATATTTTGCAGTAAATTCACAAGTTATTTATTAGCATGTCAGTGATAATCTAGTACGTGCCATATGCAATGATCGTACCAAAAAACTCTGCATTTTCACAGCCCAAAATAAGCAGGCAAATTCAGATACTTAAATACTACATGAGGATCCAAGCATTTGCTTGTTATTAAAAATCTTTTAACATTGTGCGAAATCAGAGTGTGGCTTCCCATTTGAAAGTGGTTAAAATTTCTCTGGGGACTAAAGTATTTATTTTGTAAGATACTTAGCACTGCTATTATTTAAATAATATGAAGTATCATCTGAAGTTATAACTAAGCAAGAATCATTATCTCTCTAAGCCATTTTACTTAATAAATACCCCCCCCCGTTAAGTCACTGTTAAAATATAAATTTTAATCCAGCTTTGAATCATGATTAAAAAAATCAATGATTTAAATTAATTTGGACTTAAATATGATGTCAGCCCACTTTCAGCACTGTTATTTTGTGCTACAGGGATATTTTTGTGAGAAATTAGTATTGTAGTGAGTGCATTATCATTTTCTAGGCTTAAAGAACATCATTCATGTCATCATTTCAAGTGATCATTTCATGTTTTTATCAGTTACGGGAAGCTTTTACTTTCCCTACTAGCTGTAGGATTTTTACCAGCCTCCAGGTAGAGTATGACCCATTAACCACTATTCTTTTGTCCAATGAGGTTTTTACCCATCTGGTTTCCCTCCATCCAGATACAAGAATATTGTGGGAGACAGTGTCAAAGACCTTTCTAACATTGAGGTAAACAACATCTACTGATCTCCCCTCATCCATAAATCCAGTCATTGTATCAGAGAAGGCAATCAGGATGGTCAGGCATGATTTACCCTAGATAAATACATTTTCTGTTCCCGGTCACCTTTTTCTCCCTCTCGTGCCCAGAAATGTGCTCCAAGATGACTTGCTCCATGATTTTTCCAGGGACCAAAGTGAAGCTGACTTGCCTATATTTCCTTGGATTATTCTTTTGGCCTTTCTTGACGACATTTACTTTCCCCCAGTCACCAGGGATCTCCCCCAATTTCCATGACCTTTCAAAGACAATATAGGGTGGTGTTAGAAGGACATTGGCCAGTTCTCTTCAGCAGTCTTGGGTGCAACCCATCATGTCCTGTATACCTTTATGGTTTGAGTTTTCTCAGGTAATCCCTGATTCAATCCTCATCCACTGATGGTAGTTCTTCTCGTTGAGCTCTTTCACTAATCACAGGGGCTGGGAGACCGACTGAGGCAAAGGCAACACTGAGTACCTCAGCCTTGCCTGTGCATACTGTCACTAAATCCCACACCCCATTCAGCAGCAGACTCACACTCTCCTTCTTCAGCCTTTTATTACCAACGTGGTTGTGAAAGCTCTTCTTATTGCCCTTGGCATCCCTTGAATGTCTCGGCTTCAGTTGAGTTTCAGCTTCCCTGAGAAGATCCAGATATGTCCATGTGATGTTTCTAAATTTCTCCTTTGTATCTTGTCCCTGCTTCCATCTCCTGTATGCTGTCTTTTTAGAGTCATGAGTTCCCTCCTTAGGCAAGCTGGCCTCCTGATAAGTCTTCTTGTTTGGAAATGTGCAAATTAATGTGTTCCTGCTAATAGAAGCTGTAGCACGTACAACACCCCCAAACACAGGTTAGAGATTCTTAGCTCAGAAGTTTTATTACACTTATCCAAACAGAATCTCCTTGTTCTGTAGTTTATTTAATACTTGGGGGGAGGAGGGAGAGCTACCTTAATCTGTTATTTAATAGATTTTTTTAGTCCGTAGATGGTAATTAGGGAAGAGAATTTATCTGGCACAGCCATTATGCTTTTTGGCATCCTGGTGGATTCTATTTTGACAAAAGGATTCCACAGTAACATAAATATTTTTTGTTGTCTTAATCAGCTGTTCCTTTAATAATCTTTAATAAAGAAATGTAAAATTTGATTATTAAATAGGACAAGAAGCCTGCAGGATAAAAATAAGTAATTTTAACTATTCTTAAAGGTGTCTTTGGCAATGTTTCTCCTTCATATGTACATGTTTAGTATTTATGGAGCTAAGTACAGTAGCTTAAGATTAAAGGTAAGAATGTTCAATTTAATCTTAATTACATTATTTTTTGCTCACTTTATGTAGTAATCAAAAGGTATATAATGAAATTTTTATTTCAAGGTTGAGGGCAAGACAAACTTTTTTTATATAAAATTATTTTAACTTATTATTGCCTGGGTCTTGCTTTTGTTATGAGACAGCAAAGTAGCCATGGATCACTGCCTACTTTCCTGTGACATAGCTTGATATACATAGTGCATCCTACAAGAGACAGGCTGGGGACTATGGAGTAATGACGGTGACTGGCGGGAAATACGACTTTCCAGCAGCATCGGAAGCAGCATGACTGGCTCTTCAAGGCTTCACCGCAGCTCTCAACTCTTTTCTTCACCTCTGCTCCCCGTAGCAAAAACAGTCTTGTCCTTGGATGAGCAAATGCTAATTTTTGCTTTTGCTGTTGGGAGCCCTTCAGCTGTCTCAGAGTCACAAGTTATTTTAAGAGACTGAGACAAAGAGGACAGAAGTTTAATTGCAGGCTCATTTCTGGTGGGGCCATAGAATCAGATGTCTGAAGGAGAGTGATTGGCAATGGGAACCATGTCAGTACCATAATGGTATAGGATCATCCATTTAGAGCTCCATATTAATGAGTTCTGCTGCATGCTTTACATTCATTTGTTGAATCTAGCTGCATATAGCAGTTGTTTACATTATTTCACTGAAGTATGTCTAAAAAGATTTGTATGATAAAGTATGGGTAGCAAAAGTCTAAATTTACTGCAGAGACAAATTAATAAATACAATGTTTCAAACGTAGCAGTCTAACCAGATGTCATTTGTGAACCCATGGTTTGCAGTTAATTAAATGGTGAAATACGTTTGCACATAATCCAGCGTGTGCTGCGCCAAGCACCTGTGCTTGCTGGTTTTATGAAGATCACTTGGTGTTACAGCTCCGGGCAACCTGTGGCACGAGGAGCTTCCTTGGTGTCTCGCCGCCTGGTTTGCTTTATATGTTGCCGTCCAAGAGGGATGCTTAGTAAAAAGACATTAATTCTGAAGACCTGATGAGGGGTAGACAGAACAGGGTGAGGAGGCCGAGCAGTTTATTAACTACCGCTTTGACCTTTGACTAGGAGTGAGCAAGTCACTCTGGGTGGTCCTGAGGAGGTGCACAGGGGGAAGAATTGCCTTAGAGCTGTGTCACTGCTACTCCGTCCCTGTCCCTGTGAATCTATACCTGCTCACACAGCCTCCTCCTGCATGAGATTGTTGTGACACCAAATTCTGCTTAAAATGGGTGCAGATCCTGGAAACTGAAGTCTGAACGTATTACACGACCTGAATTTTGGGGCTGTATAATGCACAGACAACTAGCTGGGAGAGATTTTATTAGTGGAGCATGGAGGGAACGCTGTTCTGGAGAGGGGCTCTCGTACCAGTGGTATGTGCCTGTCCTAGCTTGGGTGTAGGTATTTTAGGTAATCTGGTAAAAAAACTGTGGACTCGATGCCTCTGTTAAGTCGCTGTTTGGTCTGATAGAATTCTTTATGCTTCTTTCTGCAGAAGGAATAAAAAGAATATAAATAGAAAACCTTTTGTAAACAGCTTTGAAATCTCTGATGCAAAGTGCTGTAATAAATGAATTTACTTACACATCCTTGAGAAACTGATGTGGAGGGCTCTGGGGAAGGGTTGGATCCACCCATTCCCTGTACAGGTTATTAGGGCTCTGCTGTGTGTCGGGACAGTGTCCTTGGTTACTTCTCATTGTGAAGGGTAAGGTTATTTAAACCATCTTGTCCTGTATGAGTCTAGTCTTTCCTACTGACACAGGACAAAGCCATCATAAACAGTGAGCTGTAGTGTGAGGGCAAATGATGTGAAGTACTTTCTATCTCTGCATACTGTATATTGGAGGCAGATAATGATGAAAGAGTTTTTCATTCCAAAGGGAATAAAGCCAAACCATATGATGTGTGTGGTTGTCGTGCGTGCAAGCTGTATCTCTTTTTCTCTCCAGTGTGAAAGTAGAATTTGTCACCTTGTAGTATAACTGCAATTTATCTTCTGCTTTGTTCCTTTTTCTGTTTGGTTTTGGTTTTGAGATTGAGCTGGTATTTAAAAGCACACTTTTTAAGAAATTGGGTTAAGAAAATTATTTTTGGCGAAGACTGAATCTAAATAATTGTTGAAGAAATTATCTTCTGTATGTATCTTACAGTCTTTTGATGTCTCAAAGAACAGCTAAAACAAACACCACCTCAAACCCTATGTTAGTTAGCATTGTTAGCCAGAAAAAATAATTTTCTAATTCAGTTATGTAATATCAGGATCTTTATCTAAAATCCTTTTTTCTAAACTGCATCCATCAATATGTAGATTTTTCTACCTGTGTGCAAAGCTCTGTCAGTTATTTGCAAATGCTCTTAAGTGATTATTTGCATTAGCTTATCTTGAGGTTAATAACAGGTTTCTACTTGGTCTTGTATTCCTTTGTACATACGTATCAAAACATAGCTTAGTTTCCATTCTGGAACTCTCAGGGAAGGCATTACTTTCTGTTATTTATTTAAATGAACCACTTTTTCTTGAAATACTAAGTTCTGTTAGATTTTGTCATTTATTTTTAAAATGTGAATTGTTTTAATTGTGACATAGGATGTTACTGTTTTATAAGAGAGGCATAAATGATTTCTTGTGGTTCTCTAAATAAGTCTGCGGTGTCCAGCTGATGTCCAAGGGGTAGCACACACTGTTTTGCCTGCCTTCAAGTCAAGGTGGAAGATATAACTCGTGTAACAGAGCATGGAAGTGCCTTTGCACGGAAAACACAACACAGAGCCCCTGATCAAATGGCCACTTGAGATGATGTAGGTACCCTGACTGCCTAGTTGTCCAGCCTGCACACGTAAACTCCTCGCAGCCAAACCTGCTAAGCTTTCTGGGGTAGTCTGTAGCAGAGAAACGGTTTTCTATTCTCTTAGCAGGTAAAGGAAAAAAACTTGGGCAATGTGGAGGAGAGTGTTGCAGAAAAGGAGGAGTGAGTTGGAAGAAAATATGAAGGTGCTGCATTATGGAAGGGGATCCAGGAAACAGTGCAGTAAGATGAAGGGAAGAAGAGGATGCTAGTTTGACTGGCTGAGCACTAAGGAAAGTAAGGAAAGATGGACAGATTGCATAGCCTGGGATATTGGAATAGGAAGGAGGATTCAGGCTGATATTTTGAAGTGCTATTTTGCCTACAGCCAGAATTCTTTGGCAAACATTTAACTGTAGGCATTTTTTCTTCCTGGAATGGACTCTTTCTTTGCCGTACCATAGGCATCTGTCTGTTAAAAATACAGTTTTGTTTTGTGCTTTTGGAAAGTTGCATGTATGTCAAACACACATCTTTAATACGTCAATGCTCCAGTCTTCTGATGTGATCCTGGAAAAGTGGTACAAATAGAGAGTAAGTTTGGGGTGTGCTGACTTCCTGCAGAACAGGGACCTCTTCAGCACTGTCACTGCCTTTGAAGAAACCTGGCTGTATATTGCTTGAGACAATTATTTTGCTCTTCAACTGTGTGAAGGTACCACTCCCTAGTAATAGCCAACATTTCTCATACTTAAGAAGCCCTCAGTCTTTTTGACCATATAGATTTATAAAATCTGCTGTTACAACCATTTGTTTGGGCCATACTACTCATCTGGTAATGTATGTATTACTTCTTTTCTTCAGATGCACATGTATAAATACTGCTGACCTGGTTTTTGTCAGAATTATGTTTGAATACTTAGATAAAATTTAAAATCTGGTACTACCTGAAAAGTAATTTTTTTAAATGATTTTAGTAAAGAAATATTAAACAGCATTATTTTGGGGCTAAAGGAAAATTTAGTAGAAATTATCAATATTATTAGCCTTTTAAATTTCAAAATTGCTTTCTGGCATCCTATAAGATGCTTATAAGTAAATTAAGTCCTACTAGAAACATGGAAAAAAGGCTTTTTAAGTGAGCTGTATCATTAAAATCTCCTGATGAAGTCATAATATGTTTTGCTTTTGACTTGTGTATGGACAGGACCAAAATTATAATTCAATCTTTACTTAGATCAATAGATCCTAATTACAGCAGTGCCCATCTTGCTTAAGGATTTAGCATTGCATGTGCATTACTTTTTGATAGAAATAATGTTGCTCAATATTTGATTACTAGAGGAACTATTGGAATATAGTAATCACATATTTGACTTCATCTGCAGCTAGAATGCACTTAGGTTGGGTAGTAATAAAGAGATGGCAAAACCTTTTTTTTTCCCCAGTGGTCTCATTGAGATTACCTCAGCAAGCAAGTCTGGCTAGTAATGTCCTGATTCTGTAACAAGGAGAGAAAGTTGTAAAAGAAGCAGCACTATTATATAAACAGAGTAAAATTAAGGGTATCTTTCCACTGGGATGGTATGTCCCTTAAGAAGTTAGAAACATTCTACTATATTGTTCCTTTCCCAACAAAGCCCCAACAGACAGAAATGGGTGACTGCATGGCTGAGACAGGCTGGAGAATCCGTTATTACTGGGTTTTGAGATTAGACTGCAGAGTTAAGCTGGAATTAATATGTTGCAGTCTCTCGTTATCTCTGCAGGATGCTTTGTTCATATAGCTCTTGCTGTTCTATTCAAGCCTGAAGACAATTTAACTGTTGGCCAAAAATAAGTGTCATATTAATATCGTAGGACTTACTTCTTCTGTTGAGATTCCCAGAGCTTCCAAACCAGAAAGTTTCATGACTGTTGATAAAGGTTCAGAATTTCTTCTTGATGTTGTATTTTTAAAACCTACGCATGGCTGGAAAAATTAGGCTCCCTACCTGTAGGAATGCCCTTTGTTTACTTCTCCTGGAAACTGAGCCCCTTTCTTAACTCTTGCGGACATTCTTTGGTAGGTAATAAACATGAGCTGTATTTCTCTTGGATTGCTAGAGAATGAATAAGGCCCTAATTAAAACCTTGAAACACATTTCCAAACTTCCTCCCACAGCAATATCCAGATTCATACAAATTTGTGTGAGCCAGACAAATGTTTGACGAGATCCAAACCAACACACAGCATTTTGCTTTTCTGTAACCTGAAGCAATTATAAACTGGAGCTATTTTTTGCCAGTTAAAAAAGTATGAAAAATATTCTCCTTATTTGTACTAAAGCAGAACTTTTCAAACAAAACTATGAACTATAAATTAATGAGTACCTTCTAAATTCTGGATGCATGTAGAATTGAAAGAGGTCTATTACAGAAGTTGAAAATGTATATTTAATGAATACACCCACTACATCTATTAAACTGGCAAGTTAATAAATGTGCAGCCCTCTCTTTTGCTTCAGAAGAACACATTCAATATATTCATTAGCTGAGAGTTTTACCAGTCATTGCAAATATACTTCATCTGCACTTTGCAATTACTTATGAACATTGCTGTGCAAGTATGTAACCAACATTGCTGTGCAAGTATCAAGCAAGCTTGCCACTCAGGCTGGCCTGAGGCTCATCCTATATTGTTTGGGCACTCATGGTGCCTACTTTTATGGCTTGAGTGGAGTTACGGCCACAAAAGTTATAGAGATAGGTACTTTGTGACTTTTATTAACTTTACCATAATTCCTTTCTCATTCCATTCAGCTTTGTCCTAGATAATGCATAAGAATGTGGCATTTCTAGTCTTTAAATGTTATGTTCATGCAATGGAAGAAACAGTTTGGCATTGAGTAGGTCCATCTTATCAGTAGGATAAAAGACTTGGCTTATCTATTTTTGAGTGTCAGGGTGTCCTGAAGGACACCTCTGTCTCTGCCTAAGCTTCCTTTGGCCACATGGTGCCTCTCATATCTCTGTAGAATCACAAAGTGTTAAACTATAGTCGTGACAAGCAAGAACAAGTTAATTGCTTTTTCTTGGCAGATGTGTACATGATATGCTTCTTTCAAATAGGATGGGCTGGAGAGTCCTTTATCCTTCTGTGGGCTTATGCTTTCAGTCTTACCTCCTTTTTACACGAGATGTCTGTAGTTAGAGGTTTTATTGAAATGTGTAGTGAATGGTTACCTGGTAGCAGCAGATAACTGTTGTGTTCTGCAAGTGAATTGTGAGTGTATTTGCCAATGCAGATTTCCTCAATTTATATATTCTCAATGGAGAAGATCAGCACTAACATAACTTGAGTATGTTGCCTTTCATAATCAGATGTTGTCAGAATCCGAGGCAGCTGGTGGCATTCAGCCCACAGCAAAGATGCTCTGCAAACAGAAAGCTCATCTTGAGAAATTATAAAGCTGATACGCACCTTCTGGTTTTCATCCTCACGTGTTATGTGAGAATTTCCTTCCTGCTTGTTCCATTTGTTTATTGCCATAAGCATTGTTTACATAATATTTGGTTGGTGGAGAAGTTGCTCTAAAACCAAACATGCTTTTATTATGGCTTAAGAGTTAAGAAGGGAGGTATGGAAGAACCAAAACATACTATGTGGTATTTTTGATTTGCTGGTGGCTTTTACACCAGTTTTCCCCATTCCCTTTCTTTCTGCTTGCTTCCTTGTCCTGATGAGAAGTGATAGAAAATGGCAAGCAGGCAGATGCTGTGGATGTTTACGACAACGTCTGACAGCTAGAAGGCGATATATTCACGGAAGGGAAAAAAGACAGACATTTCCACCACATACAGGGGATCATATAGAGAACTGTGCTCAGCTGGCCTTTGAAAGCTATTTTCTAATACAGGACTGAAAACATTACATGACAACTGGTGTATCTGAGTTAATACTAGGGTACCTTGCCTAGGCTTGCCAGCCAAAGGGGTTAAAACCAGAAGCAGTTCTGGTTCAATATGATGGATTCTGCTTCTATGAATGGTGTAGTTTCAGGAGGTGAGACCAGCCATGCCGTGCTAAAAAGCTTAGTGGGCCTTGTGTTCAGACTTCTCTCTTGGCAGAGCTAAGTTCTTGTTTAGTTAACTGGGCAACTATTATAGTGGCATTTTACAAATTGTATAGACCAAGATTTTTCAAGAGGCAAGTTTGTAAGTAAAAGTGACTTAAATGATTGTGAGACTGCCAAGTGGCCAGTGGTTTTGGTTCATTTTGAATAATTTTATGTCACTTTTAGATTATTAGTAATATATAGTAAATAATAGTAATATATTTTTGCTCACTGTCTCCTGGGCAGCACGCAACAGCCCCTTCCCCTGCTCTTCCTGAACTTTATTCTTTCGTCTTAAAAACCCAGCAACAACCAAAGAAGTAAAACATCTCCATACAATTTCATATTTCTCATTTCTCTGTGATTTGCAGGCCAAATTTATTTACACTGTAAGTACAAGAAAGCTTTAAGTTGAAGCTCTGCCAACTCCTGCAGAAATTCAGAATTGAAACTGAGTATCTCACATGAGCATGAAGATGTATCTTACTCACAAATACATGCATTAATCTATATATTGTACACTGCTTCTAGCTGGAAAAATAGTGAATGGTAGAACTTTTTAAAAAGCATGAACCACTAGGTTATGTGTTTGTCACAGTTTTGTTTTTCATGAGGATGTTGACTCTGAAGCCACTGTTACTATTCTTGTGTTTTAGGTGCTGTAGCCGTTTTGATCCCTCGCCTAGACCTGGTGATTTCTTTTGTCGGAGCCGTCAGCAGCAGCACTCTGGCACTGATTCTGCCGCCTCTGGTTGAAATCCTCACTTTCTACAACGAAAACTTAAGTTTATGGGCGATATTTAAAGACATTTTTATAGCTGTCATTGGAGTTGTTGGATTTTTAACAGGGACGTATGTGACGGTTGAAGAAATCATTTATCCTGCATCCACAGTTTTAGCTAATGCAACAGAGAGCATCTCTGCGGATTTAAATGCTACAAACTTGGTGGTTGGTTTGAAGTAATAACCAGGCACTGTGAACTATTTTGTTCCTTAACAAGAAATCCTAGATGGATGGCAGACCCACGTGTGGGACAAATTCCATTTCCAAATGAATTTTTGAAAAATAGCATGCAGCCCTTTCTCACTCTGTTGTTTGTTCTGTCCTTCATTCCTTCCCATCTGCTCTCTGAATTAACCCCTTTGCTCTCAACCTCTGCTCATCTAGTGAAAAACTGAATTGATGTCAGGATTTAAAATATATACATGAATATAGGAAGGAAATACGATTTTAGGTTATTTGCAAGAAAAAAAGAAGAATTTTTCCAAGGAAGTCAAGATGCCTTCCTCAGAAAAGGTAGAAGTCAATCCATTCATCATATCTAGGCACCAAGTCTAGGCACTACTGTTTTCACTCCAGCTCTGTTGTAAGGGTTGGAGTGGGAGCTCAGTGATGCATAGACCTTCTCTTGGCTGTCTCTGATGGGGTGAATTGCACCCTGGTGAACCAGAGACACTATAGTTTTAGAAAAGAGCAGCTGTGTTTTTCATTTCCATTCTGGGGACTTAATGTTTGCTGTGGAAGAGTTTTTGGGTAGTTGCAGTTGCCTGGCTCTGGTTCCTGGGAGTCAGTATGTCTGGAATTAGAGTGCACTGTGCAGAATGACTGTGACACTTGTTCAGTCTTTTCACGTTGGCTCCAAGGGGAGTTTTTCAAGCGATTGGAAGGACCAAGCCCTCCCTGGTTAGTATAGCAGACCACTGCTGGTGGTTGGTTACATGGCAGTAAGCATAAAGGCTTTTTTTTTTTCATGCCGACTGTCTTAACATTTAAGCTGAAGAATGGACAAGACTGTAAGGTAAGGTTTAGAAGTAAAGGCTGGATCTTTTATTAGACCAAAAGATAGCCAGTTAGGAGTGTTCTTGCCATCTTACATGATCTGTTACTCTATGTTCCTGTACGATGAGCTGTTCAGCATGGCCAGACCCCTGCTCCAGGGAAATGGCAACTGTGATGCTCAGTAGAGCCACAGAGGTCTGACTGTCCAGAGCAGCTTAAAGATTCATGATGTTAATTTGTGTATGAGAAAGGAAAGGATGAGACAGTACTGTCTAGAATGGAGCTTGTGCCATACTTTCACACGTATAAGCTGTGGGTTATTTGTGAAAGAACTTGTGATTCCACCGCTCTGTGAGCTGGGGGGCACCAGGGATGTCTGCTTTGAAGCCCTTTGTCCCTACAGTGCACCACCTGCCTGCAGGTTGTCTGAAGATGTGGGTCGTCTCAGGACTTGCTTTTAACTATTGGTACTTTGTAGAGAGGTACAGCTTATATGAGACGTAGGGTATACATGTGAAAACATGATATTTTTTTAGAATGTAATTATATATCCCTTTTGGATTTTGAACGGAAAGTTACAGGATGTTGTTTATCAGAGCAATATTACTTTCTTTAAGAATGCAAAAACATTCAACACCACAAATGATAAATAGTTTATTTTTGTACATTTTGGTAACTGCTGTCCTCACCCATTTTTTACACCATTTCTTTGTCCTTGATTTCAGCTATACAAATGTATGAAATGCTGTATTTTTTTTACCTATTGCTGGAAGTCTGTAGACTGCCTATCTACATTTCTGTTGGAACATATAATAATTATTTTTGCATTCTTATGTTCTGCCTTAAATAGAATCTAACATGCCCTTTACTGATTTTTGCTTCTTTTGTCCATTTTGGAAGAAAAAAAAGAACAAGTTAAGTTGGTAATTGGGTAGAAATGAGTTTTGTTCAGCAAGCCTGCATGCTGAGTCCCCAGCTGGAATCCTGATCTTCAGGGTTCGTATTTGACTTTCTGGCTCACACTTCATAGATGACTTTCACTCCAAATGCCAAAGCTGTATTTTTGGTCTTGTTTTCTAAAAACACTCTATATTTTGTACAATAATAGAACTGTATTTATCATACTCATTCCTGTTATGAAGAAACTCCTTTTTCTAAGGGATATTTTTAATTATAACATTCCCTCAAGAAATATGGTATGCCAAAACCTCTCTACTGTTTTCATACAAATTAAGATATAAATATATGTAATATTTTGCTTGCTTTCAGTATATTCCTCAGAAATCTACCATTTGGTAATTTACCATTTGGCATTACAGTCCTAAAACAATATAGTGCTAGGTATATCTATATTTGTATTTTCTCTTCAGAATATTTCCCCAGTCATCGACCATGTGGTGACTGTATTGGAGCACTTTCATCTCCATGTTGATGAGGGCATTTCTGATAGGCATTTGTTACAGCATGTAGTTCAAACTGCATGTATTTGTTCAAGCAATAGTTCTGAGCAATGCTCTTGTTTTCATTTTATTGTGGACAAAGTTAAATACTTGGCAGACACTTTAAAGGGACGAGTCTCTGCAGGTGTGATACTATAGAATTCACCTTTCGTATGCAATTGCCACAGAGGAGCAAACACAGGTAGTTAGCAGAGAGGCAAAGGTAACTTCAGCTTTTTGTCTTAAAGGTTTTTTAGTCTTTGAGCTGTTTAAAAAGACATTGAATCTAAGTGCTTCCATCTGTTTCATAATGAATCTGTTGTTTACCTAAACCATACACTACACACTGTTAGAACATATTTCTGTGCAGCATATTTTACTTGACATTAAATACTTCCACATGGAACATTTTTAGTAGGACTGATAGGATTTAAATGAAAATTGTTTTTCCTGTTAGTTTCACATTTTTCTACCGATGTGTGTTTGGAGAATAAAGGACTGTCAAGTCCATTCATATCATCTCTTCTGCATTGATTGTGTCCTAGTGAGCAACTCTGAGAAGGTGCTTCTGCCAGGGTGCAGAAGGACTTGACCAGTACGGAGTCTGGTGGTGATTTTTGGCTGGTGCAAGTGAATACTGACATGGTACTATCAGTGAAGATTTGCTGAGCTGGGAGCCTAGAACCTGAATAGGTGGCCTTGGTACCCAGGTGAACGCAGCATATCTTTTTGAAAGTCAGGCAATTTGTTTAGAAGGTTGATAGGTTTGAGGAATCTAATCTTACCCATCAAAGTTTGGGTAACCTGGCCCAAATACAAACCCTTACGCACCTTACTGCTGTGTCTGACCGGGGAGCAGCCTGTCAAGGAGCAGATTTTCAGACCGACGTATTGCCGCTGACTGACCACGTGTGAAGTACTGTGTTTAGGCAGTGGGCCAGTGTTGCCATGTCTAACAATGTTGTATCTTTTGAATCTTTAAAATGTTTATTAATATATTTTGCACAATGTCGATTTTATCCTACAGTGTAGGATTTCTGTTGTTTTAACATTCATACAGTGCATTTCTGTGGCCTGCTCTTTCAAATAGAGAGAGTCAGGAATCAGAGCATCTTGCTTTGCATAAGACTAAAATGTCACGTAGTGAAAAACTACTAAGTCTGAATAATAAGAGTGTTCCTGTGAAACATTGCCAAAGATTTAAAAGATAGGAAATTCTGACAGAAACCTCTTCTGAATAATAAGAGTGTTCATTCAGCTTTTAAAGTACTGTAATATAAATTGCAAGTTAAGATGCAGGGAGTGAAACTGAGAGATTTAATAGGTATGGTTTACATTAATATATATTTAAGATGGAAATGTACTTAGCAAAAGCTAAATTAAACTGAAAAATGTATGTGATTGGCTTATGTTCCTGACAAGGAACAGAAAGCTATTGTATTTATATACTGTACATGCACTTATATTTTACAGTATAATATTGTTAACAGTTTTAATGTAATTTAATCATTAGCTGCACTATAAGTAACGATCATTTTCTTGTCTGTAACTGTTCATCCTGAAATATTAGGCAAGTAAGAGGGTGGGTTTGCCTAATGTTCTGTAACTTAAATCTTCTGTGTCAATAAAGACTACAATAATATTATCCTGCTAGCTCACTGTTTCCTGCCTGTCACCACGACTACATCACTAGAAGAAACAGCTGTCTTAATTTGTCTACCTTTGTTTTTCTGTTGAAGTTATCCAAGGAATGGCAAGTGAGTGACTTGAGACTGTCAGGCAAGCTCAAGAACTGACTTTTCATTGATAATGAATCTCACTTCAAAGTCACATAGGCACTTCTGAAAAATCTCACCTCCACTCCAAGTTTTTTCATGAGGGCATGCTTGAAGTTAGGCTTCTGCATCTTTTTAGAGGTGCTTTAGTAAATGAGCAAATTTCTAAATGTACAAAGGCAGCCAGGAATTCCCACCGAAATTCCAGTTCCCATTTGGAAAACTGCAAAGAAAAAGCCAGACTTTTTAAAATTGGACAAGCCCTTACATACTTGGTATGGACTTGGCCTTAACTTGAAGTATGGAGCATTGGATAATTAGGTATGGAAGGAATTGATATTAAAGTTCTGTACTTTCTATCTAAATTTGAAATTACTGGTTGGAAACAAAAGTGGCAGCATAAGCTTTCATGTTCTCACAAATTATCAGATACCAATTTCGCAGAAGTACTTGTATTCCCATTTTAATACAAGGCCCATTGAAGATGTGCTCAGTGAGGCATCCAGAAACACCCAACCCATTATAGATTTGCCTGTATAAATACAATTTAGACAGAAGTAGTATACAAATGTCCTTGAGGGTGATCCACCAAAAAACCTGTTTTGTAAATAAGAAACCTAGAATGGTCTGAAAGTCCCCTACCACCAGCAGAGAGACTAGCTGTTTGACTGGAAAGATGGATTTCGGCAGCATTCCTACTTCTGAGAGGAATTCTTCTTATGAGTATTCCTACTCATATGAGTATTCCTACTCATAAATTTTATGAGTGCTTTAAATCTGTTTATTTCTTTTAAAAATTGGCCCTAGGTGGCTAGTTATTGGGAACACTAGATATCATTATTCTCCTCTAATATGTGGAGAAGAAGTAATTTCTAAAAGGTTAGACAGAAATGCACATTATAGCCAACACTTCACATTTTAGATTATTTTGTATATCTTAGATGTCTGTGAGACAGAACTACTATTTCACAAGTGTAAAACACAAAATGAATGCAAGAATGTAGTTTTCCTTTTTCAAATACTCATATTTATTAGGCTGAAAATGAACACTTATAAATTGTAGCATGTGGGAGGGAAATTAATTTCCAAGATATGAAAAGCCTGTGTGAGAGATTTGGGTGCATGTGAATCAGAATGTGAAGCAGCAATCAGAAACGAGTAAGATCGTTTAATAATTTTCATCCCTCTCCAATTTCAATCCCTGATCTTGCAATGAGCTTGATGCATATAGACAAAATAGTGAACTGTTGTTGAACTGGACTTAAGAAGTATCAATACAAATATTCAGGCATAGAATATGTTGCCCACACATAAGCACATCTTGTCATTTTAGTCACTGTGGGATATCTTGCATGACATGGACTTGCTGTTGTCCAAGAAAGGCTTGGGCCTCCTGTAGATCCTGTGTCATACTGACCTCTTCTGTAATTACAGATGTCTTAGATACCAAAGGGCATTTCAAACAGCAATAGACAGCTGTGGTCAGGCACCTGAGTCATGGTCTTAGAAAATACCAGTATGAACTTTTAGAAAGAATCTAGGACTCAAGTAAGTTGGTTAAATGCAGGTATTGGTGCCATTTGAGATGTATGAGAGCATCAGACATCCATCTGCAGTTTGTAGATGTGACAAAAGACCTGAGCCCTTCCTGATCACCAGTGGGAGACAAGGCAAGGTACACTAGAGCTTCCCAAAGGGCAGTGCATGTCTCTGCTTGGCAGCTGGAGTGAGTCCCTGGACAGCGTAGGTAATGGAGCTTAGAGTAATTTAGCTGAGCAGCTGCTATGGGGGAATTAATTTGTCTAAATATAGTGCCTGGTGCCATCTTCAGGTGTTACTCCAGAAAAGCACAGGTTTCCCATGAGTCCTATCTTTGGTCATATCTGTGCACCTCCATGCAGATGTCCCATGTGGCATCACAAATGACACTAAATGCCTGTCTTGAGGCTTGGTCTTGATGCATTCCTATGCCTCTCAAGTGTGCTGACTTGCTGTCTAGGCTTCAATGACTATTGTAGGAGATTAGACACCCAAGTCACGTATGGACATCTATGTCCATGCTATGCTATCTAAATTTAACCTAGATCTCAATACCCCCAAAAGTCATGCTGCTTGCAGTGGCAACAAGTATATAACTCTGAAATGCTAGTGATGGTTTACCACTGTGTCTTGCCTTGTTTCCTACTGCTGAGCAGGAAGGACTCAGGTCCCTTGCCATATCTGCAAATCACACGTGGATGTCTTGATGCTCTTGTGCATTCCCAGTTGTTTCAGTCATTGCTTATGGCAATAAAGATTTGAATTTTTTAGACTGGTTTTCAGGAACCCTCTTTCGTGGGGTGGTGATGGGGTGGATTTCTCAGCTAGAGGTATAGTATAATATCGAGATCATGATGTCCGTGTTCTGGGTGACCCAGCTCTGTAGTAAACTTTGAACACCTGAATAAGGACCTCGACATGCAGACCTATGGAGTAATTTGTTTTAAATATTTTGCTACCAGTTTTGCTATAATATTTTCCATATGCTTACCTCAGATCATACTGTAGTTGCACATATGCTAATTCCAGGTTAAAGAAATAAATTTAAAACATTTCCAACCAGCATAAGACATCACTGGATTGCTCTCCTGAAATATTCCATTGTGCCTCCTGCAGAACTGCACCACCATTTATGTATTGTTTCTTTTCAAAATGTATAGGTAAATGAAGATGAATTCAAATAGGATTTGTGCTATCTGAACTTGTTGACAGGGATGGGAAAGTGTTACTTGGAAAACTACCAGCTAGAAGTGAGGAATGAAATTAGTCAATGAAAAACCTGAAGGATTCCACTCAGATCATCTTAGGTAGAGTGAAAGGTAAGAGGGACATCATGGACACCCTGTGGGACATGTGGGAAGTGTATTTTGGGATTGTACACGACTTGTTATGGACATTCAGGGTAGGAACCAAAGGTGGGAAAAGGGAGGGATCAAAGTGTTTTGGAAAAAATAGAGGAATTCTGTGAATCTATGAATGTAGAGAAAAGGGGCCACTCAATCACGTGAGCCACACAGTACAGGCCAGTACAGGTGTCTGTCTGTCCATGCCCTGTGCCTGACCAGTGTGGTCTCCTGTCTTCTCACTAAACTCCATTTATAGGTGTTTTCTTCAGTGTCAACAGCTGGAGACTGAATATCTAAAACCAGAAGCTGGCGAGGTCTGTATTGTGTCTCTACATATACGTATATGTGTATATATATACATATATATTTACATTTTTTTCACTAACAGCCTTTCATCCTTATCAGCCAGAGAGGGGAACAGGATCAGCCCATTGGTGCTGTTTGTGGGTGTGTGAGCACTGTGTTTTCTGTGTTCTTTGCTGCTGGCTGTGTGCATATGTGTGGATGTTGTCTACCTAAACTTTAAAAAGCCTTTGACACCACTTCCCAAGGCATTCTTCTGGAGAAACTGGCTACTCATGGCTTTGAGAGGTGTACTCTTTGCTGGGTAAAAAAATGGCTGGAGGGCTGGGCCCAAAGAGTGGTGGTGAATGGAGTTTACTCCAGTTGGTGGCCAGTCACAAGCGGTGTTCCCCAGGGCTCGGTGTTGGGGCCAGTTCTGGTTAATATCTTTATCAATGATCTGGACAAGGGGATCGAGTGCACCCTCAGTAAGTTTGCAGATGACACCAAGTTGTGCAGGAGTGTTGATCTGCTTGAGGGTAGGCAGGCTCTGCAGAGGGACCTGGACAGGCTGAATCAATGGGCTGAGGTCAATTGTATGAGGTTCAACAAGGCCAAGTGAAAGGTCCTGCACTTGGGCCACAGCAACCCCATGCAACGCTACAGGCTTGGGGAAGAGTGGCTGGAAAGCTGCCTGGCAGAGAAGGACCTGGGGGTGTTGGTTGACAGCCGCCTGAATATGAGCCAGCAGTGTGCCCAGGTGGCCAAGAAAGCCAATGGCATCCTGGCTTGTATCAGAAATAGTGTGGCCAGCAGGAGTAGGGCAGTGATGGTGCCCCTGTACTCGGCACTGGTGAGGCCACACCTCGAATCCTGTGTTCAGTTTTGGGCCCCTCACTACAAGAGAGACATTGAGGTGCTGGGGCGAGTCCAGAGAAGGGCAACGAAGCTGGTGAAGGGTCTAGAGCAGAAGTCTTATGAGGAGCGGCTGGGGGAGCTGGGAATGTTTAGCCTGGAGAAAAGGAGGCTGAGGGGAGACCTTATCGCTCTCTACAACTGCCTGAAAGGAGGGTGTAGAGAGGTGGGGGTCAGTCTCTTCTCCCAAATAACAAGCGATAGGACGAGAGGAAATGGCCTCAAGTTGTGCCAGGGGAGGTTTAGATTGGATATTAGGAAATATTTCTTTACTGAAAGGGTTATCAAGCATTGGAACAGGCTGCCCAGGGAAGTGGTGGAGTCACCATCCCTGGAGGTATTTAAAAGACGTGTAGATGTGGCACTTAGGGAAATGGTTTAGTGGTGAACTTGGCAGTGCTAGGTTAATGGTTGGACTTGATCTTAAAGGTCTTTTCCAACTGAAATGATTCAATTCCGTGTCCGCTGGACAATCTTTGACTCCTGGTCTGATGGATTTATTTGATTTTGAAGGAGTGAATTCAAAGTACTGTAGTCAGTGAAGTCCTTTCAGTTCTGTTTTAGCATAGGCACTCAGAAACAAAGTCTTATTTTGGGAGCACCCCCATCTGTGTCTGCACACAGATACTTAAGGAGAATTGATTGTTCTGTATTTTAGTTCTCAGCAGCTTTCCAAAATGGTATTGCAAACACCCCAAAATTCAAATAAATCCTATCTTTAAAGTATCCATTCCTCTAAACGTTGACATAAAAATGCCATTGGAAAGTTCAGAGTTTATTCATTTTTTTGACCATTTTCATATCTAATACAATTGCTTTGCAGAACAGAACAGGTTTTTTTGTTGTTTTCAACTACCAGCCCTGAGAAACCAAAGAGTCCTGGGAAACCAGGTCCAGTTCTCTGTTTTTCATACTTCACCATGGTTAATAAAATCGTTGTGAGGATTAGTTAGTGTGTCAGTGTCATTTGTGCTACACCATCTTCTTCAAAGCCCATGACACTATTGCTGTTAATGCATTCATGCTGATGGAAAGTATTGGAGCAATTCTCCTGGCACACAAGGGAGAGGATCCGTTCATTGCCACCGCTGGGCAGGCTCTGGACGGCGTCAGCCTGGGGCTCAGCAAACTTATTATCACTGAAGTGACTAAATATGGCTCAGCTGTACGCAGGGAATAAGTCTGTCAAGTGAGAACTTGGCCTCTGTCACCTCATTGGTCTTACAAGCCACCCTTGAAAGAGTATGTAATATGTGGGTTTCCCTGCATATTTATTAAATTTTACAACACAAGTACTACTTTACTTTAATCTCCATAACCTTGATCAGACTTTTCAAAAGTTTTGCATGGAGAGTTGGATCAGATTAATCTCCCTGCTTTCCCCTGTCAGTTGACAGCTCTTTGTTGTCTCAAGTTTCTGTCAGAACCTGTGGTGTATACGCTACCTCTGCAGGGTTATTGTGTCAGAGAGCTCTCCCTCCTGAGTCTGATGAGGCCATGGATACTTTTATGCCTTCCCATCTGTCTCGTCCCACTCGGTGGGTTGCGAGATGGGTGAATCTTTTTGATTCCCCGGGGATTTGTGTACCGACAAAGGCCGATCTCTGCTCGGCAGAGCCGCAGGCCGGTAGAGTCACGACAATGACTCAGGGGAACAGTTAGACTAACGACTTTATTAACTAGCAAACTACAAACTTAACAAACTAGCAAGCTCAGCGAATGAACAGAGGCAATTTGGCAATGGAGCTATTTTCCGGGCAACCCATCACAATTCATCCAAAACTCGTATGCCCAAATATATATATAGTGGAAGAGTAGAGGAAAAGAGAAGTGAGAAAAGGAAAAGAGAAGAGAGGAGGATAAAGAAAAGGAAAGGTATCACCACCCTTGGATCCCGCGATGACGGTGACAGATGGTGACAGACGTGGCAATCCTCCGGTGATGGGCGCGCGCCGTTCCCTGGGGAAGGAGTCTCTCTGTACTCTAATCCCTGCCTCAGGTCACACCCCTGGAGGACTTATGTTGCTCTGGTCCTCAAAGGGTTGCAGGCGCTGGGGGGAGGGGGTGGTTTTTGAGGAGTTTCATTCCAAGTTTCGGGTGACTGTAGGCCCATTCCTTAGATAAAACTCTGTGTGACCTCTGGCTATAGATGGTAACTGTGCATCCTCCAACGCGCACTTCTCATCCCGTGCTAGCCGACTTGCTGCACCTTATCTCGATCTTTTAGTCTCTCCTCCGAAAAGCTCTCCCCATCCCATGCTAGCCGACCTGCCCTCGACATGCAAATCACGCCTCATCTCTCCACAGTGTTTGAGACATTAACTCTTTCAGTCTCTCACACCATCCTAATGCTTCACCCTACCTGTCACTTAGGGATACCTTACTTTGCTAATTTTTAGCTTGAATTCTTTGCCGTTTAAAGTTCTATATTACTATTATAATTGCTGAAGTTATAATTAGCTTGGATGAAAGTTTCTTATTTTTTGTATATACATAAATATATTTAATATATTTTTATTAAAATTACCCATTCTCTTCCTGCCTAAGCAATTCTCTTGCAAGTCACTGCTATGCCTTGCATCCAGTCATGGTTCCTGGCTCAGAGTGCAAGGCTTGCTCTGTCCCTGGCTCTCAGTTTTTGACTAAGTCATGCTGCTTGTCATCATGCTGTGGGCTGTTATTTACATTCTGCTTTGTTCATTCAAAACACCTCTATATCATAAATGCATATCTGAATTAAATTTATTCAAGAATCTCAAATTTCTGCTTGTTCTGTTGAACCCAGTTGGCACAGCTGATTTTAGATGAGAATCAGAGGGAGTTTAAGGACTCAGTTGGCAGTGATGCTAATAAGAACGTGCCTGCATTCAGTGGAGTTGTCTAAGAAACGAAACAAGGTATGTTCAATTGTTGTTGTGGTTGTTACTTTAGGTGGGAAGCAGGAAAATTCCTTGGAAGGCTTCTTGAGCCACATGTACCCTTTCTGTTCCAGTGGTGCCAAAGATCACGCTAACAACGGTGTCGCAAAGATCACGTGCAACAGCGGCACGACAGCCCTCAGCCAGCCAGTGGACCTGTGTGCTTTCTGAACACAGACATAGTGGATACAGGCACAGTGAATCCCTGGAGAGGTCCCCGTCGGCTTGATAGACCCAACCAACCATGAGACCATGTGCCTGCTGCCCACAAGCATAATGGTTGTAATCGACAACCCATAGTGAATCTGGATACAAGGTTTTATTTGCCAACGAGCTGAGAGCTTTTACCCTACTCAGTTATCTCACACATTCATTCTCTCGCTCCCCTCCCAGCTCTACGTTCACCACGTCCTGGCTTCCCCTCTCAGCAGGGAGGTCGGGCACAAAGTTTTGTTGGTTGGTGCTGCAGTTACCAGTCCTGGGTATTATTGACTGAGGTCCCTGGGCATCCCCCAGAGTTTGTGTCCATGCATCTCCCCCATCTACAGGATCTTCCCCACTTCCAAGATCCTTTCTTCTGCCAGGATCTTCACCTTCTTCTTCACAGAATCATTGAATCATAGAATGGGTTGGGTTGGAAGGGACCTTTAAAGATCATCTAGATCATCAGGGACATCTTTCACTAGATCAGGTTGCTCAAAGCCCTGTCCAACCTGACCTTGAACACTTCCAATGATGGGGCATCCACAACTTCCCTGGTCCTCTTCTTTCCAAGACTACTTTTTGGGAAGACTTCTTTTCCACCACTGCTCCCTAGTTTTCCTCATCTGAATAGTCTATGTGCAGAAGCACAATGCATAATCAGCCTCCTGACTGGTGGTTCTATCTCAGGTTTCTTTATTAATTGGAGGATTCAGGATTTGCCACTTCTGTTTAGTCCAGGTGTTATCAAAATTTACAACCATCCCATACCAGTTGCAGCAAGCAAGTAGCAGCCTTCTACTTCAGAGTTCAAAAGCCCAGTTTTGGATGTTCACCCCCCAACACACATGTATACCTAATTATGTGCTGCCTCTTAGCATTCACAATTTAAGCTGTTTTTTCCTACAACACAGGCACTGAATGTCCTGCCAAGTCCTACAAAGTTGCTCAAGGCACCGGACAGAAAAGATGACCTCCTGGCATGCCCTGAAATAACCTGAGACACTAATAGAAAGTGTGGCTTAGAAAGCCTGGAGCTCTTCAGATGAGGACTCCATGGAAGAAGCCTCTCAGGTGTACCCTTGATAAAATCTTAAAATACCAGTGCCCTTGTGACTGCAGCACAGACAGCTCAAGGAAAGGCTTGCTTCATTGTGCTCCCTCAGGTAAGCCCCAAAGGTTGTTCGCTGGGGCACTTGGGCTGTATCTCAAATATCTATAGGTGCCCTGGGGTCTGAGTCTCCAGTCACCCAGGTCAAAGACCTGGCCAGAGTGGGTCATGCCTCTCTTCTGGAAAACCCACCATTTGGGCTGGGAAGGTAGGAGGAGAGCAGGAACAGCATGGGCCATGTCTCAGCTGAAATGCAGCTGAAAAAGCTGAGATGAAAATCCAGGCTGGAAGCTGGAAAGCCTTTCTGGATGTAGTCCAAGTGCATGGGGACAACCCACGGAGACCGTACCTCACAAGACCTGATCTGCTCTTGAGAAAATCCCACAGCAACAAGCAGTGGCCCCAGTTCATCCCTAAGGCCTTTACAAGCTGCTTCTGGACTCCCCATCTTTCCCACCTATTTTTTGCAGCCTCAGAATACATAAGTTTGCCGGATCTTGCTTTGTTCACAAAAATCTGCATCAGACAGTCAAGCTCTTGTTCTTCCCGAGATTTCCCTACCTCTCTATTCAGCACACAGCTTCTGTTTACATCAGTTTCAGCTAGCTCAGCTGGTTATCTTTCCTCTGTACAAATGCATTTCTGCCATGTTACATTTTATTTCTGTAACATGCCTCGCCTTGCACTATCACATGCAGTGCCAGTTGCTATTTACAGCTTCTATGATTTTTGTCCTGTAAATGCTGGCATTTTCTTGTTTTGGAGGCAATGCTGCATTTTGTAAGAAGCTTGTCAAACATTTTAATTATAGTCCTGGGCCTCCGCATTGGAGATATTTTATTCATAGTATGGAACTTTTGTCCTTTGTTAAATTGTAGTGCTACGTTTCTTAATTAAAATATAGCAGGATGACCCTTCTCCATGTCCTGAATGATAATGCTCTTGATTTTTACTATAGAACAGGGCTATGAATCTTGGGACTGCTGGAGGCCAGACTGGCATCACAGTTTTCCTACCACAGTCATGTTGTTCAGCTCAAAGAGAAATGATGCCTTACAGACATTGCAATGGCAGCAAAATTTGTTGATATAACAGTGTTTTCCCAATTTATTTCTTTTGGCGCTTAGATAGATGAAGAAATGTGCAGTTTGTTGTGCAGTGAGGTGAACTACCCTATGGTAGCAAACAAAACTCCGGCTTGCCTAGAGACTTTCCCTTCAAACTGTGTAGCTTCTGGTTTTGCAGTGGTTGTTGACTGCCATATTTCAGTCTTTACTGCCACATCTCTCTGTATTTGTAAGAGAAATTGTTTCTTTTTTTTTGGTTGGGACTGTATAGGTCACGTCTCCTTCTCCATGTTGTGTTAGAGTTAGTTGAGATGGTAAGGCAAGAGAAGTAGTAATGTTCAATAAAAATATATGAATCAAAAGATAAAAAGATATAAAGCCATCATGGTATTGTGAAATCAAACAAAATAAAGTAAAGCTCTTATTTCCCTTATTTTTTGCTACTGAAGGAAGACACTTCAAGAGCAATAACACAATGTATTCCTATCAAAACATCAACCTAGAGGGGCAATTACTAAGCACTGTCTCAAATACAGGCTCTTTGTTGCAGTATCTCCAGTCAGGCACACAAGTGAGATCCCCAGGTCTGCTAGTTGCTTTTGAAAATCTTGGCTCACACTAACACAGTTATAATTAGGAAGGGACTGTCCATCAGATAATTATGGCAGACGTTCAGTGCTCTGCATACATAAGTGTGGATATGGGTGGCTCACTTCAGGCAATGTTTGCTGTAAGCTACAGGTATTTATTAGCTTTTGCCTTCCCCATACAACAGATTCTCCACTGTAAAATAGTACATGAGCATTTATGTGGGTATTATTGTCCCATGTTTGATTACCTCCATCAAACTTTGGCAGGCAACATAATTTTCTGTTTGCTTCATCTATGTAATGAACAAATGTCATTGCTGTGTGTTACAAAATACCTCCCTAGCCTTTATTTGTATCTTCCCTTTTTTTTTAACAGAAATTTAGAACAATGTAGAAACTTTCAGAAAGACTCTCCTACATTTTCCTAAACTCTGTTAGTGATATCGGGTCATATTGTCATTAGCAGTATGAAGGATTTATAACTAGCAAGGGATAATGTGCATGTAAAGCCTCTATGCTGCTTTGAATATCTCATCTGTAAGTGTAGCTTCACTCTTCATTTGCTTAATTCATGAATAATCACTTCTCTCTGCAGCCATGTGAGGAGCTCTTGGTTCAACAATATTTTTGAAATATCTAAGAATGTTTAGATTTGTACTGCAAAAACAGTGCAATGCAACACAAGGGGCTCCAAGCACAGCCCTTAGCATGCATTGGACCAACACCTGCAGATCTCGGCCTGTCCTTTCCTCTTTCTTTCCTGCTGATGTACAAAACACATGGTGGGTGCAAATACAGGCATTAGGAAACAAATCTGTCTGCCAGATCATCTTGAGGAACCATGACCTGATGTTTATTTGTCTCAAACATCCATTTCCACTGGCTCTATTGCTTTTCATAACCCCAGCTAGGGGTCTCAGAACTTCTATCCTTGTTTTATTGTGGTGAACGGAGATAATGGAAGAAGGTATCTACTTCTTTCTAGCTATGGGTACATGAATAAGTAGGTACTTTCTTTAGATCATGTGTGCTTCAAAACATTTTAAATCAAGAAAGTTCTCCTGTAGCATATTGCAGGACACTCCAGATCCTGAAGTATTGGCCAAATGTTGGAAAACTGAAAAATTTTCTAGACTTTGTAGTTGCTCATTTCTTGGGCTTTCTGTTCTGGGGAGACACGGAGAGAAGACTCTGGAACTAAAAGGTGTTATCTAAAGACAGAAAAGACTAAATTTCACAGTCAGTCAGTTGTAGTGCCTATTATCCAATACTCCAAGAGAACAAATTGTGAGTTTTACCTCACTTTTTTTCTGTTTTTCTTCCTCCTTTCTCATAAATATTTATGGACTCCTAAGCTATTAATTTTGAGAAAGGTAAATTTATTACCTAGGGGTGAGTTTAATTTTCATTTATTTTGCAGTTATCTATGAGTAATAGCTGTGTAAATGCACTCTCTGTGTTCTCAAAGGCTGGCTTTCCATGAGGCTGCTCCTGGCAAGAACCAAACACCTTTATGTTTTACCAGAACTCTTTAGGATAGGGCTGCTTCAGAACTGCAGTATTTTCAGCTTAGTCTCTAGGTAGGCTGTTACAATTCCTTAGCAGATAGGTGGCTCCCATTACACATTGAGGCCCCTTTTGCATTAAGTTCCTGGCAAGAAGTAATTCCTGCCTGGAAAACAAAGAGAGGACAAAGAAATGGTGGAGGAAGAAACAGGGTGCTCAAGAAGTACAGTCACTGGGCATGGACCATGCAGGTGAATATTAGGCTTGGGTGCAGATGCCTGATGGTGTGACTAGTATGCTTTCCTCCATCTGTGCTGTGTGTTCTCCAGAGGCCTTGAGTTCTTCTGTTTTCTCCATCTAGGTAGAATTTCCTAACAAAGCCTAAACATAGATTAAATCTTATTTTTAGGGCTCAATACTTCCATAGTAAGAACACAGGCTGTTTTGGGGCACGGCATGTCAGTGAATTTTGTTTTGGCAAAACTTCACCTTTCTTTACTTTACCATGGAGACATCTTTTCTCTTTAGGTTGGTCATTTTTCTGGACTCTGCTTATCACTTTGGAGAAACCTGAGGGTCTTTTGAGGATTTTTTTCCTGCCCCAGCTGTGGAGAGTACTGGAGATGGGCCTATGACACTACACAGTCAAGTGTCTCCAAGAAGATCTGCACAGCTCTGCAGCTGAGGTGATGGGTTTTCCTCCTGCTGTGATCTTCTCTTTCCCTGTTTTCACCAAATGAAGTATTGATGGGCTCCTCTATCACACATCCCATTGCATGCTCTTCCAGAAATGTTGCCCTGTTTTCCTCCCCACTCCTGCAGCAGCAGCTCAGCTAGCTCTTGCCCTTGGTGGGACTGCTCAGGGTTAGGAAGGAAGCTGCATGCTCAGAACTAGTTTGATGAGCTTATTGTTGTGTATCCAAATGTAGTTTGAAAGCAGAAACAGAAGATATATAAGGCATCTAGCTCATCCCTGCCAGCAGTTAACTGTTGCTTGAAAGCCCTGCTTTGTCTAGTTTAGTTGTAAATATCTGCAAGTTGGGAGTTTGGAAGCTCTTATCCAGTCTAATACCTCTTTCTGTCAGCAGATCCTGATTACGGCTGGTTGAATTGTTCATTGGGAATACATTTTTCCTTTGAGCTGACCCTTCTTTTGCCTTCTTTCTTCTTGCAAATCTCCCGCAGCCTCACTGAAGACTGCTGTTATCATCTGCCTTTTAAATGGTGTCTTTAATTGGAGCTTGAGAAAGATAAATGCATTCTGACTTCCCTGTAATAATTGTATTACCTACAGCTCTGAAATCTGAGCATTTTTTAAAAACTTCTCTATTAAATCAGTCTTTATTTGAGTTATAATACATACAGAGACAAAATAAAGATCTACAAGAAACAATGCAGTTCGGCATGATGACATACTGCTGAAAAGCCTCCCAGGCAATATAAGAAAAAAAATACAGAATATATTTTGCAAAATGCTGTATAAATACACAGAAAATACACTTCTACTTTGCTGGTTTCACTTCATACTTTGCAGAGTTTAACTGGCATTTGCAAAAAATATGAAAAGGTGTATAACCCAGGAGAATGAGTAAGGGACTAAGACTTTTGCTCATTACTGGATAATTCAACTGTTGGAGCAGAAGTGGATATGTATTAATAAAACATGCTCTGCTTTTAGTAAGGCTAGGCAAAAAGTGTTGGATTCCTTCTCAATTTGGCTAAAGACTGAAACAAGAAAAGGAGCAACTGTGGAAGTGTAAAGGCAACAATATTCACATATTTATAGAGCTTAAAGATGAAAAAGGGACCAGAAGATCACCAAACCTGAGCCTGGTGCATTACAGACTGTTACCTGACATCCAGTAACCTCAGCCCTTAAACAAAAAGGCTTCAGGTCATTATGTGAGAACATCAAGAGGATGAAAATCCAACACTTCTGTGCTATTTTTTCCTCAAGAGTTTATTCCCCCTCGCTGCTAGAATTTTGTTTGTAGTTTCTAATTTATGTTTGTCTCCTTTATGTTTTCAGGCATCTTTTAAAAAAAACTAAACAAACAATAAAAACAATTTTACTCCCCACCAGATTAAACCCCCATTCAGGGGGTTTAATAAATGCCATACAAAACACTGTATTTTCTCCCATAAAAGTATTCCAACATTTGAATGAGATAATTTATTGATTATCTTTGAAAACAGATTGAACTCCTAAGTCTCTCACTGAAGAATAACCTTTTGTGATCTTTCATTTTTGTAGTCTTTCACCACAGATGTGCAGTGTGTGTTCACATTGAACTGCCTGTCCACTATAACCCTTACAGATTTTATTGTTTCCCCTTGGTGCATAACTATTATATTTCTTTTTCCCAGGCATATGAATTTGCACTTATTTGAATGAAATAACTTCCCCAGCACCAGCTTTCTCTGCATGATGCCCTGTCTCTGTTGCTGTTTTCCACTCAGTCGTTTTTTCCATCAACTCTACAAAACTTATCTGCAGTGATTTTATATTTACTTGTAGTTCCTTGATGAAAATGTTGAAGAGTGTCAGGTCTAATATTGATCCCCAGCTGTGACAGTGAAAACATTTTCAGGCTGACAAGGCAGCGAGAAGCTCTGGATAGTTTGGATGAAGGTCCAGGCCAGGAGAATTTGAGGTACATGTGAAGATGCCAGCGAGAGGCAGCCCTGGGGCGGCGTTACCGGTCAATACTGCTCCCAGAAACCAGGGTGCGTTGCTGCATGGACCTGTGCTGCATAAACACACAATGTTGTTTGTTGGTCTCACAGAGCCACCGTCAGGGACAGAAGGTTTAAGGTTCAAGCCCTCAACTCTGTTACTGATCTACTGGGGGACTTTAGGTAAATTCCCTACATCCCTTGTGCCTTAGGTCCCCTGGTAGGAGAAATAAGAGGGTATTTACCCACCTTCTCAAGCTGCTTTGAGATCATTAGGCTATGGCCACTACAGGTAATTTTGAACCACTATAAGGTCAAACTATGGTAACTCAGCTTTGTGCTGGCCCCATTTTAAGCCCTGCATGTTGGCATGGACACGTGCAATGGCATAGAATCCCTTTGTGGATATGAGCTCTTTGAGGGAAATACTATGTATTTCTGGTTTGTGTATTTCTAGATGCTAAGGCTGAAATATAGCCTTATGATAGTTAAAATGAACTTTTAGCATAACATGGAAGGTCTTGAATGTCCAATAATTCTTGCAGTGGCTTTGGGGTGGAATATAAAATATCTTTGTAATAGTACTTATTGTTGTTTAAAAGCTATGATAGAGACTTCGCCTTCTCAGCACTGCATCTACTCTAATTGCCATGTCAATTCCTGTTTTTAAGTCATCCCTCACTTCTTAAAAACTGCATTTTATTTCCAGCCTTATAGTCTTAGCTTCAGACTATAATCTTTGTGCCTTGCTATGGCATTTATCTATTACAGAGGGAATCCTCTGCATCCATTCCTCAAGGAGGTGTGAATCAATCACACCTGAATTATTGCTTAATTTTCTCTTTGATAGATAAATATGACAATTTTCTGTTCTCTCTCTGCAAAGTAGATTGCGTATGGACTGCACTATTTTCTCCCTGGTGACATTTTCTTCTGGAAAATTTGAGATTTTTAGCCTGATATGCCATGTCAATGAATTACATAGTTTCATATGTGGATCTTTGCCTGTCATATCACCTGACCTCGACACATTCTGGCCAATTCACCAGTCTGGCAGAAGGCATAGCTATCACCTTTAAAGCTTTGTCAAAGATACTCTTTAAAGTTTTGTCAAAACTGTGACTCTAGGAAAGGCATTTAAATGAATCCTGTGTGATTGCCCTCTGCTCTGACTACCACACTTGCCCGTGGAGTGTGCTGGTCCAGTGGCAACGCTCCCAAACCTTGCAAGCAACCACAGCTTGCACCAACTTCTGCTCCTTCAGTTTCTAGGAGATGGATGGGGAGTTTTGCTAAAGGAGGGAAGGAAACAAGAGACTGTAAGCATCATTAAACAGATCTGTGTGATATCAGGCTTCATTAGATTTATTCTTCATGGAGGAACCTGTTTACACAGTCAACACCAACTGTGATAACTGGGGGGATGAGGTGGATTAAGTTAGTTTACTTGGTGTTTTTTATTGTTCTTGGGCCTTACTCCAGAGTCTGTTTGTATTTATAGTCTTTCATCTGGAAAGTGAGGGAACACATAGGCTATAAAATAGAAAAGTGTATTTGCAGAGAACAAAAAAATTACTAAAACAACATGGGGCAGATGTGTATGGCACTACGTTGTTTTTAACTTGGTTTTGAAAATAAAAGGACTACTTGTGTTGATAATGTCCCTTCAACAAGGGCTTTGATCTTATTACCACAAAACCAGAAAAGAAATGTGGAGAAACTAGACAGAGAATTCTCTGGGCTGTAGCTGTTAAGTAAAAATAATTGGTTTATGCTATTAGTTTCACACAGGCAGAACAGAGCATTGATGATCTTTCTTCTACTGATTGATAGAAAGTCTGGAAAGCATTTCTACAAAAGTAGTGATGTTTGCAGCACAAAGTGCTGGAGCACCTTTGAAATGTTCCCCTTGATGGGAAGGCCAGAGACCAGCAGGTCTCGAAGGCTTATCGTTAGCTTGTTATGGAGCAGTCTTCATGTTAATTGACTGGTTTTCTGAGAATTAGGGTTATTTTTCAAATGATACATGGGAATAAGGTGTATTCCACACAGTGACTTGATGGCAAGAAGTATCAACTCATAGATTTAAGACCTGTGGCATAATTATTACTACTCTATATAGAGACAAAATTAAACTCTTTTTTTTAAAAAACCCTCTGTGTTTTAGCAGCTTAAAAGTTGACTTAGCTTGTAGCTGTGCCTATCGTCTCCTTTCTTTGATGGGCTGGAAACAACTGTTCTTTTTGGAAAGGGCTGGGAGGGCTCCAAGTAGTTTCCTTCTCCTGAGCTCAGGTCATCTGTCCAGCCACCTTTTGAAGTAATTATGCAAATATTGAATGAAGAAGAGAGCTTTTGTTCTGAGATTAATGTTCAACTCCCAAACAATGTGTCTTGCATGAAAACAAGTATGTTTTCATTTACTGAAACACCTCTAGTCTGGATTTGATTCAAGTTTGGAAGACTTTTTTGTAATTTTGGAGTCTAAGTGCCATTCACAATTGGAGGAGGAGGAAGATTCAGAAGACCCAGGATGGCTGGTTAAAATGGAAGAAAAAGCACCAGGTATAATATCAGCTTCTTATCCTAATGAGTACAAAGTAAAAATCGCAGCTATCACAGTGTATATTTTGCCCTCCTACATGGCCTCCATGGCACAAAAGGATAGATTGTGTTTTGAGTCAGGTTTGTATTGCATAAACCTAATCTTTCTCATGTTCCTCATTTCAGTGATTTCCTCTGGGACAACAACCCATCCTGAGTCTGTGAAGGACAAAGTATAGAAGGATGAAAAATGATATTTTGTGTTAGCACAAGTAATATAACCACAGCTGAAGTGTAATAATTTTCAATAGTGTAGGGGAAGGGAGGGAGAAAGAGATTGTCTATGGAGCTGTCTACCTGTGTGTGCTTCACTAGCACAGTATCTGAGGTCTTAAGTTACAGTAACATATTTTTCCTCATAATATACCTGCAAAATAATGAAGCTGTATTTGTATTTCATGGACAGTGGGAAAGGAGGAAAGCTAGTATGGTTTTAAATTTGCTAGTACTTCTGTATGTCTAACAAACAAAGGTGTCAATATACTTGCAAATGAGATCCGAGATGTCTCAAAATGAGTAGCCAAACTCCAAAACAAGAAAAAGTCAATATGTTCTTTTGGAAAATATTGGTTAAGGTCAGTATCCAAAACTTCTTGGATATAAAGAAGAGGAAGAAACTTTGATAAAATACCTAGTGCAAAGTTGGCATAATGTTATTTACTTTTATGGAGGTGTTCCAGCCTAATAGAGAAATAGGTTACCAGCCTAACAGAGAAAAAGATTTGGTCCTCAGAAGCACGAGGAAAAAAATGAGTATGTTTATAAAGAATAAATCTTGCCAGATTTTTTTCATAGAATTACTAAGACAGTCATTGAAAGCAAAGCAATTGATCTAGTTTATTTTGCTATTGGATTACAGCACATCATTTCATTAAGCAGTGAGCACGAAATACAGTGTATGAAAAACTCACACTCAGAAAGAATTCAGATAAGTCTGAATATGAGCTCTTCTGGGATTGAAAATGACATGAAGGGTCAGGTTAGGACTAAGGGTAATATTTTTCACAGAGCAAGGTGGTAAGCCAAAGTTCTTTGTAATTTCTGTTGTCAAGTAATTTCTTCAGTAATGATGTAGAAGGAGAAGAAGAATGTGTGTTAATGCAATTGAATGTCCTACACTGAGAGGAGCTGGGCAAAGACAGAGGTGTTGGAGATGGGAGTGAGAGCAGAAGTAAACCTAGGTACATCTTGTGGAGGAGGAGGAAAGGGAGAGAACATAACATTGGAAACAGAAACTACTGAATGTTAACGATTCAATGTGAGGTGGTTTGGGGCAGTTTGGGGCTGACACAGTCCATGGGTCAGGGCTCCGCTAACTGTTGTGAGGAGTTAGGCAATGAAAGGCTGGTCCCTGCCCTCCAAATCTAACTGCTAAACTATACAGAAAACACAAAGGATGGAACTAGAGAGAAAAAAAGAGGAAATATTTTGCTTAAATTTGCAAGCAGGTCAGCTGTAGAGCTGCTAGTGAAGCAGAGGTAATCTATCTACCAGACTGCAGAAGCTCTTGAGTATCCTTGAGGCATAAAGTAGCAAGTTTCAGTGTTTTGGGAAAATTCATTGGGAAAATAAAGATTTAGGGAGTACTGGAGTTTTTCTTGAATTTATAGGGAAAAGTAAGCATCCAGGGATTAACAGGAGGTATCTCAAAAGACCTGGCACTCCAGTAAAGTTGTATATGGTGAAACATAGAACTTTTAGAAGGCTGTTCATGCTCCTCAGATAATTGCAGAGCAGGAATTTTTTTTTTTAAATAAAGTCTCAACTCAAATTATAACTTAAGTTACTAATAAATTGTGAATCTTTCCTGTTTGCTCTCAATGATTTTTTTTTTTGACAGGTCTTAATAAAATTAATATTTGTATAAGGGAATTTTAAATATGAGCTCTTTCCTGTAGGAATTCTGACCTTTCATGTCTGAATGTGTTCATGATCTGTGAGCTGAATGCAGGAGCAGGCTGGGAGGAGTATTTTATTCTGCTATTAAATCTATAGTCAGTGTTAGGGTTAGAAGAATAGTACACAAATCAGAAGATGAACTCCTTTGGTAGGCTGCTAGAACAGATGACCATGTGAGGCCACTCGCAAGTTTATATATTTTCTCTGGCTTTTGGAATTAATACAGCCCTCCCCCCCAGGCTGCCCTATACTCTTTTGCAAGGGACAGGTGTTCTCATAAAATCCCCTTAAAGGCTTTGGTAAGCATTCTTCCTTATTTATTTGATTTCTTGCTTTTTGTTTTCCTTTTTCTTTCTTTTTTTTCTTTTTCATGACCCTTAAAATTTGAAGATTATAACTTTCAGAATTTTCTCTCTTAGGTTCAAAGCATCTTCAAATTCTTTAAAAAAGGAATAATTGCTTAGAGGGATGTTTTAGAAAGGGCTCCTAATTTCCTTGCTTTATGTGAACCTGAGTCTTTTACCAGTGTCACTCTTTGATGCAGACGGGAAACTGATTAGACTACTTTTACATAGAGGAGTACTCCTATGTTTGCAATGAGTTTTGACTTAAAGTCTTTGAGAAATAACACAGATTTGGGTCCTCCCATCCTGTTGGACCTGGATCTATCTCTTTAATAAACTTAGATATAGGTAGATCTTGGAATAATTACAAGTTAGTAAAAAAAAAAAAAAAGAAAGCCCTGCCTTGCCCCGGAAAAGCATCATTAGATATGCACAACACCTCCCACGATCAGAGATGGGATGAGTTTGGACTGCTGTAAATCCACTTCTGATGGTTTCTCAGCAGAGCTGCTCTTTTGGCAGTGCTGTGGTCCAGTGATGTCCATTTCCTAAGTTTTTCTGACATCCTTTCTTGAAGAATTACTTTCAGTGGTCTGCATTCTCACTCAGATGTTGTATAGGTGTAATTTCTCATTAGCTAAGAAATGGTAATTCTTTATTACCTGGAGGCTTCTGGCCAGGTAATACTGTTTCTTTTAACTATCATAGTTAATAATTTCCTTTCCCTTCCCTCCTCATGTTTTGTGTACCTTTATGTCCCCTCTAGCTGGACTCCCTTGGTCTCTCTTCATCTCAAGTGTGATTGATAGTCATTGTAGCAGGGAGAAGCAAGATCAGCCGATCAGACCCACTCCTCCCTGCATTGCCTGCACCTTTCTCCACACTGAAACTGAGCTCTAGACCTTTTTTTCTGACACACTTTCAGCATCATGCATCAGCTCATGTCCTGTAAGCCAAAGGCTCTGTGGGCCCTATGCTCAGTTGATGCAAAGTGGTTTATCTCTATTGTATCTATATGGACACGATGTGTTGAGCTACCTGAGACTCACTGGAATCCATATTTTCTTTTAAAAACAAGGTTCAGACAGAAGTATTTTCTTCTTGTTATTGCAAAAATACTTGTGCATAAATTATCTTAGGTGTTATCCTGCAAGAAGTACTGTGTACTTGCGTACTAACATCTCAGCAAAACTCTCCAGACCCTTCAGAAGATGTGAAATACAATGAGATGTATGATGCATTCAAAGGGCAGTTTGGCAGGATCTCCCAAATCACAATCTTGAGCTTAAATTGAGACCAGCTTTCCCAAGGACACCATGTTTTCCTGTAACATAACAAAGATTTCATCCATATCCCAAAGTGCACCCTGGGATGTGGCACACTGAGACAGCCCTAGAGACTGTAGGAGCAGAGAATGAGCCGAGGCTAACACAAAGAAATGGATCACTTTGCAATGGGCCAGTTAGTTGGAGTGACCTGGTCTGTACTGAGCTCTGTAACGTTAAGTGAAGGTGATGAATGAAGGGCACAAGTTATCAGCTGGAGAGTGTGGAGGGTTTTCCCATTATACTCCACTCCCAATATTGGTACGAAGAAGTTTGGATGTCCTTTGGATTGTCACGGTGAAATGGTGAAGTGATCTGCCATGGACATACTGCGCTGAGCAGCAAGGATCAGGAGGGGAAACAAGGAGTGGGAACCTGGTCCTGGCATCATGGTGGGAGCGCTCAGCCTGGGGGCTGCTCTCAGCACTGCTCTTGGACATCCAGCCTGGTGTAAAGGGAAATGTGCTTGGGGCATCCTGTGGGTTTTACATACCTGAATTTCGACATAGACATGTGTTACGTAGCCCAGATCCACATAGTACTGGACAATTGAGAAAACTGGACAATTTGGGGTTGGTTTTTTTTCTGAGTTATGCCACATGTCTGCTTTGTGCCCCACAATAGTACAAATGAGAAAGAAATCCTGAAAGGTTTCACAGGTTCATTGTAGATTTTGCAACATACCACCCAGTTTTGGATATTGATTCAGATCAGGTGCTGGAAAGGTTTCAGTAATCCTATTCTCCAGAGAACTTATGCTCTCCCTGTGTTCACTTATTTTCAGTCTTAGGCAATTGGGCTGTGCAGTGCTAGCAGCAAGAGGAGTTTGGCTCCAGTTGTGCAACTGCACACTAATTGGCTGCAAATCAGAGATAGATGTAAAGATGTCAGTGAGTTCCCTTCTGGAAAATAATTAAGGAGAGCCATTCTCTTTCTCCAAAAATTGCTGTCATTCAATTTGACTGAAATATTCCCTCCTCCGCCATGCATTATGTCCAGCCAAGCAGGAGTTAATAGTATTCCACTGATACAGCAATTAAAGTAATTTTCATTGATGATGACACAGCATGCTCAAGAAACTTTGCCCCCGCTTTCATTTTTTCCTATTCTTCCAATGTGATTCACCCTCCTACATCTTTTTTTCCATTGCCTCATGAATAATTTCTCTTTATCTGCATCAAGCAAATGAAATGCTATATAAAATCTGGAAACTGCTGCTTTTGTGCTGTAGTTACTATTAATAAGACTCTGGTGCTAACAGTTCTCTGATCAACGCATCCTGATTTTTCTTTTGTGAAATGTAAAGTTCAATTTTTAAAAATTGGAAAAGACACAAATCAGGCATTTATAGTTTCTCATAACTTGAGCAGAGTCTCAGATATGCCCTTTGCTTTAGTTCGTCATTAGTAAAAGTAGATTCCATGTGCATACCCTTGTCAAGGTAAATATCATTCCTGCTCTGCAGCAATATTGTTGGCCATGTAGTAGAAGCGGTATGAGAAGGCACACCAGTTGACACGGCATATATGTTGTCAGCTTTCTCCCCAGTTTGGGACATGGAAGGGATGTTCCATGGAATAAGGAGGTGCAGCAGCCTGGGATTGTCACAAGGACATGTTGACATATGTTCAACAAAGTCTAGCAATGTGGTAGCAGTGGTAAACAGGGAAGCCACTTATGAGCTGTTTTCAGCTCATTTAATGGCAGCCCTTTAAAAATAAATCACGAGCCTCCCTTTGTTGTCAATGGAGAGACACAGGCACCTCAGAAAGCAAATCATGCAATCCATGGGTAAGACAACCCTGTGAAGGTACCTGTTTGTCTCCATTCAGTGTAAAAAGAGTGCAAACAACTGTGAGTAATGCACAAAATTAGGCAAGAATAATTCTACTTTGCACTGTACAAACCAGAAATGTCAGTGGGAATTTCTAGACCCTCATTTCTGACAGAGAGAAGAGCTACTCTGGTGGCCAGTTTAAATAAATGCTGTACCTTTGCTGGACTAACTGAATGAACTTGTGTGCTCCAACAGCTCAGAGAGGAGTACTATGCCCATAACTTTTCCCTTTTAACCAATGCTGATGGGAGAGAAAGAGGACTGGGAAGTATACACAGCTCGCAATACAAAGCTTTTTACACAATAGCCAAATGCCTAGAGTGATATAATTTTGATCACATGTATAAGCCTTAGACTGAAGGCCTTCAGTGATGAGTTGGAAAGGAACATTTAATTAGTCAATGTAAAACTGAAGAAATAAATACATTTAAATTGTGATTCCAAGAGTTTTGTACCGAAGGACAAAGTGGGAGAACAGTCAAGTCAGAAGAGCAAGTCAACACTTGCCATCCTGTTATTGCTGCACCCTTGTACTGAGCCATTCCTGCAAGGTATTGAACAGCTTCTGTGGTACATGAGTTATTCTAACTACTCCCACAGTTCCTAACACTGCTCATAAACTTTCTTCAGAAAGTCAAATTCTTGCAAGGTTTGGCCAATCAGTTGTTAGAAGTCAGCGGAAAGACTGCTGTTGACTTTGGTGGTTGCTGGAGCCGGTTTGGCATTCACCCCACCTAACTTTGGCTATCTGAAAATAACTATCAAGTTTGAGCAAGACATCCAGGCCCATTTTACAGCCAATGGTGAGGGAAGGTGAAGGCATGGGAGATGAGGAATTCATCTCACCTATCTTAGCCCCCATGTTTTAGAATATAAGGAGATGCCCTCCGAAAGTCTTTTCCCACTTGTTTTCTCTATTTGGCAAGTAGGGGGGGAAAGAGATGCTACATGCCTATTTTAGACTGTTTTCACTGACTCGAAGATGATTATCTTCAAAAACAACTAATGTTTCCTCTCTGGAGGAGAGGACTAGTCCAGCAGGGGAAGCAGCACTCTTTGAGAGAAGTTGACAATGGCTTGTGGAACTGCACCAGTTAGATCAGCACTGAAGAACATACATTGCATGGGTGGGAAAGAAGAGTAGCTCCAGCACACTTGTAATTCAGGTCCTTTGTAGCAAATGAGCAATGGTTATGTTGCTCCTGTAAAGTCCTTGGAAGCAAAAAAGAGGTTGGATGGCAAAAGATTACTACCTTGTTATTGAAAAGAAAAACAACAGAAGGATTGCAAATGTCATAAGATTGGATTATTAGGAGGGATTAAACTTCTTCATGAGCCTTAGATTTTTTCTGCTTCAGACTTAACTGGGTTATTGAAAAAACTTCAGAAAGGTCAAAGGTTCACCAAGAAACTATGAAGCCATGGAAGAGCCATCTGCTGCTGGAAGATCCAGATTCTCCTTCCAAAGTATAGCAGCAAGTGCTGCAAGAAGAATTACTTTTAGTTATTGCTCTGGACAGTTTTCAGAAGAACCCAGGTTGTGGCTCCCAGACTGAATACAGGATGTATGAAATCATCACTGTGCCAGAATGCTACTTCTGCTACATATTTTAACTTCTCTGATGTTATCTTAATTCTAAAAGTCTGATATCTTAAATCTATATCTTAATTCTTAATTAAGATAAAATCTCTATCTTAATTCTATTGATGCCCTGGCAACATTTCTATATACAAGTTTAACAAAATTTTTATATATATATATATATATAATTTCTAAATTATTTATTTCTGATGAGCAATGATTTCTCGCTGTGAGCAACCACTGCCCCTGCTTGAGAGAAAGCAGCCCATGTTTTCCTTGGAAAGGGTAAGCACTACTTTTACCATTTGTCTCATCTTTTGTATCTTTTGGGGAATCTGAACACCTCAGTGCCATATTAGCCCTAGTGACACTGCAACATTTTATTGTGAAATGCTAAAATAGATGAAACTATTATTTTAATATTAAGCAGTATTTTCCTTTAGGATACTGAACTCAGAGACCAAAAGATAGAATTTTTTAACCTGGGTCTCCATCCATCCATCCATCTCTCCATACTTTAAAGACCTGTTGTAAAGCAATTGCAGAGGTACCCTTTAGATCTTGCCCTGGGTGGAGATGTTGGGAAACTACATTAGCTCCAGTGAGGATACAAACACAAATAGAGTGCCTTATTGGTGATGAGAGATTGAATATCAAATGGCACCTTATAATAAATAGCTGATGCTGCTGTTGCTCTGATTCAGTCATCACTTTCCCTAAAAGCCTTAACCAAAATAAGGCAAATTAGAAATAAGACTGACAGGAGGGGTCTAAGGCAGGGGTGAGAGCTGCAGAGGCTCACTAGCTTTAAATAGATGACACAAATGTGAAAAAACGCAATGCAGCTTGAAATGTTCAAGACCTCATTTGCTTCAGTTTTCAGGCAAAGAATGAATTGCAACTAAATCCTTAACACAGAATCAACAAAGTGAAGTTCAGAGCAGGGCCCAAACTAGCAAAAGAGCAGGACCAATGGTAATGAGACAGGTTAAACATACTAAATTAATCTGTAAAATATGTTAGACAAATTAATCTGGTAAAATCTGTTGTTTGCTGATTGTTGAAGAAATCTTAGAATTTTTACTGATTACCTTTGAGATGCTATGGAGGACAGATGAGGACTGGAGAAAGGCAAACATACCTCTTGTCTTTAAAAAATGAAAGAAAAAAGAGGATCTGGGGAATAATGGACTAGTCACCCTTATTTCAAATCCTGAAAGACACCGGTACAGATGATTAAATGATAAATTTGTAAATCTCTGAGGAGAGAAGGGAGATAAGAGACAGCACAATTTTGTCAATAGCAATCTGTGTCACACCAAGCTAATTTAATTTCCTTCAGTACAATTGGCCCAGGCAATAAGAAGGAATCCACTATTAGATACTTTAGCTTTAGAAACGATTTTGGCACTCTCCTGTTGCAGAAGGCAATATGGCCTAACTTATGTTACTATAGGATGGATAGAGAGCTTTTGGCATTAAGAAAAGTCCAGGAACAAACTGAAAAGATTTTTAACTGTAAGGGGATTGAAACATCAGCACAAGTTATATGGGGAAATGTTGTCATCATTAAATTGGCATAATTTAAAAACTTCATTGAAAGATATAAAAAAATGATTGGACAGTGATATGTCAGGGATGGCCTAAATATACTATGACTAGGATGCAGTGACTCACTTTTACAAGGAGAAGAAAAGCCTGCAGCTGCAGGCTTGCCTGGAAGCTTATGAATCCCACTGGAAGGTAGCACAGGATAGCCTGAGCCTTTTCAGGCACCAAAAAGGGCTGAAATCCACTTGTCCTGTTTCCAGCAGCGCTCCTTGGTCGTATTTTTGAATTAAAGGTATTTTGCAATACTGGCATGCTTTGTGCAGGATTCAAGGCTGTCAGTGTGAACTCAAAGCTTCTAAGGAAATGCACTGGTTAAAAATTGATACAGATTTTTAAGATTGCATCCTTCAGTTTAAGTGCCTACCTACATTTTACCATGGGTTTAAAGGAAGGGTCTCAATGCTTTGGGTCAGAGACTGAGTTTTGCTATTCAAACACCCAGTGTCCAGAAACAATAGGATTCCAGTTAAAGCTTGGACAGTGTTGTGCAAATAAATGCAACAGGCAGATGCTGGTCACCATGGACATGTTTTTTCTTGCTTCCCTCCCCTCTGATCACACTATTTCTTATACCCGTGGCAAACAGCTTGCTGTTCTGGTACCTGTTGATTTGCAGGCTGTGTTCTGCCATGGCTGAGCGCTGTGGCCAAATGACGGTGTTTTAGGTGAAGCAGACTAGCAAGAGCAGCAAGCACTCAGGGTCTGACCTCAAAGTACTCTCACCTTGATTGCACGGGTGCTCAAATGGGTAGTGAGGTGAAGTATGTTGAAAAATCAGGTGGGAGATTTATGAACAAGCCTTCCTCTTGCCAGCTCCCTGCCCTGTTTCTGGGCTGTTGCATGAAATGAAGGGCATGCTCCTGGAGGCTTTTGGATGAGGGTAGGTTGGCTTGGTTGGGTAGGTGCGCTTGGAGAACGCCCACAAGAAGATCCCCTGGGTAAGAGGAAACAGCCTGTCTGGGCTTGGGTGGGAGCTTGGGCTTATAGAAGCTGAGGGTTCTCGGTATTTATCTTAGGTTTTGCATGTCCACACACTGAAAATGATCTGAAGGAGGCTGTAGCCAGCAGCAGGAGAAGGCAGTTGCTGAGAGAGGGTTTTGTCAGATGCTCAGTTCTGGATGCAGGCACTTGAGTGCTTTCTATATCAGGCTCCAAGTACCTAAAAGCACAGATGATAATAAGGCCCTTTATCCTCTTTAGCAATGACCTAAGAGAACTCTTGAGATATTGTTTTAACATTTTAGAAAATACTTGAGCCTATATTTGAGCCCATCCAGCTGCAGGAAACATATGGGGTTCTCTGCTCTTATTACATTAGTGCAAAGGCCACAGTTTAGGGCTATGCTTTATAGTGTACACTGCAGCTTGCTGGTAGAGCGAGCTGAGCTTGCATTGAGTGAGCTCCCATGTCTTCATGGCAAAACACAGTGTATGCATTTATCCCAGAAGCAGCAGAGCTCTGCTGACTTGTTTGTGCACCTTTCTGAAATTAGCTTGGGGGTCTTCTACAGGGCATGGTGTGGAGAGCTCCCCAGAGTCCCCGAGTCCAAGTCCCTACCTTTAATTAGCCAGGAACAATCTTGTCCTGCATTCTGTACTGCGTACAGAAAACTAGTAATTGTTTTTAACCCCACCAGAGATGAAATATATTTCCAAGTTATACAAAGTCTTGCAGCTGGTTTGGAAGCATTAGATAAGAGGTAAGGAGCAATTAGGATGCCAGATGGACTTTTATTAGTCGTGTTGAGGGCCGATATGCAAGATTCTGAAGATTGCAAAGCTATTTTTGAGGCTGGTTCTTCAGCTGAATCTCTGTTCCTTAAACAGGAGAGAGACTAAACAAAGTGGGTTTGATTTCTAAGAGCTTTGAGTGGCTGAGCTGAGCTGTATTACAAAAATAATTGAGGGAAGTGTGCACATGAGCCAGGAAATAAAAGTTACATGATAGAACTGATAAGGGATAATAATTTATTTTCCCTTAGGGGTGTGTAGTTTTTGGAAAGGTTTTACCTTTACATGGGAAATAGTCTGAATGTAAAGGATTTTCTGCTGTAAGTGTATGTGTTATCTATTGTACTGTTTAGAAATATAACATATATTAACACATTTAATAGCTGTTTTGCAGAGCAAGAATAGATCTGGTTTTCTGTTCCAAAGCTTTTGGAAAGTACGAGTTTAAGAAGTGTATTAAACAGATGAATTGTTGATAAAATCAATAAATAATGATATTAGATAAAACAATAAGAAAAGGGGAACAGAAAACATGATGACAATGAAGACAGGACTCTGAAAAAGCTAGAGGGAATCATACAGAAAGAGGATTAGGAGGCAAAGTGAAATGAGAAAAACAGAAAATGGAAAGTTCAGTAAAAATATAACATGTCAAAACCAGCAGTGAACTTGATACTATTATAAGGCATGCAATAAGGAAAGAATGTCTTCCAGCAAAACAGCTTGTGGCTTGGCTAAAGGACACTGCTTATTTCAAGTGTGAATACTGCAATGCAGTGTGTATTTTCAGGACTGAAGTCTCCAAAACTGGTTAACCCTACTAGAACATATTGCTGACCTCTCATCCAGAGCCTGCTAAGTCAATGCAAAGACTGGGAGAGTGGAATTCATTTGACTACACTTCGATATCCACATCTGGCTGGTCATATGAGACCGCCTCTATATGCCACAGGGAGAAAAGGCCTCTGTTGGAGTGATGCATCTCGTACTAAAGCAGATGACTAAAATAGGCTCGAGGAATCATGATCTGAAAGGATGTTTCTCCCCATAGATTATAAGTGGAACCTAACATATCTGGCTGGAAATCTGTATTTAGGTAAGATAAACTTCACTGCCCTGACTTCAGCAGGCTCTGGCATATTTTGAAGGAAAAGCTGTGTGTGACATTTTATTAAAGCATTGTTAGTCACTGCTGCCTTCTGCGAGGGCTAGTGTAAATGAGCCATTACTGAATATTTATTTGTTATCATTAAAGCACAATTAGACCTTTGGGGAGGCTGCATCTGTAAACAAATGATGAATGGCTTACATTCTTTATCTCCTTTCTACTTATATGCCCAAGGATGAGGACTGTAAACAATTTCTGTAATACACTTTTTTTTAATGGAAATATACTTGTTCAGTCAAAATGGCTTTTCCACTAAGTGCAGAGCTGTTTCACTGAGTTCTCTTGAGCTCAGAGGACTCCTGGCACTTCACAGGAGACTTTGGGAAACATTTAGGTGAGAAACAGTCCAATTTCTTTAGCAAATGTTGAGGAAGAGGGAGTTTCGTTCTTCTCATTCTACTTTTCTGTCATCCTTTTATGAGATCAGGGTGTTGGCTTCTGTTCTGCGTTCTCTTTTGTAAATCTGGAGATAGATCTGCTGGAGGGAGATGGACCTCTGATGGCAGTAGGTTGGAAAGGTCCTTGGCCACTTCCATAGTATGTCAGCAAGGCAGAGGCTGTAAGCAGACTCCCCCACTTGGTCCATGCTGACCATGAAGCTGGTATTGTGGGGAAGCCTGGGTTAATAAAACCCTGACTTAGCTCACATGGGACAGATAAACCAGGGTTAGTATCTTCAGCACAGCACGGGGCCAGCTCTCATCTGATCTGCTCCTTGCTTTGCTCTGGGTTTTCATGGCACTATGTGCCTGTGGACTTGCTGGCTTGTGTCTTTCCTAGGTTAGTCATTTCTGTATCACTTTGCTTTTCAGAGGGTGGACAAAACCCTCAGGCTTAACTGGAGGCAGCCATCAAAATATGTCCAGAGAGTCTCTGTCAAATCTTGTTTGCATTGGCAATGCATTTTGTATCTGAAGTTGCATTTATATTTTATTGCCTGACTTCAAATACTGAAACTACAGACAGGTAGCAGAAACTGTTGATGATATAAATGAAAAGTATTTATTTGGTAAGCAGTACTGTGCTGTTAAAAAGTAAGTGGTATTTTCAGCTTCTCTTCTGCAGCTCGTGTCTGTGTTAACAGGCTGCTGACTGCTGTCAAAGTGGCAGCAGTGAGGGCACCAGCAGTGATCAGAATTTTAGGAAAAGAGGGTGATTAGCAAACTTTTTTAAGCCATCTTCTCATGCAATCAGTAATGTTAATGGTCACTGAGTTTTGTATAGCCAGCAGAAGGCTCGTTGCTGCTATTTGCAGTTATCTCCTAACAATTTAAAATGTGATAGAAACCAGAGTCGTGCCCCAGTAGTCATTGCTAACTTCTACAGGGGTTGGAGAATCCTGGTCATTCTGAGAGCCAGGCCGTGCCCAAGCACCAACGGGAAGCATTGTTTTTACCTGGAAAGGAGGCGAGACTCAGAGCAAAACCAGCCTATAAAACCCGAAAATGAGAGCATCTTAGTCCATGCCCTACTACACTGAATTGCTCTCTACCCTGGTAGAAAAGTAGGTTTGCAACCTGCCCTCCAAGGAATCGCTACCTAAATTGGTGACTTTGCTTACACGTATGCTATTAAAGAGCTTAGACTATTAAAGAGTTTAGGCACTAGGTTCCTAGCAAAGAGGTTAAATAGATCCTTAATTCTTGTGGGTATAGCACTACAAACATCCTTAGCGTGGCTCTGGTAAAGAGAGGAAGACAAGGAGACATAAGAGCTGCATTGCAAATAGTTGTGGGTCTGAAAGAGGCTGAAAGTGACTCCTACTTCTTAGTATCTTAACAAGTCCGGTGTGGTACTTCTGAAGTGCTTCTTGTAGATGAGGAGTCTGGCTTTTTTTGCAGGCTTTCTCTCTGACCTTGAGTGTCTTGTCCGAGCCAGATCTGCAGACTGATCTGGGGTGTTCCCTCACCACTGAGCATCTCTCTCGCCGGGTTGAATTCACAGAGCTGAGGGAGGTGCAATGCAGAGGAGAAAAATGTGCTTGCAATCCCACTTATACCCTGAAAATTAGGTTTCTTATCTCAGGGAGACTGAATGTATCCTGTACTGTCTCTGGGTCTAGACAACTATCATCCTTTAAAATATGGCTAATACATCATTTCCTTCCTTTCAGGAAAGTAAGGGCAGTATTTACACTACCAAGTTTCTATGTAATAACTTAGTGAATAAAACACTTATCCAGACATGAGGGATTTTTACTTAATAACACCTGGTCCTGGCAAAACCCCATTTTATAATGAATAAACTATTCCCTGGAGGGACAAAGAAGGAAAAGAAAAAGGAATAAAAATCACATTGGCTTAGCTCTAGTATGTGAACCAAATTACTTTTTTTTGTATTAGTCTGCCCAATTTCCTCATCAGAGCTTCACAGATTTTTAGGCAGCATTAGTTTTGTCCCAGATCTTATCTCACATTTATTTGTAGGTATCACATTAATGCATTAAGGGAATAATTTCATTTTGTGCTCACATAGTGAAAAAAAAATTAACACAATTGTAATTTGCTCTGCAGCCTTTTATAATGAGAAATACTTCAGGAATAAGCAATTTTAAAGAGCATAAACTGTTTCTCCCTCTAGCGAAAAGTCTGCAATCACTGATGGAAGGGGCCTTCTCTTCTGCACTGCTAATGAACAGGCAGCAGTATGAGCTTCTCTAGCCACCCAGTGTAAAGGCCATCAATTCATGCCAAATATTCTTGGTACTCTTATATACCTGTTGGGAGAGGAGCAGCCTCCAGAAACAGTCACTGTTTCCTTTTCTGAAGCTTTGAATTACTCCAAATCTGCTTTCTCACATTAGGTTAAGTCCCCCCTTGACCAGGAGGAACTCCTGCTCCTAGAGGAGCTGGCATTACAGTCTGTAAGCCAGATGCTGGGGCTAGTTCCAAACTTTATTTCCCCTGCAGGTGATACATGGGGATGGGAAACCATTCGCTGGAGAGATCCTCCTGTTGGAGGGGAGCAAGAATGACCAGCCCATATACACTCTGCAACAGGGAGGTGGTACCTTTGCTTTGTTATTAGGTTGTGTTACTTTATGCTGCTTTGTAAGGGGATAAGGGAAGGAAAAACTTAAAGCAAATTATCACAGAATATTTTTTTTGCTCATTTCAGCTAGAGCCGAGTCATACTGGGTATGACATCAGACGTGAATCAATCATCCCCTGAAAAGAGAAGTCACAAAAGGCTTCCAAAAATCCTTCCCACCCTTCCACAAAGAGCTCTTACTTAAAGCCCTGGTGGCAATATTTGTGAATAAGAATTTTTTTAGTGTGAAGAAGGTTACAAGAATCTGGGTTTTTTTGACTAAAAACAGATGCTGGATCCTTTCTCTTATTATCAGTCTTTCTGAGCTACCAAGAACTCATTGCATTAAGTTTTCAGACCCTCCTTCAGCTCTTTCAATTTTGCAGTCCAGTGGAAGAGGCTGTCTCACTGTTATAAATGATCTTGCACTGTACTCCAACCTTTTTGTGAAATTTGCATCCCTCCAAGCAGTGTTCAGTTGCCAGCCTGTTATCTCCTTTCTCTGGCCCAATTAATCGAGCAGCAATCAATTTAATCCCTGAATAGTTTGCACAGATGATTGCATCCTTCCAGGTCCCGTACATTTTTCTCTGAAAGCTTCTCTGTTGGTGATGCATGCTGTGTGTCAGCCCATGTTGGACATTCAGGGGTACCCTTCTTCCATAGAGCTCATGACAGCATCTCGGATAGCAAATAAGGGTTGTCTTCATTCACACAAGCTTAAGCAGGGTTAAATTCAACCTGTCCCACAGGATTGACACAGGAACTTGTATAAAACCAAAGCAACAGGTTTCCTTTTGCTTAAATAATTTTGTTTACAGAATGGCTTTTCACACATCTAGCTACATATTTGTGTATCTGAATCATTGGGGAGAGAGGAGAAAAAGAGCCAAGGTAGTTATTTCCTTGAGTCATTTTAAAAACTGAGGCCTTTTGTCAAGGAACGTTAGTGATTTTCTGCGCTCTGCAGCAGTGCTTTTGAAGGTATGAACCTGCTGTCGGTAGTTAAATGAATAGTCTTCTCAAGCTAAACCTTTCAAAAGGAGTTTTAAAGAAGGAATTGGTCCAGAGCCAGAAACAGAGCAGAAAAAATGGAAAGAGCCACAGAGTAAAAAAGCAGCAGGAGACTCAGTAGTGGGCAGTATTGTAGGTAGCATTAAAGATGGTGACATTTATACTGCAGTAGCATTTAAAGTCTGTAGTCAAAGGAATGGCCCTTTTAGACAGGCCCTGTGAATATGTGAACAGCTAAGTGGCTGACGACTGCTGAGAAGTCGATAGAAGAAAGCAAAGTGGTGCACAGGGAGTAAGAGGGATGGTTACGATTAGCTGAACTATCTGGTCATAATCCATCCATCCCTGAGCCTCCCGTGATCGTTATGTAGGTGTAAACTGTTGAACAAAATATCAGCTCTGCCAAAGCAGTGCTAGTATTTTAGTAGCTGGTTGGGTACTTGAAGGGTTACTGCAACCCCTGTCCTGTGCTTGGATCCCATCTTCTGAAATCCTGTCCATTCATACAGGCACATAAATTGGAAGGGACCTTTGGAGGTTGTGTAGTCCTCAAAGCAGGGACAGTCTTCAGGCAGGTTACCTTGCCAGGTTGAGTCTGGATATTTCCAAGGACAAAGACTCCACAGCCTGTATGGGCTTCTGTTCCAATGTCTGACCATCCTCATGGGGATTTTTTTTCTCGTTATCTATCTGGAATTTCTCATGCTCCAACTTGTTGTTTGCCTCTTGTTTTATCACTATGCGCCTCCTTAAACAGTCTGGATCTGTCTTCTCTATATGTCCTGTTAGGCAGTTAAGACAGCAGGATCCTCCTCCCATGGTTAGCTTTCTCTTTTTAAGGATGAGTAAGCCCAGCTCTCAGTGTCTCCTTGGATGCCACGTGCTCCAGTCCCCTAACCATTATGGTGGCCTCAGCTGGACACAGTCCAATGTCAAAGTCATTTCAGCATAAAGGAGCCAAAAACTGGAAGGCGCTCCAGACCTACTGTAACAATTACTGTTCAGCTTCAGGATGGTGGATCCACCCATAAGGATACTATTGAGATATTGGACCATACTTTACAAAATAGACTAGAGAGCATAAGGACACTGTAACAGAGGATTGTAAGGACACCCATTGATAAAGGAAATGCAGGGACAGCTGACAAAACCAGGATTGGAGCCAGACTGTGATCCCAGTAGGGGAAAGGGAGTGAGATTTCATGTAGGACATGAACCCAGATTCCTACTAGTATTCATGAGTTGGAAGCCAGGTAGTTGCACCCTTAGCAACTGTTACAGGCACAACATTAATAATCCATAACTGTGGCTATTTGAAAATCTCAATACCTCTGGTCTGCCCTTGTGTGACGGTGTGCTTCCCCCGCCCCCGACCTTTATCTCCTGCAACCCTGCTCAGGTGATAATCACCAGTGGTGATTGTAATGGATGCATCTGGTCACGATGGCTGCATCAGCTCCAAGTGGATTCAGGAGACAGATAACAACACAATAGCCTAGGGCTATTGTGCAATGCACCCACCGAAGAAACTAAAACCTGTGGTCGGCATGCAAATATGACTATAAGTCAATCATCTTATCCCCCATAAATAGTGAGCAGCCCAAGAGCCCTTTGAGCTCTCCTGCACGGCAGCGGGCTGCACGCCAGGATCTCCCCTTGAGCAGGGACGCCTCTCAGGGTTACGCCTCGAGGTTGGGAGATTCCTTGCCGCAACAGATCCTCGGTAAGTGACTAATAGCATGCTAAACTTTGAAACCTTAGCTAAGCGATATAAAGGATTGATTGCGCACATATAATCCTTTAGACATAAACCATTGACCAAGTCTGGGACTAGGACTGGATCTAGCCGCACCTAGACTCCTCTCTGAGAAGGAGTTTAGAAAGCAAGGGGATCCTTTTCTGAACCTCATGACTCAACGGGAGGGTCTCCCTGACAGTTTTGTCTGACCCTGTCCTCTATGCGCTAAATGATCAAGTGTACCTCACCATCGAATCTTGTTAAAACACTGTTGCACTGAACTTTGTTAACTCCCTATTCTGTATCAATAAACTATATTTTTACTTCTCTCTTGTGAGTGAAGTGCACCCTCACTCCATCCGCGACACCTTGCTGCTTGTAGCTTCATCAGATTTTGTCTTCTGTAATGATGTTCCTAATTCTAAGACTCTCTTTTGTCATACTGTTAGAAGTTGCCAAATCTGAGTGATCACTCTCCTGCAACAACCCTGGGAGAAGCTGGTTCAGGGGGTCCGTTTGCTTTGATTACGTTGTTGGGGTTCCCCCATTCCTTTGTGTTACAGTGGCTGGTTTTTAATCACAGCTGGACACTATCCTCTTTCCTTGACATTGTTCTAACAGATGTACTCGTCAAAAATAATTTGCAAACCTTGCTCCTTAGAGATGAACTCTTAATAAGGTTTTCCCCTACGGGAGTGAAAAAAAGGTAATTCTTCTTTTCTAGAGCTTCAAGATAAAATTTAGCAACAGACAGAAAGCTATTTAAACAAATAGGAAAATCTTTACTTCCACAGACGTTCTCATTGGAGTTACGGCACAGGGTAAATGCTTAAACCCAGTGACGTATTTTTCATGTCATTATTTCTCCCTTCTGCTCATTGTTGAGTTCTACGTGTTAGGTAGAACTGATACTGAAAACAAATATTTAATAACTTCACCCTCATTTATTAGCCAAGAGTGTTCATACCTCTGTTTCCCAGAATCACGGAATCACAGAATCGTATAGGTTGGAAAAGACATTTAAGATCATCAAGTCCAACCATAAACCTAACACTACCAAGTCCACCACTAAACCATGTCCCTAAGCACCACATCTACATGTCTTCTAAATACCTCCAAGGATGGCGACTCAACCACTTCCCTGGGCAGCCTGTTCCAATGCTTGATAACCCTTTCAGTGAAGTAAAATTTCCTAATATCCAGTCTAAACATCTCCTGGCGCAACTTGAGGCCATTTCCTCTTGTCCTATCACTTGTTACCTGGGAGAAGAGACTGACCCCCACCTCTCTACAACCTCCTTTCAGGTAGTTGTAGTGAGTGATAAGGTCTCCCCTCAGCCTCCTTTTCTCCAGGCTAAACAACCCCAGTTCCCTCAGCCGCTCCTCACAAGACTTCTGCTCCAGACCCTTCACCAGCTTCGTTGCCCTTCTCTGGACATGCTCCAGCACCTCAATGTCTCTCTTGTAGTGGGGGGCCCAAAACTGAACACAGGATTCGAGGTGCGGCCTCACCAGTGCCGAGTACAGGGGCACCATCACTGCCCTAGTCCTGCTGGCCACGCTATTTTTGATACAAGCCAGGATGCCATTGGCTTTCTTGGCCACCTGGGCACACTGCTGGCTCATATTCAGCCGGCTGTCAACCAACACCCCCAGGTCCTTTTCTGCCTGGCAGCTTTCCAGCCACTCTTCCCCAAGCCTGTAGCGTTGCATGGGGTTGCTGTGGCCCAAGTGCAGGACCTTGCACTTGGCCTTGTTGAACCTCATACAATTGACCTCGGCCCATCGATCCAGCCTGTCCAGGTCCCTCTGCAGAGCCTGCCTACCCTCCAGCAGATCAACACTCCCGCACAACTTGGTGTCATCTGCAAACTTACTGAGGGTGCACTCGATCCCTTCGTCCAGATCATTGATAAAGATATTAAACAGAACTGGCCCCAACACCGAGCCCTGGGGAACACCGCTTGTGACCGGCCGCCAACTGGAGTAAACTCCATTCACCACCACTCTTTGGGCCCGGCCATCCAGCCAGTTCTTTACCCAGCGAAGAGTACACCCGTCCAAGCCATGAGCAGCCAGTTTCTCCAGGAGAATGCTGTGGGAGACCGTGTCAAAGGCTTTACTGAAGTCTAGATAGACAACATCCACAGCCTTTCCCTCATCTACTAGGCGGGTCACCTTGTCATAGAAGGAGATCAGGTTGGTCAAGCAGGACCTGCCTTTCCTAACCCATGCTGGCTGGGCTTGATCCCTTGGTTATCCTCTACATGCTGTGTGATAGCACTCAGGATGGTCTGCTCCATCAGCTTCCCTGGTACTAAGGTCAGGCTGACAGGCCTGTAGTTCCCCGGGTCCTCCTTCTGGCCCTTCTTGAAGATGGGTGTCACATTAGCTAATCTCCAGTCAGCAGGGACCTCCCCAGTTAGCCAGGACTGCTGGTAAATGATGGAAAGGGGCTTGGTGAGCACATCTGCCAGTTCCTTCAGTACTCTCGGGTGGATCTCATCAGGCCCCATAGACTTGTGAGTGTCTAAGTGGTGCAGCAGGTCACTCACCATTTCCCCCTGGATTATGGGGGCTCCATTCTGGTCCCCATCCCTATCTTCCGACTCAGGGGGCTGGGTACCCAGAGAACAGTTGGCCCTACTGTTAAAGACTGAGGCAAAGAAGGCATTAAGTACCTCAGCCTTTTCCTCATCCTTGGTCACTGTGTTCCCTCCCCCATCTACTAGGGGCTGGAGGTTCTCCTTAGCTCTCCTTTTGCTGCTAATGTATTTGAAGAAGTGTTTTTTGTTGACTTTTACAGCAGTAGCCAGATTGAGCTCTAGCTCAGCTTTGGCCCTTCTAATTTTCTCCCTGCACAAACTCGCTACACCTTTGTAGTCCTCCTGAGTATTCAAGTGTTGTGGTTTAGCCCCAGTTGGCAATTAAGTACCACACAGCGGCTCGCTCACCCTCCCCCCCCGGTGGGATGGGGGAGAGAATTGGAAGAGTAAAAGTAAGAAAACTCATGGGTTGAGATAAGAACAGTTTAATAATTGGAACAAAATAATAACAATAACAACAATAATAATAAATTGTAATGAGAAGGAAAACAATAAGAGACTGAGAAAGGAACAAAACCCAGGGAAAAAAACAAGTGATACAACCGCTCACCACCCGCCAACCAATGCCCAGCCCGTCCCCAAGCAGCGATCGCTGCCCCCCGGCCAGCTCCCCCCCAGTTTCTATACTGAGCATGATGCCATATGGTATGGAATAGCCCTTGGGCCAGTTGGGGTCAGCTGTCCTGGCTGTGCCCCCTCCCAGCTTCTTGTGCACCTGGCAGAGCATGGGAAGCTGAAAAGTCCTGGACCAGTGTAAGCACTGCTTAGCAACAACTAAACCATCAGTGTGTTATCAATATTATTCTCATCCTAAAATCCAAAACACAGCACTATACCAGCTACTAGGAAGAAAGTTAACTCTATCCCAGCCAAAACCAGGATATCAAGATTCAAACAAGAGGAAACATTTCCTTTTCTTAAAGTCCCAACTGTCTTTTCAACTAGATTTTCCCTAAAAGTGTTCTTTCTCTTAGGCCTGAATTCACTGTACTTGTTCTGATTGCTTTCTCCTTGTCTTTTTCTTCTGTCTGCTTTCTTCATTTCTATTTCTATAGTATTTTTCTTTTTTTTCCTACTGCGGTAGGTTGACCCTGGCTGTCTGCCAAGTGCCCATCAAGCCACTCTGTCACTCCCCCTCCTTAACTGGACAGGGGAGAAAATATGACCAAAGGCTTGTGGATCAAGATAAGGACAGGGATATCACTCAGCACTTACCATCATGGGCAAAACAGACTCGACTTGGGGAAATTAGTTTAATTTATTGCTAATTAACAACAGAGTAGGATAATGAGAAATAAGAACAAATCTTAAAACACCTTCCCCCCACCCCTCCCTTCTTCCCGGGCACAACTTCACTCCCTATTTCTCTACCTCCTCCCCCCAGCAGCGCAGGGAGACGGGGAATGGGGGTTGTGGTCAGTTCATCACACGTTGTCTCTGCTGCTCCTTCCTCCTCACACTCTTCCCCTGCTCCAGCGTGGGGTCCCTCCCACAGGAGACAGTCCTCCACAAGCTGCTCCAACGTGGGTCCTTCCCACAGGCTGCAGTCCTTCATGAACTGCTCCAGCGTGGGTCCGTTCCACGGGGTGCAGTCCTTCAGGAACAGACTGCTCCAGCGTGGGTCCCCTATGGGGTCACAAGTCCTGCCAGCAAACCTGCTCCAGTGTGGGCTCCTCTCTCCATGGGTCCACAGGTCCTGCCAGGAGCCTGCTCCAGCATGGGCTTCCCACAGGGTCAAAGCCTCCTTTGGGCGCAGCCACCTGCTCTGGCGTGGGGTCCTCCATGGGCTGCAGGTGGAGATCTGCTCCACCGTTAACCTCCATGGGCTGCAGGGGACAGCCTGCCTCACCATGGTCATTGCACTGTCTATGCTTTCAATCTTGCCTGCTTTTTTGTTGCACATCATAGTGGCTTTTAGTATTAGGTTGTAATAGGTTCATGGGAGGGGCTGGAGAGTGCTTTGCAAGGAGCTGCACACAGGGACACAGAAGGTAGATCTGCTGCGGATCCACCTTGCTTAAGCATCCCTATCAAGGCTGCCAGTGATGGTAAGGTGGGAGGCTTTGGTGATCCTATCCCCCACATCCCTAGGTTCTGTGGGGACAAGCAATGTAATTGTCCCTGACTGAAAAAGGCTTATAGGCAAAATACCAGGTGAGGCATGCCTGCAAACTAGAGATGAGAGGCTCAGAAGAATAACATAGTCTGGATAGCTAGTGTGCTGAGCAAAGGCAGAACAAAACAGCTTCTTGATATTTCCTAATAATTTTTTAAAACATCTTTTTCTGGTATGGAGAATATTCTTTCTGCCCAGTGCTTTCAGTCAAATTTAGGCTTTGGTAGTGTTCCATATCCTATCATTAGCTTAAAAAAAAAAAAAAGTGTTTCACACCCTTCCATCCCAGGTTAAGGCTTGTGCAAGCCCCAAAACAACCTCTCTGCATCTTTGGACTTCAGCCTTTTTTTATTCTTCCTCAAATTACCACTGCTGTCAAAATTAATTTTGATTTCATCTAGAGATGTCAGCCAAACCTGAAGTGTGATTCTCGAATGATGTTGATTGGTATGATTTAGTGAAGCTAGTGTGCTAATTTAAACTCACTTTCCCTAAAATTTTAGCTTTCATTGTTCAGGCTTTTTTTCCTGGTAAAGGCATTCTGCGATGGCCAGCACAGTCTTTGTTGTCATTCCAGTCAGTAATAAGAAAAGTTTGAACATCATTATTTCATTAGCCTCTGGTATCCTATATTTTATTCCGGAGGGTTTATTGATGTCTTCAAGTTGCAGTCATGTCTCTTAGATGATTCACACTTTCAAATCAAATGGCACTTTACTCATGGCAAAGTGATTATCATAATTTTTTTATGGATCTTTGGATATGAAATTTTGCTGCTATGATCATCGTATGTTAGAGGCTAATAAATCTTCTTCTGATAAATTATTCTTATTTTTCAAATAAATTCATCCACAATAAAAATTAATTTAGCTGTGCCTAAATTGAAAACAAAGAAACATTAAAGAGGGAATTGAAAAAAAGCAATTATCCATTTAACAGTGCTGGTTTTATAGTTCATCAGTCATGATATGTGCTGCACTCTCTCTTGAAACATCTCAGATCCGACTTGTGCATTATCAGATATTTTTCTGTTTTGAGATAAGTAACCGGAGCGAACAGGAGAGACAACTGCCAGAGGAGCTTGTAGTACTGTCTTTATGGAAGTTTGTACAAATGAGCTGCGCCTATGTTCTTCCACTGGTGAGCTGAAATGGTGCCCCAGAGAATCTGCACCATCCTCAGCATCCACAGGCTGTCCTTGTGGCAGGGACCGAGCTCACTCATAGAGGACAAACACAAGCGGAAATGAGACGTAGTTGTGTACTGTGAATTAGGACTTGCAAGAAGTGGTTGGGTGCATTCCTACTCACTCTCTGAGCCCCAAAGACCTCCTTTTTGTAGGACATTTGACATAGTAGGCTTTGCCCCTAGAAGAACCAAGGCTGTAGCTGCCAATCCAGCTTGCACTGGCATCCCAAGATGCTGAAACCTGCTGTTTCAGCGCGGTGGGACATGGCGGTGTGCAGTTTGGTGCCACTGCACACAATGCCGACTACTGTATTCTTCCACCAGCAGTCTGCTTTTGCTGTGTATTTTCACCACTTTGCTGCTTCCTCTTTGCTCTGCCTCCTTTTTTTCCAGCAGGGCTCATATTCAGCTGCCCCTGCAGAAGTTACCAAGAGACACTCAAGCACAAGAAACCTCAAGAGTCTGTAGTAATTTTTTATTCTCTGACATAATATACACACAATTATACATGATGATATAGATAAGAATTTAATTATACCTTATTAAATTGATCTGCCGTGTAAACCTGAAATATAGTATAATCCAAATTAAATAGGAAAAAAAATATTTGCTTTCCAATATTTTAAAGGGGATTTCAAGGCAAACAGAAAGAAATTCAAGCCCACAGAAGGGTGTAATGCATCTCACTAAGCTTCTCTTATGGGCAGTGCAAGTGTCTATGCTTAAGCTAGTCACCTTGGGCCCACTTTTTAACTGTGATGGGTAAAAGATTTTTTTAATCAGGATTCCTCTTTACTGTTTTAGCAGTCTCTTCATCAGCTGTAAAGGGATCCCAAGGTGATCTGCTTAAATACAGGCACCTGCAGTTTCAGGTCACCCTCCACTCTAAACTTCTCAAGCCAGATGTAAGCATTACTGACAAAAAAAATGGCTGGAAAGATGGGGCTGGCATTTGATTCTCTTGCCTAGCCCAATTTCTTATTATTAGACATTGCCTTTATTTAAGACTTTTTTGAGTCACAAACTCAAGATTTTGAAGCTGTTCCCATCCTCCTTCTCCCTGTTATCTAGGTCTCATGAGGGGGAGTGGGAGATGTGAACTGCTGCTGATGGCTTAGTCCATGGGCAGATGCATGGACAAAGATCACAAGAATGGCTTTCTACTGGTATATATGAGTGCCTGACCCAAAGACAAGTGACATGTGAATGGAAACGCTCCTAATATCATCACTGAGATTTAAATTAAGCTCATTGTTTTGCTGACCTACGTCGTAGGTACGTATCATTAGGGCAGAGAAATATGAATGGCTAATTCACTGATCATTTCTTTCTATAAATCTGGGTTCACATACCACCTCTGCAGTTGTGGCAAAGGATGTATGTTACAAAGCACTCCTGTCAGCTTAGCATGGTGACAAATGCAATACATCTGGTATATATTTAAAGAGGAGATTGGGAAGATGATTCAGTGATTAGAAAAATGAATTGTGATGAGACTTAATAGTTCTGTACTGAGGATCCCCAGGGATGCTCTAGCAAGAGCTGAGTGCCAACTCTATACCAGCAGTGAAGAGGACATCATTGAAAACTGGGCATTAATCCCCTCATTCCATTACAGTTACTGGGCAACTGCAAGTATTGTGATAAAGGTGAAAAAATGGATAAGAAAATAAATTTTATTTTTAATTGTATTCTCTCTAGACAGATACTTATATTTACTTCACTTTTATTAATAGCATTGCTAAAAATATATGTGTCCTGCAATGTCTCGTCATGTGAGGATGATGAACCTAATACGTCCTTTTCCTCTCTAAATTCTGTCCTGCATTGGAATCAACATCACGGTTTTTATTTACATTTATGTGGCTTTTTTATTTTAAAATCTTGCTCACTAACTTAGTCAATTAGTGAATGTCATTGTACATCAAGGCCAAGGAGATGCTTTTTTAAAATGCAACTTACAAAATCATTAACCCTCTTACCTTCTTGTTGCAGCTTAAATATTCACATATCTTCATTGTACAGTCAGTCAGACAGCAATAAGTTTCCCAAAGAAAAGCGTAAAAATCTCATGTTGCCAAACTGTTTGGCCAAGTACAAGAACAAGACGGACAAGCCAAGTAATCATCCTAGAACACACTGGTCCCCAAGAGGGCTCTGTGTTTACAGGGACCTGCATCTTCCAAAAGTAATTTGGAAATGTTTCCTGTTGTGTATTTCAATAGAAAATAAAACGTAGTTTCTAATTTACTTTCCACAAACAAAAGTCTTAAAATGTTGAAAAGTGCTGTAAATGCCATCTGCTTGGGATGTGTCCTGTGTATAGTGATAACACAGGAAACTTCTTGCAGAAAGTTCTAAAATGTTAAACGTTAATCCAGAATCAATGGAGCTCCCTTTGCAGAACTGCTTCATTTTGTTGTTTTTTTTTTTTTTGTCTCCCCAAAATGTGTTAATGTGTCAAAAATTTTTTCTAATTAAATAATACTGGAGACAACACAGAAGTAACAAGAAAATTGGCACACACCCCAGTGTGAGCAGGAGAATAGGGATTCAATTTACTACCCAGCCCGTCACAGTGTTCTGCAAGGGCTTAGGAAGTAACTCATTGTTTCCAAAGAAGTTCAGACTTTTTTTCTGCAAATTTCAGCTGTGGAAATCTGTGTGGAAGATCCATAACATTATATTGCTATGCACCTGGAATCCAGGTAACTCTTCTACACTTATGTATGTTGATATACAAGGCTGGGCTTGTAGCTTGGTACACAGGGTGATGGGCCAAACTTTGTCTCTGTAGCCTTCTTAAGTATTCCTGACTCTCCCTATTCTTATAAAACTATATCACTGATAAAGCAAAAAAACCTTCTTGCATTCATCTTCCCTCCCTTCCAAGCACTGCAAAGCCCTGATGCACTCACCTCTCTTTTCTGTGGTGATTTTGCTGTGTTTCTTTTGTCATTCTGTGCTTATTCCACATATTCATGGCGTTCTGATTCCAGTTTCAGGTAGATTTCCCTCTGCAGAATAGAGATTTTATATGTACAGTGTAAACATACCCCTTGCTTTCTTCCCATGTTCATTACTTACTTGTAGTAAGCTGTATGGTAACCCTAAGCATTTCCAAGCACACTTGGGTACAAGTGTACAGAGTATTATACCCACATAAGTAGGTGGCACTAATTCTGTAGATCTTACCACCTAAATAGAATATAGGAAGGACAAAAAAAAAAAAAGTGGAGCGAAGAGATAAAGTGCCAGGTCTTACAGTGGCAATGGTACCAGCATGGGAAACAATTGCCAGGAGCTGTGGTTCCTGCTCTGCTCCGCTGGCGGCAGCTGGCTCCTCCTGCTTTAATTCCTTGAATATCACAGGTGTTCATCTATTACCTCTAGTTGTACCACTTTTATACATAGAAAATGTGTCACAGGTGTAAAGGAGGATGCTTACTTGAAACTGGGCTAAGCACAATACTGTGTTTAGGTGAATGTAGCTCAATTTTCGTCCCTGAAAGTTTTTTGGTTTTTGTTTTTTTTTTTAAAGATTTTACAGGTTTGAAACAGGTCTGAATTTTAATAGTGATCCCAAAGAGATTTGGGTTAAAATATGATGTGATCAGGTATGAGAGCAGAACTTGGTCTGCTGTTTTCAGTGGCTTTAGGGAAGGAAAGAATTTGGTGCCCATTGCTCAGATTGGCACTTATAAGATTAAGAAACATTGCCAATGACATACATTTGGCCTGAGGATATAACAGTTCTTCAGAAACACCGTTAATTAGTTTCACAGTACCCTTCTGTGTAGTTAGTGCAAGCTTTTATTATGCTTATTTCACAGAATACAGTGAAACACAGAGGGTTAATTTATTAGTCCAAGACCATTCAAATCAGTTGCAGAAATGGAAATCGCATGGAGGATCCCTAACATCAGGGCCCTGAGGGCACCGATGGGCCTCACTGGCCCTGACCAGCCTCACATGGGGCTCCCCTCACGCCTGCCCCCAGGCGCAGGACCCCATTTCAGCTCAGCCAGGCACCTCTAGTTTGTGCTAGAGCTGCGTTCTAAGTGTGCTGGTCTCCAGCTCTGCTGCTTTTCTGGAGGGACCTCTTCGACTCATACTGCAGACTTGTCTCCAGCCCCGTCTCCTGGATGGGCACCTTGGACCCATGTTGTAGCCCTGTCTCCAGCCCTGCCTCTGGTCCTGCCACCTAGATGGACCTCTTTGACCCACTTTGTAGACTTGTCTCCAGCCCTGTCTCTGGCCCCATCTTGTTTTGCTCCTGACTTGAATCCCTGATGGACTGCAGCCCTGGTTTATTGCATGCCATGTCTGGGGCTGTCAAAGGACCCTGTTACCAGTCCCCGGCTGTCTGCCATGTTCAGGTCCCTCAGGACTGCACCCGGTCAGTGAGGGCATGGCCTGTGCTAGGGTCACCCTCAGCTCTTGGCTTCCCTTCCCTTCAGCAGCAGCTGGCCTTCCCTGAGCCCTGATGCCTAAATCCCATTTTTTCTCATCTCTTTCCATTGTACCATGCTGTTAGAATAAAACATTTTTCAAAAAAAATTTGCATGTAGAGTGTGAAATTATTAAAATATATGGGAAAATAATGGATTTGCTAAAGCAGTGCAGGCTTGCATTATATTATTCTTGATTCTTTTTAAACTTCAAATTTCTTCTGTGGTAGAAAAATTTATATTTTATTTAAGACATGTTTTGTTTGTTTTTGAGATTTTCCAGCCAGATGATAGCCTATAGTGTAACCAAGGATGCCAATATCACCACAGTTATTGAAGATGGAGGTGTTGGCTGTGGAGTCAGTATCTTCCAGATGAGTATGTCTCCTGCAGTCTTATCCTGGAGGACATTTCCAGTAGCTTGCCTGATATAGATGTTGCTTGGTTCCTCAGCAATGGCTTGGAGGCAGCTCACTGAGGAAGACCGACCATGCACACAAGGACGCCTCAGTCCAAGGCATATTCTATTGCAGTGTTCTGGCACAGAGGGTTCAGTCGGTGGCAGGGGATGCGGAGTTGTATGTGGACCTGAAAAGATCATGCATGATATCCATGAAGGAACTTTTGCCTGAGAGGGGTTTAGCACAGGCTCTAAGTAGTCAGGGCAAACGGGATCTGTAGTAGTTTTAATGGAGAAATAGCTCTTAAGTGTGAAAATTCAGCACTGAACAGCCACAGCAATGCTTTGTGTGTCACAAAGGCATTGCCCTAGTGTTGTGAATGTTTATTTTGGTGTGAAAAGGGAGCAATTTCTATGATAGTTGAGAAAACAACTCAAACCACGGGCAAAAAGAGGTGACTGCTTCATCTATGCAAGGGGGAAGGGAGTTGGAAGTTGGATGACAAGTGGATTTGACTGGGAAATGTTTCATTTTTTCCAGGAAAGCTTTAGCTTCAAACACATGAGAAGATTAATCTTTATTGTCAGTTTTCTTTGAAATGTTTTAGCTTTTCATTAGAGATAAATATTTTCTCAGAATAGCAATTGCATTTCTGAAGGCATTTTCTGTTGGGAAGACTGATAGGAAGTTTTTGACTGGCTTCATAACATTTACTATGTTTTTTAATAAAAGAAACCCTCTGATGAACACAAAGGAAATGTTTCCTGAAAAAAAAAATCACTTCTAAATAAAAAAAGAAAGTTCAGTTCAAGATATTTTTGTGAATCTGTCCTGTTTTCACAGATGTGGAAGAATAGCTATGAGAAGGAAAAAATTGCTTGACACACAAACAGGATGCAAACGTTTATGCTTACTGGTGAATTACATGAGTCCTCTCAGTCAGCAAACACACACCTTGCCCACTGCAGGAGGGAAAACCTGAGATTTGGAGTGATTTAGAGCGTGATAGTGACAGCCTTAGGCATTCTAAGGATCCTGTTGAAAACAGAGGAAATACCAAGAATGGGACCGTCTACAGGTGTCTTGTCTAAAGTAGCAAGGAACAAAGCTAATGACTTCTGATATTTCTACCTTGAGATCCCATGTTCCGCTTCCTGTATACTCCTGTGAAGCCGGAGCAAGATTTTTAGAAAAACAATTCAGTGCAGGACAGCACTGTGTTATTTATTAATGTACTCACCATATAAAAGGATGAAGCCAAAGTGGTAAGAGTATTCTCTAGGTTTGGCCTGAAAATTCCCTTTTCAAAAAAAAAAAAAAGCCCCCAAAATAAATTAAAAGAACATAAAGCAAGAGTGATAAGGTACTCTAGGGAAAGTTTTATAGGTCCATTACAATACATGCTTCAAGGCCTTAAAGGGAACAAGGCCTTGTTGATGTGCATAGAGTAGCTATAGAAAATATGCCCACTTGTGCCTTATTGCATAATTAAATGCTATATAAATTATTGATGTGCCACGATGGCACACAAGAGAATTAAAAAAAAAATAGTATTATAGGAAACCATCAGTTCAAACCAGCTGTCTCCTTCTACAGATTAGCTGATGTTTTCAACACCTAAAAGGAAGCTAAATGATGTATGAATGAGAGAAGGAGCAGACAGCCAAAAGCAATACCATTAGTATTTTGTTGCTGTGTTTTTTAAAGCATAAAATTGCCATGAATAGTGCTGCTTGGGGGGAAAAATTTATTTCTGAAACTCAATCTCAATGAGACGATATTTTGCAGTTGAAGATGGCATTTTCCAGTTGAGGTTCTACAAACAGTAATAAAATTCAATGGCATCCGCCTATTTACACCTTTAATGAGTCTCATCAACTCAGTTTAAATGAGTGTAAAAGCATTATGTTAATTTAGGTTTTGGAAGAGATGTATCTGTTTATAGTGAATTAAGAAGCATGGAGTGGTTACAATGACTGGTCCAAGATGACTCAAAGAGTCAGAACCAATCTGCCCAAGAAAAAATAGAGACACTCCCTTTAAGTCATTAAAACAAACAAAAAAATCATTCCAGTATATAGATCTATGACTCTCTTATCCACAGAAGCTGAAAATTGTGGTGGAAGAACCATTGGTTTCCACTACTTCACTCTTATAATCAAAGGGATCTTGATTTATTATGCTGATGTTGAATTCAAATTCTGGGCTTTCCAGCAGTGAGACCTGCACTCACTTTGAGTTCTTATTGGCAAGTCACGTCTGAAATACAAGTTTTACCAAAGAGAGAAGAATATGGAGGAGGAGTTTCAGCTATGGATCAGGTTAGAGCAGGGTGAAGATTCAGTGCACACTACCAAGATAGGACATTGACTTATTTTTTCCTGCATTGCATGTTTTTGTTGTCTCTGTTGCCTATGTGATGAAGGTTTCTTAGTGTTGGGCTCTACAAGCAGTAGAAATGAGGCTGGAAACAAAGCTCACACTCATCAAGGACACATTAGACGAGCAGAGTCCACAAAATTCCATGCCAAAAGGGAACTCAGCACAGAGGCCACCTCTACACCAGCTCAGATGCTTGACTGCAAGTTGCATGTTAGACATTCCTGGATCCAAAACCTGGAATTTTCTTCCTTGGAAAACCTCAACCTAAGAAATGTCTCAGGTGTCACAGTCTTCACCTGAATTTGGGTTTTTCCGGCCTTCTGCTGGAAATTATTTGACTTCTGAGAAATACAAGGATGGGCAGGAAAGAATAATTAGTTATGGTCATTTGCACTCAGATAACTCATCATAAAGGATTTGCTAATACACATCTTGCTGCCCTCCACAAGATACAATCAGAATTGTCCGTTTGTTATCCATGAACTCTGACATTAATAGTTGAGAGATTCAGATCAAAATATGATTTTTTTTGCCTTAAGTTTGCCATAGGAAAACCTACATTTTGATTTTTTTTTTCATACGGAAATAAGAATGAAACATTTATTTTCAGATTGCTTTTAGCCAAAATGTCCTTCTAATGGCGAAATACATCAATAAAGTCAATGTTTCTGAAGCACTGACTTTTTAATCACTTACAAACAATGGAGTGCATTTCTCTGTAGCACATTTCCTTTGGGGATCCCTGTTACCAGGGATCTGTTTTATTTATTTCTGGGTATAGGTCTCTGGAGACTCATAGATAATGTGTTGTTTTTGTCTGACTAGCTATGAGATTTATCAAGGGCACTGGGGATATTTTGAAAGCAGCCCAGGGAATATGATTAGGGAGGCAATGAAGACAGATGAACAGCTTATACAAGGCAATAGCTGAAACAAAAATGTTATTAAAACTGAAAAGACTTCTAACAATGATTTAAGTGTGTCCTATGAAACAAACAGTAAGTGTCAATATTGTGAGTTCCAAAATGTGTTATTTTGGTGATGCACATCAAAATGCAAGTTAACATTTCCAAATTCATTCAGTGAAAAAAAAAGAAGAGAGGGTAGCTTTCTCTTGTTTTTTATAAAGCCAAATGTGGAAATGACAGAATTTTCCTAAACTGTTCAGATCTTTCTTTGTTTTACTCCTCTCTGTAACAGATGCTGACTATACACATTCCAGGGGACAGACACTTGGCTTTAAGCACTAAAAGCATGGGGATCTACCCTTGGACTAACAAACACTTTTGAGTACTTACTGTGCTTGCTGTGGCCATCTATCAGGGATACCCAAAATATTCTTTCTGTTCAGACATTCTTTTAAAATCCCATCCTTTTCTGAAAAGAAAGACCCACCTTCTGCCTTTGTTCTCTCACTGTATTACAAAATGGACAAAGTATACGATATGATAAAAACCAGAGGGTCCTTCTAGATGACAGATTCTGTATGACTGCACGTTTACAAATAGTGGTTGGATTCTGTTAAAAATTGTCAAGTTGCTGACATTATGTTATGAACAGTAATGGTTAATTCAGTGGGCTTTACTTTGTTTTCTGTCACTGCCTATTGCAGCAGACTTTTTTTTTTTTTTGGGGGGGGGGCAACAAAATGTTTCCTTCCTTTTTATTCAGTTTTTGCTTTTCTCTTTTTTCTTCAGGACATTTGATAAAGTCCTAGTCCCCCAGCTCAGATTTTGAAATGAGCTCCCTTGGAATCAAATGTCATTGGGATAATTTGCTTTCTTGAGGAGACTGGGGAAGAGGAGATTTGGTAATGACATGTAGGGATTTTTCTTCCTTTGGAGCTCATATCATGGGACACTTAAAGAACTGGTGAGCACTTTTTTCAGGGATTCTCACACTATGCTGTGCTTGTGCATAAAGGCAGTAAAATCCAGTTCCCTGTAATAATAATTAGAAAATCACTATGACAGTTAGAAGTAATTGCATTTGTAAGTTTATCAGATTCAAAGCTGGTGACATTTCTGCTTTCTCTCCTTTGTTTTTATCACAAAATCATATTCGAGTCAATTGTTTGCTCTCAAAGGCAAAATAATTGTAAGAACTTAATTTCAGGGGCAGAGAGGAAAAATTAAAATGAAAAGTTAAGCAAAAGTAGCAGCATTTATTTATTGTGATTCTAACTTCCCCCCCCGCCTCCTTTTTTTACAGTGTGATTTGGCAGAAAGGGAGGGCTGATTCATCTTCTTCAGGGTGGTTGAGAATACGATTACTGCAGAGTGCCAGATGTTTAAAGCCCAAGCACAAGAGGGAAAGAGTGAATAATTCGGTGGTGTTTCTTCTTACTCTGAATACTCCACATCCCCCAGGACTGCAGCAGTGCTGAGCAGCCAGAGGGTTTCATAAATCGGTGGCTCATTCAACTGGAGCACAAAGAAGACAAGCAGAGATGAAACTCAGATAATAGTGGCTTTTCCACATGCATATCACAAGGAAAATGAACTATCCACAGATGGGTGCTGGAGAGATTTTCAAGGATGGTAGGGGTGCAAAGGCACCAAGGTCACAGGTGTGAAAGGGCAAGCGGTGGAGGTAACGTCCCAACTGGGGTTTGATCTTGTAGGTGCAGGACTGAAAGAGGGCAGAGCCTTAGCTACCGGATTTGGGAGGCTGCAGGCAGCAAGCCTGGCTCTCTGGCAGAATGACTAAGATGAACTTTCAGCCGCACCCATGAAGGCTCTGAGGCACTAGAGGGTAAAATAGTGACCCGTTCTTGATTAAGGAGAGCTGAGGAATTGTACAGCATCGGCTCATGCATGACCTCCTGGATGAAATGGGTGGCCTTTTCCTTAGGTGAGTTCATAGTAAATATTTTGGTAGTATTTTAAATATTTCTTACTCCTCTGGAAGGGAGTAATAGTATTATGTCATGCCAAGAACAGTGAAAGCATCCCTTGGAGATGTCAAAATCCATTTCAGGGCTGTTTCTTGCAGCCCTCTGTGCACAATTTTCCCTGACCTCATAGCTTGCAAAAGAGGGTTGTTGTTAATTGATTCACTAATAGTTTGATAATGAAGCTGTCTGTCATTACTGGGTGTTGTTTCAGTATTTGACAATGCAGCGTTAATTCCCACCACCATATTCTTGGGAAAAACTGTAACAGAAAACTGCCTCTTGGGAAAAACTGTGACAGAAAACTGCCTCTCCCCTGTCCCTTGGCTTTTGCCTCCCTACATGCCAGGTGGTGATGAGATTTTTTTTTTTTTTTTTGCGTTCAAGGTAGGATGTTAATTTGGTTGTTCTTATATTCATTCACCTTTTAGTTAGCATTTTGGTAAAAATAATATCAGCTTTCCATCAGCATTGACTTTGTTGCAGTGTCTTTGTGCTCTCAGTTTTATAGTGTAATACATGTGGCAAAAGTTTTCAAATGTATTGGAAGTCCTGCATGAAGAAATAAGCCAGGTATTTCTCATTTTCTGGCCCAGTGAAGGAAGGAAGAACTTTTCTTCAATCTGTATTATGAAGATTTTTTTGGCATTTTTACCTTCAAGTTAGTTACTTTCCATGGGGCTTTCAAAGGAGAAGGCAGAGGGGTTGAGTCTTTGTCACTTTTCAAAGTATCTTCATTTAGACTGGAAACGTTTGGAAGGAGGCACATATTTTTTCTATCCTGTTTACACAATGTAGTCCAATGTGGACAACATGCCCTGGCCAGTGTAATTCCAATCTCTGATCAAACTCCTTATTATCGTAGTAGAAATACTGACCCAGTCAATGTCAGAGTCCCACTGACCGCTCCTGCAAATGCACGCATCCAGGACCATATTTTCTGTGGTGGTAACATAAAGTTTCTTTTTTCATGTGCTTAGTGTTTTGCAACTTTTTCTTATTAAAAAAACAAAACCAAACAAAACAAAGCCAAACATAAAAACAAACCCACAACAAAATACAGGAGCAATGATAATTTCAGAATTGAGGTCATTTTGAAATCACATCTATGCAGTACATGTCAATAATACTACAATAATTTAACCTTTCCAAATGGAACCACTTAACATGTATCACTGTATTGCAGCAGGAAAAAAAAAATGAATGTTTTCTAAGAAAAATGTTACCTGAGGCTTACATACATAACAATTGTGACATGGGAAATATACCACTTTACATTTCATATCAAATTTAATTTGTGTTTTATTAGTAGATAACTTGGGTATAATCAATTTAGTAACATGCTGTTCCCTCTGTCATGTGGCAAATAATGTTCAGCAATAAGTCACTCCAATGATGTTATACTAAACTAAATTCCCCTATTGCCATTTATACTAAGTAGCCATAAAATGTTACTGGTTTACATTCTGCAGGGTTCAGATACGTCTTAATGTTAGCAAATATGTTTTGTGCTTTGCATCAGTCCCTCAGGGATTTTTTTCTGGTGTCTTAAGAAAAATCAAGCTGATCTAACATTAGGAGCTTGTGTGGACAAAAGGGCAGAACACTGAATTCAGAGGCCCTAAGTTCTGCTTCTGTAGGACCTAAATGACTTCCCCTCCCCATGTGTAAAAAGGGAGCAAAGATACTGATTTATTCTGTAAAACACTTCCAGATCCATGGAACAGCTGTTGATAGGCAGGTTGTGGCAAAAGCCCTTTCAAACAAAATGCTCCTGAACTGCTCTCAAGGCCAGGAGAAGGAATTCCAGCACCCCAGGGACAGAGGTGCAACCTGTCTAAAACTGCGTCACCTGAATGACATAAAAAAGTACTGGGACAGGATAGGATGGCATGTGTGAAGTCAGGTGGGCACAAAGCCTTATCCTGTGTATGCTAAAAAAACTTAAAGGCAAAAAGATAAATCTGCTTTTCAGTGGCTGCACTCTTAGTACAAAGAGTAAAGCAATTGGATGAAATCTCTTTAATGCATCCCTCTGGTGACAAAAAAAATAGGTGTTTTTGGCACTGGCTGCTGCCAACACATCAGTCTTTTGGGTGTAAATGGCATACCTTGCAGTTAGCCGCCCTTGGTGCTGTGCGGTCATACATCACAGTCATGACAGTAGCACTACAGCCTGACCACACTCTTAAAAATACAGGGCTTGCTGAAAAGGGGTTGTGTAAAAGTAGTAGCAGATTTCTGCTCACTGTGTGTTCAGTGTCCTTTTTGCTGATGATAAGGCAGGGTGGGGGGACAGAGGGAGGTGGGGGAAGCAAAGGCAAGAATAAATTTACAGTTTCTTCCCTTAGCCCTGCAGAGCCCAGGGAGGAAAATGGTTGCATCCCTTCCCATGCATGATCAGCCAACTCAGCGACTTGTGCCCATCACTCAGGGATCTGCCACGGCAAGTATGGAATTGTGCTGGGGTTAGGGAGGGTATGGGGATAGTGGTGTTGCTCAGGGGTCATTGCAAACAGGAATACTCATAAGGGGAGGAATATATCATAGAATCATAGAATCATAGAATCATTAAGGTTGGAAAAAACTTTTAAGATCAACTAGTCCAACCGTCAACCCAACACCTCCATGCCTACTAAACCATGTCCCGAAGTGCCACATCTACATGTCTTTTAAATACCTCCAGGGATGCTGACTCTACCACCTCTCTGGGCAGCCTGTTCCAATGCTTGATAACCCTTCCAGTAAATAAATTTTTCCTAATATCCAATCTAAACCTCCCCTGGCACAACTTGAGACCATTTCTTCTCGTCCTATCACTTGTTACTTGGGAGAAGAGACCAACACCCACCTCACTACAACCTCCTTTCAGGTAGTTGTAGAGAGTGATAAGGTCTCCCCTCAGCCTCCTTTTCTCCAGGCTAAACAACCCCAGTTCCCTCAGGAGCTCCTCATCAGACTTGTTCTTCAGATCCTTCACCAGCTTTGTTGCTCTTATCTTGATAGCTGGTCTCCAGCACAGTCCACTGGGCTGTCCGGTGGCACTAAGCTTATATACATAATATGCTGTTGCGAGATGGAGAATTTAGGAGTCCTGATGTCATTGCATGTGATGTTGTTAATCAGGATATGCAAGTACACTAAGGGACAATTAATTTCACCTAGTTTGAGCCCTCCAGGTGTTAGACATCCAGACTAAGATGGGCTCCTGCTCAGGTTATTGGCAGAATATTGTGCACCTCCAGAGAATAGCTCAAGCCATCCTAAGACCCATGAGAAACATAGACAGGATCATTCTGTTTTATATTGGGGCTCTCTGGTATCTCTTTTGCCCAATGAGGGCTTGTGGATAACTAGTTTAGACAAGATGACTCAGCTCCAGCCTTTTGTGGTTGAAGCTAGAGGAGATGAAATTTCCCTTAGGTAACCAGAATTTAGCCAGGAGGGCAAATATGATAACAGGATGCTTTATCCTGAAGTTCCCAACTAGAGAAGTCTGACCTGAATAACTAACTGCTAATGGAGATCTTTACATGCTAATTAGTGATGTTTCTTTCCCTTAACAGAATATAAATTATTGAATGCTCAGTTTTTCTGACCTTATCCAGAGAGAAAGCCGTTGGTAATAGGCTGTAATAAACCTATTAAGTCTCTTTTCAGGATGATCTATGGCATGATTTTGAAGCCATTAATTTAGCTGTTATATCTCTTAAAAGCATAATATAAATCTAGACAGGAAAAATGGAGTAGGGATTGACTGGTAGAAACAAGCTGGAGAAATAACAACCTGAAGTTGAGACGGTAGGAAGGCTTTGTCATCCTCCTGCAGGGTGAGAGGAGAGGATGACTCTGGTGTGAAGCTGCTGCAAGAGAAGAAGGTAAGGGTGCAAGGCAAGACGCTGGGAAAAAGAGGGACAAGGCTGTGCAAGGCATGTGGGAAATGCCCTTCAGAGAGTCTGAGTCTGGATGCTGAGGTGCCCAGCAGCCTCACAAACCACTGCACCCAGACACATCTCCAGGAGGTGAAAAGGCTATGTGGAGCTGAGGTTGTGTGATTGTCAGCATCAGCGTAACCACGGCCAGGGAGAGGCAACAGTCTTCACTTCTGTTTCATTGTCCATTTGTTTCCTCCCTTCTATTTTTAATTTTAGGATACTGCTTTTTTCATGATCCATGATCAAAGGCAACACAGCACCACAAATCAATGTGGGTCAACAACTGTACAACTGGTAGGAGTTACTGTAGTTTTAATAACCTTAAGCTGAGAGTCAGCCGCAAAGAGCAGATTAACAGCTTCTGGAGTGTCAACTCTGCAAAAGATTTTGCTAGGAGAAGTTTGAGCAGATGAGAATACAAGTTTGGGTGAAGGAACTTGAGTGGAAGATGAAGTCTGAAGATGAATAACTGTTAAAACTCAGCACACAAGAAATGGTTTGTTATAACAAGAGTTTATTTTGACTGCTTGTTTGCTGACTTTTGACTTTAGCTGCCTAATGGGATTTTCTTGGTAAGAGATAAAAATTAAGCTAAATAACTTACTCCTAATGAGCTACATGTAATTGCAGAAATAAGTGGATTACAATGAGATCGCGTCCTATTGGAGAAGTACAGAATTCCCATTTTGTCCTTCTTGACAGACTAGAAGACTAAAGTAAATCCAAAATAGCTTTTAGGTGTCTCAACTTTCACTGACTTCACTGGAAGTATACGTGGGAGAGCAGAAATTAGATGACAAACACCTATTCAGTTCCTGACTTAACATTTTAATGGAATTATTTCACTTCATGTTTGGAGAAGGTGATTTCATACAGACTTTTCTGTTATGGCCTCTACCACACTGTCAGAAGCAGCTCCTAAGTAAGAATATCCTTATTCTTAAAATAAAGGGGCAAAACCAGATTAAGGCTGGGAATTTTATTGTAAAGCAGTGGTGTGACAAACCACGTTTTCTTGTGGCAGAGAAAACCTTGTGCCCTGGACACTTCAGGTGATCTGCATGTGGTCCACAGCCCTGACGTTTCTGGGGTGCGTTGGGTTTCCCAGGCAGTCACTCCTGACCACTGGATGCGTTTAGCCCCTTGCCTGCCCTGCGGCTACATCCCCACTTGCTGCCAGAGTAGATGCTCAGGAAAAGCCTGCTGTTGTCAGAATAACTCACCTGTGGGAGACCCATGGCAACAAAAACCAGAAGGCATAGTGGTGGGGCTAGGTGAATTGCCTTGGTGGGCTCAGGCAGTTCCCAGGGTTTAGGGGGATGCTCTTTTTTAAAGCATACATATTGGGGAGCAGAGTTCAGGGTGCAAAAGTGAGTAATTGCATGATGATAAGACCAGGTTTTTTAATTTCTCTCCAGGGCCCTGGATAATTCACTATGAGGTTGAATTGGGGTCAGATGAAGACCCTGCACTAACCCTAACCCCCAGCTTTCCTGAGCAATACTTGGGGGGCTCAGAACCAGCCAAGTGCTGGTGAGCCATAGGAAATCTAACAACCAACTGGGATAGCCAGAAACAAAATATATTTGTGAAAACATATGACTTCTTTGACAAATAATGATTTTTTTTGTCCTGTTCCTGAAAATCCAACATGCACCCTAGGGGATGCTTTACATGCCTGATCCCTGCGCTTTGCCAATAAAGAAGTTGTTAAGAAGGAAAGGGTAGCTGAAACATTTGGGTTTTTTTTTCAGCAAATCTAATCACAGACTGAGGACAAACCTTTGAAATGTTACTGAAGGAAGAAACGATTGCAAACATTAACCTGTTGGAAACTTGGAAATAAATGTCTTGGCCTGTATGTGGCATTTGTCTGCAACGGGATCCAGGTGGCTGTAGCCTCAGCTGGAACTGGGACACTACAGAGCCATGAAGCTTCAACATGATCGTATGCTTTAGGACAATCCCTGGCATCATGTGCAAGGCTGCAGCCTTCTTCACTCCAGAATAAACCAACAGCTTGGGATAAGTCTGTACTAGAGGAGAAAGAAGTATTTATATATATATATGTGTGTGTATATATATATATTTACATATAGTTGCTTGTCCTATGGTGACTGTGGTTATAGGAAGACTTTAATGGGTTAGGAACTCTATATAATTCTTGAATAAGCAAAGAACAAAAGAATTATCTCTGCCCAAAGGAGTGCACAGCTTTAGCCTGCACACCTTAAATTATTTCCTTATTTTGAGGTGGATGTTTTAAAAAATTACCCCGCACAGGAGTTTCAGACATCATGTCTCTTAATCTTTCTAATTAAATGAATAATGTATTGCAAATCACCTCATAAGTTATTTTGTCTTGTTAGATTTCCTACATCCTTCAGCTTTCCTTTCTGTACACATACATCAAGAAAGGTAGTGTTGTATATGTGTAAATTGGGCTAGAATTAGCTTGTAAAAATATGCTTTAGGTAAGGAAAAAGTATTAAAAGATTAATTCTGGGTTTCTGCATATGTGGTATTTACTCCCCATGTTGCCATAAGCACTGAGGTATAAAAACAGGGAGAATGGTAATTTTTAAGAGAGTCTGCATTGAAAATACAATTTTTATTTTGATCACTGTCCTGCTCCAGATATAAACAGCATTAAAACTCTTGTTTCCTGAAATGTGGCTAGTTTTATAGTTAAAATAAACAGGAAAAGAGCATTGGAACAGATGCATATGTATAATAAGGAGGAATAAATAAGAGTAGAAAAAATGCTGCTGCTGTACTGCTGTCAGGACATAGCTATGGGAATTTCACAGGTAGTTATTATTACATTTTACATTCTGTTGGAATGAGATAGGCTTGAAATGCTAATAATGCTCAGATAGTAAAACTGAGTAGGGTTTCAGCATTAATAAAGCAGGTAATAATCTTCCCTTTGCTCTGATGCACTTGCAAAGTTTATCTACCATCCCAGAACAAATCACTGGAAATAACACTGTATTTGACATCGGTTCATTTTGACTGTGGTCACCACTCGGAGGGTGCAGTTGGGGGAGCAAAGGATGAGAAAGGAATAGGGGGTGTGTAGGACATCGGGAATTTCAGAAGAAACTTATCTTATATATAAAACAAGAATTTATTGTTTGTATGATTGAAAGCTTAATAGTCTAATCCAAGAATCAATAATAGTCCAGATCTAATTATTACATAAATATTCTTTTAATGCAGAAAAAGATTCAATAATAATATAATAGTAAGACAGTTAAAATTATTATTCTCACCCATCTTAGTTTCTAGACCTTTTCTGCCTCACCCTTCCCCTGCTCCTCTGGGTCCTAAGGTCAATGGTTTAATTTTGGTGGTGGTGGCAAAGGAAGGGGAATATGGCCAGTTGTCAGCATCTGGAATCATTTGCTGAGAGGAGTAAGTTGTTCATGGTGGTGATTTCCTCTCCCTCATTTCAGGACCCATGTAGGGTCAATGTTTATGGGTTTGCTAACACACTTTTACACCTTACTCTTTCTTCATTACTCTGCAACTCCACATTACATCCAAGTTTACTATATATGGTGTGTTTCACATGTGTTAGAAAATCTTGTTCTTTGTTCTCTTTGTTACCCCTAAAGCCAGTTTTGTCTAGCTCCAGCTTGTCCAGCTTGTGCAGCTTGTGCAGGTCAAGGAAAGCTCAGGTAGAGCAAGCCTGACCAGCCTTCTCCTGAGGCCTTAAAAGCTCAGTACAAAGCCTGTGGCTTGGGAGTGGCAATGGTAGTGTTATATTACAGGGTTACATGGTAATAACCTGTCCATTTTCTGCAGTCCATTCTCCTCATGCACCTCATGCCTGTTACGAATTTTCTGTATAAGAAACCCTTAATTTCAGATATAATTCCAGAGAAGAAATTAAAATTTTTCAGAGATAATTTGACTTAAACCTGCTTTTCTCTTTGTTCTTTAGATCTCCCAAATTATCTGTATGCTTAATCTGTTAAGTGGAGGGTTAAAGGACCAACTGGGTTAAAAGAAAGAAAGTGAATTCATTAGTTTTTTCTCATATTGCAAACTCTGTGAGAAAGGACCATTTCTTCTTAAATGTCTGTAAGAGCATAAGCACATGAAGGTGCTCATGTGGTTGGAATCTCATCCAAATTACTTGGCAAGGGACCACTAATAAATCAGATTAGACAGATAAACCCACTGTTCCTGTCATTTTTAATTAAATTAGTTTTCAACAATCCTATTTCTATCTGTTGAAGATATTCCAAGGTATTCAGTGGTGACTCAGTCCATCTCAAACAGCCACCCAAAGAAGAGGGAAAACAAAATGCAGATGAAGGGGAGCGCAGCTCACAAAGGTCCTGAGAATATTTAGTGCTTTTTATGTGATTATCCCTGGTGAATATAACTTTCATTGTCATAGAATCGTTTTCATAGAATAATTTAGGTTGGAAAAGACCATTAAGATAGAGTCCAACCGTAAAATTATGCTGAATTGAGGCATCTACAGCTGAGCTAGTCATTCATTGCTCTCTTTGTGGTTAATGGAAAGAGAAAGGGTTGGCTTTTTTAGGGTGCAGTACATCTCATTCAATGCAGATGCTGTGGGACCTCACAGTGCAATCCCTGGTGTGAAAGAAAATGAATGTACTCTTCAGGAAATAGGGGATTTGGTTCAAGTAACAGAAGTGTTTCACAAAGCACAGTCCTAGCTCTGTTTGCACAGGTTTCAAAACTCCCAATAAATTCATCAGGATCAGAGGAAAAGCTTTGGTTTTTGTTGCTGTTGTTACTGTAGTGCTTATGTTTCACAGAAAACTGTTAGAAAGCCCCGAGTCTGAAACCCACCCAGCACTCACGTTACTGGTTGGTGATGGGCGTTGCAGTGGAGCACTCCAGCACTTTTTTTTCCAGTGGTCATCTTGCCTTTGAAGTTGGGTATTTTTATATTTGCAGCCTTCCAACCCTCAGCCTGCTCATCTCCTGGTAGAAGGGGTAGAAGTCTGTCCTTTCAGCAGAATTGCACCTTCTGCTCTCCAGAGGGCATCTTTGGGTGATAAAATCATTCACGCCTGGCTGCCAAGTCATTATTTCCAACCAAAGCAACAAGCTGACACCTGTTCTTTTGTCACATTGCAGTTGGATTTAAATGGAGAGGAAAGAGGTTTATGGAAGCCAGCCTCACCTGTCCTCATTTGCACCCGCCACTCGCACACGCAGGTTCCTGATCCATGAACACGGGCCAAGCCTCACAGCCCCTCGTGTTCAAGATGCTCCAATTAAATAAGCAAGCAAAGCATAAAAGTCCAGTCACAGGCAAGTTGCAAGGGCTGTACAAAAAGTCAGTGGCAAAGGTAGGTTTAGAATTCAAAAGTCAACCTTTGCTGACAATGTCACACTTAATTCTCTGGAAAATGCTGCTGAATTAAAGCAGTATGATGGGTGCCACAGAAGAAGGGATTTAGCTAAGCAATAAGGAGCAAATGCAGTCTTTTTCTCCTAGCTTTTGTTTAATGATTTTGGGTGGGGGAATTGTGGGGGAAAGGAGAGGAAGGATTTAGGCTTGTGATGAGTTCAGTTTTCCAGGTAAACTTGTGTATAAGGGTGTAGTCTTTGGGATGAATATCCTACAGTCTTCAGGAGTTTTCAGTTCTAGTAGCTAAATGTTGAAATTCACACCTCTGTATGCTTTCATGGACATCCATTGTCCATGAAAGGAATTCAAGCATCTTTTCTGTTTATATCTCTAGTTCAAGATCAAATATGAGATAGGAAAAAGTCTAGAAGTATTTCTTGTTTAATAACTCAGTGGCTCAGTACTGCCAATTTAACCTAAATAACTTTGTATCCTAACTTTACTCAAGAGTGTTTTCTTAAAGAGGGTTTAGAAAAAGATATAGGGTTGTCCATAAGCTGAATGGATCCAAACCAGAAAAATGTCTTGTGGTATTGACACTTCCCCTCCAAAATGTCTTTCTCTTGTACACTGGTGCAAGGGAAGTGCTATGAAACTGGTCCCTGACCCTGGGGAGGTCTGTAACCTCCCTCTCTGCAAATCTCTGTGACTTTTTCTTCGTAGGACTGTTTCTGGCTGAAAGGCAATAGCAATATTTATCCCACCAACAACATTAGTGAGTTAATTTTCTTTAAGCTTCAAGCCATGGAGGTAAGCACATGAATGAAGTTTCCTTGCAGACAGAAGTTGTTGGAAGAGACAAGATATAGCTAGTGGCTAAGGAGTCATGAAAGAGGTACGGTATGCAACAGCCTGTGTCCTGAGAGCAAGCATCTCCCAGTGCTTGTGCATCCCAGAGAGCCCCAGAATGGAGGGATTCCAGCATGCACAGCTAGCGCTTGGTTAATTTTTTCAGGACTTTATAAAAGAATTTACTCAGTCCATGCTCAGCAGCAAACTTTCAGTGTCAAGATTTCAACAGGGATTCATCTGCTTACATCCCTCTATTTCCTAAATCCCTCAAGGCTTCAGTAGAAGAACTGCTGAACTGATAGAGGTCAGCAACTCTATCAACTAGGCTAGACATTAAAAATGAGAGCAGGGAGTCTGCTTCTCCTGCAGTCTCAGCTGGGACCAAGGAGGAAAAGAAGTCAGGAAAACAAAGGGAAAGATGTGAGCTGTGGACTGGGAGAAAAACGAGGGTGAAGGATGAAAGTAGGATGAGAGCCTGCTAAGCAGAGTACATGCGGATGGAGCAGGGGAGGGAATAAGTTAGCTTAGATCTGATACTGTGAATGTCTAGGTCAGAAGACCTATCTGGGCAGGGAAAGGGATGGGCATGTTATCCATTTTATCTTGAAGTCCTTGGTCTCATCTACTACACAACTTTCAAGTCCTACAAGCAACAGCCTGCCACCATACAGCTTGTTTCCATCCCCAGAGCAGAGCTCTCTGAGACCAGTTGAAGACTTAGTGTAAGGTACATAAGAACTAGCCTTGCATGGACAACTTGATTTTTTTTTTTTTAAACTCTTCCTTAACTTTTGATCACTTGATTTTGAAACTGAATCATGATCGCTTGATTCAACCTTGTGCTTCCAACATAACAAGCACAAAACACATCAAACAGTACATTTTGACAGAATTAAAGTGTCGAAGGAGGTTTTTTCCCTCATTTTTTTTTCTTTGTGAAGTCTTCATATTTAAGTTTCCACGGACACTTAAGGAGATAATTGATGCAAGCAAACAAGGTAAGTTTAGCGTCATTAGCATGTCTTAGTGCTAATGACATGAGAGTTACTTTGTTCTAATTAATTACATTTGCATCCCATTTAAGATAGCTATCAGAATGTGTTTCACTTCATAGCATCAGGTAACAAGTTTGTGTTTTAAGGTTGTTATGGTCGGATAATTCAACAGCATGGGAGGGAACGTGAGTAAAAAGGGTGGATAAAATCACTCAGGGACGGACACACAAGAACAGATAATTTATTGGTATGCAAGTTATGAAAGAAACTAAACAGTAGTCTTGTTTTTGTCTACAGTGAAGAAAAATATCAGGCCAGATTGTGCTGTCTTTACTAGCTTGGTACTCTGTGGATGATGTCAATAGAACTTTAAGGGTTTAATGCAAGTTTCAGAAGGAAATGTATTTCTGGAATGAGGTGAAGAAGGACTGTAAGGGGTAAAAGAGCAAAAATTCGTAGGATTGGTTACTTCTGATGCTCTGAGAATAATAAATTCATTCTCTAATTAACAGTGTAGAGTAATTCTAATGTACAGAGCTAATCTGTTTGTCAAGCAGCATAAAATCTAACGATAATCAGTAAGAGACTCAGGTGATGATTGGGAGCTCTCATCACAGCAAATCCTACTGCTTTTTTTGAACTATCCCAGTGAATACTGATAAACATCAGTGATGGGATGAACTGTTAGAATCAGGGAACATTATATATGGTAGGATCGTGTGACCAGATATTTTTGCCATGTGCTAAATATGAAAGCTCATATATTCTTCCATGTTAGCCAGTGACTGTGCTGGGGTTTTGACAGCAATATCCTGTTACTTGTACATCTAAATGCTTTCAAGTCATGGTAATGATCCAGTGTGCTAACAGTAAGGTGGAAAGCACTGTGCCATTTCAGGTGTCTATCTCCTTGCAACCAGCCAATTAATTGCAGCAGGGAACCACAACATGCCCACAGAAATCATCAGGAGGCATTAAGAGTAATTGGGAATTTCACCTGTTATTTCAATCAGCATGCTTAATTCTGAATGCTGTCTGGACAGCGTAGTGGGATAGCATCAAACTCAGCATTTGCAAAGATGTGCTTTAGACTAGACTGCATGAATGAAATGTTAGATTGAATGGAATTGCCTGCTATCTGGATAATTATAGTAGCACTGATTATGGCATTCAGTGAAACATGACTATATTTGGGTCACACTTCAGCTCAGTCAGGGTGTCTCTTTGGGGAACGCAGAAGTAACAGCCATTGCAGTGAAGTGTATTTCTCTGTTCTACTTGCTGATACAATTCCTACAAGTGATTCTATCAGAGCCACTGGAACAACTTCTACTGGTGTAACTGGTGAAGGATTAATCCGTGGAAGGAAATGGGGCTATGGTCTTGCCTCCTTTCCAAACTTTTGGGAAGCTAGCACCCGAAGCCCATGTCTTGTTTTGGGGCACAGAAGAATACTTCCCAGTTTCAGGGCTTTGGCTTGTATCTAGGTAGTTCCTTGATGGTAAGTTTTTAGGGAATTTTTTATAAACAACCAGCGGCCTGACCAATTTCCTCAGAATCAGTGGGGGTCTTTGCATTTGACCATGATGGACTTTTACCATATAATTTGAAAATTAAGCATGAAAGGGTCAGCAGTTTAACCTCAGAGAAAGTAGTCAAACATATTTTTTTCCCCACTAATGGGATTTAGCAGTTAGGCATGAAAGTAATCAAGATTTTATTTCTTTCATTTATAGTATTATAGCACACACAACAGCCTTTTAGATGAAAAAATATCAGTGCAGATGTTAGGTATTAGCATTTCCCTAAAGAGTTATTTTCTCTCCTTGCAGTTTTCTTCCACCTGCCTTCCACCTTTTTTCCTAATAGATAGAAGAGGTAATGTAAAATCATTCCTTAAAATGACTTTTTTCTTCAGAAAACTGTTTTCTCTTTTGTAACGCGTATGTAGTGAACAGTCCCCTCCTGCTAGTGGTAGATGGCTCAGAGCTTTTGCCTCTAAAAGCTAGTGACTGAAGTAAGTGCTCAGCAGGTATTTCAGTACCAAGAAAGCAGGCAGGTTTTCAGAAAGGCTGGGATTTGGGATGCTGAACTCCCTTGAAAATCTGACTTTAGTGTTTCTATAAAAGCATCTATGGCCTTGATGGAAGCTGAACTTTTTTTGTGCTCTTCCCAATTGCTAGAATTGAACCCTTGAAAAATCATTTTCCAAATTACCTCTTTTAAAGCCTGCCTGAACCAACAGGAATTTTGTCTCTGTTATTTATTTAAAATTAACTTAATGAGTCTAACTCAGGTGTTCAATGATAGTCATTAATTAGCTAATGTTTTAACGTAAAATAAGCAGTGGATTGAAGAGGATAGAAATACATTTAACTACTAATGATCACTGGGATTAGGATATGGTACACCATGGGAGGCTTCCAGTCTGCCTCCTGTTCAAAAGCCTGCCCTTGGCTTAGAGGAAACAGGAACAGATTCCCTCCAAAGCACTGTCCCTCCGAGGGGAAGACACAGTCTGCTGGGAAACAGCAGTACATCAGTTCTGTTCTTTTTTTTTATCTGGGCTAACATTCTTCATTACTGACCAAACCATTATACCACCTACTTCTTCAGACTTCCTCAAAAGGAGGAAATTCCAAGCCGAATGAAATGTTGTGATTTTGATACAACAGGCTCAAGTCTCATGGGTACAGGTCAGGTTGTTTCTCAGGGTGAGTATGCCAAACCTCCTTGTGCTACTGTTCTGGTAGAGACATTAACTGCTTGTGGTGGGTTGACCTTGGCTGGCTGCCAGGTGCCTACCAAGCCACTCTATCACTCCCCCTCCTCAACAAAACAGGTGGAGAAAATATAGCAAAAAAGCTCAACGGTTGAGATAAGGACAGGGAGATCACTTACCAATTACCATCATGGGCAAAACAGACTCAACTTGGGGAAATTAATTTAATTTATTGCCAGTTAACAACAAAGTAGGATAATGAGAAATGAGAAAAAAATCTTCAAACACCTTCCCCCCACCCCTCCCTTCTTCCCGGGCACAACTTCACTCCCAATTTCTCTACCTGCTCCCACCAAGCGGTGCAGGAGCATGGGGAATGGGGGTTGCAGTCAGTTCATCACACGTCATCTCTGCCACTCCTTCCTCCTCATGCTCTTTCCCTGCTCCAGCGTGGGGTCCCTCCCATGGAGACAGTCCTCCATGAATTTCTCCAATGTGGGTCCTTCCCACAGGTTGCAGTCCTTCATGAACTGCTTCCAGCATGGGTCCTTTTGACGGGGTGCAGTCCTTCAAGAACAGACTGCTCCAGCGTGGGCCCCCCACGGGGTCACAAGTCCTGCCAGAAAACCTGCTCCAGTGTGGTATCCTCACCACGGGGCCACAGTTCCTGCCAGGAACCTGCTCCAGCGTGGGTGTCTTGGAGCCAGCAGAAACTGGCTCCATTTGACATGGGGGCAGCTTCTGGCATCTTCTCACAGAATCCACCCCTGCAGCCCACCCCCGTTGTAACTTGCCACAAAAGCTTGCCACATAAACCCAATACACTACTATTTGCTCTCTCTTCCCAACTTGGAGACATCCAGCGTGTCCCAGCTGCAGCTACAGAAGCTGTCAACAAGCTGATGGTTGAATCTTCATGCATGAGCCATTTGGTCCCTTAGGATCCTACCTTATGAAGGTTTGCAAACAGCTTTGTGTTGGGTTATACAGGTGGTTTATTTAACCTTTGCTATTTATATGATGGAATTAAACCCAAATATACTTCAACCAATTTATTGAGTCCTGTCCAAGTAAACACAAATTCAGTCTTTGGGAAGGGACAGTTCTTTTTCAGAAAATTCATTTCAGTATTGTTCAAATTCCATTATCTCTTTTAGACGAACCTTTTAACATGCACTTTTTCCTGTGATCAGTTCTACAACTGCAAGGCCCCAGCAAAACAGCCAGAAGTTTACTTGAACTCTGGTGATAGTTTTTTCCATAAGCATGCTTTGCAGAGTAAGCACCTGAAAAAAGTAAGAAAAAGTGGTTTAAATGGGGAATAACTTGAATTTATTTTTGACATTTTAAAAACTACCTCAGTGAAATCTATCCATCCGCTTACTCCAGCGTTCTGGAGAACAGATACTGAGATGTATCAAAAGTAGCGTGGCCAGCAGGAGTAGGGAAGTGATCATGCCCCTGTACTCGGCGCTGGTGAGGCCACACCTCGAATCCTGTGTTCAGTTTTGGGCCCCCCACTACAAGAGAGACATTGAGGTGCTGGAGCGTGTCCAGAGAAGGGCAACGAAGCTGGTGAAGCTGGTGGAGCACAAGTCTGATGAGGAGCGGCTGAGGGAACTGGGGTTGTTTAGCCTGGAGAAAAAGAGGCTGAGGGGAGACCTTATTGCTCTCTACAACTACCTGAAAGGAGGTTGTAGCAAGGTGGGGGTCGGTCTCTTCTCCCAGGTAACAAGTGATAGGACAAGAGGAAATGGCCTCAAGTTGTGCCAGGGGAGGTTTAGACTGGATATTAGGAAATTTTTCTTCACTGAAAGGGTTATCAAGCATTGGAACAGGCTGCCCAGGGAAGTGGTTGAGTCGCCATTCCTGGAAGTATTTAAAAGACGTTTGGATGAGGTGCTTAGGGACATGGTATAGTGGTGGTCTTGGTAGTGTTAGGTTTACGGTTGGACTCGATGATCTTAAAGGTCTTTTCCAACCTATACGATTCTGTGATTCTATGTATTGTGCCATCACCTTCTGAAGGTGACTGGCCCACTGATTGTGTATGAAAAGGCCAACTTAAAATATGGTGCAGCTAGCACTGGGTAATTTGCATTAAAGGACTACCTTTTTGGAGATAGTTTTTCTGAAGTTCAGGACCACTAATTCAGAACATTATTTTGAAGACAAGACTCCCAGAGAGAGGACACGTTGTTAAACAGCCAGATCACAAGGTGCCTCAGAACGCTTTTTCTGTTGTTTCAAGCAGATTTCTAAAGGGGCATTTTCACACTACTTGGGCTTGAATAAAAATATCAAACAGAAAATGAAAAAATAAAAAAAAAAATATTCCACATTTTTAATATATACAAGGTATGGAACTGTCTAACTTTATGGAACTTCCTAACCTTGAAAAGTTAAAGAGAAAGTCTTATAATTGACTTTATGGAAAAGGTGGCTCAAAGAAAGAGTCTAATTCCAGTGCTCAGATGCATCACTGGAAGATCCCATCTATCCCCATAGACTGTATAATCAAGGCAGGTTAACTTGCCAGCTAAGAATTAATTTGTCTGTAACATGAGGAAATTAAGTACCAGGTGTCCTCATCCTATATAGCCTAAATAGCAGCAATAGGGATTAAGAAAATCAAAAGGGATAGCACATTTTGTGGACAGCTTGGGAAGGCCGTGGAGGTTTTTCTTGCTCAGACAGCCCAAAGCAGGGCAGAAAGCATCTGGCAGCAATCATTCTGGATGCATCATAGCTAAATGATAGCTCTGGCCTTGGCTGCTGCTGGTATAAATTAATGATGTCCTGAGCTAAAGGGTTATGCTGCTTGCACGCCTCTCATCCTTCATGGGTTAGGCCAGAAGGACCACAACACATATCAGTCAGTGAGCAGTGATGATTCAGCACCATCCTGTTGATGGTAGGTTGTGAGATGGGATATGATGCCAACTCATGACAAAACCCTGGGGATAGCCAAGAGATGTCCCTGGAAGGATCAGGAAAGGGAATTCTCTTAAATCGTATGAGGCTGCACCTCTACAGCAGAACTCAGATAAAGAAAAGTTTAAAAAATATATGCCCAAATAGAATTATTTAAATTAAGGTCTTTTATGCATAATGTTTTAGCAACTTGTAAGCAGTTCCTGCACACTGTACTAAGAAGATTCACAACTCTGATTCCTCTTAAATCCCGAAAAATAAAATTAATTTCATGGTCAGTGTCTCCATAAATATTTTCCAAGAGCCAATTTCAATATTGCACAACACCTTATATAAATATTGGGGTTTTTTTAATAACTTTTTGAATCCTTATTTAGGCTAAAATACAGCTAGTATGAATAACAGGAGATATGCAGAGTTCTGCATACCTCCTTAGGTATAATTGTCTGCAGATAATTGTCTGCAGACTTCCTTCTTTCTCATTAAATATAGTTTACATGCAGATTGTAAAATGCAGTAAATTTGCATAAAGTCCCCTTGTACCTGTTCTAAATATTATCAACTGCTGAGGCTGCCCAAATTTACAATAACACATAAACTGGTGTGTTAACTTTAGGGTTTAATTTTAAGCATGTAACCCCTATAACACATATGTCACTGTCTGTTTGGGTCTCTCAAACTTACAGGACAATATATTCTGTAAATTAAACTTTATTTTATGAGCTCATCTGGAAAGAAAACAAGTAAACACATCAAACAAAGGCTCAATCCAACAGGCTAGTCTAACATGTGAATTCACTAATTCATCACTTAATTCATGAGGTTTCTAACTCACAAGGTCTCTAACTCATAACTTGCAACTCTTAACTCGCAACTCACATGCCTGTGAGCAAAATAGTTACCCGACTGACAGTGAGTGTTCATTCTTCCTCTTCCATCACGGTGCAGGTGTCCCTTGTATCACACTGGGAAGCACAAAAGCCTCATCAGTCCAACTGCTGTTGGATCTGCTGGAAAAGCTTTTTGGGTAAGCTGACATCATTATAGCTTCCAGCTTGGAAGTTTGGTCTATAACATTTCCATAAGTTGGTGGATTCTGAAGAAACTTCTAAACAATCAATATGCAAGGATGATGGCTGCAGGAGACAGTGAGCTGCAGGTGATAATGGCTGCATAATGATCTTTAATCTTTCCTGGCCACTGTGTCCTGCCTATGTGTTGCTCTTGCTTTGACCTGACAGTGCTGCTCCCAGCATACATCAGGCCTTAGCGAGAGCTGTGTGTTAGCCAAAACCTGATCAGGAGTTGCGTAAACAGTCACACACATACTTACAGGCTGCCTCAGGCCGAATACCTGCCCTTTTGTTGAGTAAAATTTAATACTCGCATCTTCTGGATAACATGTTTTTGGACAGGTATCCAGTTTAAGCAATACCTGTCCTTCATTAAACTCTTTGGTTAAACCTACAACAGCTGTAACTGCCATGACTTCACTAGACACTGTATTGCTCAGAAAATTATATATTCTGTTGGCCTTTAATCACAGAGGGATTGGTCTCCAATGGAAGAGACTTCTTAAATCAAACCTTCATCACACATTTAAGACAAAATTAAAATAACTAGCTAAAAGAACTTAAATCTTCAGTGCTTCATAAGAGAATGACCTGAAAGTGGATGAAAGTACATTTGTGCGTAGTCAGTAGACTCCTACGCGTGGACCTTGAAAAAATTTACAGCATTTAATAACTCTTAGACTATTTAGATGTAGGCTGCTTAGACTGAAAACCTTCTTTTTCATTATTTTTCTCTAGTCCCAGATTGTCAGGTGTCATAGGTACTCTGGGAGACTGTTGTATTAGTGCAATAGATCATTGATATTAAAAAAGCCCAAGTCTCAATAACAGAAAATACATAAACATATAGAGGTCAGGAAATTAGAACAAGAAGTTTGTGAAATTTTGGAAGTATTCAGCTAAACTTTAAATGCTAACCTTACTCTCCTCTCTTATGCGTGCTGCTTTGGCTGCAGGGCTGTGTCCTCCTTTTAGGTAATCAGAGGGGGAATAGCTAAAAGCATTGCTATCTTAACTGCTACGTAAAGTTTCAGTAAGAGCATTGCCAGGAGACTCCAGAAGTCATTATGGTTCAGTTGCTTTCTGACTGCTGCCTTCTATGTGTAGGGTAACAACTTGATCAGTCTTGATTTCCTGTCATGTATCAAATAGTTTTGCCAAGAGTTAAAAAATGGAACATTTTGGGACTTGCCATCCTGGCAGGAATCCTGAAGTGAGGAATAAGCATGTGAAGGATTGTGACAGGGTCTCAAAAATTCAGTTTAGATGCTATTATTGTCTGTTTTCTTAAACTGAAAAGCCAAAATCTTCTGAAAGAGAGCAGCAGGGTAGGATACTAGAAGTCTTTCCCAAACCTGCATATCTCCCTTTTCTACTGCCCATTTGACAACAGCTCCACCTTCATGCACATCTAACTGCATGTTACCTCTCTTTGAGGCTTAGTCTTCCAAATTTCATCAGACTGTTTCTCCGAATGGTAAAAAACAACAACCAAACTCTTACAGAATGAAATATAAAAAAGTAAAGATTACACTGATAGTAATTTAGTACACAGTGTCAATAATTTAGAGCTGTGATTGAAACTGGCTTTATGACAGAACATTTCTAAAAGTTTTAGCTGCAGTATTTCAAACACAGCTTCAAAACCATGTTGAGCTCTCCTTTCAGACATTACCTCCTGTGGTCTCTTCACCTCCACGCTGTTTCTTGGTTTTGTCCTTTTTGTGGCAAATACCTTAGCCAAGGTGCCTGGTTCTCTACAAACCGTCAAACATAAAAGACCTGTTGCTGCTTTACTCCCATTCTCTTCAAGCATGACCAATTATTTTCCATTTCCACAGACTGAATTTGTCCTTGGCTGAGCTATTTTGAAATTAATTGCCTTGCTGGCAAAAAATTAGAATTCAATTAAGAAAAGTCTGTAATGATTTAATGCTCAAATATTTATTTCGAAGCAGTGCTGCTGATTTTTAGTCAGAGGAAAGAAGAATATGTAGCTGAAGTGAATGCATGAGGAAGGCTGTTTTAATGAAGACAACTAACACTAATGACTGACTTTTGATCTTACACCCTTAATTATGCTTTGACTCAGTTTCTTATTTTGAGGTTTGGAGACAACCTGTGCCTTGTTCAAATGGGCACTGTATTTGCCAATGTCCATACTTACAACACACATTTCTATAGGCTACATTTAACTAATAAGTAATATTTGTGTCAACCAGTTGTACAGCCCCATAAAGCCACACGTTAATTCGGTCTTTAATATTTCTCTCCTGCTAGTCTCTGTCTCCTGTTAATATACCCCCTTCAATAATTGATGTTAGTACTATGTGTGATGCCTTTCACATAATGACCTCAAGGCTTATTAAGGACGTTAATTGATAAACCTCATCCAGTGGTAGTTATATAAGGGAATAAAATGTGTCTGCATTATTCATGTGGATTAAATAAGGCACAGAGAGGTTAAGCTATTTCATCTATCAAAGCAGCAGTGAAACTAGCAATAAAACCTGGCAATCCTGATTCTCCTTATCCCAACTGCACGTAATGCTCACTTTCAATCACTAAAACACCCACAATATCCCAATGTAGTGATCCCACCCTTCCTCCTACAGCTTCCAATAATGTGACAAGATGACCTGATTTTGACACTCTCACTTAGGCTGGTTGAAAGATTATATAAGGGAAATAAGCTATTATTCCTTTTCAGACAGAACCACAGAATGGTTGAGGTTGGAAGGGACCTCTGGAAGTCATCTGGTCCAATCGCCCTGCCAAAGCAGGGCTACCTAAAGCCAATTGTCCAGGACCTTGTCTAGCCATTTTTTTAATATCTCCAAAGATGGAGACTCTGCAACCTCCCTGGGCAACCTGTGCCAGTGCTCAGTCACCCTCACAGGAGGTGAATGAAACACAGAGGGAACCTCCTGTGTTTCTGTTTGTACCAATTGCATCTCGTCCTGTCAATGAAAAGAGCCTGGCTTCGTCCTCTTTGCAGCCTCCATTCAGGTATTTATAGACCTTATTGGTAAGATCCCCCTAAGCAGTCCCAGATCTCTCAGCCTTTCCTCATAGGAGAGGTGCTCCAGTCCCTTAATCATCCTTGTGGTCCTTCGCTGGGCTCTCTCCAGTATGTCCATGTCTCTCCCATACTGAGGAGCCCAGAACTGGACACAGTACTCCAGGTGTGGCCTCACCAGTGCTAAATAAAGGGGAACGATCACCGCCCTTGACCTACTGGCAATACTTTGTTTAATGAAGCTGAGGGTACTGTTCATCATCTTTGCAGCAAGGGCACATTGCTGACTCTTATTCAACCTGGTGTCCACCAGGACCCCCAGGTCCTTTTCTGCCAAGCTGCTTTCCAGCTGGGTGGTCCCCAGCATATATTAGCGCATGGGGTTGTTCCTCCCCAGGGGCAGGACTTTGCACTTCTCCTAGCTGCGCTTCATGAGGTTCCTGTCAACCCATTTCTCCAGCCTGTTGAGACCCAGCACTAAGAAAGCATCTGATCCATATTATTGTGAACCATTACTGCAGGACTGTGTTAAATTGAATTGACTCCTGGGGGAGCATTAGACAATCCATAGGCAAAGTGAACTCCATGACATGACACTGTCCTGGCAGTATGAAAGTTTGATGTCTGCGAGTTGTAGGGAATCAATGGTCTGAGACTTGCTGACAAGAAAAAAGCATGAAATCAAAGCTAGGTGCCAAATGAAGGGTACCAAAGGGGAGTTGAAAGCTGGATAAGAATTTACCACAGGAACAGCAATGAGAGTTGATGTGCTCCAGCTCTGCTGGAGCTGCTACTTCAATGCAGTAAACAAGGACAAGCTCCAGGACTCACATAAGCAAATGGCAGCCAAAAATACCCACAGCCCAGACGGCAAGGCAGAGGCAAATCTATTTTCCAACATTCACCCTGTGTCTTTGGGGTTTTTTTTTTTTTTTTTTTTTTTTTTTTTTTTTTTAAAGAGAGGCATACATGAGGAAATAGCATTTAGAAGGCAAACTGGAGATTGTCATTATTATTCTGGTGCTGGGACTAGGAAATACACATAACATCAACACAAGATAACAAACTGTCACCTCTCTAGAGCCTTGTAGTCCAAAGGGTTACTCCTCAAAGTGAGAGTACAGTCCCATCAACTGCAAATGGTGTGAGGTATGGGAAAAATCCCTACATACCTAAATTTAAGGTGAAGCTGTCACTGAAATGTGTGTACCTCAGTGCATATGTGGTTAAGGGGAAGAAGGAGAGCATGGTATGATGGGGTGGGGAGGAGGGCACACTTGCATGAGACTGTATTTTGGGTTCACTTATGGGGTTGGGTGACTGTGATAATTTAATTTTGGTATAAAGTGAGTGCTTGGTAAGATCTGTGTGTACAGGCATTTTTTTTTTGGAAGGAGCTTTCCATTAAGAACACCAGTAATAATTTGCTTCAGTACATTGTGAAGTTTAATCAGAATAGACAGACTTTATGTCCTGGCCAGATAGGAACAGTATCTGGCAAAATGAGCAAAGGAATAGATTTTAATGCTATGAACATTAAGCTCCACTCACTTCAGTGTCCTGATTAATGCCTCTGAATGCCAGAAAGTTGGTGTGACCTTTTGTAATGCAAACCCATATGACATGGAGCCCTTACTCACTTATGTTATACAGCTGGCAGCTCTCACCAGTCCTGGATCCTGATGGTGTGGGATGCTCCTTCTTTTTTGCCTCTAGTAAGGAATGAGATATAGAGTGGAAAATCCAGGCTGAGTAGTTTTACCTATCCGTGTTTGGTCACAGAGGTATCTGTTGTGCAGTGGGCTGTGATGTGCAGCTGAGAAACTCCTGGGCTAGAAGTGAACATGATCAGCACAGTCTTGAAGCGAGTGAGGGAAAATCCCATAACAAACATTCACCTTGGCAGTAAGTATAAAAAAACAGCCTGCAATGAAAACAGAGAGTTAGAAGCCAGCAGTTTCTGACAGTTTGATTTTTTCTTTTTGTGAGTAACGCTGATAGCAGTATTTGGGACTGGCAGAAGCTGAGGTGCAAGGTTATCTGAGCATCTCAGCTGTACTGCGGGAGGGAGGGGACAATTTTATTACCTGCTTTGAAGACACATCATGTGCAAGGCGATAACTTCACTTCCAGTCAAGCACGATAAGAGAAAACTACATGAAATCACATTTTGGTTTTGAAGAATCTAGGATACATGTCCTTGGGAGAAAGAATAATAGAATCATAGAACCATAGAATAGTTTGGGTTGGAAGGGACCTTTACAGGTCATCTAGTCCAACCCCCCTGCAATAAGCAGGGACATCTTCAACTCGATCAGGGTGCTCAGAGCCCCGTTTAACCTGACCTTGAATGTTTCCAGGAATGGGGCATCTGCCACCTCTCTGGGCAACCTGTTCCAGTGTTTCACCACCCTCATTGTAAAAAATGTCTTCTTTATATCTAGTCTGAATCTATCCTCTTTTAGTTTAAAACCATTACCCCTTGTCCTATCACAACAGGACCTGCTAAAATGTTTGACCCCATCTTTCTTATAGGCCCCCTTGAAGTAGTGAAAGGCTGCTATAAGGTCTCCCTGGAGCCTTCTCTTCTCCAGGCTGAACAACCCCAACTCTCTCAGCCTTTCTTCACAGGAGAGGTGTTCCATCCCTCTGATCTTTTTCATGGCCCTCCTCTGGACCTGCTCCAACAGGTCCGTGTCTTTCCTGTGCTGAGGGCTCCAGAGCTGGACGCAGTACTGCAGGTGGGGTCTCACCAGAGCAGAGTAGAGGGGCAGAATCACCTCCCTTGACCTGCAGGCCATGCTTCTTTTGATGCAGCCCAGGCTATGCTGGCTTTCTGGGCTGCAAGCACACATTGTTGGCTGATGTCCAGCTTTTCATCCATCAGTACCCCCAAGTCCTTCTCTGCAGGCTGCTCTCAATCCCTTAGTCCACCAGCCTGTATTGATACTCGGGGTTTCCCCGACCCAAGTGCAGGACCTTGCACTTGGCCTTGTTGGACCTCATGAGGTTCACATGGGCCCACTTCTTGAGCATCCCATCCCTCAGGTGTGTCAACCGCACCACGCAGCTTGGTGTCATCTGCAAACTTTCTGAGGTTGCACTCCATCCCACTGTCTATGTCATTCATGAAGATATTAAGATAGATTGGTATAAGATAGATTGATGAAGATAGGATGATGCTGAATATAATTTCTGGTGGCAGACTTCTAGTCTGCCAGCTCCTTAAGTTGAATCACATCCAGAGACCCTATGTTTTGGCAGCTGAAGCATAGGCATTTCTTAATAATCTGTTACACAAAGTACTTTGAAGGTCCATGGGAATCATTATAATGTCTTTTTTTTTTTTCCCCTTCATATGATATTTTGGGGTCTATTGAATGCTTTTTTTGGGGAAAATCCAAAGAGAAAATCTCTAGTTTTGTGTGAATGCACTCAGACCTATCCTAACTGGCAGAAGAGAGCCTTTTTGTTTCAGTCATACACTTTAGTGTGTAAATCTTGAAGGTTAAAAGACAGAAGGCTCCTAGCAGAAACAACTAGGGCTTCCAAGTGTTATCTTCTAAATCTCATGATTTATAAAACTCTGTATTTGGGGGATATCATCTGTGATTTTTTACATGAGGGTTGGCCAGACAGTTCATTCTGTTGACTGCTAGTATCCAAAACCTAGACACCAAACAAAGAGCTGGATTTTGAAACAAGCCAAAGAAATTGAATGTGTCAGCACATATGATTAGAAAGGCACTTTGATCATAAGATTTGCCTACCAGGACAAAGGATACTTCTCATGGGCTGTCTGAGCAGCTAAGACACACTTTGCTACAAAGGCAATATCTATCCTTCTCTCTCAGATATGCATGTTTTTATTCACTTATAAAAAGGATTATCATAACATGACACACTCTCTTTTGGTTTGCGGGATGGCTGTTGGGAGATTTTTCATGGCAGTAGCTTGATTAACCTCTGAAGACTTGCAGGCTAAGCTGGTAGAAAAAGAGCCAAACAACATTGTCTTATCCCTTAATACAGAAGAAATACTCTGTCGAAGACACTGCTCTCTGCAGCTTCTCTCTTTTCTGAGCTAGGCCACAGATACCCGGGATTCCTGTCCTTCAGGAAAAGCACAGCTTTTCTTCATTGGGGTTCTCTGGAGCTCTTCAATGTTATTTTCTGTCAGGGACGATGGGTTACCTGGCCATTGTTCAGTCTCATAAAGAGAGAAGAGAGACTCATAAAATTGAGGAGGTACAACCTGAAGAGTGCTTACATTTGATTAGTTAGGCTTTACAACCTAGGAGGTGTGTGGTTTCCAGCTCTTGCCTGGTAATCCTATGATAGCAATGAACCACTGCCCTGTGGTGACCCTCAGTCCCCTAAAGCTGTCAGCAGTGCCTGGTTCCTGGTCTGAGATAGCTTCAAATTCTGTGTTAACAGATGTGATATGAGATCTGTCTTAAAACTTGTAAAGCCTGGATTTTAGGAAATTATATTAGAGTCATAACAGATCAAAGCAGGAAGCCAAGTCTAGTACTTTCAAGGGAAAAAAGGTTGGGATTCATTGAGAACTTCAGCTGGTCACTTATAACAGATGGGTGTTTACTGAGGAGTTCAGCTTTTTGGAAATGCAAACTGGGAAAAATTAGGGCTAAGAAAATTGCTTTGTATGAGGGAGTCGCATGGTAGATATGCTGACATACAGTAGTTATCTGAATGCTTAGAAAGTTTATAGAGGTCTTATTTACTGGTTAGAATATAAATGTGATTATTTTTGTTAGCATGTTTGTCTCGTCCCACTCGGTGGGTTGCGAGAGGGGCGAATCTTTTCTATTCCCCGACTGTTTGTGTACCGACAAAAGCCGATCTCTGCTCAGCAGAGCCGCGTGGTTGGCAGAGTCACGACAATGACCCAGAGGAACAGGCTGGCCAGCAACTTTATTAACTGGCGAATTCCACAAACGGACAAACTTAACGACCTGATGAGTTTAACGAACGAACAAAGGCGATTTGGCAATGGAGCTATTTTCCGGGCTTCCCGATTCCAAACTTGCATATATATATTGGAAAAGCAGAGGAAAAGAGAAGAGAAGCAAGGAAAGGGAAGGAGAAGAGAGGAGAAAAGAGAAAGAAAAAGTATCACCACCCTTGGATCCCGCGATGACGATGACAGACGCAGCAATCCTCCAGTGGTGGGTGTGCGTGCGCTTCCCTGGGGGGGGCCAAGCCTTTTATTGGCTAATCCCCGCCTCCAGGTATGCCCCTTGAGGGCTTACATGGTTCTTGTTCTAGAAAGTTCTCAATCTTCTGCGCAGGCGCTGGGGGAGGGGGGTGGTCACGAGGGGTCTCTGGGGCAGTTGCAAGCCCCTTCCTCAGATAAACCCTGTGTGACCGCTGGCCATACGTGGTACGGTCCGGCAGAACCTGGAACCGCGCATCCTCCGACGCGCTCTCCACATCCTGCTCTTGCTCTCCCCCACCCCATGCTCGCCGACCTGCTGTCGCCATGCAAATAGGGCCTCAAATCGCCACAATGTTTGAGACATTAACTCTATCAGTCTCTCACAATGTTTTATTTCTTTACTAGACTTCGTTTTGGTTAGTAATGAAATTCAAGATAAATGGTACTAATAATAAAGCTGTGGAAAAACAGTAATAAATGCTAATATAAATAAAAATTATTAATCTAGCCAGTAAGAGTTGAGGCCTAACCATTAGATTAAGAAACACTTAGAAAACAAAAATGCAATAGAAAAGCATGTAAAAGCCATGCTTAAAGTAAGCTTTTTCAAATCATTCTCCAAATTGGAGAATTGTGGTATCCAAACCAAAAGCTTTTGGATACCACAGATTCGGCCGGATCCTTATCTCTACCTCTTGATCAATACTTGCCCATAAGGCTTTTTGTAAAAATTTTGCTGTAATGGTGAGAAAAAAATTTAGGAAAAATAATCAGTATTATCTAATCCAATTATTACCAGTTACTAGCAGATTTGCTCCAAAAATGGGACTACTTAACCTGAGCTGATGTGTGGCATGAGTGAAAGAAAAGATAGGACACAGAAGGATTTAGGAAAACATCATGTTTGCTTTACATATATACGTTAGAATCATGCTTTATGATTTCTTCTTATAGGTGATTGTTTCCAAACCTTGTTAATATAATTTAAAAAACATCATGCCTTGCCAATGAAGCTTGTCTTCATTTTGTTCCGTAGTGCTGGGGAACAAGGTGAACTGGGGTGAAAGAGGAGAACTGAGGGTGCACCACTTCCACGGTGGCCGTGAGTCAGTGTACAGAGAAGATGTCCCCAGAGCCGATGCGTGCGAGCAGTGCCATGTGGGGCTCGCTCTGCCAGATGCCTGCTTTTGGGGAGACGGTCCCCCTGGCAGACAATAACAAGTATTCTTCCTGCAGGGAGCAGACGGCTGAAAGTCATCTGGCTGCCCTAGGCATCCCCAGGGTTCACACGAAGGCACAGTACTTTCTCATTTCCATCTCACCAAGGAGGTGTCTGACCATGGTGGCTGCAATCCATGCTGTTTCTGCCTCCATTAGTCACTGTAATGTGCTTTACAGGGAGCTATGTCTTGAAGCCCTCAGAGAGGGATATTTTGCAAGCATTTGCAAACGTTTGCAAGAGAGTGCATTTTGCAAGCACCTCCTTGTTTGAGGGAATTTCTTGGGAGTGCACAAGATCTCTCTGAACTGCAGTGGCTGATGTTGGTTACTGAGAAGTCAGGAAAGTATTAGTATTGATGAGAACTGAAAAAAAGATGATGTAGCTTAAAGTGATCATACTTCTTTTTGATGTCCATTTTGTGGATACTGAAGTGCAATAGTGTAGCTCTATTCTATTCTTAAAATGTAGGCTGTTCATTTAAGTGGCCAATTCTGGAAAAGAAAAGCAGAAAAAGAAAAAAAAAAAAGAGGATGGACGGAACAAGTATAGGAAGGGAGAAAATAAAACATATCTTTTATTTTCTTTCTTTGTCTTCAGTTCCATTTTCAGCTTTCAAAACTTTCCAGATTTTGCAAAGTTACAAAATGCCAAAAACCTGCTTAATTTTATTTTTTGACCAGAATCTTTTTTTTTGTTTCCAAAATTGAGAAATTTCAAAAATAACATAGTAGTAAAATAAAGAAGAGGAGAAAATATCTGTTTGTATGTCATCTGTTCCAGTGCACACTCATGGGCAGCTTCCAGGGCAGGTCGAAAGTCAGCTCAGCTGGGTAGCCTGCAGTCCTGAAGAGGCAGAGACCTAAGTGAGTGCATTTACGGCTTGGGAATTTGGGATCAGGGATCTTTGATTTACTTATGCCACTGTCCTGGTTTTGGCTGGGATAGAGTTAATTTTCTTCCTAGTAGCTGCTATAGTGCTGTGTTTTGGATTTAGGATGAGAATAATGTTGATAACACACTCATGTTTGAGTTGTTGCTAAGCAGTGCTTACACTGGTCAAGGACTTTTCAGCTTCCCCTGCTCTGCCAGGTGCACAAGAAGCTGGGAGGGGGCACAGCCAGGACAGCTGACCCCAACTGGCCCAAGGGCTATTCCACACCATATGGCCTCATGCTCAGTATAGAAGCTGAGGGAGTTGGCCGGGGGGCAGTGATTGATGCTCAGGGACGGGCTGGGCATCGGTCAGTGGGTGGTGAGCAACTGCGTTATGCATCAGTTGTTTTGTACATTCTTTTATTATTATTATTTTTATTATTTTCTCTTCCTCTGCTGTTCTATTAAACTGTCTTTATCTCAACCCACGGGTTTTACACCGGGGGTGGGGGGGAGAGTGAGCGAGTGGCTGTGTGGTGCTTAGTTGCTGACTGGGTTTAAACCACGGCAGCCACCAAGCAAGGGACTGGGACCCTGCAAGGCAAGAAAGACTGAATGCCAGCGGCCCAGGGAAGAGGAAACTAAGCAAGAGGGGATCCTGGAGTTTAAATGTGGGAAGTCAAGGGGAATCAACAAGGATCTGAACGGACTGTGTAACAATAGTGAATTCGGCATCCCCTGTGGGTGCAGTTGGTGCCGCATGCTGCACAGCATGAATTCTAGGTTTCAAGGACAGAGAAGTCTGCAGCTGCAGGGTCTGCAGCCAGGCTGGCAGCAGAGGAAGAATCAACCACTGAAGAGAAAAGGAACCTGCTCCAGGTACCCATTGAGAGTGTGCACAGACACAGCTCTGAAATGCATATCTATCTCCACTTATGGTGGAGCAGAAACCGCACACCACAAAAGGTGGGAGATTCAGAGCTGTCAGTGTTTCCAGGGAAAAACAAAAGGCTGTGATGACTACAAAATCCCATGTGAGGAAGGTAGGGGATAGCTTCTGCTCAGAGGCTCAAAGACTCCTTGAAATGTGCCAGAGAGTACCTGGGAGGTGAAATATCACTGAAGGTTGCTGAGGCACATCCAGACCACCGGCCAAGGCATGGTTCTGCTTGGTCATGTGAGCCCTGCTAATCATCCTACACTGATCCAAAGTGACTGCGAGATACTGGCAGGAAAAGTGAAGGACTGGGGACTCCCATCTGTCCCTCCAGTGAAGGTACAAAGATGCATCCAGTAGACAAATGTATGGCTGAGCAGATGGTGCAGTCAGGAGGGCTTTCATTGCTTCATCTAAGAATATTTCATGAGTTGTTCATTGACTGATAACAGAGTCCAAAACAAATAGAAGAGAGGAATAGAGGAAGAGAAACTTTGAAGATTGCTTTGCAAATCTATTGAGGATAGTTTTAATTCAAGACCGAGACTAGTATGGGACAGTGGACTACAAATGAATATAAACAATGCTGACTTGCTGACTTGGACAAAGGCAAAGAAACCAAAAAAGATATGTACTCACTATAGGGTTGTAGGAGTAACAAAGGGGATTGTAGTGTAGGCTGCCAAACATCTTAGATTTCTGTATATAAGATAAAAAACATGGGAAATACATCTGAGAACCTGAAATTATTCATGCAGATGATCAGAATATGATTTAATTTATAGAATAGACTTGGTGAGAAAATTGACATAATTGGTGTATTAATATAAAAGGGTGAAACCAGGACAAAGGGTATAGTCTGTGCATGGAGAAAAGGAAGGAAATGTTCCTTGCATTTCAAAGACATAGGCTTGGTCTGAGGTCTTGAATGTAGCAGGTGAGTAGTGCTGAAAATCTCTGGGTAGGGATGAAAAGAAAAAAAATACATATGACACAGGAGTGGGCCACCAAATGAAGAATGTGGGTGAAACTTTGTGAGACAAGCACAATCAACCAAAACACAAGTCTTATGATAGTGGGAAATCTTCACTATCTGTGAAAAGAATGCAGGAACATAGAGTTTATACCTGTTCTGCTAAACAGGAGACAAGGACCGATCTCTGGGTCTGAGGACAAGCACGCACACTGGTTTGCTTCCTTACCGTTGAGGACAAACCTTGTTTAGAGCAGATGGACACTGTCTGCACTTCGCAACTCTCGGTCTTGAGTCTACTCTGATCCCCTGCGGCCCAAGGCATAATCATGATCTTATATGACATCTTCCTTTGCAATTCAATGTGTCTGAAATAATGCAAGGGCTGTGTTATAGCTCACCAGGCTGGTGCTTTCATAGTGTGAAACTGAGAGCACATGCTGCTTACCCTGGGGGTAACATGAATGTGGAGGCCTTCAAAAACAGGTTACATAGTAATTTGTCAGGTGGGGTTTAGGTTAGGTGTTTCTTCCTTTGGAAGAGGAGTAAAACCCAGGTGGCTTCTTATGCCCCGTTTTCCAGAAATTCCTTGATTTACTGGCAACAAAAGAAGAAGCGAAGAGGAGATGAGAGAGAAGAAAATTTAAAAAATAAATAAAGATAAAACTATCAAATCTGAAAAGAACATTTTAAATAAAAAATGTAAAAAGCCATTTCAATGTTTCCCAGTGAGAAATTTCAAAATGGGAAAAAAAAGTGTTTTCCTACAAAAAATATTTTGCTAAACAATTTTCTGTGGGAAACTATGTTGGTCAGAAAGTCTCAAATAATATGAAAATATGAGTGTCCCTAAAATGTGAAGGTCTCATACTTTCCCACTTCAAAGTTTACCTTTTGTACTCGTTTCTGTAGTTGATGTTCTACAGATTCCTTCTGGGCTTTGTACACTTGCATTTTCTGAGTTAGGTCTGAAAACTTGCCAAATCACTTCAACTTCTGATTTGAAACAGGACATATGAAAAACCTATATCTTTTTCTGGCTTTTGGGAAGAGAATAGTTATCAGGATTTGGGATATCAACCTGTGTTTTGGGAGGTTGCTCTGTCTGTTTGCTGTATTCATGTGTTCTATTTTTAATGTACAAAGTTCCTAGAGCACCAGCAAGGCAGCTTTATTATTTGTGTATAAATTTGAAGAAAGAAATAAACTAACTAAATAAAGGAACCAAGAAAACCAGAGGGGATTTTGGATTTAGTTCCTGAGGAAAACCAAGGTATGATCAAAACCCTAGAGGCTTGGGTACCTTTCCTTACGTAACCATACGGCACAGTACTGCTACACACCTATAGATAGTCCTATAGGTAATTCCAAAGTAAACTAACAATCACCTTCACTTCAAATAACTGTAAGCTGGCTTGGATTCCACTAATGCTCCTTGGATCACACTAATGCTCCATTCAGAGGAAGAAACTCCTCATCTCCCTCGCCATAGGTAATATCCGTTTCCGTAAGAGCATGACTCTTACTGACCCACCTACTTCAGGGCCATCCCTTGGCCTCCGTGTGGCTGTTGCGTGCCAGAAGACAACTGGGACCACTGTGTCAGTCAGCATGTTCCTCCTATGGTCTTCAGGTATTGCTCACCCTACAAAGCAGCCTATGAGCACACCGAGACCGTGCAGTTGTCATCACTGTAGGGTCTGGAGTCTGCCTTCATTGCAGGCATCTAATTTCTTACTGAATGGTTTGGTCTTCAAGAAAACCTGTCCTACTTATGGGACATCACTGTCTGTTCAAGGCTCTGCAGGAAAGAATTCCTCCCTTAGGACACAGTCTTATGTCTATTCAATTCCACAGGATTTCTGAAGCCAGCAGTAGCTTGACTGACTTTATTTTGGAAAATGTGTACAACTAACTCAGACCATGGCATAACATGCTTTTCCCCACTTTACAAACTGGGTCCAGCTGAGATTCCTGCTAGCCTTGCAGTAAGGCTAATACAAATAACCAGTCACTCTTTTCCTGGCAAGGGACTGATTTAAAATAGTAGTTTGCATTGTACTCCATGCAATCTCTTACAGGGCCAGTAGCTTTGCACTATACTGATGTTGTCTGAAGAAAAGATTATTTGACATTTTCTTCCATTAAAAATTAATTTATTGCCATTAAAAGTAACTTTATTTCACCACTCATGAGGGTGAGTATTGTCAGGAGGCTTCATATTTGACAAACGTCTTGGTGAGGGTTGCTGGTTGAACAATTTTGTCTGGTCTCACCAAGAGAAACAGACTCATTTTTAAGAATCAATTTGCTTTAGGGACCTTCTTTCCACAGGGTTTAATATTTAATTAATATTTGGTGTTAGATACATCATGCTTCGAGTAGTGAGAAGTACTGGTTTACTCACACTGCTCTGCTTTGGAAAGGAGAATGAAAATGCAGTGATTTACTAGAAATAGCAAGCAGAGGTTTGCAGCACAAAATTAGTCAGAAGACCTTAGTGCAAAGGAGTGGAGGTTCCAGAATAAAGGCTGGGGCAATTTCGTCTGCTGCCAAGGAAAATGCCTCTTGCAAAGCAAGGCACACACTTGACTTGTATGCGTTTAAAGCAATATAATTAGAGAAGACATACATGCTCTTCTTGGGGATTAGGTAATGCTTTATGCTTTGCTGATAAACTTCACAGGCTCCTAAGTGTGGTTCCTCTGCTTTATAACACAGCTTTAGAATTGAGACACTTAAACTCACCACGTTCTAAATAAAAAGAGCGGGGTGGCATGAGCAGGGTAATTTACCATTTCATGTCTCTCTACATAGGTACATAAATTATTTCTGTTTGTGTCTGGTCATTTCAGATAAAACTACCATTTGTTAATCTCTTGCTTTAGCAGGGTTTTCCTTTATGGGGCCATGCTGACACGATACTTTAAAGTAAACTCAAAAAAATTGTGTAGCTCTATTTAGACAAAGAATAAGGATGCTTGATCTTATGCTCAACTCACATGATTTCAATACATTGATTACTGCTCCTGCTCATCTGCCTCAAAAACAGATAAGGTCATTTCTTTGTGGAACTTGCTGCCTGCAAAGCCAAAAAATGATGTTGTTTGGGAAAAAAAAAAAAAGGATGTAAGAAAGGAACAGAGGAAAGTCTCCAGTTTGCATTTCCACATCCCTAGACAATTTTGTGGAAGTGTATGTTTAGGAAAGAAGGATTGGGACAAGCAGCTAACAGCGGGTTCCTTACTTTAGCTTTTTGCACGCATGAGGTAACGTAATATATGAGAAGAGGAATTAAGAGAATTTCTGAACATTCAGCCAAATCTTTACCCTGATGAATGTACTGAAAAGCAAATCTCCAGCACTGGTTAAAAGATTATTTCAGAAGGTGATTTTTTAATTTTTAGACAAGCGGTCAGGAAACTAAGTTTATCTTGGCATATCTCAGGCTCCTTCAGTTATTGTACTGGATTTGCCTCCCTTACTCAATCAGTGGAGCATTTTTTTGATGCCCTGATTCATCTTCTTCCTTCACACCTTCTTTAAGTGTTAGTGGCTTATCTATCCCCAATGATGATCCCAAAAGGATGTAATAATTTGAGGTTTGGCCTAACTTTATAGTTCTCATGAGTTGAAATTAAAATACATTGAAAAAAGAGGATACAGGAAAGAAAATGGAAAATCGCTCATTCACTGAATTCTCAATCATCTCTGGTGTATAAAGATACCCCTGAAGGAATTACTTTTTATCACATTCTTGGTTAAATGAAGCACATATTTTAATTACAATATTAAGCAAAGTTATAATGATGAAAGTTCAAAGTAATCAAGAACTATCTTTACTCACAGTGTAAGTTACCCATCCTTATACAAAGAGCTGGCTCTGCCGGCCCCCCTCCCTCACTGCCTGTGATAAGGAAATTAAGCAATTGTTTTGAAAGGAAGTAAGAGCGAGTGACATATTACAGCTAATTAAGATATTGATTTAACACTTGCCCACAGGGAGAATGGAGAAGAATGCAAAGATTTATTTTTTTCTCTTTCTTTCCTTGTAAAACTTCATGATCTTATTTGCAGTGAGTAGACCCTGGCTTTGCAAGCTGCAGCTGGCTGATTTGGACTGGCAGAGTCCCATCCTCAGTCCCTTGGGGACCGGGGGATTTTGGTTCCACCACAGAATAAAAGAGTGGGGCACTGATGCAAAATGTCCTCGGGAATCCCAGCACTGTGAGCCCACCTGAGGCCGATAGACTGACTAGATGGTGGCAAGCACTGAAATTTACAGTAATCTCCATCCTTGGAGATATTCACAACCTGACTTGCTGTCCTGAGCAACCTGAGAGGTCCTTTCCCACCTCTGCCATGCCGTGATTCTGTGGTATGTTTGGTGCCAAGTGGAGATGCCGATATAGCTGTGACCTTTTCTAGAGGCAGTGGGGGAAAGGAAGGTGTGCCCGTCCTTACTCCTTGATTCGCTTTTGTCTTGAATGTGGTCTTCATTTATATCAAACCTAACTCAACATCTGTCAGGTCAAGAGGATTCACATATTCTGGGGCACATCTTGCATAATTTGCCTGGTTTTGTATAAGTTCAGTCCAAGTAACTGTGTATTCAGCCAAACCATACACCGCTTTTACCTGCAGCCAACAGAGCATAGAGATTTGTGCCTCGAGTTGTAATTCCTGCACTATGAGCTGTCTGGAGCTGTCTTTCCTTCTGAACAGCAAGCAGAGTTAAGTCTCAGTCTTTTAGTTCTGTGTCTTTAGTATTTCTAATCCAACTGTAAATTTCTGCCTGCTGGACACTTTTAGGCAGAGACTAGAAAGAATATAGTAGAATAATTGGGTATCTCAAGTACTGTACTGTCTCCTCAAGTACTGTACTGTCTCCCTAATTTTGCTGAACAATTATCACTCTTAATCTTGATGAGAGAGATGTCAAATATACACCTCGTAGATACTGGAGTGCTTCTGTTAGGTCCACCTGAATCTGTCTCTGCTCTAGGCTGAACGAGCCCAGCTCCCCTAGCTTCTCCTTGCAGGTCAAGTGCTCCAGCCCTCATCATCTTCATGGCCCCCTGCTGAACTTGCTCCAGTTTATTGATGTGTTTCTTGCACCAGTGGGGCTAAAACTATATGCAGAATCTAGATATGGTCTAATGAGTGATCTCATTTTGGATTGCTCTCTTGTGGATTTAAGTGCTCCCTTGTGAATTTAATATCTAGTAACTGAGCTCAAGCTCATACATCAAGTATAGGAAATCTGTGATCAAGCTGTAAACCTTACCATATGTTAACTCCATCCATATAACAGGGGGTGTCTTGGTGCCAGCAATCAGCTCCCTCTCCACCTGTCAGGGTACTGGTGACAGATGGTTCAGATGCTCTTTTTAGATATGAAAAAAAAGGAATAGGAAGCTGTTGGCCTGAGGAGGTGAGAAGGTTTCTCACATCATAGATGATTTCTTTAACCACTATATGTAGGGAACTTCTTTGCTTGTTGTGCTGAGGGTTTGGTTATTTATACAAACTGGAACAGCACAGCAGGAAAGAATAAGATATCCTTACTAGCGTTGCTTTGGCATGCAGAGCAGTCTAAAGGTATATCTGTGGAGATATATATGCCTGAGTTAGCCGTGAAATAGCTATCTCAGGTGGTGGTAGCCATACAGTGCTTGCAACATGGAGTTCAAAACACTGCTATTTACACACTTTCTGTATTTGCTGTGGGGTTTTTTGTTGTTGATTTGTTTTGTTATTTTAATCAAACTCTTGATTTGTTTAAGAATAAATGTGGTCCTCAAAATTCCAGTGCCTGCAGTACCTAGTGCAAAGCTGTCTCTGTTATCCATATGGGAGCTCTGTGGCCTATACATTGACTGCAGTATGGATATGTCTCTGAAGCAGAATACTAACACCTCCATATGCCAAGCTCTGATTTGTGATATCTGACATTTCAAGGTGGGTACAGCTTGTACCGTTATATCAAGTATCACAATTATTTCATATTACTCAGTAACAGGGGACCTAACTAAATGACTGGGATTTGCTTTTCCAAGGTTAGATTCCCCTTGACTCCAGCTCTCAGATGGTAGCCGACAGCTTTGGAAATCCATGTTCACTTCCTAGTTTTGCAGCAACTTTGCACCACTTTGAGCAAAACGCTTGCTCTTTCCTGAACCCTGGTTCCTGTTTATGAGAGGGGGATTATAATCTTGTTTTTCTTCCACCTGCTGTCAGCCTTTAGACGCAGGTTTTGCAGGTCAGACAGTGCTGTGTGTGGATAGTGTCAGAGCACAATGGGGCTCCGAGGTCCCTAGCAGTCACTAGCCTCTGAGCAACACAAGTTGTGAGTTAATTAAAAATGACAGGCTGTGCAGTTGTGTAAATGTACAACACTTGCAGTGGGGCCTTGGCTTATCTGAAAGCACTGGGGATGCTTTCTCCTATACAAAGAAATCAAGACTCCTCTGTTCTAGTCTTTTTTTCTATCTGACTTTCATAAACTGCTTACCTCCCAATGCCTTAGTTTTTAAAAGTGGATATAGCGTTTTCTAATTTTACCTTTTCAGCACAATGTCATTACTGAGGAATAAGTGTGCAAGGTAGAGCAAAACAACTCTTGCTCCATAGCTAATAGGCAAAGAGCTATCACAGAGTGAAGCTGAGCTTATAGAACCAGAAAAGATCTTTAATATATGTACCTAAAGGAATGTAGGTTACTAAATTTTCTTAATAGTTTGCTACATGATTTGACCACTTCAGGATAGTCAGCCTGCTATGCATTTACAATCAGATTTTTAAAGTTCAAAGCTGGAATTTTCAAAAAGACTTCCCCAACTTGCTTCAGCTGGAGTAAGAGGATTAAGTAACACAATCCAAATCAGCGATAGAGTAAAACATCTCAGCATTTTCAAAAATCAAAATGATCTGAAGACTCTTTTTCCAGTTCTGCTGTTGACTGAACAATGCCACCAAACACAACAAATCGTTAGAAATTAGTGATTGTCATAGGGTCTGCATGGGAGGGCTTCTCACCACCAGTTCTACAAAAGCCTTCAAATATGAGTCACAGGGACAAACTCCCAACTTATTTAAAGATCGCATATGTCATTATGAAAGGCATATGAGAAGGCATGTGGGATAACAAAGGACTGGATTTAGAGGGCCAGGCTTATGTCTTTCAGACATATGTTCTCTAAGTTCTTTGAGATGTTACTGAGAATCAATCCTTTAAGAATCTGATGTACACACTGACCAGTTTGGTCTGGTTATTTAAATTTTACTTTCATATTTAGACTCCTAAATGAATGTCCCAGTTATGAGACATAACAAACAACATTTACTCCCTTTGTCCTTAAGTACTGAGATTCCTAAATTGTGGAGTCTGAAAAATCTCCCCTTTTCTCAGCACCTGAACAGAATCATTCAGACTGCGTAGGAAAATACTGGTTTTAGCAGTATAGGTGCTTGTGAAGTACTTAAAGAGAGGGAGATGTTCTTATGCTAACTCAACCTCATCAAAGCTGCTGGAAATTTCATAAAAATTATTATTCTCCAAATTTCAATCATGCCTCTAATTTTTTTAATAGTTAGGAGTGAAAAGAGCATTCTTTGGATGATCACAACGATTTTTATAGTGACTAGCAACAGCGTTCATTGTTGGCAGTCTAGGAATGTGACCAGACATAAAAAGTAAGATACACAACTGCTCTGAAATCAGAGTTGTAAACAAGTACTGGAGATGTAATATAAAAACACTGATAAATTTATAATGCCGTGTACAGTGAGGTAAGGACTATTTTTGTTGCATGCTGAGTGATAACAGGAGACAAACTTACGTTTCTAAAATTGAACTGGCACTTTATTAAACAGTGAGATGTTTAGCAAGATGATGTGACTGTTTCTGATGTTTCCAGCTACCGGCAGCCGCGGCTCCCTGGCTATATTTCCTGCCCTTTGCATGACTCCTGGTTCCAGTCAAATTGCTGCAGTCACTGTTACCTTCTCTTTCAGCATTGGTTTTGTTGCATTGTGGAAAGCTTTTCTACCCAATTGTCATGGGCTTTCAGGTTAATTTCAGGTTAATGCATTTTTCTGATAACTTACTAAAATGAATAAAGCCACTATCCTGTTTTAATAATGTAAAAGCCCAAAGAAGAAAAAATGTAAGGATAGTATGTGATTATTAGCTCCTTTTCTCAGAAATTAATTTAACAGTGAGCTCTGTAGGACAAGACCCTCTTTTTGCAGTGTGTTTGTACTACAGCACCTCACTCTCTCTAGACTAAACCCCTTGAGTGCCATGACAACCGAAGAACAAAACCTCGTAAAGGCCAAGCAGTCACAAAAATAAGACAAGTTTCAAAGCTTGTCGGGATGGTCCTAACAGAAGGATGTAAATGCTGGGTGAAAAATGCCATTTATTTTTGTGTTTTGTTTTGCTATAAAAACTCACAGCCACTGTCCTGGTTTCAGCTGAGATAGAGTTCCTTGCTTTTCCTTGCTTTTCCTTGCTTTTCCAAAGCAATTCCTTGCTTTGCTTTGCTTTGCTTGTGTGCACGGCTTTTGCTTTACCTGTTAAACTGTCTTTATCTCAACCCATGAGTTTTCTCACTTTTACTCTTCTGATTCTCTCCCCCATCCCACCGGGGCGGGGGGGGGGGGGGGGGGGGGAGTGAGCGAGCGGCTCTGTGGGGCTTAGTTGCTGGCTGGGGTTAAACCACGACAGGCACTTATCACCTCTGTGTCAGAACAGGGAAAGAAGTGCAGTCATTGCCCCCCATAGGTGTGCAGCTTCTCTGTTGCTCCTCTGTTTAGCAAGTGTATCCAGCTCACGTATGCTGTCCTTGAGAGGCTGCAAAGTTCAGAGCCATGGCATCTTGCAGCTTTTCAGGCCAGTGTCTCCATCTCTCAGCCAGAGCTGACCTTCAGACCAAGTACGTATTTGCTCTTTGAGCCTGGTTCAAGACCTGAGGTCTGTCTTTAGCTTGGTGCCAAAGAGGCAAATAAGAGCTGAGGCTCTTTTCTTTTCAATTATACCACTAACCGTTCAGCCTGAAAGTACATCATTTGATTACAACCTTTTGTCTATAAACCTCCTTTGTGTCCAGTGTGCTTATTTGTGAGCGAAGACTTGTCTTACTATGTTTTGGAAGCTTTGTGTACAGTCTGGTCTGGGCCAAATGATAACGATGATTTACAGCCCAGTCTCTCCCATATCCAGATGAAGAATGAAAAAGAGAAGTATTCAATGCAGCTGGAAGATCTCAGCCCATACCTTTCTCACTGGTGAATAGCAGCAAGTGAGAAGCTGATTTGACCAAATTTGCTTCAGTGCTGGTGAGCTGTTAGTTCCTACCGAGAGCACCTCTCGATGGTCAGGGCAAAATGAGACTTTTTACTCTGGAAGGTAGTTTGAAAGTCTGGCTGATATTTAATATGTAGCAGCTAAACAAGACAGGACAGAAGTGCACAAGCAGCACTCCATCAAACAACAGTTTTGTTGCATCAGATGCATCATGGAGTAAATTAGTCATTAGTAAAGTTCAGTAACTGCAGCATTAGATAATATGTCAACAGCTTTCTGTTGTGGACTGAAATTGGCTGCATTTTATTGCAATACCAGAAGTTTTTTGACTGCAAACCAAAAAATGATATTGCTCATATCAAAAAAAAAAGACATGAAGAACCCATGAGATGGTCAACGGGGAAAATTCTTTATAAAGAACATAGTTTGATCCAAGAGTACAGTGGTGAGGTTTTTTTGGGAAAGGCAGAGTGCCTGATTCTTGAAAGAGACTGATGTCCTTGAACTGTAGAGAAGCCTTGTATGTGCCCTGACATAGAACACTTGAAATAATAGCCTTTATTTTTTCCTTCCTCTCACACTATCTGCTGGTCCATTCTCTGTTTCTAAATCAGCACCTGATATCATACAACTCTATATTTTCAGTCTCTTATCTGACAGCAGGGTTTTTTTACTGCACATCAAAATATCTAATTGTATCCCTTTGCAGAGATGACCTGAAATGTCACCTTTGGATGTGCTGATGTATAAGATCTCTGATAGTCTAAAGAACACAAAAAGTACGACAATAATCTGGTTGAGAGGTGGGGTATTCCCATGGGAAAGCCTAGCAGGCAGCTTGATCTGGAGAAAGTTTTATTTGGTTCCCATGTGTAGTACAAGGGAAAAGAAGATTTGGAGTACTTTAGGATGTGATGGCATATGATATTTTTGTGTTGTTTTAGACAGCTATAGCTTTATGAATGTTTTCCACATACAGAGAAGTCAACTGAAGAGATTCATGATTCCTTCCCTACAGTTTATTTATAATGGCAAGCCTTTATTTTCATTTTGCTTTAGCCAAATAGTAAAAAGTAGATGCAAAGTATAATAAATTTGGCTAAGGGACTGATAATCATCCAACAGAGTGGTGCCCACTGTCCAGCACTGTGAAGGCTTCTGAGTTGGGAATGACAACACCAGAAGTTACTAATGGGACATGCTTCATTTTGAGTCTCTGCAAAAACATAGTGCTCATTCTCCAGTGGTTGACAAGTGGTCTGCAAGCTCCCTCCCATAATTATTAATTGAGTGATTCTAAAAGTAGTATCCACATGAAGATCTCCATGGTTTGGAAACTTATGCGGTAGTTTCAAAGCTGTGATGTTATTCTTCAAAAAATTATTGCAGTCCTCTTATGTAGGGTGAGAGGACTATTAGTCAGTGAGCCATTGGCTGTGTTGATAAAAGCCGTTTGATATTGATAGCCCTTCTGGTCCGATGAGAAGAAATCATTCCAGAGTAATGAAACTCAGGATTGTCACTTTGGAGTCTAACATACAGTGTTCCTGGGTTGTCAAAATCGGGTAAATTTATCCTTAAATAGGGAAAAGAATCACAGAACTGTGGAATAATCTGGGCTGGAAGGGACCATTAAAGATCATCTAGTTCAACCCCCATGCCATGGGCAGGGACATCTTTCACTGCATCAGGTTGCTCAAAGCCCCATCCAACCTGACCTTGAACACTTCCAGTGATGGGGTATCCACAAATTCTCTGTACAACCTGTTCCAATGTCTCACCACCATCATTGTAAATAATTTCTTCCTTATACCTAGTCTAAATCTACCCTCTTTTACTTTAAAAATGCCACCCCTTCTCCTATCACTTACAGGCTCTGATAAAAAGTCTCTCTCCCGCTTTCCCGCTTTCTTATAAGCCCTCTTTAAATACTGAAAGGCTGCAAAAAGGTCCCCCCAGAGCCTTCTCTTCTCCAGGCTGAACAAACCCAACTCTCTCAGCCTGTCCTCACAGGAGAGGTGTTCCATCCCTCTGATCATTTTTGTGGCCCTCCTGTGTACCTGCTTTAACAGGTCCATGTCTTTCCTGTGTTGGGGACCCCAAAGCTGGATGCAGTACTCCAGGTGAGCTCACGAGAACGGAGTAGAGGTTGAGAATCACCTCTCTCAAAAAGAAAATACATGAGAAAAAGTAAGAATTATTATTAAAATCCATTTCAACTGTGTAAAACTTATGCAAAGAATAGTTTAATAAACCATAATTTTGCCTGGTGAAGAACATCACAGCAGATTGGAAATCTATACTTAACGCAGACATGTCTGTGTTGCCATATAGATGCTTTTGTTGCCCATCAGTGCTTTGGGCAAGTATTTTGTTTGACAAAATGCTGCATACACAGTGAAGGGATGGAGTTCAGCTTGTAGAGCCTAACCCCTAAGAGAGTCAGGAGCAGTTGGAAAGAGCTGCCCTGACACATGACAAGCAGTGAAGAGGACATGGAAATGAAAGCCAGTAGAGCATATTTTCGCTCCAGTTAGCCACCCAGGCAAGAAGCAAAGCTGAGCTGAGAATTTCCTGGGTCCTTCTTAACATCATGATAAATCCACAGGGCCACCTATGTAATTCCTTCTTCCTTACTCCCTTTCTCTGCTCTAAGTTCAGTATTGGCTAGTCGAGTGACCACCACCATCTGAGCTCTGTTGCTGGCAGGTAATTTTAATCTTCTTAGCCTGAATCCAGTTTACTTCCAGCCCCAGTCCTTCCTTTGATCTGATTTTCTGTCAGACCCTATATAAAAATTACAAGTGGCTTTTGCCTGTGTGGACGGAGTATAAAGTCTTCAGCTAGGTGGATCTTAGCTCCCTGCAAAAAGTGTAAGGGATGATGTGGCCAGTCATTCCTCAGAGTTTATCAGTTTCACATCTCTTTCTAACAAATGATGTGGTAGGAAGCTCTATTGTTTTTTACCACTTCTTTAGCGTTGCTCTAATTTGAGACTCATCTATGAGACAATGATGTAGCAAGACCACCTCCAAGAATCCCTGTGTGCATTTAATCACTTATACAGCAATCACTAATTTCTTAAAAGACAGACAGATAAGTAGCAGGAACTGTCCCGCTGTGCTGACATTTGAGTGGACAGGCTGAACTATACGAGTGCAAATTTCAGTCCTCAGACTTTTGATGTAGTGACATCACCTTTTCAGTCCTGACCTTGTGGCTGGACTCTTGTCTCTTGAAACTGTTACTATTAGACTTCTGAAGTCTACCTACTTAATATTGGAAGATTTAGCTTTACTCTGTCAGAAAACACATACCAGCTACTGCTTACTAGCAGAGCTTGTTCTTGGTTAGATATCTCAGAAGTAAAGGAGAAGAACAAGAGTCTGAAGACATATTCTGGTACCGCCTAGCTTTTCTAAGGAAACAGCAGAGAAGAACAAATGCTATCAGAGCTGTGGGCTGCACTCTAAGCTGAGTTTTTCTAAATTTGCATTAACATTGTTTTTCTTTCCTTTCCTCAAATCCCTGAAATAAAAAGGAAATTGAACTCATACTTTTACCCAAGGCTGAGTCCGAGCCAGTCCCTTTGGCAACTCTGAAGATGTTTCAACAGCATGTAATAATATTTTGTTTACCTGCTTCTGCACTTCCTACTCTCAGGCAGAGGTGCCTGGTTGGAGGACAGGTTGCTACCAAGCCCAAGCACTCCAGCCTGTCTGGAAGGCACCTGGAAGGATGTTGGTTCTTCCTGCTGTGATTCCAAACTCCAATTCTCCTTCTTCAAGTTCTTACTCCTGACAAAGGAGACTAAAAGCAGATTGTCCTGTGTGATTTCATACCATGTTAGTTATCTGTATACAAAGAAAGATTCTCCATGTTGTCTGCCATCTGAGGTCAGATGTCTCCAGAGCGTTGTAGAGCTTCACTTGCATCATTCTTCATTGAGCTACTGATGCTGACTCTGAACCTTTGATCTGCCAGCATAAGTGCTTGTGGAACTGCTACCTAATCCAATTCATTAGACATGATCTACCTTCTCTTAAACAGTTTAAAGTAGATCTCTTGTAGTCCTAACTGTATTGAATGAATTCTGCTAGGAAGCAATTACATGGACACTTATGCCAAAGGATGTGAAGAGCAGCAACCAGCCGTTGGGCATAGGCCAGGGACAGAAAAAGTTTCATCCAAAGCCACAGCCAAAGGCAGGATGTGTGACACTAATCTTATGGTATTTTGTGTACAGGTAATATATATATAGACTTCTGGGGAAAAGAGCCTGGTATTGAATGCACAGCAAGGTTTCAAATTAACTTGGAGCTATAAATTATGGAAAAATCAGGATTGACTGGTTGTTGGGATTTAATCTAGCCTAACAGACAGCTTAAAGGGAGAACATCAGTGATATAAAACTCATGCCCAACTTTAAGATAGTTCCCTTCTTGATAAGAGTGGAGGTATTTCCTTTGGTTATTTTGGGAACCATTCTTTTTTCTTCCTTAGAATGCTGACATTTTATTGAATTATGTGTCAAGTCCTCCACAGATCAGCTCTACCCATCACTGACACCTGAGTTAAATTTATTAAGCTTTTAGCCTGTGTTGTGTTTCTCAACCTTGGGAACTGTTTCTCTTTTGGATGTGATTTTTCAGCCTGAGGTCTCTGCATCACTGGTGATTACAGACTTCTAAATGGTCTGCAAAACCAAACCAGTTTTCAGTTAGCCTAATTGGTTTTGTAGGGGTCCATGATTTTGTTGGAAAATGTTTTAGAGGTTTGAGGTCCTTTCATAAGAAAAAGACAGAAAACTCACTGACATGCTTTAAATTACATCAGACATAATTATTGTTGTCAATTATTTTTAATTAATTTTAATAAATTTATTTAATTAAAGTAATTTAAGTCATTCACTTATTAAATGTAGTTGTTGTACTGCTAGGTGTTTGCATTAAAGATGTTTGTGTGAAATGAAGCTGACAAACTACTCATTATCTGAACTGCTTTCTCCAAGAAAAGTGGTGATTTAGGAATATAGAGAAATTTGAAAACACCGTACAGAACAGACCCAATTTTGAGGGATGTAGAGGCGATGCTCAGAGCTAAGTGGTCCATGGCCTGTGGAGTTACCCATCGCTTTCCAAATCTCTGCAGCCCACTACAAGACAGCAGGGTAAATCTGAGTTACTCTTTGGTGTCAGTCTTTCATTATTTACCTTGCAAAGCTACATAATGTTGCTAATTAATGAAAGTCATTCTTTCATTATGAATGTTGCAAAGCTTTAAAACCCTAAACATTTCCATTGATTTTTACATATCAACTGCCTACCTGACTTAGCTTGATCCCTTGCTAGATTCCCTGCAGAAAATCCTCCTTGTTCTGGGGGTGAGCAGCCCCTCTGAGTCAGCGAGAGAGAGGCAACAGGGAGAGCTGCCCACATCTTCGCACACAGTATGATTCAGATCTGTGTGGGAGTGTCTCTAAACGCTGTGTAAAAGGCTCTTGCCTCCATCCTGATGACATAATACAGGGTTTTACCTTACCTGCTGTGGATGTGCTGTATTTGTTTCCAAACGAATAGTGAACAGACTGCAGATACTATAAATATTCTATGTAGTTACTTAATAAACCCAAATGGTTGTAAATAAAAAGGACCTTTCTGAATTAGTGAGTAAATAATAATTGCTCAAAGCCTTTTTGCCCCAGCAGACCTCAATTACAACTGCACAGTATGTCAGAAACATTTAATTACCTTCCAGAGGGCTCTGTAATTCTGCTTATAATGACTAGACCTCCCTATTACTCCTGTGCAAAAATTACCCCTCTGATGAGTTTTTGTTTTGGTTTTGTTGCTGTTTTTGATTAAAGGAAACAGCTCTAGGAGGGGTCTTGCTGCCTGTCCATCAGTCCCTCTTGCCCACCAGAAAATTTGCTGTTGCTTAACCCCTTGTTTTCAGGGCTGCGTATGGTGCTGACACTTCGGTGGGATCAGATCTGATACCTGACAATTTGGTGGGATCAGATATGATATCAGCTGAAGTCAATAGCAGTAGGGTTCAGTTCTAAATTAAAACATCAAAATGAAAATTTTCATATATGAGCCGAGTGTCTAAGCTCACATCTATGAGAGGTCCCCATAAAACCCACAGAGCCCTGAAAGCAAATTGGCTGACCAGACATGAGGGGCCCAATTGACCAATCTCTGCAAAGGCATTTTAAATGATCTGAAATGCCCTAGGGTTTCTCCAGAAACGTACACATTTCCCACAGGCCCTTTGTCATACATGCTGTCGTGGTTTAGCCCGAGCCGGCAACTAAGCACCACGCAGCCCCTCGCTCACCCTCCCCCCCGGTGGGATGGGGGAGAGAATCGGAAGAGCAAAAGTAAGAAAACTCGTGGGGTGAGATAAGAACAGTTTAATAATTGGAACAAAATAATAGTAATAATAATAATGAATTGTAATGAGAAGGAAAACAACAACAGAGAGAGAGGAACAAAACCCAAGGGAGAAAAAAACAGTGATACAACCGCTCACCACCCGCCGACTGATGCCCAGCCCGTCCCCAAGCAGCGATCGCTGCCCCCCAGCCAACTCCCCCCAGTTTCTATACTGTGTTATCAACATTATTCTCATCCTAAATCCAAATCACAGCACTATACCAGCTACTGGGAAGAAAATTAACTCCATCCCAGCTGAAACCAGGACATCAGGAAAGAGAGCTGAACCCATAATTACCAAAACACCTACTTAGTCGCTCATAGGTTTCTTCATTTCTGTCAGACATAGGTGCAGTTTGCTATAGGCCATGCTCTCCTGCCCTTTGCAATTAGTAGCATAAAAATCCTTTCTAGAGGAGGGCTGCACTCACACCATCTGGGAGAGAAATCCTCTCTACAAGCCCCTGTGAAGCATAAAAGGTGACTCCCAAGTGCTCAGTGTTGAAGCCAACTTGCTCCAATACCACAAGACTTGGAAATCACGCCCTGTACAGCACGGCCTCTGTCACCACACACGTGCACCTGGAGATACATCATCAGACAACAGTTTGGGTGATTATTCAAAGCAATATTCCTGGTATTTTTCAGCCACTTATGCGCTGATGGACAAGTCCAACTGCAATAAGCTAAAACCACGTATAACCTGACTTTCTTCTCATCCCAGTTTCATAGCATAGGTCCTTTCTAGCTACAAGGGCCTGAAGCAAAATTATTACTCTCTATGGAAAGGGTAAGATATCAGTCTTGAGACATCTCAGTTTAGGTGGTTTTATGTAGATATCTGCATGTGATCTGGGTGTCCAAGGTCTTATTACACAGAGGAATCTGTACACCAGTTCAGCTCACCCTACAGTAGATAACCAAGATATCATCCAGTTGCCTAAAAATAGGTGTTTAATGCTGTTTTGAATAACCTGAGATATCTGAGGCTATATTCTAATGCATGTGTCCTGGTTTCAGCTGGGACAGAGTTCATTTTCTTCCTAGTAGCTGGTATAGTGCTGTGTTTTGGATTCTAGTAGGAGAATAATATTGATAACACGCCGATGTTTTGGCTGTTGCTAAGCAGTGTTTACACTGGTCAAGGACTTTTCAGCTTCCCCTGCTCTGCCAGGTGCACAAGAAGCTGGGAGGGGGCACAGCCAGGACAGCTGACCCCAACTGGCCCAAGGGCTATTCCATACCATATGGCCTCATGCTCAGCATAGAAACTGGGAGAGGTGGCCTGGGGGCAGCAACTGATGCTTGGGGACGGGCTGGGTATCAGTTAGTGGGTGGTGAGCAATTGCATTGTGCATCACTTGTTTTGTACATTCTTTTTATCATTATTATTATTATTATTATTATTATTATTATTATTATTATTATTATTTTCTCTTCTTCTGCTGTCCTATTAAACTGTCTTTATCTCAACCCATGGGTTTTACTTTTTTAATTCCAATCCTCTCCCCCATCCCACCGGGCAGGGGGAGGTTGAGCGCGTGGCTGTGTGGTGCTTAGTTGCTGGCTGGGTTTAAACCACAACACTGATCATAGTAAATAGTACTTTAATCTGAAAGGAAACCCAGTCACCTTCATAAAACTGATATATCATTTAGCCTGTGAAACACCCTCAATTTAAGATTAAAGATGAGTATATGTGCCCATGAGTTTAAAAACTGAAAATTAAGATGAAAGAAAGGAAGAAATAGGTTTGATCCTACTGGATTGGTAGTGTTTGTTTATTACGGATTTCTACCAACATGATTCTAGAATTATCTGTTTCCCTGGAGTTTCTACTCATCTATGGAGGAAGACTGTACCTGATATTTAATGTCAGGAGCCTGTTAAGGTGAAGGAGCATAGGTGAACCAAAATCAAGCTAAAACCAGTGAACCTACTCACTGCATCTTGAGGACTATCCAGAAACTCATCATGCAGCTTACAAATGTGGCCCTGTGGCAACTATGAGGTGCCACCAGGATATCTGCAGGACCCTACATGCCTTGATGAGCTTGGTGGTTTAATATGCCTGATAGGTGGCTTAATCCACTAGCAAAAAGACATTAACATGCTGTCTGGTGGATGCTCATATGACAGCCTTATTCACAGGAATCAGGCAAATCTAAAAGCACCTTGTGCTCATGGATGGTCCAGAATCCAGTCTTTTGGATTAAGTCTGTGTAGTAACAATAACCATTGTGCCCTTGTAGCTGAGCCCTAGATATAGGGAGAAATGCAGAGTGTAGCTAGATCTTCCATACATCTCCTACTGTTTGTTTCTGTTTCAGGAAAACAGAGACGAAATTGTGTGGATGCACTGACTGAAGGAAATAGAAAATAATGGAAGAAATTGGCAGGTGATTTTGTTTTTATATTATCTTTGAGCTCCTGAAGATTTTTACTTGATTCCACTCTGATGAAAAGACCTCCTTCCCATTTTACCATGACAGGATGAAATCCCAGGATGGTTTTGCTTGCCTTTTATTTACTTAGCACGTATACTTGCAGCAGAACAGATGCCATATAGTAGCCATGTATGATTACTGCTACCCTACTGAAAAATGAAATCTGTACTGTGGAGACTCCCTCCTACACCAAAAGGCAGCATCACTATTACCAGTACCATTGGCAGTTTGGACCTACCTGGGTCTGGAAACTGTACACGTGTCTTGCATAAATACATCAACTGTACCGATAGATTGATATTACTTATACAGCATGGGATGAGGCTTCTAGCTTGTTTTGTGGCTGCATGGATGATTTAAATGGTCTTTTCCAAGTGCCTTTCATAAACACTAAATGCAACCTGAGAATGACTGGCCTCTATTTCAGTGTAGTTAATCAGTTAACCAACTCAGCTGTGACCACAGGTATATTTCTTCTGCTGAAACCCTTGTCTTCCTCTTTTCTCTGTGTAACTATGGAGACTTCTTTCAGTATAAACTACAGGAAATGTCATTCCAACATGAAAACCTTCATCGTGAAGTCTGGAAATCATGCAGCATTTTAGAAGTTTGAAGTTTAGAAAATAACATATTAACATTTAAATGAAGTGTAAAAATAGTAGACTGCTGCTGAAGTTCAAAGTTGAGGATGTGAATTTTTTACAAAGGGCACTTGCATCTTCAAAGAAAGAATCATGGGCTTTTGAAACTCATAAGGTCAATCTTGCAGCCTATGACAATCCAGTAAATATAAATGAAAAGAACTATGATGAAGAATTACAGGGGCTCCATAACAAGCTATGCAATAGTTACCTTGAATGAGGGCGTCTGAAAACGATCTCGTAGGCTTAGTTTACTCATCCTTTCAAAATAAGCTAGTTTAACACTTGAGTTACTAGAGGATCCTCAGTCAAATCTGTAGCATTTGTCTCTGCATGAAGAAAGCGCCATTATCCTTCCAGCAGCTGTCTCTGAAGAACCATAGGAAATGATTCAGTCCTTATTGCTGTGAGATCTCATATAGCAGAGAAGAAATATGAACAATATGAACAATATTTTATCCTGCTTTCCTAAACATCACTTGTGTGCCTGCTTCTTCTTTTTCTGGTGCTTCACACTGCAGATTAAGAGGTCTATCAGCATGTCTAAAGGCAAAAGAAGCCATACATTAAGTATGAGGTGATAAAAAGCCTGCTTGCCGAGTGTTTTCTTTTAAGGTATTTTCCAAAATAATTTTTCTTCATTTTTAAATACTATGTGTTACAATTTATCCAATTGACACTAGGAAGAAACTGCTTAAAGGCAACAGACAAGTGAGCTGTCAGCCGCTTGGAAAAAAAGGATGTGTTAACTACTTATGGCCTAATGAGAGAGGTTTATGCTTACCGTCCAAATGCACACACACCTTTTATAATACAGAACTTCTAAAGAAATAACTGATTTCTTAATACAAAAAGCCCTATAAAATTTAAGGTACATATTGTTAATACCTATTATGTTTTTAAAATTATAAATAGGCAGTGATGTTTGGGGGAAGAATGAAAGAAACTTAATTTTTTACCTTCATGACTACAAATGTACTTTGGTGTCTTTGTGTTTCCAGTGGAAAAAAAAAAGATTCTTTCCATTCTTTTTGAGAGATAAAATAGGGTAAAATGTCATTTGTGTTAAAGAACTGTTCATCCCTTTATCCCATTTCTGCCAATGTAAGTGATCATTTTATCCTGAATTTGAGAAAATAGGATTACAGGATGGAGTGGGAAATTTCAAGTGAGATTTTTCCATGGTATGGGACAAGTTAAAGATCTAAGGTCAGACCTTCCAACACAGCTAGTATGTCTTGATTTCTTAATTGTATCCCTCCTAAAGGCTCACAGTGGTTTTGCAACTGGATAAATAACAGTTTAATCCCATCCTGCTTATGTTGAGTCTTTTACGGCATAACAACTCCAAGGAACTTGTATGTCTATGTATGCTATTATATGTCCACATATATCTGTAGCTGATATTTATTAGCTATCCTTATGTATGTGCTGCCACCATACTAAACTCTTACAGCAGCTTTGCATGCTACATCTTCCTTCACCCACATATATGGGCAGTATAGGACCAAGCGGGGAGCACAGCTCCCAAAAAGATTCAAGTTCCTTTGAATCATGAGGAACATGGAACCACATGTTGTGGAGTCATCCTCTCTTCAGCTGCTTCGGTGTGGCCCATAAATGCCTGAGGTTACAGAGTGCCTTTAGGGTTTGGGTGGGAGCAGAGCCCAGGACCTCAGCAGAGCAAATCTAGGAAGCCAGAAGTGAAAGCTGGCTGAAGTGTTGACTTCTTGCCCTTACCTTCATCATGAGGAGGCCTTGTCTAGGCTGGGAATACTAACACTTGTAAGACATCGAACCAATACTCCCTACTTTGAGTTTTCCATGGAGCCAAGAAAAATACTGCATGTTTTAGCATTGTGTCATTAAACTATAAGGCATCCCATTCAAAATACTTATAAGAAATATCACCTAGAAAAAAAAAGAAACAAAATGCTCCCATTTTATTCTGATTGTTTCTAACACTCGTGGTTTTATCCCATATCTCATGATAGTTAAGTTTTTTCTTTAGCATCCAATCTCATGATACAAATGTAGTGGCAGCACTAGAGCAGGAGGACAGTAAATATTGCTGACATAGCCATTGAGGAATTCTGAGCCTACTTAACCATTTTCTAAGCAACCTGGTTTTGTAGACATCTGCTTGTCTCCCAGAGGAAGGTGTGAGAAGTTCATAGAGATTCCAAGGTGCCGATATTTGTGAATGTGATGGGAACAGAGGCCATTTCCAGAAGCAGAGTCTCATTACTCTGAGGAGCAGAAATATGTCTTTCATTTGACCATTTATCTTACAGCAGGTCACAACAAATTCATCCTCATAGCCAGTATAATTTGACCTTTTACTTGGATCTCTGCTCTCTAAGGCAGTAGGATTTGTAGTGTCAGCAAATCTGTAGAGATCAATGAAAAAAAACAAAGGCAGAAAATCTGCTTACCTGGGTTTCATTTTCAGTGAGCCATGTAGGACTTGTTACGCTAATAGAGATTTCTACTGCTCTGGACAGCATTCAGTGTACTCAAGTAATTGCATGTGCATGGTGTGTGACATCTAGGAGGTTCCCATACTATGGATTGAATTACGTGCCTGTAGAGACACCTTTTATGATCTTTATTCATATGTCACAAATAAAAATTATGAGACATTTAACCACTCTTTTCATTAGAGAGAGCCTTCCTGGAAGGAATCTGAATAACACAGATGTATTATTTAATAAGAACAACAACAAAAATTCCCTGTCTCCTATTTGCTGCATACTGGACTAAAGACAGACAGAATGGATCATGGTTTGCATTCATGACCTTTGGTGATTTCTGTAACTTCAAATTTCAAGCTATGAAGAAGACATCACTGTTTCTGATATGGTTTTTAATTACATTTAGCTGAGAGACCCACATTCAAATTTCCTGTAAAATCCCTTCCTAGTTCCAAGAAAATGAACACATGAGGGAGAATCAGGCAGGCTGAAAAGGGCATGGGATGAAAGCCTTGTTGTAACAAAATTGTGGTCCTCTGGGGTGGAGTGTGGGGGACGCAGAACTAAATGCATCAGTAGCACATCAAATTCTTTCAAATAACACAATTTTTGATTCATAGGTTTCAGTTCAATCCATGCAATTTTGTTTTGCATAGGAAAAGTTAAGATGATAGCAGAAGTTGTTCAACAAGCACATGTAGCTTTCTGAAAAATAGCTAGAGAATGAGATGGAGCATAAAACTCCAGGATCTGTATACTTTTCCCCCTAAGAAATGGTACTTGAGGCCACCTGGTTCCTTGCATGTAATGCATTCGAAAGATGGTGTCTCTATATGGGACATTGTCATGTTATGTTTTGGTTTTTGATTTTTGGGTTTTTTTTAATTGTTCTCCACACAAACAAATCTGGGAAAAAAACCCCATATGCAGAATCTGCTTTAATACAGATGACTTGAATGCCATATCAATTGATGATATACACCAGAGAGGGCTATTAGAGCCATTGTATTCACTTTTTGTATTTCCAGCTGAAAGCTGAGCATTGTAACTAATGGCCCAAGAGTATCCAGTTTAATCACTGTGGTACCTTTTTGATAGTTCGTACCTGCTAATTTGTGGTGGTGTGGTCCCCCCCTGCTCCCTGCACAAGCAGTAACCATCAGTGGGAGTCATCCCAATAGCTGCATCCAGCTTATGCTGGACCTTGAGGACGGAGGGCAACAAAGTAGCCAAGGGCTGCCTGAAGCAGGGATCTAAACGTCTTGCTGGTATGCAAATATGACCATAAGTCAATCATCTTGCTCCTTAAATAGTGGACAGCCCAGGGCCCGTTGAGCTCTCCTGCACGGCAGCGGGCTGCACGCCAGGATCTCCCCTTGAGCAGGGACACCTCTCAGGGTTACGCCTCGAGGCTGGGAGATTCCTTGCCGCAACAGATCCTCGGTAAGTGACTAATAGCATGCGAAACTTTGAAATCTTAGCTAAGTGATATAAAGGATTGATTGCGCACACATATAATCCTTTAGACATAAACCGCTGACCAAGTCTGGGACTAGGACTGGGTCTAGCTGCACCTAGACTCCTCTCTGAGAAGGAGTTTAGAGAGCAAGGGGATCCTTTCTGAACCTCATGACTCAACGGGAGGGTCTCCCTGACAGTTTTGTCTGACCCTGTCCTCTATGCAGTAAATAATCAAGTGTACCTTGCCATCAAATCTTGTTAAAACACTGTCGCATTGAACTTTAACTCCCTATTCTGTATCAATAAACTATATTTTTACTTCTCTTTTGCGAGTGAAGCGCACGCTCACTCCATCCACGACATAATTATATAAAATACTCTAAAATACTAAATGTCTGCTTGAAATTTAGCAGCAGAACAGGCTTTCATGGTATTGCAGTGACACCCAATTTAAGATTAGTGCCACTTCAGAGCAAAGGGAAAAAAATCTTTTGATGCACTATGTTTAATGATGTAATGTTGCTTGAAATTCCTACTTCCTGCTGTGCTATTGTGTAAAGTGCTGGACTAAGACTAATTAACCCTTGCAGGAATCTAGCCCTTTGAACACAAAATTTACATTGATTTCCAATGACATAACAATTAAAGCATGACAAAAAGGTTGCAGTTGATTAAAGACTGAATTAGGGCTTACTATTTGAAAAGCACTGGGATCACTAGCTCTTGGCTTTATGAATTTTCATATATAAAATAAGGCATGTGGGGTTGGTGAATACATTACAACATGGAAAATCTATCTTGTATTTTTAAATTTATATATATTGCATATACTTCATATAAATATTTCTGGTTCCTTGAGTTTTAAACAAAGTGAATTATAAAGGAAATAGAAAAAGGGTTTGCAGCAGTTACTATGTCTAAGAGCAACTTTCGACAAGGATGCTTTAACGTTAATAGACACATAACTGCTTCAACCAGGCTGATGAAATGGGCTTTCGGTGTCAAGGTTCAATGTCATTATCAAGGAATACTAGATGACTTGCCAATGCAGTCTTTCTCCTACTGGGCTATGCATTCAATTTGGATCATCAAGAATATCCTGTGCCACCTCACCTTTCTCACTATAGGAAGCCATAGAAAACAGTGCCTACTTCTGCCAGTTCCAATGGCAGGCTGCTGGAAATAGAATGGAAAGGGAAAAGCTTCTCAGACTCTGGAGCACAGAGATTGGAATTGAATCTGTGCAATAATCTCCTTCACACGGTACATAGTCCAGGAGGGAGCAAGGTGAAGGGCAACAAGGAAGGTCTCTATAAATACATTGGTATTAAAAGGAAAGGTAAGGAGCGTGGGGGCCCATTTGTCAGTGGGGCAGGGAACCTAGGGAGAAGCTACAAGGAAAAGACTGAAGTACTCAATGCTTTTTTTGTCTCAGTTTTCAATGGTAAAGCTTGTTCTCAGGCATCCCAGGTCCCTGAGCCTTCTAGCAGGATGAGTGGGAGTAAACCAGTACCCACAGTAGAGGAAGAAAGAGTTAGGGATCACTTCAGCCTCTTGTGCATACACAAGTCCATGGGACCAGATGGGATGCATCTAAGGGGGTTGCGGGAGCTCGCTAATGACATTGTGATGACACACTGCCTAATTTTTGAAATGTCATGGCAATTGGGGAGGCTCCTCATAACTGGAAAAAGGCAAGTGTCACACCATCTTTAAGAAGGGCAAGAAGGGGGCTCTAGGGGACTACAGGCTGGTCAATCTCACCTCAGTCTCCAGGAAGGTGGTGGGGCAAATCCACTCAGAAGTCATTTCTAAATTCATGAAAGACAAGAAGGTGATTAAGATCAGCAGCACAGGTTTACCAAGTGGAAATCATGCCTGACCATCCTCATTGCTTTCTATGACAAGGTGACTGGTGCTGTGGCCAAGGGAGGGCAGTGGATGTTGTACACCTTGATTTTAGCAAGGCCTTTGACACAATCTCCCATAATCTCCTTATCACTGAATTTGTAAGATAAGGGCTGTGTAAGTGGACAGAAAGGTGGGTGGAGAATTGGCTCAACTGGTGGACCTGAAGAGCTGTGATCAGTGGTGCAAAGTCCAGATAATGGTTAGTAACTAATGGGGTCCCTCGAGGCTCAATAATGGGACCAATGCTGCTTAAAGTCTTTAGTAACAACCCAGATGATGGGACAGAATGCATCCTTAGCAAGCTTGTGGACAACACCAAATTGGAGAAAGCACTCAATATCCTGAAGGGTGGGACTGCTACTCTGAGGGACCTGGACAGGCTGAAGAAATGGGTTGCAAGGAACATCATGAAGTTCAGTAAGAGCAAGATACTGCACTTAGGATAGAATAACATCATGTAACAGTACAGGCTGTGACGCAACCATCTAGGAAGCAGCTCTGCAGAAAAGGACATGAGGGTCCTTGTGGACAAGAAGTTGACCATGAGCCAGCAACAGGTGCTTGCAGTAGGGGGCTGCATTAAGAAAAGTCACCAAGTCACCATACACCAAAGTCACCACAGGTCAAGGGAAGTGATCCTTCCACTTTATTCAGTGCTTTTAAGACCACATCTGGAATACTGTTCTGAGCTCCCCAGTGCAAAATAGGTATTGATACACTAGAGTGAGTCCAGTAGAGGCCACCAAGCTGGTCAAGGGCCTGGAGCACAGGCCATATGAGGAAAAGCTGAGAAAGCTGGATTTGTTCAGCTTGGAGAAGAGAAGCTGAAGGGCAGACCTTACTGCTGTCTACAACTACCTGATCAGAGGATGACAGAGCTAGAGTCTTCTTGAAAGCGCATAGTGATAGGATGGGAGGCAATGGGAGCAAGTTGCAATACAGGTGATTCCAAATAGATATTAGGGGAAAAAATATAACAAGAGGGTGACCAAATATTGGTGTAAGATGTCCAGAGAGGTTGTGTAGTCTCCATCCTTGGAGGTATTCAAAGTTGACTGAGCATGGTCCTGAACAACCTGATCTATTTAGATCTGTTTTGAGCAGGGGATTGGACAAGACGACCTCTGGAGGTCCCTCCCAACCTAAGCTATGATTCTGGGATTCTGATAGTATTACTGAGATTGTGAGGGAAAATTTACAGCTACTCATATACTCATTACTGCACAGATATGAACATGTCAAGTTAGAGGTAGTCTTCATTTTAAAAACTCTTAAAAATGGTTGTGAGGGTTTTTTCCTTTTTGGTAGTAATTGTTCAAAAACAGAAAAAGTACTGACATTGAAAGCAACAGGCTGTGAGAGAGGTTGTTCTACCTGGAAAAGCTTTTTTTGTCAGCTGTAGAGATAGCTTAAGGCTCTTCAGCCATGTAAGCAAATAGTTGTTAAGGCTGGGGAAACAAGGCTGGACCAAGCTGCTCCTGACAAGAAAAAGGGAGCAGCATGAGAAAGAAGTACAAATGCAATGCAGTGAAGAGCCAAAAAATAGAGCCCTGGAAATTTGCTGTCAGCACAGGATGAGAAGGAGGAGACAGTGACATTATCTGTTAGAGAAACATTCCTATTAGCAATAGCTGTGGTCTTATCCTCCCATGAACCGTCCTCGACAGCAGCAGCTGCAGCAAAAACTTGGATTTCCAGAGTCTTTCCTGGGCCTGGCATATTCATGTACTTCTTTTGTGTTCACAGTAATCAGGTAAGCTCTGGTTTGCAGACAAAATAAGAAGAACTGAAATTCTCCATGTCTGGAGATCGTTGTGCAATCTTCCACGTTTTGCTCTCATGTTATTCTGTGTGTGTCTTCAGTGTCTCATGGGGACTGCTGAAAGTTAGGAATTGCAAAGTGCATGTTTCTGCAGTAGAGTATCTTTTGCCTTGGAACAGGATAATATTATTTTATTTTTTTGAATTTTGCAAAGCCTTTTGAGTTTTTTTCCAGGATGAAATGGTTACATTTATACTAAACAATGCAAACAGGTGATCTGCCACAAGGCTTCTTTGTGAAGCAATTTAAAGTTATGGTCACATGGCTTGCTTTCACAGGCTTTTTTGTTGTTGTTGGGTTTGTTCTTTTTTCTTTTCTGAGGACAAAACCTCACTGTTCATTAGTTCGTAATTAAAAAACCACAGCTGGCATCAATGGACCTCACTTGTCACTGCCTATAATTTCAGTTGGCACGCATTTAGTTGATTTAATCACATGACTGTAGGTAGAAGGGAATCTCCATAAATTTACAGAAGAGTAAAATTAGTCGGTATGTATTTCAGACATAAAATATTATTTTAAAAATGCTGTTACCTTGGCTAGCTGTTCTTTATTCTCCCAAAGAATGATTCTTTATACAGCAATTTCAAGGCTTCATTGTACAGCCATGGAACTATTTGGAGTTGTGCCTGCACAATGACAGGAGATTAACTTGTTCTGTGCGTGGACACCAACAATATTCCATAGGACCTTCCCAGCTGTCCCCAAGGACTAAAGCCTTCAGGGCTGAACACAAGAGTCTCTACAGTTAGTGAATGTGACAGTCCCAACTCTGTGACCAGGTCCAGTTGGAGACACAGTGGGTCACATTCTTTGTGGTTTCAACCTCCAACTCCAGTTGTTAAATTCAGAGTATCCGTTTTTTGACAATGGATTTAATGTGGTTCTTACCCTAGAGTAAATTTATGCCACAAAAATATTTATAAAAATATAGATTTAAAAAATGTTTTTAGTAATTTTTTTCTTACTACAGCTCGAGGTGTTACTAAAAAGATGATGAACAGGAATCAGTTATGTGTTCTACAACTGACATCCATAGCGGTCTCTTTGCATGCTCATTGTAACTTGAGGCAAAATGTTGATTTATTATTATAGACCAGGTGTGCAAGATCCAGTTAAAATAGCATCATATCAATAGATGACTGAAAATAAATTTTATTCCACATTTTCCATTGAATCTGTAAATGCCTTTAAATGCAAGAAATTGTTCAGATGACCAAAATTGTGTTATATACATATTAAGATATATATACAATCTTCCGTAGATATTTATTCATTGTGAAATTCGCAGACTTGTGCAGTTTTTTAAAAATACAATTGGGAAATAAAAGTAATCATCTTTTATCTAAATGTGTTCTTAAAGGAAAAAGTGGAGAGACAGAAGTGCATTTCTGCCTCTGAGAATGAGCCAGACAGAATTGTTCTATTCAGCCAACAATTTGGTGTGAAAACCTGATCTCACTGAAGTCAACTGTAAGAGGATTGAATTCTTAGTTTTAATTCTTCCTTGAGAGTGAAATTTTCACTTGCACAGAGAGACAAAATAAGGCTAATGCATCGCTTCAGTCTCATTTAGACTTTACCACACCTCCACTTCCCTCTTTACTGAAACAGAATTTACAAGTGGTCTTCACCCATCTACATAAGGGTAAGCTTTTTTCTAATCAGAGTTCTGTTGTAAGAACAATTCTGGAATACATTCATTTCTTTTAATAAACAGAAAACACAACACTTTTTAATCAAGATAACATTAAATGCTTGAAAACACTCCAAATTTTCTGGAAACAGACTTTGTCCCCGAGGCCCTAGTTTTGCCTTCACTAGTTACCTTGCGCAGAACACAGGGGCTACCTGACTTTCTTCTTCCTTTTTCTTAAAGTGTCTATATCTTATATGCTGGTATAAATACTTTTATATAAAGGAAATAATAATTTCCTCAAAGATGCATAAATCTGCACAGAGCTGATATGTTCTTCCTGAGTATATGTTCAAATCATGTTATAAGCATATCACTTATCTTGATGGTTAGTTACATTTTAAATTGCACTTATAATTTTTTCTTCAAATGTAAATTGAGGGAAAACGGATTTTGAGTTGTAATAAGAGAGGGAGAAAATTAATTTAAGGCTTTTGATGTAGGTAGATGGATACATTACTATATGGAAAAAGAAAATGTTGCTACATAAAAGAGGTTTCACCATGCAAGAACTGCATTTAGTCACCTACATTAATATAAATTTTATGAATTTGATTGATCTCCAGGTCAACTCAAACGCAATACTTTGTAATAATACATGGTATAACAACTTACTTTAACAGATGTGAGTTATTGTCCGTACATCAGGACTCAACAAGTAACAGTACCTGGCGCACTAAATAGCTCCATTGGCTTTGCAGACACCATGCAGATCAGGATCCCACTCAGGAAATGTGGTGGTGGCAGAATCCACACCTAATAATTTAGCACTGTTCCAAAATTTTTCTGTCATTTGTGAGGAAGGATCAAATTTTGGAACACTTCTTTCTTTGAACAATGCATTACTGTGTTCAAGTACTGTGTTCAGCTCTGGGGCCTCCACATAAGAAAGACATGGACCTGCTCAAGCAGGTCCAGAGGAGGGCCACAAAGATGATCAGGGGGCTGGAGCACCTCCCCTATGAGGACAGGCTGAGAGAGTTGGGGTTGTTTAGCCTGGAGAAGAGAAGGCACTGGGGAGACATTTTTGCAGCTTTCCAGTACTTAAAGGGGGCCTACAGGAAAGATGGGGAGGGACTCTTTATTACGGAGTGTAGTGATAGGACAAGGGTTAATGGTTTTAAACTGAAAGAAGGTAGATTTACATTAGATATTAGGAAGAAATTCTTTACTATGAGGGTGGTGAGACACTGGAACAGGTTTCCCAGAGAAGTTGTGGATGTCACCTCCCTGGAAGCGTTCAAGGCCAGGTTGGATGAAGCTTTGAGCAACCTAATCTAGTGGAAGGTGTCCCTGCCCACGGCAGGGGGGCTGGAACTAGATGATCTTTAAGATCCCTTACGACCCATACCATTCTATGATTCTATGTTTCTACTCTATTACTCATGTGAGCTTCATTTAAGATAGTTGAGGAGGTATCAGCACAAGGATTCTTAAAAGTGATCTTTAATTTTTCATGTGCAGAGATAATTTGTAAAATGACTTCATAAAAATTTCTAATCTTCTTCGCATGAGTATGCAGAATGATAACTGATCACTTTTATGACCAAGCAAGTGGTAACAATGTTTAGATTTGTTTTATGGAGCTAAAACAATAACGGGAATTTGATCCAAATTCTGGACTCTATTCAGACTTGTGTCATCAAGTGATAAATGGAAGTCAATCAATTTACTTCTAATACTAGTTCATCTACAAGTCAGGCAACAAATTTTGACTTTCAAGTCACAATTTTGAGTACTCATAGAAGTCAGAAAAAGCAGGATTGTCAATGAAGCAAACTCGATGTCCTTTCCTGCAAGTTTCCCAGACTCTTGAAACTCCTTATTTACTCTGGGGGAAGTTTTGTATGTAGACATGTGTATTAGTTCTGTGTTCAGTACCTTGGTGTGGAAGTCATGAGGAAAGACAATACATGTCAAAACTGTGTCAGACTTGCAAAATTATGTTGCAAGTTAAACCTACATATTAATGATTGTTACTTTTAGCTACAATATTTTTATTATCTACCACGAGGTTAAATTTGTCACATCTCTTTCTTACCCCTCTTCAGAAAGTTTTCAGCTTTCATCAGGCTCCTACTCTATGAGTCCTAGGGTACTGAACTTCAGAGATTATCAGAAATTATCTGAAGAACATGAAAGAAGCTAGAAGAATCATCACATCTGTTACTTTCTGTACTTTACATAGACTTTTGGCAAGCAAAAAAAATATTTAAAATACTGTGGTTCTTTGATGTTTTTCTGTAAGTATAGCAACATAAGGGTGATGTTTAATACATCTTTCTGGCTTCAGGAGCAGTATATTGGCTGTACAAATTAACATTACTACAGAAATATTTTTCATAATAGCCAGGTCAGGAAACCCAAACTAGAATGTTGGAAAGCCCAACTTGAATTCCTCCTTTTCCTATTTCAATACCTGACATGGATTTACCTCTCCCCTGAACAGCGCTACTAAAAGTAATGTGCATTTCAGATCTAATAATAAAATAACTTCATTGACTGTGTGTTTGCACACAGGTCCCTAATCTGATTTAGAGATAATGCAGACCACATTGTGTAAATTACTATGATGCTGTGGGGTATAACCCAGATTGTAATCTGATCTGTACAGTCACTGTTACAATGTGTTACCTGAAAAAGAAGAAATCCATTTTGAATTTGAGCTGAGTTTGAAAAGAAAATGGAAAATCATCTCTTATTTTATGCACTGTGCAAATATGATCTGTTGGTATACTAATTATCAGATTGAGATCGCCTATCTTTGCCTGAAATGTGTCTACATGAGCTGCCTGATCTCTGTTACAGTCAATGAAGATACTGTCAGCGAGTCCTGTTGATCAGTTCCCCTGACCAATAAAGATGACTGTTTCAAGATAAAATAATTTCCTAGAATTCCATGGACTACAGTGAGAATTTAGAAAATAAGTCATGTGCAAACACCTACACTGGAGACATCCCAAATTAGGCATGATAAATTCCAGTCTAGCTATCCAAAGTGAGATGTCTGAACTAGTAATCAAAGCTCTTTCTAAAGTCAATGAAAGGAGACCAGCACCTCCACAAAACAATTAATCTCACCCTTGGATGTGTGTTTATAACAGATGGAAGGAAACATATCTCCACTACAGGGAACCTTGAAGGTTAGTTTAGATTAGACACCAACAGTGGACTTTGTTCAAGGTTAGATGCAGACATGTGAGGGAAGTATCTCAGCTACCATTATAGTCAAACGGGCTTCTTTTGGTCTAGCATCATTTGAGATGATCTAGGCTATCTTGCCTGGTGTCCAGTTGCCACTCCAGATGATCACAGGTCATATGCCATAATTTCCAGCCTGTTGCAAATGTGTAAGGTGTGCTAAAGTGCATCAAATTACATTGGATGTGTATATTTAGGTAACTAAACGGAGCACAATGAAAATTCAATCCTCTCTAAAGGAAGAATATTACATAAAGTAAATGTGTAAGAAATCAACCATTTGTATTATGTTATCTACCATAACATCGACCACAGAAGATGAACAGAGTAAATACACTGTATTCCTAATCTCAATGTAAGTATGAAAAACCTGTGAGGAAAGGCTCTAAACTTAATATTTGCTTTTACACAAGCATTCTTCTCTCCAATTTACAAGTTTGACTTAAAGATACTACTACTGCCACCAGTAACATGCACTGAAATGTGGTTTGGCCTATGTGTGGAAAAGAGAGTATCTGCTTTACTCTCTTTGTTCAGATACAGGAGGGAGGAAAATATCACTCCACAACCTTGATGAGCTGCTGTGCCCATAGACAAGTACCATCACTACATCTTCTAAGAACTGAATCCTGACCTTGTATAAAGAATGCAAAACTGCCACTGAAGTAAAAAACCACCTTATTCGTATGTCTGGGAGCAGAATTCAGCTCTCAGAACTAAACCAGCTTGCACTCATCTGCTGCTTTATTTCTGAAATGCATTTTCAATTGATATCTTGTATAAATCATGAATTGAGAGCAATGTGCTTTACCAAGAAGACAGTATTCCAGTCACAAAGTGCCATCCAAATAGAAAGCCCCCAGAAGTAAGCAAGAATGACCAGAACATTACAACTATATTCTTGGAGTTGTCCATGACAGACTCTTGCAGTGACTATTACACATTTACAAGGTATCAGTTTTCATTTGGTCATTGTTGTTTAAAGCAGGAGAAGGCTTGCTCTTCTGACCATCAGTTCCTCCTTTGGATGTGTCCTGGAAGAAAAGCCTTGGCATCCACAGCGACATCAAAATTCGTTTGTATTCATTCCGAAAATTCTGGTTAAGAAGTCCATATATTATTGCATTAAGGCAGCTGTTGAAATAGGCCATGAAGTAGCTTATAATGAATAACCATTCAGGAACTTTTGGTGCCATTTCCATAGGATCGATGGCTACAGCCAGTCCAATGAAGTTTAGAGGTGCCCAGCAAAAGGCAAAAATCACAAAAACCACAAACATGGTAAGAAAGTTTCTGAAGTCACTTGGCTTCAGTCTTAGTTTTGTTTCTGACTTGACTCGTCTTCTAACTTGAAGCACTAAAACCCAAATTCGAAGGTAGCAGAAGGTCACAATGGTAATTGGGACAATGAAGTGAATTACCACAACAGCTATCGTATAGTAGGAGCTTGCAGTCTGAACAAATGTGCATGAATAGATGCGTGGATCATACTTTAAAGAGCCAACAAAAAAATTTGGCACAGTTGCAATTACTGTTAATACCCAGACTAAGGAGACGTACAGCATTGTGTTCCAGCAGCTGTACACTTTGTCATAGGCAAAACTATGACATATATAGCAATATCGGTTTATTGCAATTGCAGTGATGTTGAAAATAGAGCCTATTACACTTAGTCCCATCACAAAGCCACTCACTTTACAGTGCATTTCACCCAAAGTCCATCCATTGTGGAAAATAGCTAAGAGCACCAGTGGGTATGGATACAAGGCCACCACCAGATCAGCCAAAGCCAGGCTCACCACAAATGCATTACCTGGGGAAAAAGAAAAATGCATAAACATAAGTCTGAAAGCAAGCATAGTTGTGAACAAGAAGAAAATATGATACATTATTTTAAATATCTGCAATGCTAAATTTTTGATCATGTCAGCAAGCTGCAGGTATATAGGACCAATAGGTCTGTATTGAAAATAATTTTACAATTCAACTTAGAACACCATGGAAATACCTGCAGCAACATGATGTTTCAAATCTGTTGGTGACTTGATTATATCCTCCTTTCTGTTTTAATATTTAATAAACATAATCATCAGCAAGCCATTACATAAGCATGTGTTGAGTTGTTTCAGTGTAGCTAACTCCACAGCTGGATGGAAAAAGGAGAAAAAGAAGTCTAAGTTGTGCCAGGTAGGCAGGCTATTATGCCATTCTAACCTATCACTGGAATACAACAGGCCTAACAGGTATCAAGGGAAGCAATATGCAGGTCTGTAGGGATTAGAAGGATGTGTTGGTTTATGTCTAAATTGCTACATGATAGTCTGTAGTATAGATATTTTCTGCATGAATGGCCTATCCATGCTGCAGTTATTTTCCCATTGGATTGACAAAGAAAGAGTGAATTGCCTTCACCACCCTCTGTTGAAAGGCATATTTAATTATACAAAGGGACAATGCATGAATGCAAGAGAAAGTATTCAAATTAGGAAAAATTTCTTCACCAAAAGGGTTGTCAAGCACTGGAACAGGCTGCCCAGGGAAGTGGTGGAGTCACCATCCCTGGAGGTGTTTAAAAGACGTGTAGATGTAGCACTTAGGGACATGGTTTAGTGGTGGACTTGGCAGTGCTAGGTTAATGGTTGGACTTGATGATCTTAAAGGTCTTTTTCAACCTAAACGATTCTATGATTCTATGAAATTCATGGGAGTAGCCTTTAGATCCTTTTCTGCTGATGGTATTTAAAGAAGTTTTAATGATATGGTTGAGACTTACTGTCTCTCTTTAAACAGTGTCCTTTTCATCAGTTTGAAATTCCTGGACATTGTATCTAAGGATACTTTAATAAAATAGTGAGATAGTAAACCATATTCCTGAAAAATGAGATTCTTACCATGGTCAGTAATGCCTTCCTTGCTTTTTAAGAAAAATGTGAATTAACTCCCTCCGAACTCCCCAGGAGACAGAAAACAGAGGTAATAATTCAAGTTCTTGGCATTTAGGTAGCATAAAACACATTTCTGGTTTGCATACTCACTTTTTTGCTTTAAGTCCTTCACAGCATGAACAAATGTGCAAAAGACCCAAGTAGCTTTTAAAATTGTGTGTAGAACATAATTATTTTTTTAAAATATGTTGTGAAAAAGGCAAACGTAATTTTCAGATGCATAACCAGAACTCTCTGAAAACACATAAAGTAATTTTTCTGTCATGCTGAGGATTGCTAAGAGATTAGAAAAATGTCTGCAGTTTGGGACTTCACAATTCAAGAAGGAATTAAACCCTAATTAGAGCTAATCTGGAGTAAAACAAATATCTACTAGTTTTATGATCTGTGAGGAAAGATTGAACAAACTAGGGAAAGGATTGAGGGGGACATGATAACCTCAAATAAGTGAAGCAGGAAGGATATAATTCATTCCCATGACTATGGTGAACACAAGCTTCAGTCACAACACAGAAGTTTCAGATTAGACATTGAGAAAAATGTTTTAATGGCAAGAAGAAGGAAGTGCTGGAACATCTTGTTTTGAGTCTGCCATTGAAGGTGAAAGAAAAAGCTAAAGGAACATTTGTCAGTACTGGCCTAGATACAGCTGATCTCCGTTTTGAGCATAGGAAGCATGACATGACTTTGAAGGCCTTTTCTGGACTTATGATAAATAGGATAAAAGACAAGACTAACAAAGGAGCAGGGGCATCTTTATCAGAATGTATTTACATCATGGCAACAAGAATTTCTCTTACGTTTTTTCATCACTGTATCTGACATTAGAAGATAGGGAAGTCAGAAAAAGAAAGAAAAAGTGCTTCTTTCTGTTTTAGAATGTTTTTGGAGAAAGAGAGAGTTTAGTCTAGGGTGTGTGTTAAAATCAATCTAATCTCTAAGGCCTCCCAGCATCAGTTTATACCTAAAATGTAATTTTAGGTATATTTAATTTTGTATGTAATTTTATTTATTTTACATTTATTTAAAAATAAATGTAATTTTATAATGTTCAGTTAAAATCAAGTGGGCATTCAGCTCTTTCAATCATATTTGGAAATTTACTGTAAAGTACATTTGGCAAGAGAATTTCAAAATTGTGTGTGTAATTTAGGACTTCTTGAAAATTCCAGCTGCAATGAATAAAGACAGTTAGCAATGAACTCGTCAAAAACATAATATACCACCTTACAACATAGAAGAAAAATGGTGCAATATTTTAGTAGCAGTAGCTACTAAAAGCCAAATATCTAGCCAGGGACTCAAAAAGATACATATCTGCAACTTTTTAAACATTGATAGTTGGGTTTATAGAAAAGAAAATAAGTTCTGACATTGACTTTGGGTGCAATGGAACTAGATTGATATTTCATGAAGCATTCCTGCATTTTGGTTTTGTTACCCCAATTAAGAGGAAAAAGGGAACTTTCACACCTCTTTGCAATCTTGATATGGCTTAGTATTGTAGGAATTTAATCACAGAACAAGCTTTTTGGTAAGGTCAGGACTTCTAAGTCCTTCTAAGCATCTGCCTTCTGAAAAGACAATTGAGTTCTAAGTTGCTTCTACCAAAACCAGAAGCAATTGCAATCACCAACTATTTTTTAAAAGTTTTGCTTCTTTCTTTGGTTTCAAACTGGCTAAAATGATTAATTATATATCATGGTGTTTTAATTTTTTATCGGATGATGTTTTGGTTGTTACACACTTGTTTAACAAGTTGTTATACATTGCATACAGACATCACCCTCTTAGCTCTATTTCCCCCTGGCTACAGTCATGTTCGTCCTTGTGTACTCTTCTTCTGCATCCATTACTCTTGTCTTCTTTAGCATACAAAGGCCTAGCTTCAAGACAGGAAAATTGTTTCTACACAGCCTATTGTACAGACTGTTGCATTTTTCTCTGTCCCCTCCTCTCCTACTGTAGAACTCGGGTCGCTGTGTAGCAACAAATGTAAGGAGTAGGGACAGGCAAGGCAGAAAGTGAATGAATATGACAGAACCACAGAATCGTATAGGTTGGAAAAGACCTTTAAGATCATCGAGTCCAACCGTAAACCTAACACTGCCAAGACCACCACTATACCATGTCCCTAAGCACCTCATCCAAACGTCTTTTAAATACCTCCAGGGATGGTGACTCCACCACTTCCCTGGGCAGCCTGTTCCAATGCTTGATAACCCTTTCAGTGAAGAAAAATTTCCTAATATCCAGTCTAAACCTCCCCTGGCACAACTTGAGGCCATTTCCTCTCGTCCTATCACTTGTTACCTGGGAGAAGAGACCAACACCCACCTCTCTACAACCTCCGTTCAGGTAGTTGTAGAGAGCAATAAGGTCTCCCCTCAGCCTCCTTTTCTCCAGGCTAAACAACCCCAGTTCCCTCAGCCACTCCTCATCAGACTTGTGCTCCAGACCCTTCACCAGCTTCGTTGCCCTTCTCTGGACACACTCCAGCACCTCAATGTCTCTCTTGTAGTGGGGGGCCCAAAACTGAACACAGGATTCGAGGTGCGGCCTCACCAGCGCCGAGTACAGGGGCACCATCACTGCCCTACTCCTGCTGGCCATGCTATTTTTGATACAAGCCAGGATGCCATTGGCTTTCTTGGCCGCCTGGGCACACTGCTGGCTCATATTCAGGCGGCTGTCAACAAACACCCCCAGGTCCTTCTCTGCCAGGCAGCTTTCCAGCCACTCTTCCCCAAGCCTGTAGCGTTGCATGGGGTTGCTGTGGCCCAAGTGCAGGACCTTGCACTTGGCCTTGTTGAACCTCATACAATTGACCTCGGCCCATTGATCCAGCCTGTCCAGGTCCCTCTGCAGAGCCTTCCTACCCTCAAGCAGATCAACACTCCCACACAACTTGGTGTCATCTGCAAACTTACTGAGGGTGCACTTGGTCCATATTTGATCACTCGATTGAATATGACTATAATGTATTGGCAGATTTTTTTAAATACCAAGGATTGATGACTCAGGATGGTTATTTTATTCTTCCATTTCCATGTCCTATCCTTAAGGGAAAACTCAGAGTTACTCTTGCAGTTTTCTTACTTCATTATGTATTCAGTTGAAATGTAAGTGGGAAAGCTCTTTGTTTGGGCTTAAGGCTTAAAAACCCCTCTAAATAATCAGTACTGTTTATAATTAAATAGCCTTTTATACTGGCTGAGAATGGTAAGAACTAGAGTTTTTCTATGATATCGCTCTGACAACTACCTGTAGGTATTTATCTGTACTAAAGGAAAAGGAGAAAGATCTTGACTTCATTGAAGTAAATAAGAGTTCTATCATTCTATAAAATGCAGCCAATGATTCCTCTGCAGAGTTCACAGTAATAGACATCTTCAGGAAGAAGTTAGACTACAGACTGTTTGTCCATACACACTAGGCATTTCTCTAGTGCTAGCTTCCTCTACCAGACTCAAAATGAACTTAAAAAAGAGAGTTCTGGAAGGCTTCTGATAGCTTTCTTGCTGTGGTTCATGTATAAAGACAGCATCTGGGCTCAGTTTCTAAACAGCCTTATAGTCAAAGACACAAGATATTACTTCAGGGATGCATGGTGTCATCCATTCTGTAAGTTACTTTTATGCAAAAAATAAGCATACAAAATGCTTTTTGCTCTAGTTTTTAAAATGTTCACAAAATACACACGGTGAGTCTAATCTTTTAGTTCTTTTCTGTAAGTCATTAATGGAAAAAAAAATTTACAGTCTCAATCATAATTCCAAATTTCTGCAAGTGATATGCCATTTGCATACAAAATCCTTCCTCAGCTGTGACATCACCTCTCTCTAATAAATGTAACCTTGATCTTGATATTAGGCTTAGTATGGAAGTTGCTGGTGGCCTATAATTTTTGTTTCTGACTACCAGCAATTTGTGGAAACAAAATGTTATTTTTACATTTTTAATCTTACTGTTATTGTCTTTAATTATATTAAATGAAATGAAATGAAATGAAATTATATTATATTGGTGTAAATTATCTGCCTTTTAGGCCTCTTTAATGACTGTGGAAGTTAATGGGAGAATTGTGATAGACTTATTTAGGAGACATTAATCAAATACATAATCATAGACATATAAAGGAGACATTAATCAGATACAATAAAGACCTTTCATTAACAAGAATATGAAATACTGAAAGTATTTGGTCCATATAACAGGAGCAACAACAATGAAAAAAATGAAGCACTCGAATTATATTTGGATGTAAAAGAACAAAAATCAAATCTTAAACCCTTTCATAGTTCCTACAACTTTTAAAAGAGCAGATCTTACCTTCAGACAAAGAGAAATAGCAGTGCGTTAATCCCAAGGCATGTTAGCCAAGATTCACTACAGCAGGTGGCTTATTGGATCTATTGTTTGAGTCTAGACCAACATGGAGATTGAAGAGGCATCTGTATCGGCTCAAAGAAAGCAATCAGTCCTTCAGTCAAGAAGACTGTCTCTCTTTAATCTCCCCTTGTCTATAATTACTAATTAGTAACAGAAATTATGCAGCTCTGATGAAGTATTGTCTTGAGCTTTCTTGTGCAACATCACCTTTTAAGAACCTGGTTTAAATATAATTTCCAGGCTCCAGACCCTACTGAATCCTCATTAAAGTGAGTCTCAAGGTCTGGACCAGATAAAACAGGAGCATACTCAACTAAGAGCAAATTGCTATAAAATTGACTTCACATGTTTATGTCTCCACTCCTGGTTGTATAAGAATAGCCCTGATACTGAAACTAAGGACCAATCTGCTCAGCCAAACCATTTAAGCAGCAGATTATTCTAAGTGTCAGCCTGAGTGTAAACCTGAGCAAGGTGTGAGCAGTTTTCCAGCTCAGAGTTCAAGATTTTGGCAAAACAGACGATCACTGTGATGGAACTGTGTAGCTGGTCCCACTCCTGGAGCTTCTTCATTGTATGTATGTCCATGTCCACATGCAAACTTATTACTTATTCAGCTGATTATCATTCCTAAAATTTGAGTTAGTTTTGGCATATTTTATGGAAGAATTACATAACAAGATAGAAAGTTATGCTTTCAGAGCCAGGACTTCTGCTAAACTTCCAGGTGGTGGCTTTTAAATGGAAGCCCTGGTCACCTTATTGCTGGTTCTTGATGCTGCCAGTGACACATTTTCTGACCTATCATATTTTCCACTGGGCTTCAGTTCCTGTAACTCTTGCAGCTCATTTCAGGCTTCGTTGTGGGGGCTCTTCTTAAGGTTTGCTCTTTAATGTGGAAAGAAAAACATGACTCTGGAGGGACTGAAGAACTGGCACCAAGTAGGCAGGCAGAACTAAGGACTGGGTACGTTTTTGTTTCTCGTTCTGGAGTGGCTCAGCGAATATGGCTCAAATGGCATGCAGGGAGATGTTAGGTACTCCTGGAGAAAGGCTGATGCTTCTTACTTCCTCACTACTAATTTTTGTCTCTAGTTTTGACTTCTTTGATTAGTATTTTTTACAGTATTTAAACTCTTGTAGTTACTGATTTTGTGTTTAAATAGGTAACTTTTAAATCTGTTTAAAATCACCTGTGTCAACTCTTTTTTTTCTCACAATCCATCAGAAAAAAAACCCCAAACCTGCTAGCCTAATTCAGATGAAAATTCATTCATGTCAGCAGGAATGAAGCCACCAGAAGTGGACACCAGCAGCAGGTGGAGCAGAGAATTAAGTCTTTCACACACTGACATTTGAATTCCCTGTGACACTACAAGCCAATACCTAGCGTAATCTTTGATTTACTGAGACATGTTAATCTAGTATAATGTTCAACAGTGTGTTAGTAACAGAAGGTTTAACATAATGCTCCAAACAAGTGCCAGATGGGTTTTTGTTTTCTTTGAATATGACAGTTTAAAAGTGGTGATACGCTCCTTTGTAATTATGTTTCATGATTTCCAATATTAGTGGGATATACTGCAGACTTTGATGAAATGGAAAGGGATGGGCAATGTATTTTCACTAGAACCACAGTGTTTGAGAGACTTTAGCAAAAAATATAACATAGACAATGAATCAAGGCTGGTCTTTGATCTATGGAATGTTCAGGTAATTTCTTTTTAGGAAATGTATGTTCTATGAAACTGTTTAAAATATTTGGTGAGTATAATTACCCTATGATACATAAAAGGAAAATTATCTACCATCACTGGGAGTAGAATCATAGAATTATTTAGGTTGGAACGGACCTTTAAGATCATTGAGTCCAACCATAAACCTTGCACTGCCGGGTCCACCACTAAACCATGTCCCTAAGCACCACATCTACACATCTTTTAAATACCTCCAGGGTGGTGACTCCACCACTTCCCTGGGCAGCCTGTTCCAATGCTTGACAACCCTTTCCGTGAAGAATTTTTTCCTAATATCCAATGTAAACCTCCACTGGCACAACTTGAGGCCATTTCCTCTTGTCCTATCGCTTGTTACTTGGAGAAGAGACCGACCCCCACCTCTCTACAACCTCCTTTCAAGTAGTTGTAGAGAGCGATAAGGTCTCCCCTCAGCCTCCTTTCCTCCAGACTAAACAACCCCAGCTCCCTCAGCCACTCCTCATCAGACTTGTGCTCTAGACCCTTCACCAGCTTCGTTGCCCTTCTCTGGACACACCTCAGCACCTCCATGTCTTTCCTGTAGTGAGGGGCCCAAAACTGAACACAGGATTCGAGGTGCGGCCTCACCAGTGCTGAGTACAGGGGGATGATCACTGCCCTAGACCTGCTGGCCACGCTATATCTGATACAAGCCAGGATGCTGTTGGCCTTCTTGGCCACCTGGGCACACTGCTGGCTCACATTCAGCTGGCTGTCGACCAAGACCACCCTTTTCCTCCAGGCAGCTTTCCAGCCACTCTTCCCCAAGCCTGTAGCGTTGCATGGGATTGCTGTGGCCCAAGTGCAGGACCCAGCATTTGGCCTTGTTGAACCTCATACAATTGACCTCGGCCCATCGATCCAGCCTGTCCAGATCCCTCTGTAGAGCCTTCCTACCCTCAAGCAGATCAACACTCCCACACAACTTGGTGTCATCTGTAAACTTACGGAGGGTGCACTTGATCCCCTCATCCAGATCATTGATAAAGATGTTAAACAGGACTGGCCCCAATACTGAGCCCTGGGGACCATTGTGACCGGCCGCCAATTGGATTTAACTCCATTCACCACAACTCTTTGGGCCTGGCCATCCAGCCAGTTTTTTACCCAGTGAAATGTATGCTTGTCCAGGCCATGAGCAGCCAGATTCTCCAGGAGAATGCTGTGGGAAACAGTGTCAAAGGCTTTACTAAAGTCTAGGTAGACAACATCCACAGCCTTTCCCTCCTCCACTGAGCTGGTCACCTTGTCATAGAAGGAGATCAGGTTGGTCAAGCAGGACCTGCCTTTCATAAACCCATGCTGGCCGGGCCTGATCGCCTGGTTGTCCTGTACATGCCATGTGATGGCACTCCAGATGATCTGCTCCATAACCTTCCCCGGCACCGAGGTCAGACTGACAGGTCTGTAGTTCCCCGGGTCCTCCTTCCAGCCTTTCTTGTAGATGGGCTTCACATTTGCTAACCTCCAGTCAACTGGGACTTCCCTGGTTAGCCAGAACTGCTGGTAAATGATGGAAAGTAGCTTGGTGAGCACATCTGCCAGCTCCTTCAGTACCCTTGGGTGGATCCCATCTGGTCCCATAGACTTTTGTGTGTTTGAGTGGTATAGCAGGTCACTAACCATTTCCCCTTGGACTAAGGGGGCTTCATTCTGTTCCTTGTCCTTGTCTTCCAGCTCAGGGGGCTCGGTACCTGGCGAACAACTGATCTTACTATTAAAGACTGAGGCAAAGAAAGCATTAAGTACCTCAGCCTTTTCCTCATCCTTTGTCACTATGTTTCCCCCTGCATCCAATAAAGGATCGAGATTCTCCTTAGCCCTCCTTTTGTTGCTAATGTATTTATAGAAACATTTTAAATTGTCTTTTACAGCAGTAGCCAGATTAAGTTCTAGCTGGGCTTTGACCCTTCTAATTTTCTCCCTGCATAACCTCATTATGTCCTTGTAGTCCTCCTGAGTGGCCTGCCCCTTCTTCCAAGGGTCATAGATTCTCTTTTTTTCCCTGAGTTCCAGCCAAAGCTCTCTGTTCAGCCAGGCCAGTCTTCTTCCCCTCCATCGTGTCTTTCAGCACATGGGGATGGCCTGCTCCTGCACGCTTAAGATTTCCTTCTTGAAGAATGTCCAGCCTTCCTGGCAAGGAAGCCCTTGAGGACAGTACTATATGCAGAGCAGAAGGGGAGTATTTACTGTGACAGTTATCCTTTTATTGTGCAGCTACCCAAAGGCTTTGAGAGAACTTTCTGTTCAGAAGAAATCCAGGCCTAGACACCCTGAAAGTTAGACACCTGTGTTTTCACAGAAAAGTCTCAAATTCTGACTAAATAGGGTTTAAACCTTAGTCATCCACTTTCTGGATGAAAGCACTATGCTGTTATGTAGAAGATGAGAAGAGGAACTTTTTGTTTTAAGATGAAACAATACAAACACCCCACTCTGGGATAGTTTAGTGGAGAATGCTCTGTACACCCCTTTTTCAAGCTGTGCTGCAATGAAAAGAATGCAGGATTCACCAGAATAGAAGCTCAGCATGTAAAAAGGAGCTTGAGATTGTGGCTTAGTGACTTGCAGACTGCTGGACTGGGACAGACTTGTGTTCTTGGCCCTACATCTGCAACTATGAGTTGGTGCTAGAAACTACATTTGCAGGAGCTGAATTTTAGGCTTATAAGCCGCAGCTCTCAGGTATCAACATAGTCTTGCTGAAAAGAGGCACCTAAGTTGCACTGTTGATTAATATGTTTCTGAGATCATGATTTTGGTGTGCTTGGCAGCTAGGTATGAATATAATCCAGTGAGCAAACCCTCCGTTTTTACTGTGTGCTCAGGCTTCTTCGCCCTGTGGTTAAATATGGGAGCACCGGTACTTGAGGTGAGTTTGCTGCCATGAGTTTCATAATAGATTGCAGGTGCAAAAAAATATTTCTAGTGCTGTGCTGTTAAAAACTTAGTAAAGTCTTGAGATTTCTAACCCCTAGGTGTACAATTTTGCTCGCCTGGGGCTTGCTCTGGTGCGAGTAGGGACAGTGGTGACTCTCTATTGCCACCTAGTGCACCAGCCACAACAGAGACAATACATCGCACCATATAGCAGGGCAGAAGGCAAAAGCAAGTGGTTGGTTCTTCCAGAGCAGAAGTCTGATCGTTAATCAGATAGTACGTTTATGGGGTGATAAATACTTTTCTGGGCTTCTGAGACTGCAGGAACTTTCCTGGTACTGGGTGTTTTCAGAGAGAAAAGGGGAAGCAGAAGAGGTGAGACAGGCTCTTCTAGAGAATTCACTATTGCCTAGTGGTTAGGACACTTCCATGGTAGAAGAGCCTTTCTTTGAAAAAGGACTTGAGCCTGTGTGTCCCATAGTCCCAAGAGAGTGCCCTACTCACCAGCCCTGCTGCTCTTCTGGGGTTAGCCTGCTTGTCTCTTTTTAGGTTATGTTCAAGAATTTCACCCTAGAACCAGAACACACAGGTTATCACTTACTTTGTAGAGTGGTCTTCATCAGTATGTTTCAAAGCAAAAAAAAAACCCAAAAAACCCAAAACCTTTTCATAGAAGGGTTTTCCCAACAGGTGGGAAACAGAGATAGACAGGTGCAGGGACTCACCCAAGACAGATTAGGAAGAACACTCCAGGTTCATGAGCCTTGCTCTTCTCTATTAGATAATACCACCTGTATTAGGCACACTCTGTAAAAAATGACAGCACCTGTCCAGCTAACTGCTCCAAAATGACACCATAGTGGCATACTGGTGCTGAGGGATGGAGCAAATAGAAGAGCTAGAGCTATAAAATGAAGCTAGTCAAAATCAAAGCAAACAAAAGGGGGTGGTTGCTGCAATAGGTAGTAAACCTGTGGAACTCCTTAACAGATCTTGCAGATGCAAAAATTTTACCTGTATTCAAGGGAAGGCTGGAAAAGTACTTGAAAGAGACATCAGTTGAAGGTTACTAAACAAACATAACATACTAGGTTCAGGAAATCCTCTGAGCTGGAAGGAATCACAAGTTTAGAGAATGCAGGAGAAGTATCATATCGGGTTGCTCTGTTCTCTTTTTTTTCCTGAGTGCCTGCTTACATCTACAGTTAAAGACAGAGTATGAGGCTAGTTACGCCCTTGGTCTGTACCAACACAACTGCTTTTATGACGAGGACAGTAAGTTTCAGTGACACCATTCAGAAGCACAGCTCCTTCTCGGGCTCCCCTGTTGTGCTGATAGTGAGTGGTGCGATGTGACATGCTCATTCAGGTCCTTGCCAGCCACTCCTCTACACAATCAGCCGGGTTTTGTTGACAAAATGTTTGAAGGGGCAATAGCCATGTTTTGTGTGGCTAGTCACCTGCAACTGAGCTGTATTTTGCAGCAGGCTCAGGGGTGAAGATCCCTTACACCAATGCCCTCACACTGAAGTCAGGATCTTGCCTTCAGGGTAGTGTAGGATGGTGAAAGGTCCCTGTTGTTGCTGAGAGAATGCCTCTGTCTAGGGTACTATTGCTTTTCATGCAGGGAATGAAGCCAAGACATTGACTCTGAGTTCTTACCACTGTGGGCACCAGTGATGGCCCAGCTTCAAAACTGTTGCTGAGTTGCTGGGCACAATCACTGAATAACAACAAAAACAGCCTGTTTTTTTCACTAATCCATGAAAGAAGTTGAGTTTCTTGTATCTGTCAATATATATCAGTTTAATTTTCTTCACTTGAAGTAATCACAGCTGTTGATTGCTTCAACCAAGGAAGAATAGGAAACCTACATGAACAACTGCAAGTATGAAAACTCATTTACTGCTGACAAAGGGGCTAATATGAAAAGCTGTAAAACACAACAGGTACAATCTAGTGACATCCTATAAATAGCTAGGCAACCTATTGTTGTTAATAACGTATTTTTTTTCAGTCTCCCAACACTATATTGCATTTCATAGAAAAAAGTGAAATATGTAGCATTTTGTAGGATGTTATTTTCTTAAAAAAAAAACCAAAAAACTAAAACTTGATTCAGATCAACTATATAAGACTGGAGTGTAGAAGTGTCCTGGTTTCAGTTGAGATAGAGTTCATTTTCTTTATAGTGGCTGGTATGGGGCTATGTTTTGGATTTGTGCTGAAGACAGTGTTGATAATACAGAGATGTTTTAGTTGTTGCTGTACTAGTCAAGGACTTTTCAGCTTCCCGTGCTCTGCCAGGTGCAGAAGAAGCTGGGAGGGGACACAGCCAGGATAGTTGATCCAAACTGACCAAAGGGCTATTCCATACCATATGACGTCATGCGCAGTATAGAAAGCTGGGGAAGAAGGAGGAAGGGGGGACATTTGGAGTGATGGCATTTGTCTTCCCAAGTAACCATTACGCGTGATGGAGCCCTGCTTTCCCGGAGATGGCTGAACACCTGCCTGACCATGGGAAGTAGTGAATTAATTCCTTGCTTTGCTTGCGTGTGCGGCTTTTGCTTTCCCTATTAAACTGTTTTTATCTCAACCCTCAAGTTTTCTTACTTTTGCTCTTCCGATTCTCTCCCCCATCCCACCGAGGGGGAGTGAGCGAGCGGCTGCGTGGTGCTTAGCTGCCGGCTGGGGCTAAACCACGACAGTCCTTTTTGGCGCCCAACGTGGGGCACGAAGGGTTTGAGATAATGACAGATTTGATTGGAATGTGCCAGATATAATTTATAGCTGTTATTGCTGTTTAGCTATTAATCAGCAAGCTTCTGTGCTTGCCATAGGCTTGCTTGCCTTACTGTATGTTAGAGTCTAGGGCTCGTTAGTGGCTGCTTTTTTCTTTTGCTGCCTGCCGTGCTGCTGTACTGCTGATCACCTTACTCTGCTGTGCCTGGGAACATTTTGATAACAGCAATGGCCTTGCGCCTGGGCTGGCAGATGGCCAGGGCATCGCTGCTGTTTCTGTGCTGCTGTACTGGACAGGCTGGAACTCCGCTGTGAACTTGAGTCGAAGGGACTGTGACCTGTGGATGAATCCACGTGGGAGCAGGACACCCCGAAGCGTCTGTGCCCATGGATTAGCCCATGCCAGAGCAGGTACACCTCGAAGCACCTGTGGCTGGGGATGAAGTCCATGCTGCAGCAGGTACACCTCGAAGCACCTGTGGCTGTGGATAAAGTCCATGCTGCAGCAGGTATACCTCGAAGCATCTGTGGCTGTGGATAAAGTCCATGCTGCAGCAGGTACACCTCGAAGCATCTGTGGCTGTGGATGAAGTCCATGCTGCAGCAGGTACACCTTGAAGCATCAGTGGCTGTGCATGAGGCCATGTTGGAGCAAGTTTACTTCTGAAGGTACTACATTCTGTGGATAAGTCCAAGCTGGAGCAGGGGCAAGGGGAGGACTTCATTGCAATGTTAAACCTGATGGTCTGGTCCAAAGGGACCAGGGGTGGAGATTGTAATGGAAATACCTTTAAATTGTTGTATCCCGTGATTTGAGTTGCATGTTGTGGGAATTACTATAGCAGGAACCCCTTGTTGCTAGCCAGGCTAGGAGCAAGGGGAGGAGTTCATTGCAATGTTAAACCCTATAACCTGGCCCAAAAGGACCAGGGGTGGACATTGTAATAGATATACCTTTAAATTGTTGTAACCCATGATTTGAGTTGCATGTTATAGGAATTACTACAGCTGGAACCACCTGAACAAATGGAGGAGAAGCCTTACAAGAAGCAGTGCAAGTGCAGCAGTGACCTGACCTGAGCTGGCTTTGGTCCCCAATAACTCCAAGCAACACACCACCTCTCCTGTCCTGAGTAACAACCATAAGAGATGAAGCCCAAAGTCATGGACTAAATGAACTCAGTGGACATTTTGTGGACATTTATGGACATTTTACAGACATTTTACAGGGGTGGTCCATAGACTAAGGGAATGATATGTGTGTATTATATCAAAGGATGGGAAGGGTGATGGTGGGTAATGAGAATGTATTGAATAGTGTGAGACCTGAGCATGACGTAAATGGTATGGAATAAGGGGTGGATACTGTCCTGGTTTCAGTTGAGATAGAGTTCATTTTCTTTATAGTGGCTGGTATGGGGCTATGTTTTGGATTTGTGCTGAAGACAGTGTTGATAATACAGAGATGTTTTAGTTGTTGCTGTACTAGTCAAGGACTTTTCAGCTTCCCGTGCTCTGCCAGGTGCAGAAGAAGCTGGGAGGGGACACAGCCAGGATAGTTGATCCAAACTGACCAAAGGGCTATTCCATACCATATGACGTCATGCGCAGTATAGAAAGCTGGGGAAGAAGGAGGAAGGGGGGACATTTGGAGTGATGGCATTTGTCTTCCCAAGTAACCATTACGCGTGATGGAGCCCTGCTTTCCCGGAGATGGCTGAACACCTGCCTGACCATGGGAAGTAGTGAATTAATTCCTTGCTTTGCTTGCGTGTGCGGCTTTTGCTTTCCCTATTAAACTGTTTTTATCTCAACCCTCAAGTTTTCTTACTTTTGCTCTTCCGATTCTCTCCCCCATCCCACCGAGGGGGAGTGAGCGAGCGGCTGCGTGGTGCTTAGCTGCCGGCTGGGGCTAAACCACGACAAGAAGCAAAAAAAGTAAGGACATTTCACTGCTAAACACTCTGGACAAAACTTCATTATGATGGCAAAACTTTAATGTCCTGGCAGGCATTAATTTATATTGTGTGAAAGTCTAGCTCATCTTCTGTTACCTTCACTATTACCTTCTATTACCTTCATCTTTGCTACTGTCTTTAGCCTGAATTTGTATCAAAGGAAATTACCTTGGTTTTTTTTCTGTGTTACAGCAACAAAACAGCATTCAGGTCCTTAGAATAACTTATCTTTCACCTTCTTTTAGAAAGAAGGACAGGAAATTGAAGAATGAAAGTAATTTTTTGCAAACAAAACCCATGTTTTGTTTTGTTTTGCTAAGCTGGTTGGTTTGTGTTTTCTTTTTTTTTAATATTCACTAGCAGATTAGTTGAATAAAAAAAAAAAAAAAAACACAACAAAAACAAACCAAAACCAAACCCCAGAACATAAAAGAATTCTATTTTGAAATATAAGGCTCAAGATATTACAGAAGATATTCAAAATATCCAGCAGACATCAAGTGAATAAAATTGGGATTATTGCAGACTATGGGACCTACTCAGCACCAGTTAGCCAAGAGATTTGGTTAGCTACGATAAGGTGCATCTTGTAGCTTTGCCCTGTAGACCCATTTAAACAGAACAGAGCATTTTGACCAGTACATTTGGGATCTCCTCTTATGGAAAAGAAGATATGTGAGTGGTAATTTCCACAGTGATTTACTCAACTGGTCTGCAGGGCTCCAGATGAAGGACTCGCAGCATGTGATAGCTACACGACCAGAAACAAGTACATGCAAAGCATGTACATACAAAGTAGTTACAGCTGCAGAAAGAAATAAAATCTAAGCCCATTATTGCTGCTATGTACTTTTAGGGGTCTATGTGCTTTTAGGGATTCCTACGTTCAACTCCTAGACACAGTGGGGGATCCTAAGATAGTCTTGGAATTCTGTAAAATGGGATCTGATACACTGCAGTAAATATGGGAACATCTAATATGGGGAACACTTAGGTTGACAAGTTGTCAATGCTTCTAACTTTCTCTGGAGTCCCTTCATTATGAGCTTCTTTTCCCTTCTTGTTTCCTATTTCACCAAGGAAGAATATAGATGACACTTGATAAAAGTGGCCATTACAACCTTTCAGTGAGGAAAAGTCTTACCCTTTTTGTTCTGAGCTTTTGGAAGGCCTTATCACTGTACATGCATAGGGAGATGAATGTCTTCAGAAGCTGTTGTCAGTCTGTGCCATCTGCTTCTTTTGGAAACAAGGTCTTAAAGCAAAGTACACTGACATGATTCATCTTATAATGATACTCACAGGTTTGTAAACAGCATGTAAACAGATGAGTAAATAAAATGCTTTTGCAGAAAGTGATTGTGTGTTCCCTTCTAAAGTATTGGCTGGTTTGTGTTTCACCTCAATACAGACAAAGTGTGTAATAATAATTTCCTGAATTAAGGTCTTTTCTGAGAGCCAGTAGAAGCCTTGCAAGATGACTAGACAAAAACTCTGTTCTGGCTGCTCCTGTGAGTCATGATATCGGTGAGATAGTTAGATGAAGGGTGACAGGCATAGGCATATAACCACAGAATCATTTATGTTGGAATGGATCTCTGGAGGTCATTTAGACAACCCTCCCATTGAAGAGGGGTCAACTACAGCAGGTTGTTCAGGGCCGTGTCCAGTCAGGTTCTGACTGTCTCCAGCCATGGAGACTCAACAGCCTCTCTGGGTGACCTGTTCTAATAAGGAACAGGTATACAGGATATTTACTGTTTTCACTAGGGAACAGGGGGAAGATGCTGTTGATTTTGCACTAGATGAGGGCTCTACTTGATCTACTAAATAGCAGAGGGTATCTAAGATCGTACCTGCTTCTATATAGGTACAGAAAAGACATGGTCATTAACAGTGAGCTAGAGTTGCTTGGTCAGAAGAACAGGTCCAAGTGCAGATTAGAACATGCGGGGCTTTGTTTTGTTTATGTTTGTGTCTTCAGATTCCTTGTGGCAGCAGAATCTGAACAGTCTCTGACTGGACATAATGGTCTGAGACCAACAGAGAATCTGGACCAGCAAATATTTACAGACCTGGGGGGTGGAATGTGGAGTGTGGTGAGGGCTGCACAGAAAGAGGGAAAAGGCACCAGATTCTAGCAAAAATATTTTTGGAAACCAATTCCCACTGGTTTGAGCAAGGCCAGAATTTCCCTCCTTATCTAGGTACTCAAATACTAGGTTCAGCTCAGCCAGGCTGCAGAATCTTTTTCCACATATTACTTTGATGATCTTTGAGCACTGTGAACTGCAACTAGCCATTCAGACTGACTCCTTGTGGAAGTCCTAGCTGTGACCCAAGTGAGTGATCTGGTGGCCTGTGGTCCAGAAACAGCAGTGGGTGACTTCTGTCTGCATGAAGTACCAAGTCACACCTCTCTTACTGGGTGAATACACCTGCAAACTGGGACAAATCAATATCATTTTTACTAAATCAGGCTCAAATGGAAATCACTTTTCTCTATATTACATGAGAATGTTGTGTTTGAAGGTCGTGTACTTCACTATTTTGTTTGCTCTCCATAAACAGACCAGATATTCTTGCTTCATATTTAACCAGGAAGCTGACTGTATAGCAAGTTTTACAATCTTTATGGTCCTAGCCTACCAGGTGACTAAAGCGGATTACATTGTTTTGAGATTATCTAACTAAAGGCATAATTACAGGATCTCAAATTAGGCAATTTTTGCTCAACTTTGACACAACAAATATCCAGTGCTGAAATTAGACTCTGGATTGTGTAGTTAATGTTTCATACCTGGGACCATCATCATAGGTAAAATCTTTTAAACTATTTCAACCCGCTTACCAGTAGATCATTTTCTTCTAGGCAAATCACTATGGTTAAACCATCTTTTTACAAGGTCTGCTTCAACATCTGATTAACATTTTACACATTTTGCTTCTAATGACTGCAAAAGAAAGCATAAAAAAAGAAAGGAATATCGTGCTTAACATGAAAACTGATTCAGAAAACAATCTGTCGCCCATGGGGTCTAACCCCACCTTTGAATCTAATAATTATAATTATTTTTGCAGTCATTTTAGAGGTCTCACAGATAGACTTTGTGTCCCCAAGTAGAACTGCTCTATATTTCCACAGCACAACAGTCACTTTCTACCACTATATTTTAAGCCAGTAAATTACCTGGAATATGCCAATGTACTACCTGACTTTCGGCGGGTGACTTTGAATTTTAAATTTTCTTTCTATCATGACCTCTAACGTAACAAGACAAAGGCATATAAGGACACCAGTTCCCTATTAATCAAATAACTGTTGCATTATCTAAGAGTTAGGCCTTTCTATTTAACATAAAGTTCTTTCAATATAGCATTTTCTGTCCGGTGACTGTGCTGATGTAATTAAAAGTGTGAGAATATGTGCTGCTTTGTTTTCTCTTTTGGAAAACTATTTTTATGTTTCAGTTAAGAGTTGGACCTACTGATGCAGAAGATTCATGAGAGTTTACCTCCGAGCTGCTTTCAGTATCATTGTATCTGCAAATACAGAGTTCTGCCAACAAAAACTGTTCTCTTCCTATTACTTATCAAAAGGCTATTTCTTGCTCAACAGATGACATGCAACAAAAGGCACTAATACTACTGCAAACATATTTCCATCTTCACTTGCTTTTCTTATTTGGTCTTTTCCAAACTAGCAATAAAGGAGCAATAAGGGAATGGAAAAACAGTGGCAGTAAGAAATAAAAGGCCACATTAAAGGCATAGGAAATTTACCATCTTCAAACATATGTGCGCCGAAAAAAAAAAGCAAGCTTTTCAGAAATCAGGGATCTCAAAAGTCAAGATGAGTCAAAGCCTACCTATGTGTTGGTAAGCCAGTGCTGTTAATAGAGTTCTGCCCATTATGTCAAATGAAAATCTTTCCACCAGTACTTAGGTTAAAATACAAGTTTTTTACAGCAAATGATGATGTCATGCTGCAGCCTTACAGAATCACTATTTCACTGACTCTCTTGGGTTGGAAGGCACCTCTTGAGATCATCTAGTCCAACCCCTCCTGCTCAAGTAGGGCCAGTGAGAGCAGGTTGCCCACGACTGTGTCCAGTCGGGTTTTCAGTATCTCTAGAGGCGCAGACTCCATAACTCTCTGTGCAACCTGTTCCAGTGTTTAACCATCCACACAGTGAAAAAAGTTTCTTGTGTTCAGATGGAATTTCACGGGCTTTAATTTGTACCCATTACCTCTTGTCTTCTCAGTGGGTACTACTGAGAAGAGTCTGGCTGCTTCTTCTTCACTCCCTTCCACCAAGTATTTATACACATTGATAAGATCCCCCTGAGCCATCTCTTCTCCAGGCTGAACTGTCACAGCTCTCTCAGCTTCTCCTCATATGGGAGATGCTCCAAGCCCCTAGTCACCTTAGTGGCTCTGTAGTGGACTTTACTCCAGTAAGTCCATATCTTTCTTGCACTGGGGAGCCCAGAGCTGGACACAGCACTCCAGGTGTGGCCTTATCAGTGCTGAGGGGAAGGATCACCTTCCTTGGCTTGCTAGAAACACTCTGATGCACCCCAGGAGGCTGTTAGCCTTCTGTGCTGCAAGGGTGCATTGCTAGCTCATGATCAACTTGTTGTCCGCCAGGACCCCCAGGTCCTTTTCTGCCAAGCTGCTTTCCAGCTGGGTGTCCCCCAGCATATATCGGTGCCTGGGGTTGTTCCTTTCCAGGTACAGGACTTCGCACTTCCCTTTGTTGAACTTCATGAAGTTCCTGTCAGCCCATTTCTCCAGCCTGTCCCCGTCCCTCTGAATGGCAGCATGACCTTCTGGTGTATTAGCCACTCCTCCCAGTTTTGTATCATCTGTGAACTCACTGAGGGTACACTCTGCCGCATCATCCAGGTCATTAATGAAGAAGTTAAACAGTATTGGTCCCAGTACTGACTCCTGAGGCACGTTGCTAGTGGCTTGTCCTCCTACTGGACTTTGTGCCACTGGTCACAAGCCCCGGGGCCCAGTCATTCATCCAGTTTTCAATCTACCTCACTGTCCACTTATCTAACCCCTACTTTGTCAGCTAGCCTATAAGGATGTTACAGGAGACAGTGTCAAAAGCTTTACTAAAGTCAAGGTAAACAACATCCAGTGCTCTCCCCTCATCCACCAAGCTAATCACGTCATTGTAGAAGGCTATCAGGTTGGTTTAAGCATGATTTTCCATTTGTAAACCCACGGTGATTACTACCAATCACTTTCTTGTCCTTCGTGTTTTTGGAAATAATTTCCAGGATTAGTTACTCCATCAACTATTCATTACCTTATTAATGAATCAGAAGTGGTACCTTCTTATAGAATCCTGCAATTTTATTGACTGCTTGTCTTCCAACCATTAATTAAGTGTTGTGGTTTAGCTTCAGTTGGCAACTAAGCACCACACAGCCACTTGCTCACCCTCCCCCCCGCCGGTGGGATGGGGGAGAGAATTGGAAGAGCAAAAGTAAGAAAATTCATGGGCTGAGATAAGAACAGTTTAATAACTGGGAAAAAGGGGGGGGGGAAATGTATATAATAATAAATTGTAATGAAAAGGAAAACAACAAAAGAGAGAGAGAGGAACAAAAACTGGGGGGGGGGGGGGGAAGAAGCGATGCAACCACTCACCACCCACCGGCCAATGCCCAGCCCATCCCCGAGCAGCGATCGCTGCCCCCGGCCAACTCCTCCCAGCTTCTATACTGAGCATGATGTCATATGGTATGGAATAGCCCTTGGGCCAGTTTGGATCAATTATCTCGGCTCTGTCCCCTCCCAGCTTCTTGTGCACCTGGCAGAGCAGGGGAAGCTGAAAAGTCCTGGACCAGTGTAAACATTACTTAGCAACAACTAAAACATGAGTGTGTTATCAACATTATTGTAATCCTAAATCCAAAACACAGCACTATACCAGCTACTAGGAAGAAAATTAACTCTATCCCGGCTGAAACCAGGACATGAAGTCAAACTTTGCTTAGGTTATGATATAATTAATCTAAAAAGCAATAGCTGAGAATAAGACACTAATTGGAAACATGTCACATATTCTCATAAGCTGAGGCTACCCACAGGCCTGTAATCCTGTCTTGAAAATAAATTATACATGAAATTTCTGGAAGTGTTGTGGAAGGCATTTCAACTCTTCAAATAAGTTATTTTGGCCTCAGTGGTACTGGCAATGTTTGGGGGTAAAAGAAGGAATATATAGCTGCATCTCTTACGGTTTCCAAAGTACTTATCTCTCAGTCTTTTGCAGATGATTTTTATTTCCATTTCATGAATGAAGCACAGGGGATCTGAAAGAGCATAGCATTTTACTCGGAACAGAATGCATGATCAGCTTTGATGGAGCTTTGAATAGTATAGTTAGCTGGTTTAGTGTAGCTACCAGTTAGTTACCTGGTCAGTTACCTTGTTTAGTGTAGCTACCAGTGAAGTTACCAGTTTTATCTGGTAGTTAGCTACATAGTGTAGTTAGCTGGTTCCTGTAGGAAAGCTTTGGGAAAGATCATCTCTTTGCTTCAAAATGTACACAAGTATTCCTTGTGTAAAGTGATTCACATCTGCTTTTTGTGAATTCTAACTCTGTAGATAATGGAATTAAGCAATTTTGCACATAGGTGTAAAGTGGGGGCTGTTTCTGAACAGCTTGATGCCCGATAAGATCTTTGGCTTGTGAACACTTTGGGAAATCTGTTATTTTCATTTCATGCTTATGTAGGAGTAACGGCATACTGACTCTTTCTGCGTATCTCTGTATTCAGTACAGTGGGTAACACCCAACATTCTTAATAGCTCTTGGATACAAGAAGGATGCAGTCCTTAAGCCTGCACTCAGAATTGTTAACAGCCTCAATGAATGAGGCTAAAAATGCCCTCATCAACAAGTGGGTTCACTTCACAGCAGTACAGTAGCAGTTACTGTGTAGTTTACTACATCAGAAGGGGTTTGCTGAGGTGCTTATAAGAAAATAGAGGAATTAACTTTTACCTGAGAGGCTAAAAAGGATGGCCCTCTATTTTTAAAGGAAAACATGGAAGAAAGTACAAAGGTGTGTTAAAGTTGCATGCTGTCTTGAGTTTGCAGACCAGAAGGTTTGTCTGCGTGAAGATGGAAATTCCAGCTAAGGTGTTGTGTGAAACTTTTCCTCTGTAACAATCCGAAGATTACACCTTGTGCATTCCAGTGAGAAATGCTTGATTTCAAATGAGTATGCTGGAATGCTCAGTCTCTTGAATATAGATTCCCAAGAGTCTTAAGAACCATAAGTTGTAGTTCACAGAAAGGAGGGATGGGATAGCTCCCAGTTGGCACGTAGTGACTACACCACCTGCATGTCTTTACTTGTCTTGAAGTGAAGCAGCATGTTTTAACATAACATCCTTTTACTTGCCAGTAGAAAAGCTGAATAGAGTTGTCTACTTCTAAGAACATCTTTAAAAAGCCCTAAAGACTACAACGTTGATGAACTTCATCATGGGCAGGATCTGTACAGCATGAGTAGCTTGAATAGACACTTTTTTTTTTTTTAATTATGCAGATAATATTCGGTAAGTAGATTACTTTTACTTGAATGAAAAGTAGGAAATAAAAATACCTAGACTGATTAGATTACACATATTCATAGGTGATAGCCATCTGACATAGGGTCCTTTTCCCTATTTGAACTCAAATGAAATGCTGTGTATACTGAGGTAACTGGAAAAATTGCACTGGCTTTAGTATGAGAGGACACTGAGAATTTCAGGCAGGATTTGAGCAAATCTTAGAGACATGAGGATGTCATTTATAGGCCCCTGTCTTTTTTTGCAGTGATATATTTTACAGTTCGATGCTAGCTCTGATCTTATAATTAGTTAACATAATTATATTTACAAGGCTGATGTATTAAGCAGATATTTTTCCTGTTAATCAGACTGCTAGCTCCAGTAGCTGTATGTGGTATTTTCTGACAATTGTTGCCCTCATTGTGCAAATATGGCAATCTAAACCAACAGATGAACACATGCTGTTCTATAGCAGAAAGACGATAATGTTTGTGGAAGTGTCATGTAATATTATCATAATCTTCATACAGGTATTTAAACATTGAAAATGAGCCAAGTCCATAAAAAGCAGCTGAAAAAATTAGTAACTTTGTGAGAAGGGTTATATTTTTTCTTCAGAGATAATTTAAGCAGCATTTATAAAAGTGTGATCAAATATCTCTATAATTAATAAATAATTAAAAAGAATCCCAGCAATCAAGATCCTAGGCTGCTGTTATCTGTTGTCATGTCAAGACATAACTGTTCCATATGCAGCTGTGGAAATGTATGGAAAAGCAATGTCAGGAAAACATCGAGTCTGTGATATAGCTCAGTCCTTATCAGTATTGAGACCAAAAGTAAACCAGAAGATTCCAAAGCAGCTACTGTTGTTAAGGAGGACAATGGAGTTGCACCCACAGTGATTTAGACATATTTCAGTTAGCTTTTACTGGCATGAAATCTGTTTCATGCCTATATCAAGGTGGGAGTTTAAAAACTAGAACAACCACTCAGATTGATTTTTAGGAAGATGAAAATTACCATAGCATTTCTTCCATTCTGCAAAGGAAAAAAAATGTTTTGTTTTATCAGCTCAGGATAACATAGCTGTTTTCATATGTATTCTTGGGACCAAGGCAATGTACTTGACAGTCTACGTCAAGGTACCAACATGTGTTTGTAAAGAATAACTTATGAAGAACTTCTTATGAAGAAGCTAAAATCTGGAGCATATCTTCAGATTTTATGTGAAGATACCGGTACTCGGAATAGGTCTGAATTGGAGTAGGAGTAAAATTTACCCTAGAGGCAGAGAATAGGTTATCATTGATTTAATGAGATGAATGTAGTCTCCTATAACATCCGCAATAGAATGGTTCAAGTCACCTGGTGAATTTATATCTGCTAAGAATAGTTGAAAAAATTAGTCTTTTAAAATGAGCTGTCCGGGCTCTCTGTGAGTAGATGTGGTCTCTTAGCTCTTTGGCTGATTGTGTCAAAGAGCACCATGAATCCTTGAATTGCTTCTGCTGGTCCATCCACGAACAGAGCTTTACTGCAGAGAGGTCACGCCTCATGCAGTCAGTGAGTCCTGCAAAGGAAACGCCAGTCCAGAGTCCAGGAGATAGCTGGCAGCAAAGGGAGTGCTGCTAAGACACATTGGAATTGCCAAACTACCACTGCCAAGAGGTCCTTCGAGTTACCTGTCTCTGAGGGTATGTTTGCGTTGGTTAGTTCAGGGAGATGAAAGGAAACTTATTCATACTCTGAGCTGAAAAAAAAAAAAGCTGTGTGACTGTGTTAGACTTGGACCTATGGAGAGCCTGGGTATGGTGTTGCATCACACTAACATCATCCTTTGGTTTTCCTTTTGCTCAGAACATGGGTAGAGTTAGCTCCATTTACAATAGCTCCATTTACCAAATGGAACAGAACTTAGCTTTTTATTCTAAAATAAAAGTGTCTTGGAGCTGATCTTGGTGATATAATTCCTATTCGCTTATCAATAAACTGATCACTTCCTCTACAGGATAAAAGAAAATTATAGTTTAGAGCTATCATCCAATAAGGTATTGCCGGGTGCTTCAAAAGAGGATACAAAGTACCCTATAGATGTAGAATAACCTACCTCAGATTACAATTTTACCCTAATCCTTAGCTGCTAGAATTTGGTTTACACCTGCCACTAATACATTCCATACTTTCTCCGATTTTTGGTAGCATTAGCCATTATGACTTTGAACACTCAAACTCTTCACAGAATAGCCAGTAGTTCTTTAAATTTACCAAATTCCTAACTTCCACAGTTTACTTAGAGTTTCAGAAGGTGACTTTCATTTTAGTATTCTCCATCTCCAGATTATGCTGAACATGTCCTTGGTCTTGTGTCATGATTCTCTAGATGATGAAAAAAAGATGATTCTAGTCCATCTTCTCTAAGGCTATCCATTTTTTTGTATGCAGTGTCACATAAAGCCGTCTCCTATTGCTTTTGAATAAAATGTTTCTCAGGATTCTCTGGGATGCAGACTGATACAGAAGTTATTTTTCTCCTTTATGATGTTTCTGTATTCCTAAATGCTTCTTTCAATCCCTTTAGGCCAATAATTTCCTTACAAACTTTCTACTTCCAGAATATTTTGAAATTCTATATTCGTTAGATTTCTTCTCAACTAGAACATTCTTAGGTCTCTGATTTTAACTTTTTCCAAATTTACTTGCAAGGTTTACTTCCTTTCACTGAAGGATGCTTCCTTTGTTAAAGTACTTTTCCTAATTTGCAAATGAACAATACTGACTTTTCACTTTGCTCTTCCACTTTTGGAATAATTAACAGGTTAACAAAGTTTAAAGTTATTATTTTATAAATAACTTCGAAGATATATTTTCTCAGCCAGTTACTGTTTGAACCAAGTCTCACAGAAAAGAGGATGGAGTTGGTGATGAACTTACTCTGTTTCCTCTCCAAGAAGAGAATAGAAGTGTAATTAGAAGTATGAGATGAGTCATGGGCACATGACGGAATAATTCTAGAAGTGATGTAGAAAGACTTGGAGTATTGATCATTTGGAGGTATTCTCTGAGAAGAGGTTTCATATCTTCATAGACAGACTTCACCTAAGCATATGGGATAGCAGCTTGCAATCCAAGCTGGCAGAATGAATAAAAAGAACTTGAAATTGAGAGATGGGAAGAGAGCCTGAGAAGGAATCATATAGTTTCTTCATTTAACACCCAGGGCAGGGGGAATTTTGGCTTCAGGAAGGTGGTGGCAACAAACACAGAAAATAGGAGCTCAAAGACTGAGGAGTTCGACTGGAGTGGTAATAAGAAAAGCAGTACAGTTAGTAAAAGAATGCCAGGAACCCATGCAACAAAATAGAGCATCCAAAACCAGTGAGAAATTAAAATCAAACTTCATGGAAATAATTCTGTTAGGATGGAATTGCACCAGTGATCAGAGAAGAGAAATATTAACTGAAAGTTGTACAGTCTTCATAAAAGAAAAAAAAAAAGGAAAAAAAAAAAAGAGAGAGGATGATATCCTGGGTAAAAGCCAAAATTACACTGAGGAAGAGCTGTAAAGGCAATGTGCAGGGAAGGACACAGAAGCCTGCGGTAGGATGAGATCACCTCTGTTTTAGTAGGGAAATACTAATGGAAACAATTTAATGATGGGACACTGCAGCTCCTCATACGTAAAGGAGATAATAAACATACTAGTGGCTGTTGAGTTCTGGACATACACCCAGTAGATTTCTTCAACACAGAGTCTATTTGCCAACAAAGCCCGGCCTTTGTTTTGATTAAGAATAAAGACATCCCTGAAGAGCTTGTGATAGAAAATAAGGTTGTACTCAAAGCAGATGAGATTATTTTGTTTAAATTAGATGGAAGAATAAACAAAGTAGACTTAACTAAGAAGGGGGTTTGCACATTTTGATAAATAAAAGAAGGTAATTAGGAAAGTGAAGTCAGTTGTATTGAGGAGCTTAGGGACTTGAATGCAGAGGAAGCTTGGCATTTCTTCATATTAAAGATACAAAAAAATTATCTGGAACTTGTATCCAAAAGAGGGAAAAAAATATAAGAAAAAGTTCCAGGTCTAGCTGGAGGAAAAGTTGTCTCAGCAAGGATACCAGGGGCAAGAAATGAGGCTAGAAGGAACAGGAAATATGTCCACCAAAGAAAACTGCTAGGGAGAGCAAAAATGGATAAAATGGGAACTGGCAGAAACCTAAACTTAATTGGCTTTGCAAAGACTTCTAAAACAAATAAAATGCCCTTTCACCACATTAACAAAAGGAAAAAGCAAAGAGGAGTTACTGGGGGAAGGGGAATCTGAAAATCAACTTAAAACAGCTGCTGATCTGAAGAAACATTTTGCTACAGTTTTTATTAAGGACAATAATGGTGGGCTTGGGGACAAGACAGGCTGGCAGATGAGGAGTTACTGTATCTACAATAAAGCAAAAATGTCGAGATTGAATACACTTGATAGCAGGAATTTTTTAACATGTTATCTCAGATATGGTGTCATAGGTTCTGAAAGGACAGAGAGCTACGTGTGGGACCTGTAGAAAGGGGCCAAATGTGTTCTCTGGTCCTCACTGCCAGTAGGGAAGTGCTGATTCCTCTCAGGCTGTAGCACAGAGCTTGGCTCCTGAAGAGCAGTTTTGCCATGACTTGCCTGCACCTGTGGTGCTCCCACACTTTAGTACCCATTTCCTCCTCCCTTGCTATGGTGCTGGCACAACTGCTGTTTCTTTTTGCAGGAATGGTGCTAGTAATAAGTCAGAAAAACAATTTGGGAGTGATAAGAAAACTAAAACAGTGTTAGCCACCCCTGGAAGATCCATTTGTCTACCATAGAGTATGTGCTAACATAGCACTTGTATTTAAGGTGGTGAATCAACTGCAAAAGATGAATGAATCAAGAAATCTTAGGGTTTCTTAATCTCATTTTAATTGTAGGCAAGGCTGCAGAAACAAATTTGGAAGGAAAGGAAAATTAAAGATGCAGGTAAAGACAAATGGAATAAAATTCAATGTGAGCTTATACAAAGTGGCTGTACCAACTAATCTGATAATCTTTATTTAATAAAAGCTAGACTTCGACTTTCTGTACCTGGGAGATTGCTCTAAACTGATCTAGCCTTGGAAGCACGTATGCTAGGGTACTACACACAGTCTGTTGCTACCACTGCCTGGATGGTGATGAAAGAAAATTGTTGGACCAGAGGGAGGTAACCTACATTGAACTAATTTTTTCTGATTCAGAAGTATTATGTCATAAAACACAAAGAGAACTAATGAAATTTTGTGATAATACGAAGTTGAGAGCCCACATTGTTACAGGGAAATGTCAAGATCTTTTTTTCTTTGAGGACTGAAAGAGCAGAAAGTGGATAGAGTATAATAGCATGAGGTATGAGGTCAGGTACTGAAGGAATAATAATTGTGTGGACTGAAAATACAGAAGAAAAAGAAGAGCTGCATTAGCAAGTGACTGCACCAAGAAGAGTCATCTATATGATGCTATTACCTAAAAGAAAAACGTGGCTCCAAGGCATATCAGGTCCATTCTATCCATCCAGGAAAGGACAGAACAGAATAGAATGTTAATATTATTTTCTTTATGCTATTGGTGGTACTTCACGTGCATTACTGTGAAAAGGTCAATTTTCTCTTCTTCAGGAAAGATTAATTCAGCTGGGATAGGTGAACTAAAAGGCCTAAAACAATCAGGGAAATTAAGAGCCTGGTTAATTAGAGGAAACTGAAAGTGTTTGACTTGTTAACCATAGAAAAACAAAGGTTGAGAGGTAAATACGTGTTTATTCCCATTAATATGGCACAAGAGTTCTCATCAGGTAGAGAAATGATCCATCCAAGTTAAATGACAATTACAGTTTTACCAATAAAAATATCCACTATAATTAGCAACTAACAAGCACAAAGTTCAAATAAAAAAATGTTTGAACCATGGTATTATTATAAAGAGAAAGAAGAGCTTTATTTTAAGTGTTAGGTTCGATGAACTTTTGTGAATGTTGAAGTCATATTCCTATGAATTTCTTAGTATTGGGCAGCTTCAAGGCTAGAGATCCTGAATGTGAGAGAGAATGTGAAGGCCAAACACACACAATCCCAGGGCTAAGAAGTCAGGAGTACAAAAGTTCTGCTAAGCATGGTCCTAGCTGGAACCATAAAGAGTGGGATCTCACCCTCTGCTCATCAAAATGTATTCTTGTCAGCATCACTGGTTATATTAAAAGACAATTTCGCCAGGCAGTTTCAAGACCCAGGAAGCGTATTGAACATTTCAGTTGTATTGGTATATTTTAAATTTTTTTTAATGTCAGTCTTATTTGGATCAATATGATCTCTTGGAGGACAGATGGCGAGGAGGAGGAAAATGTGCAAATTTAAAAATAGAACTTGACAAGTTACGAGAAGATTACATGATGACTTCTGACTTCATATGTTGATTTCTTCTCACCTAAATGTAGGTGACTACACTGAGATAGTCCCTCTTCATTCACTTTGTTTTTAGTGGAGAGAAATAAAACACTTTTATGGGCCGAATCATGTCATCCTAATGCAGATGTCAAAAATAAGTTAGATTAACTATGCCCTAAAAATGCTTATTGTTCTCCATAGATTATAAAGGGAGCCCAAGGGAAGAAGTTCAGAAACAGATACCTCCACTGTAGTCTTCTAAGAGATGAATTCCACCCCAGGAGAAAACTGTCCTCTATCCCAGTGAACGGAATAATAATTGGGGAGGAATAAAGGAAAGAGAACTGGTGTGGCCAAAGTGAAGAAGAGTAACTGCAAACAGCATATAACAATGGAGAAAACATACCCTCAGCTATATTACAGAGATGTGGAGTGAAGGCTACGGAAAGGTGAATAGCATGGAGAAAGAGTACAAGACTTGGTTATATTGCTGAATATTTTTATTTAGTAGACAGGCAAGTACCAAAATGACAATTCTATGTGCAGAAATGTTTTATTTTGTATGGATGTACGTCTGAGAATTATTGTCCATCTCTACAGCCACACACACATTAGATAAAACTAAACATGCAAATACACCCATGTTCTTACAGGTAAAATAAACAGGAATTTTGATTTAATCTGTGTTGCAACAGCACCTTGCCATTCAAATTGAAATCAGGGTCTCATAGTGCTGTGTTAGCTGTTATATATAGAAAGAAAAATAGTGGAGACAGTGAAGAGGGTTGACACAATGCACTAAAAATATCACTTTCTGCTAATGTATTCTTTGGCAATGCACCAAGGTTAATATTAGGCCTTCTGCCAAAAGTCAAAGAGTCCCAAGTCCTCACTACTCTTTGAAATTATATTGAGTTAATGTGCCTAATTCTCACCTCTCGCTGATTTTATGCTGGCTTTAAATCCAATGAAATAAAAATGTTTTGCTTTATCTCCCTCCTGTGGGAGATGCCTTGCCAGTTCTCACCTTCTGAAGTGCTTCCTACTGCATTCTTACCCCAGCTCATAATGTTATGGTTATAGCTATGGCTATAGAAATGGATCCTGAAATTCTTAAAAGCATCTAGTGGTTTTGATTGACTTGATGCACCTTCAGGATACTTGACCATCCAGCAGTGGTTGTTCAGCACATGTAAACTTTAGCACTTCAAAAGTTTAGCACTTTAAAAGCTGCCTTCAACTGGGCATACTTAATTGAAGACATGCAAAATCAATAGTCGCTTTTGAAAATTTGGAACACATTTGATATTTCAAGTAGAAAACCAGGCTAATTTATTTTATTATTCCCATATACAAAGTTTTATTTAATTTTGTAGTGTGTTGGACAAAGTTACTACCTTCCCAAATTAGAAATGACAAAAGCATTAATTTCTGTAAATTTAGTCACTTTTAGAGATCAGAAGTTGCTCGGCCTCTCCCAGAAAGACTGGGTGCAGTTATGTAAGAAGACAAGCATGTTGATTCATACCAATTATGCTATGCATTACTTGGAAGAGCCTTCACAAATTTTCCCCTCCTCCTTCAAAAACAAATCTAAATGTGGGAAAGAGGCTTCTGTATGCTATGAAACAATCCTTCTGTTGTAAGGCTGGCAAAATTCCCACTCTTTAAGGAGTGAATAAGCAATCTCTAAAAGTACCAATCCTACCCATTCTCCATTTCCCTCCTGCTGAGCATAATACTTACCAACATAAAGGCTAATGGGTCATTTTATTTCACTCCATTCTTGTGCCTCATATAACAACATTAAAATAAATTTGCTTTTGATCACACTTTAAGGGAGAGTGATGCATAATTACATTGTTTGCAATTATCAGATTTCTCTGTAAAGCCTAGGTCAGAATAGTGTTGATAAATCCTGGAAATATGCTAAAGCCCTGTTTTGCTTTCTGAAGGGAAGATTACTATTTGTACTAGAGAAGTGGGCAGAGCTGCTTAATTTATTCCTCATACACCTGTGGCTTATTTGAAGTCCCAAACTCTCATCCCTATCCAAGAAAATCTCTCATTAGCTTCTTCAAAGGGAATTGAGTGTTCATGGTGCTATAGCTCTTCTTTTTTTCTTTGGTCATCTGGATGCCCTGTCTCTTGTCACAACCGTTCCACTAGCTTCATCTCTCTCTGACATCCCTTATTACAAGTCTAACTCCTTTCATGCCATTTTTCCTCACTGTTTCACTTTCTACCACATCCGCTCCCCTTGTGAGTATGAACATGTTGTTTCTGGATTGCTCAGAAAGGAAAACCTGTAAGTCCACTTGCTTGTCCGTCTTATTTCCTTGTCAGACGCTAAGGGCTCCCAAGCACTGCCTTAGCTCTCCACCACCTCCCCATTCCCTCCATCACTCCACCCACATCAGTTTGCAGTCCTCTTCCACTCTGCTCCCTCCTTAATAAATTTTCTCTGAAAAGACCTCTGTGGATGTTTACCGAACTATCCTCTTTCAGCTTCATCCCCAAGGGCCATCTTTCCCTGATGGAAAAGTAAGAACTGGCAATTTAAAAGGTATAGGACAAGAGGAAACTGCCTCAAGTTGTGCCAGGGGAGGTTTAGATTGCATATTAGGAAAAATCTCTTCACCAAAAGGGTTGTCAAGCATTGGAACAGGCTGCCCAGGGAAGTGGTGGAGTCACCATCCCTGGAGGTATTTAAAAGACGTGTAGATGTGGTGCTTAGGGACATGGTGTAGTGGTGGACTTGGCAGTGTTAGGTTTACGGTTGGACTTGATGATCTTAAAGGTCTTTTCCAGCCTAAACGATTCTATGATCCTATGATTTAACTTTATGAAGATCACGCAGAAGGAACTCCCTGCTGTTCTTCATGGTACTTAACAAAGATGAAGAGATCCTTGGGACAGGGTCAGTGATATCACATTAAGGATGATCCTAGAAGGAGATCAATTAGTAGGTATTTGAATTAGATAAGAAGACCACGTCTTATTTCAACAGTCTTAGGACGCCACAGAGCACTTTGATCAGGATCTTGAAACTTACTCTTCCAGGCACCACTCTCTTCCAGTCCGAACCCTCCTCGCTGCTGTCGTTCGAAACGGCTCAGAAGAGAGCCCCTCTCCTGCTCCCCCCTCGGCCGGGGTTTGATGCCTCGGGCCGGCCGCGCTCTCCGGCGAGAGCCTGTTCGCGGGGCGCTCGCCTCCGCGGAGCCCAGGCGCCAATCCCCGCGGGAACGCGCCTTCCCCCGGCGCCGAGGGGCCGGGAGGGCGCCGGTGGCTCACGGGGGCTCCCTGCCCCGCCGCGGCCGTGCGCCCAGCTCCGCTCGGCTCGGCCGGCCCGGCGCTGCTCGGCGACCGCGGCCCCGGCTCAGGGAACGGAGGGCTCCGGCTCCCGGCGCTGCGGGCTACCGGGAGGGTGCCACCTACCCCGGCTCGGCACCGGGTAAGGCTTTACCGACCTCGGCACGGCTCTGCTACTCTCAGCAGCGGCTTGGCTCCCTTGAATGTACAGCCCAAGTACACGCCAAAGGACCGTGCCCGGTGCCCCGAGCAGCTCCCTCCCTATTTCTTCCCTTGCTCTCCCAAACCACGCTTTCAGACGTCCTCACGTTTGGCGCTGCTCCGTGGGGTGTGATTGCTCAGCCCCACGTAAAGGGGGGCATCCCCCGTATGCAGTTAGACGTGCAAGGATTAGGGAGAGGAAGTCTCATCCCTCTATAAACTGCTTCTGTTCCGAAGCATCTTTTAATTTAAGGGCGAATGACTACCTATTTCCAGTTAGCTCCATTTCCAGGAGCTCTAGTCACTACACGTGAAACACGATAGCGCTCGGGCAGCGACACCCGTTAAAAAAAACCCCACAAACAAACACCACCCGGGAGAAGCAGGTCAGCAGTTCTCCCTCCTGCCCCGCTGCCTCTTGGGTGTGAAGCTGGACCGATGCGATACAGAGCGCGGTGGCTCCGAGAGCGCAGGGGATGCTGTGCACCTGACCTGCCTCAGCCCTCGGCAAAGTGTTGTTACTCCGACCTGCGAGCACATGGCAAAAGGATGGCACTCCAGACCCGAAGAAGCGATCAGTCTGGGGAACTGCACCAGTTATGAGAATTTTAGTAGATACACCACTATTTCGGGGGTAGCACCTTATGCTACACCAATACCCAACAGCCAGCCGAGTGCAGGTGAGCGAGCAGCAGCCTAACTCCGCGCATCAGGTAACAACCGGCAGCATCAACAGGGTGGGGGGGAGAGAGTACCCGCATGCAGGGGGACATAACGTGAATTAGGTTAAGAAGTTGGCCGGGTGGCAAACCCGAGAAGTTGGTGCTAGCTACAGAGTTTTGTAGTCTGAGACACCTGTAAGTAGCCCCGAAAAGACGAGAAGAGAAAGCGAGTAAGTTTAGCAAATAAAACACGCAGAGCCACATTTGAGCACACACGAAGAAAAACTATAGACAGGATTGAAGAAAAACACCCCACTTTATTTGCTGCTTTCTGGTTGAAGGATATTCAGTGAGAAGACAAGAGGAAAGACGATTTCATGGAAGATTATCGTGAACTCCGATGAAGACTCCGGAGCGTGGGCTGAGCCGCTTTCCCACACATGCACAGCACCTCACCTTCAGAAGTACTCTTAAGCAAGTTTTAAAGTTCCTTCTTTCTTCCTCCGACCGTTTGGGGCACGCTCTTTGCCGCCGGTATTTTAATCGGATAGCACCGATTCCCCTCATCACTGGCTCCATAGAGACTACACAATGCCTCATTAAGAGCCACTTAATGACCCGCATTCCCCCCTTAAGGGCTAGGGCAGGACAGAGCACAGGCTAAGGGGAGCGCTGGGGCAGCGTGCTAGGCAGGACTGCCACAGGACTGAGCGGCTGGGGGTCCCTGCACACACTGCAGGGCAAGCACGGATAGAGGGGGACTCTTTGGTCCCCGCCTTTAGCAGGCGGCCCGCCCGGACTCCCCAGGCAGGCTGGCCTCCTCAGGGCAGCTCGAAGCGGGACCGGGGTGCCCGTGGGGCTCTGCGCGCTCGTTGCCACCTGCCGCCGCCGGGGCGGGTGCCGGGGCTCGAGCCCTTACCTGAGTTCCTGAGCTTGCGGTTCTTGAAGACGGAGACGATGACCAGCAGGTTGCCCAAGATGTCCACCACGGTGGTGAAGATCAGCACGCTGGAGAGCACCGTCACCACCCAGGCGGGCCGCGGGGCACCCGCCGCCTCCCGCTCCGCCGAGCCGAAGTGGCCTCGCCCGCCCGGGTCGCAGCAGTTCCTCAGGGAGCCATTCTCCAGCATCGCTGATACCCAGCCCCAGTCCCCTGCGCTCCGGCCGCTGCCCCAGCAGCGGCGCGGCGACCCCGCTGACTGGCCGGCCGGGAGGGCGGGAAGGCTTTTAACGGCCGCGCCGGGCGCGCCGCGGAGCTGCGGGGCGGGGCTAGCGCCCCCCGGAGGCGGGACGGGAAAGCCCGGGGGCGGGCACTTCGCCTGGGCCCCGCCCCCGGCCCCGCCCCGCCCCGCGCGCCGCGGCTATGAGGGTGGGGGGGCGGGGGCGGCTGGCGGGAGCGGCGGCCCTTGGCGCCGTGCGGGGATCCCCGGCGGGCGGGAGGGCGGGAGGCCGCCTCTCGGTGCTGAGGGGCGGGAGGCGGCGGCGGCAGAGCAGGGAGGTGCCGGGGCGGGGACAGCGCCCACGGGCAGCGGAGGCGGCCGTGCTCGGTCATCCCCGGTGACGGCTTGCGTGGCTGGAGAGCCCGGGGGAGCCGGCGAAGGGCCGGGCGGGGGCGCCCGGCGGCGAAGCCCCTCTCCCTCAGCGCCTCTCCCCGCAGCAGCCCTGGCCCCGCCCGGCTGCAGGCGGCTTCCCTCCGCCGGGATCAGTCGCAAACCTCCACCTTCCGCGGCGGGGAAACGTGTTTATTTCTGAGGCTCGGTCCGGTGTGTTCCCGGCAGTGCAAGGCCGGGGAATCCCCTTCCCCTCACCGCCTCCAGATGCTCGGTGCGCCCAGACGGGTTTTTCTCATGCATTCCTTCCTTTAGTCTGGGCTACAGATCTGAAAAAGTTTTACACTTCATTGCCGTGGCCTTGTGCTTCGCGTTTGAACAAAACAGTCTGTAGTCTGTCACGTCAGACTGTCGTGGTTTAACCGCAGCCGGCAACTAAGCCCCACACAGCCGCTTGCTCACTCCCCCCGTGGTGGGATGGGGGAGACAATTGGAACAGTAAAAGTCAGAAAACTCGTGGGCCGAGATAAAGGCAGTTTAACAGGTAAAGCAAAAGCCACGCACGCAAGCAAAGCAAAAGAAGGAATTCATTCACTCCTTCCCATGGGCAGGCAGGTGTTCAGCCATCTCCAGGAAAGCAGGGCTCCATCATGTGTAATGGTGAAGACAAACGCCATCACTCTGAATGTCCCCCCTTCCTTCATCTTCCCCCAGCTTTCTATGCTGAGCATGACGCCATATGGTATGGAATAGCCCTTTGGCCAGTTGGGGTCAGCTGTCCCGGCTGTGTCCCCTCCCAACTCCTTGTGCACCCCCAGCCTACTCGCTGGTGGGGTGGGGTGAGAAGCAGCAAAGGCCTTGACCCTGTGTCAGCACTGCTCAGCAATAACGAAAACATCCTTGTATTATCAACACTGTTTTCAGCACAAATCCAAAACATAGCCCCAGATTAGGTACTATGAAGAAAATTAACTCTATCCCAGCCAAAACCAGCACACAGATCAAAACTAAGGACGATGCCTGTAGGGAGATAACTGCAAAAGTCATGGACAGGACATGCTCCAAACCAATGTCAACTTTGGAAAATGTGTGCATTTCAGAGGTTTTTCCTTTCAAGCAGCAGGAGTAGACAGCAGGGCATTGATGGACTTCATTCTGAAATTGTTTGAAACATATAGCTTCATTTGGGATCCCAAAGAGACAGATGCCATATGCTCACTTGCATTAAATAAATAAGATGCATGCAACAAAGGAGGGCAGACCCTGCTTGTCTCGGTGCCTGGCTTCCAGCACGGCTGGCACAGTTACCAGGTGCCACTGACAGTGTATCAGTGGGTTCCCATGGCATGTGCTGACAATTAGGGCTGCTCACAGCAGACATAACTCGGAAGGGTTTTGTGTCCTACTTTGCATTGTTTTCAGGCCAACCAGGCCACACTGGATCGTTGTCCTGCTTCCAGGTTTTGCCCCACTTTTGAGAATGATGCAGGAGCTACACCTGCAGAAGAGGTTACTGTGTAGCTGTATTCTTCGTCTTTGTGTCTGCTCAGCGCAGAGGAAGGTATGCCCCAGAGTTTTTCAAGAATTAGATCTTGAGATAGCCTGCCTCGCTGAGTTAATCTGGAAAAACAGGGCAAGTTTCTGTCCTTTCTAATAGCAAACAACTTTTTATGGCACATGGCTTCTTTGAGACTTACCTCTACACAAATGTGCACTGGTGTAATCAAAATACTACAAATTATTGTGTGGACTTCTTTTTCCAAATTAGAAATAGTTTATTGTTGTCCAATTTAAACGTATTCCTAATCAATTTTAGATACACTAAAATAGTCCTGGTTGGAACAAACATAAAAGTGTACATGTGGATTTTTGCACCAGTCTTATTTACACTGATTTAAAAAAAATCATCATACCTCAGATGCTTTCTGTTTAATGTAGGCAGTATGTAAGGCATCATGATCCTTTTCAAACTACAGACGGAGTTATCATGGCTTCATGGCTTGAACCAAAGAAGGACTGTCTTCTGGGAATTATCACTCTGAATAGTTATTTTGCAGTTCTGCCATAAGAAAGTAATGATTGCACACTTGACAGAACAGGCTCGTTCTTGATGGAAGCAAAAGTTTACCTGATTTTGCTTTTTCTTTCTCCAGAAGTTTAAAAGGCAGTTTACCCAAGGAAGTGCCTATTTTCTGTATTCATCAGTGTAAAGAAGGATTTTTCTCCAGTGTAGAATAATCTACCTTTAAGAAGAGCTTTTGCGTTACAGTGTCTCCCTTTATCTACCTCTGTTCCAATTTCCTCTTTCAGAAAGCTGGTATCCTCACTGCCTGTTATCGATGTACTACTCTAGTCTTATCGACTTATTATGGAAAACTTACAGATATTATCATTTATTTTCATGCCTCGGGCTCTTTCTGGGCATCTTTCCAGAGTCTGTATAAGTGCTTTTGGGAGAAATGTACCATTTTGTTGTCTGTTATTACTACAGGATTTATCTTTAAATGTTTGTCAAAAGCTTAAACCGTCCCTGAGCATAAATGTGACTTTTCAAGATAGGCTTTGCTCCTGGCATTCTCCAGGTTTGCAGTTCGTCCACACAATGCTATGTATTTTCCCTGCCACACACAATTGTTATGTATCGTCACTCATTTTGTTTTATAGCTCCCAAAAGTGTGCCAAGTGATTTAGAGAAAAATGAGAAAGCTTTGGCCTGAACTTGGCCTGAACTACGAACCTGCTACAAAATGTGAAATAAAATAAGTGTTGCTGGCTTTGTAACAACAGTCTGTCTTTTGTGGCTGCACTGGCATTTGACAGTAGGAAAACAAGTATGTAGGAATCAAAATGGTAGCCTTTCTGCCTCAGCAACCTGTAAAGAGCAGGTTCTTCATCTGATCGAATTCCCACTCTCTTCATTTATACCAGTAACATAGGTCTGAATTATTATTTAGAGTTATCTATAAAAGGATAAGTTATGAATGTTAATCGTATTTGCTTTTTAAAATGATTGATTAAGCTTTGTTAAACGATCTATGGATGTTTTTACTCAGCTTTTTAGTAGCCTTATTTCAAATTAACTGAATTCTCTTTGAAAGTGAAATGCGTGTTTAAGCCTATTGATTGTTATTGTTAATATGAAATAACTCATTGTTGCAGAAAGCACTCCATCTCAAAGAAAAGGGTATATTTGTCACAGCTGGATTTTTAAGACCTTTTTATTTTTAAGTTTTGGGAAATTTTCTTCTAATTCTATGTCTAGGAAAAGTAACTGTTCTGTGATTCTTTTTGAAAGCAATCTAAGTTTTCTAAGGCAATCTATATTTGTGTTGCAGGATACGACCAGGAATTGCCTGGATGGTGGAACAATCAAATATTCTATGCATCGCTCTGCTGCCGGAGGCTGTACTCTCATTTGTCTTTTTTTTTTTTTCATTCTGAAGATAAATGGCTGCTTCCTAGAGATGTGTTCATACACTTTGTTTTCTGTGTTTTGTTGATTCGATTTTCTGAAGGGACTTATCTTTAATTGGTCACAGAAGTCAAAACTCTTCATAAGCATGAATGAAATTTCAGGACAGAGGTTCCCATTGGTGAAATCTCTTGAATTTGGGGTATTCCAGTAGAACAGAAGAAGAAATTATGTCTCTTCTATGTTTGTTATGTCAGCACAAATGTCTACAAGAAGCACGCATTTCTACAAGACCAAAGGGCACTTAGAGGTAAAATACACAGTCTCCAAATAATGTTGCTTCTTCTAACTGTCTCAGTTTTGAGTTGACTGTTTTCACAGTGTACACCATGGCAGAGGCTGGAGTTTGGACTTCTGTACCTCTTCCATTTCTATCCAGGTCTGACTTTTTAAAATAGTTCTCTATAGATTTTTGAGTCATCTCGAGCCCAAGTACCATTGTTTAAATGAAAGCCCATTTGCCTGTCCACTGCTGTCACAAGCCTGTACAGAAAAGTTGTATCTTGCTTAATAAAGAAGAGTCTATCTTCTCTGCAGAAACAGAAGATCCACTTACTAACATTTTCCAGTCTGAGTTTCATCTTTTCCCTGTGCAATGTTAATATTTTTTTAGGTAGAAATTGAAGGCCTAGGGGGGGGAAGGGTTATTTTGTTGTTCATAATTTTCCAGCCCCTTTCTCCTGCTGGAAATTGCCCATAAAATTAGATCTGTCATCTAATTCTCAATGACATATTAGTATTTTAGTCATATTGAATTTCCATGGCACACAAGAGGATCCTATTGCTGCAAACTGTCAATAAAAAGAGTCACCTGGTTTTGAAACTTTAATCTAAATAGATTGGGCAAAACAAAGATGGGGAGTGTGAAGGGATTTAGGTTGGGTACATCTCAGCCTAAGAGAGAGATACCTGCTTCCAAAGGACAGTGTACTTTTCGTTATACTGTCGTCATTGGGTAGGTGTTGAAGATAGGTGGAATAGATAACCTTGTGCATGTCTTTCTGCCGAAACTGAAGAGGAGCTTTGATGACTAGCTTAGACCAGATACTTCAGTGTTAGGTGATTAAAGGTGACTCTTGCTTGCTGAAGATTACTCCAAGGAGTTATAGCAGGGCTGAAACTAAACCTCAATCTCCTGATTCGGATTCAGTGTCAACATTTCAAAGCTGTCCTATCTCTAAACATGATCACCTATTCCTCCTTCCCTATTCTTTAGTGTAAGTAGACATATATTTATGTATAAAATATATATATACACTTTCTATACTATATATATATAAACACACTTTCTGTGTATACTTGTATACAGCCTACTGTTGCTATTCCACTCCTGGGACTGTTCTGCCAATTTGTGTCTTGGTCTTCTAACATGTAAGCGCTAGGCTGGAATGGAAGAAACTGATTTTCATTCATGACCCAAACTAATATTTGAACTTACATTTTTCAGGGGTGAAAGGCTAATTCCATAATCCCCCATAACCCTTTGACTAATCCTTTTTAAGATGGAAAAGAGAGCCAGAAGAAAATAATTGGTTTATATTATTAAAGGGAGCTACCACAATCCCTTGCTCATGTAGCATTCAGGTGCTGTTATCTCTGTCCTTCAGCTTGTTTTGCAAGCAGCTGCTAGTTTTGTCACAGCCAGAAGGCCAAGATGGGCTGGGGAGGGAGCGTTGCACTGGCAAGCAGGAGGTTCTGAAGTTATAGTGGTGACTGTCCCATGGATGTGCCACAGCACTGGGGATAACTAACTTACTTTCTTTGTCTCTTTTGTCACATTAAAATGAGGCTAAGGACTGTTATGTACTTCTTGGGAGGGAATTGAGAGTTAGTTAATTAATGGTTTAAAATATATTTAATTTTGCTATGCAGCTTATTATCTTTTGTTTAAGTTAATGCAAAGCAGTCATGGATGGCCTAAGCTGCATAAAAACATCCTGTAGTTCTCTGTCAATACCAGCAGTAACAGATGGTCTACTTCACAGGGTTGACCATGAGTTCAACATGAGCTGAAATTTGGAACCAGGGAATAACTGGGTTTGGTGAATCAAACGAGTTCACAACTTAAATACAACTTTTTTATAAAGAAAGGGGTCAAGTTTCATTCTTCACCACCAGTTTCCACCAGTGTTGTCCCAATGACAGTATGAACTGTGCTGTCTTGAGCTCTGTCACAGCGTCAAGGTGTCAGCTGAGATATCAGGTATCACCTGAGATCACTCAGGTGGCTGACGCAATGTGCACAAGACACAGTTACAACTGCCTTTTTCTCAAAGGAGTGGAAGTCTGGCTCTTTCTCTTCTAGCCACCTACTGATTTTCGCAAAACCTCTAGAAGTATAATAACCTCAAGGCCTGAGGCCATGACTCAAATCTGGTGGAATTTAGCAAAAGTTTAAAAGTTGTTGGGAGGGGCTAACAAAAGGACAGATGTGCTAATAGAAGGCCTGATTATCGTAAGTCCCATTTCCATAGGAAGTTTATGTTACAGTGGTCTGGTACTTAGGGCGCTTCCATCTAGACTACCTGGTGCTGTATCCACTTGGTTCTTGTATGCCAGGGAAATAAGGACTGGGACTGGAGCTGGAACATGATGGACTGATGGGAATAAACAGCAAGTCAGACTTGGTGATTGCTTGATTAGAATAGATCACTTTCTGATAACCACCATCACACCGACAAAGTAACATGCTTAGCTGGGTTTGTTTTTCTACTGTTACTTATGATTCAGAGGCAACAGTCTGGCCCTTTCACTCTGGTAGCTAACAAGAGTACCAGTGAGTCAACAGTGGTTGATGGTACAGTGCCATTCAGTTGCAATGTAAGATGGATCACGTCTCTCAGGGCTGGGAGACAGAACAATAGGTCATTGTGTAAATTGGAACTTATTGTCAGGATTCATTGCCTTGCCTGAATAACAAAAGCTGACCCACTGAATTATCTGCCACCCTAGGTATAGCCGCTGTTTGGGGGTAATGCATTTAGAGCCATGCATCTCTCTTCAGTGACAGTCAACATAAAGTCTAAACGCCACTTCAGTTACTGTAATAGTATTTAAGAGAGAAACATTATTGTAGTACCTGAAGTGGTGTAGTGCCTTTGTGATGGTCTTCATTCCAGGTGAGCTTCACCTATTAAAGTCTTTGAGGTGAAGTGTGGTTTTATGGGTATTAAATCATTCACTGCACTAAGTCTTCTACTTAATGTTGAAATTATACATTAGTTTAGGATTTTGGTGTGTCAGTTTCAGAAAGGGTTCAAAAGAATCTCCAACTACTTTTTCATCTAGGGTGCAGTAACAATCATGCTTTTCTTCTGGCATTCTCCTAGCACAAAGGACAAAATCATATGAGAGGACAAAGTTATATTACTATTCATGTATTGACTGGAATTCACTAACTGGACAAAATGCCTGGAGGTATATTTGTGGAAGTGGCTCAGAATTGTTTTTTAACTCAGTATGATTATTAACTCAAACAGTGAAAAATGAAATACTGCCAGACTTGGTATTGCTGATATGGAGAATATGACTGAAAGCAGAACATCAAAAGAAGAATTCAGGAAGCAGTTTGGAACATGCTGTGGTGGCACTATGTTTAAAACTAACAAAAAGGAAAAAAGTGAGTGTGTCTGGCTTTATGAAGTGAAGCTTGGCTGGCAGTACATGAGGGCTGCATGGGTTATAGAGAAATGGTACAGGACATGGATGAAAATTAGGAAGGGAAGAGACAACAAAACTGGCCTTTTTTTCTAGTTTTGAGTTTTAATTAGTACATTACTGAAAACAGGATACTTGAAAAATGCACTAATATGAAGGAGTAAACAGGTTCATAAAGGGATAGGCTATTTGAACTATTTGACATTTAAGGTTTCACAGAAGGGAAGAAAAAACAAAAACAATTCAAATTTTAAAAGTTAAGGACCTTAAAGTAGCATATAAACAGAAACAGAATATAAATAGTCTTTTTCAGTCAAGGATCTCAGAGGGGCCACATTCAAAAAATCAGTAGGCCACTGAGATATGCAAATTGACAATAAGCGATTCTTTTGGCAGGAGAAGCCTAATAATCATTTCCCCCACTGTTGGCGTGATTCACTTGTGGAACAAGTCTGTCCCTTACAGATAGTAAGTTGTCATCCAAAGCTGTGTCACAGGGTAGCACAAAAAGGGTTGAATTCAGATTTTACCAACCTTAATTTTGCTATTTGTCTGACACTTTCTTCACTTGCAACCTTAAGCTGCAATTTTCTGGAATTTTTTATATGTCATGTCAGAGATTTGCTTTTAAGAAAGAAAACTGAAAATCAAATATTCTGTCATTCAGGATTTATTGACCTTCGTATGGGCTGTCACTGATAGTGAACATTGTATATTAAAATCTTCTCTACACCTCTCTTCCCTTCAAATTAATAAGATAATGGCTAGCCACAATTAGTTGTCATTCTCTTTTTTTCATCAGCATTAAATCAGTCTGAGGCGATTGAGTTTCATGGCCGCTTGCTTTCAGCAGAAGACTGGTGATACTCAGGAATCTGGGTTTCATTCTGGAGTTGGGAAAGGATTTGTTTTTATCGTTCTGACCTTTCAACCTATTTCTTCCATATTTGTTCCCTTCTGCTCTATCCTACCCTGTTCCTCCATATCTGCTCCCTTCTGCTGTATCACGCCTTGTTCCTACTCTAATCTCTTTTCTTCCCCCTCCCTGCATTGTTCCTATTTGCTTTCTCAGACAGTCCTTGTGTCCCCTTTTGGAATCTCTCTTTGAGATCCCAGTACCTCCCTTTCCTCACATGCAGGGAATCTCCTTGCCTAGCAAAGCCTAGTTCTACCATTAAAGTTTTGTCTTACCCTTTTCCCTACTTGTATGGCTTCCCAATCTCACCACCCTTTTCCTGCAGTTCACTATAAATCAGTCTTGCATTTTCTTTCTCCCTTGCTGCTGATCCCTTTTTCTCTCCCCAGGTACCTGTACCTCAAAGGATCTTGTCTTACTGCTTTGTTCACTTTTCATTTATGAAATTCCGGCCTATGCTTCCAGAGCAGGCTGGCCCTTGTACCAGCCTTGCCTGGCAGATTGTCCTAACCTTTTCCTCTCATTATGTCCACCTTTTGACTTGCATTGGATTGATTTTTGTCCTCTCCACACTAAGCAAAGAAAACTTCCTTTGTGTGTTTAAGGGTGTTAGTATGGTTTGAGGCCAATAAGCACACAGGAGATTTTCTGCTTTTGTTTCCAGTCATAAACCCAGTCCAGTCGCTCTTAGGACAGGCATTTCAGGGGAGACCTTTGGAAGAACCTGTAACCTTCTATTGAGCTGTGAACAGTAAGGTCAGTGTGAGTGGTAAGGAGGGGACGAAACATATTCAACCAATCTGTTGAGGTGGCATTTGCAATAGTGACAGAGGGGAGAGTGCAGAATCTCTGCAAGTTTTGGGGGATTCACGTTTTAGTCAGCATTAGAACTTGAGGAAAGCTCATACATACTCAAGGAGAATAATAGGTACAGACAGGGTTGCCCTGTAATTTTGGGGACAGCATGACATTGGCCTAAAATTTGGGTCTGAGCAACTCAGTTCCACAGGATGTGTCAGCAGCTCTTTATGGTGTGGGGGTGTGATGGGGTTCAGTTAATATCCATATGTGCTTTTGTGTCTGTCTGCTCTGCTATCTTAAAGCTATTTTTTGCCACCCTTTGGAATAACCTGGACCCCTGTTTTCAGCCAGTTTTTTAATAACTATGATTACCCTTCCTTGGCTTCACTCTCCTTCTGTCCTTATTTTTATAGTAGGGAGTTTCTCCATTCCTGAATTTCCATCTCAATCCTTGAAGAAGTTTTCATAATCTCACAGGGATTTCCTTTATTTTCTTATTCTTTGTCCTAAAGCTAGCCAGACTTCAGGGAGGGTAAACATCAAGCTTGTCATAGATAATGCTGGTGCTGTAACTGTAAGAGCAGAAAACTACGAAGCCACCTTTGGTACATAGCAGCTCATCATGGACCAAACATACAAACTTTTTGATCTTGTGGTTTTCTTTTTTTTTCTTTTTTTTTTTTTTTTACACACCAGCATAATTTTAGAAAGCTGTTTTAAAGGCTTCCTCAGAGACCTTTGAAATGACAAACCTTCTCCTATCTTTTCTCCTGTGTTTGAATCATGATGGCTCACGCTGTTACGTAAGTTTGCTGTTTCAGTCTTCCATTTATGATTGTGGAGGCTGCATTGTTTCAGAGACCATGGGACCAAGTAGGTGAAGCTGGAGGAGGATAGCCTAATGGGTCTAGCAGAGTGACAGCATTTATACTACCTTGTGCAGTCCTAATTAAAACTGTGCCCCTGAAACATGACAAAGCAGTGAAAAAAAATCTAATTGGAAAGGTTAAGGAGAATACTGTAAGACATGCTCTTATTCACCAAAATAAGATCTTCTTGTCTTCTGTGAGACTGGAAAGGCTTCAAAAAAAAGGGAAAAGTAGCCCTGCACTGCTGTGTCATAGGACTTTCCTGGTTTTGTAACTCCTGCAGAAATACTGAAAGTTCACTACCCCATTACTGCTATGTTGCAATGAGGTTTTGGCACTTAGAGAGGAATAGTGCCTGTGACCCTTAACCTGTACTTTGCTATGTGCTGCCTGCTTGCACTTCTGGTCTTGCTATCCCATGTCCCATAGTAAATTTAAAACTATTGTTAAAAGCTTTACTTGTTTGGAAAAAAATCGAGTGTTGGCCTGAAATAAAGTATGTCTGTCTATAAATTTACGTTTGCATTGGCAAAGCCTTTCTGAAATTCATGTTTATATAAAACAAAGGTTTTACTGAAACAAAGATCCCACTAATAGTTTTTAATATTAAGACTCTAAGCCGTTGTACTTGAGGTCAGGATCAGGACAGGGCAATGGGTCTTCTTCAAGGCTTTCACTTTTTCCTAGCCGGTCTTGTGATGTGATAACTTGCAAAGGTCTGAGGGCAGTCCATTGTTATCTTCAAGTATTGGTTACACACCAGCCTGCTAAGCTTTGAATTTTTATAGTCTATACAATTTGTGCAGTCACCAAAATCACCCTGATGATTTTTCAGGCATGAGTTCCAACTCAGTCCACCTTTTGAGTACCCTTAGCATTTGTTGCAATTGATTAAAATTCACCCCAAAATTTACTGCTCTGTTATAGCACACAATTGCAAGGATTTCTTTAATAAGTGTTACTTTAAAATGTAGGTAGTAAGAAATAACATCCTTCCATAGAGTTTACACTAAATATACACATACATACATATTGCAAATTAGACAACTTACAGTATTTTTGGACACAAAACATGCACAAAGACAACTGGAGCCTACATAAACAATTACAGATTGATTGGAAATAGATAGGACAATTTCATAGTCACTCTTGATCATGTTTGAAGCAGAAAGCTGTTATTGTCCCAAGTGTAATGCCTGCCTTGCCCTGCTGTTTGCTGTCTTCCTTCTGTAGAGGCTGTCCAGAAAATTCCACCTTGTTCCATAGTCCATCATTGATGCAGAGCTCTAATCTCAGAAGAAATATCATTATATATTCCTAAAATTACCTGATCAGCTCCTTGATAAAAATTTGAGTTGTTCCATCAAATTGCTACAAATTGCATATTCTACACATATGTAGTGTTTTGATATCTCCATGGTTGTGAAACCTCTGGTTTCTACCCTATGCTACTTTTTACTTATCCCAGGCCCATCAGCTTATTCATAGTTGTTTTAAAATGTCTTGGCTGTAGCACTACACAAATGTGCAGCCTTTTAAAATACAACTGATACATTTCTGTATCTAACTGATTTACCTTCGCTTTTCAACACTCAAAATATTAAGTTCTATAAATAGACAAAATCATATCCATGTGCATTTTTATATTCCATACACACCTTTATGAGCTGGTGATCTATTAATCATATTCACTATTAATAAAATAAGACATATCCATCATCACTGAGAGAAACAGAGTTTCTTGTGTTTGTAGATAGAGACACCTTTGATTTGGATCCAATTTTCCCAGTTACTTTTGCTTGTTCATGTTTTTCTCTTGTTTTATCTTCAGACAGGGCAATTGACCTATAAAAGTATTGTATCTATCCCTTTTCAGATATGATAATAAAATGAAATTAAAATCAAGTGAAACAAAGTCAAGCAACTTATAATTAATAATATTCATAGAGTTGGAATGGATTACTTTTCTGCCCTACCTCTGGAAACTAAAACAGAAAGGATTGTTATTATTAGTTATCTGAGTTACTTCAGCTTAAGTATGTCCCTCCATAGGATTTTCTAGTGATGTTAAAGGCCTGATAAACTGCATTTTTGCTTTTTTATTTCATACAATTCATCAGCTAATATCCTCATACTATTGTTTATAAGTTCTCAATTCGTGTTTATCATCCATTTATTATCTATTATTTATAACTGATAAGTTTGTTTCAGCCTAAATTAGCAGTTCTTATTTATGCATAGATTTCTACCATCTTTCCTTTCCTTTTTTAGTTGTTGTTTTGTTTTTTTTTTTTTCCATTTCCTTCTCTGTAGTCAAAGAAAAAATATTGGTTTTCACATGTCACTTAAAATCATACATTATACTGTTAACTTCAGTTTTCAAGTGTTACATCTCTCTGAGTTCAATAAAATACCTGATACCTCTCTCTCTCTCACTCACATGCTTCACTGAATTTAACAATACTATCTGTGAGCTTGAACTACTTGTTTTCATGTTAATTGTATTGCATGTTTGGCTTGTTCTGCAGTTTTAAATATTTTACCTCTTCTATCAGTTAGGTATTCTTTTGTATATGGTTCTCTTATTCTTCCAAAACTTTTCAGAATGCATGTTGGATGAGTCTCAAAGCTGATGCTGCCTTTTCTCTTCTTGTCTTCTAATTCTGGGGTTCATACCATGTTTGGGTCTCCTATTTATATGATGCTTCACTCTTATCCCTCTTTCTTAGGTCCGATTGCTGCAGATCATTGTTAGCAAATATTAAAGGCCTGACTCATTCCTGACTCACTATTATCCCTTTGAGCCTTTTGTTCATCTCTCAAAATTTTCTTTGCTTGTTGGAACCTCTGTGCTAATTCAACCAAAGAAACGGTTACCAATCTGATTCAGTGGTTGCTGCTGCTCATCGTAGGTTCCCATATTGCTATCCCAATGGTTGTCTCTCATTTAAGCCATCACTCCATAGAGGCATCCCTGTTTAAGAGCACTGTCATTTTTGTTATTGCTTTAATCTGTCTGGGACTTCAGTTCCTTGCGATAGCAATTTGCTTTTACATCTCTAGCTCTTCCCTTTTACTACAGTCTTGATGATTAAAAGAGCTATTGGTTTTCTCTGCATGGTTGTCTATATTGCAGAGCTGGCTTTGCAATAGCACATAGTGTGGTGAGTAACTGTTCTTTTCCAGATTCCCCAGCACAATTATTATTATCAGTCCCTAGTCTGGATGGGTCTGTATCACTCTGTCTCTCTCCATCCTAGTGTTCCAGGTCTCCCAAAGAGCTGTAACAAACCCGTTATGACTTTGAAACTGTGCTTACAGGGCCAGTGTGTTTCTCTCATCCTTTGTGGTCAGCCCCTGCAGGAGGATGGCAGGGATCAGCAGCCTGACTGATTCAAATGGAATATTCAACTTCTCTTTTGTATGCTCCTTCTCTAAAAAAAGCACAAACAACCCTTTAGCACTTCATTTGGTTCTTGCATTTACTCCATCAGAGTAGCTTGATTGCATTGGGCACAGCCTGCCCCTGGTATTCAAGCTTCCTTTTGTTACATTGATGGATGTGCTGGTACCCAGCAGTTTGTTTCCTGATCACCCCTTAGCTCCACCAGGATGGTGGGCCTTCTCCAGTGATCCCGTTCTAATCTGACTATGAGCCATGGGAAGGGGAGGGATAGGACTCCCAAGACTATCACTAGGAGGGAGAGGATACAGAGCCAACTTTCCTCTTTCCTTGCACCGATCTACGTGCAATACAGCAGAATGCTTGTTGGGGCATTATCCCAGCAACTCAGATCGTCCCCATGCTTCTGAAGCATTTTCTATATATCTGGTCTTGCTGAGTATCTTCTTCTGCTGTGTTATTTCTTAGCACTACCTTAGGAGTTATGCTATTCTGCCACTCTTTACCACCACACTTTTACCACTTACCCTGAGAAAGGGTATTGAGGGAATTATACTGTCAAAGGTAACAGTTTGTATAGCTTCTAAATTATTCCTCTCCCTAGATTTTTTTCGTTAAGTTACTATCATTTACTTTTGTCCATACCACTGCTGTGTCTCTTAACCAAGCTTTTAGTTTATTCCATACTGGCTTCCACAATTACAGATCCTAAAGTTGCAGACCCTTAGCCCTGGGGACAGGCCATCCACAACAGTTGTTTTAAATGTAACCTACTCATAACTTGGGGCTTGTCTGCCTTATTGTTCAGAAGACCACAGACAGAGCCTAAAAACTTTTTCAACCCCACATATTTCTCTGTGCTCTCATTTGGCTTATGCTCATCCAGGTAATACAATTATTCAATTTCTGATCTTCCATTTAAAGCTTGCACAGTGCAACACATCCACCCAGCCTGCTAGCACTTCCCTCATTGGTTCTCAGATCCACCTTATACTTATTTATCTGGGGTTTTTTTTTGCTTTCCTAAACCAGTTTTGCCCAGCCCAGAAGGTTGCACTCCTTCAGCGATCACTAATTGCCTACCGGGATTTACGTTTACAGCCTGGGCCTCTGCTACTGTCTTTCCTTTTTCTCTCATTCTGCTCCATCTCACTAAATGACCTCGGAGTTTTACTTAGTCACCTTACACCATCTGTATTTATAAGGTGAAGAAACAGCCTTCTATTTTGCACAGCCACATTCCCATCTGGGAATGCTAAATCTGGCACTTCCCAATTTGGCACATTCTTCTAAATTTAAGCCTGTTTTTCTAAAATGACTCCTCTGACCAGGGTCATTTGAATGCACCTGAGCAGTTGCCACCAAGCACCTGGGAACCGGTGCTCACAATGAGGCTAATCTAGTTCTAGTCCAACAGTGTTACAGGAATGGTCTCAATCCTAGACGCAAGGAAGCACGTGCAGCGCTGAGATGTACAGAAGCTTCAGGCAGCTGTTCGGTCCTGCCTGCACATTGTCTCACAACCAGGACAAGCAAATGCTGTTTTCTTGCACCGGTGCCCTCTCAAACACTTGGACTTTAGTTTTGCCTTGAAAAATACATCCCAACAGAAATGGCCAGGCTGAGTGGCAGAAGGTGTGCAAAGAGGAGCTAGCATTTGATCTCAGAGAAGTGATGTAAATGTGAGCAAAGCGCTGTTTCTGTCTTCAGCAAGTTTCTGACCTGCTTCTTTCCTGTCAGTGAGGCCAGCAGTGGGCTGTCAGAAGGGATGTGTGTGGGGGGAGAGATTGCCAAGTTTTGGGAGTGCTACTGATTATAAATGGAATGCTTTCACACATTAATATTTATGCAGCGTGCCCAAAAATGGCAAAGGAAGGTTAATTTTAGATTAAGTTGTATTTCAGTGGAATACAAATCTGAAGAGGTGTTGTGAGACTTTAGTGGCACAAATTATATGAAAAAATGAGGTTTTTGTCTGATCAGTAAGTATGAGTTTTATCATACTAAATCTATAGGTTTTCATGAATGGCTGAAGGTACATGAATTCCTTCATCAGTCTCACAGCCTACTGCAGACAGATTTTAGTGAAACTGGTCACTGTGCTATTAATTATTAAATGAGACCGTATTATCCCTAATGGGCTTGAACCATCAACGAAAATATTTTAGCTTTGTTTTTGACCATGCTAATAATAGTCTCACCTGTCTTGTTGCATGCTACAATTACTCTAATGTTTTACTTTCTGACTACTCTAGAAGCAGCAAAACTTATTTTGGTAACATAATGGTAGGATATATACAAGTTACAATACAGTTTTGATCTGTATTCCCTTTTCAAATGCCATTACGTCAAATCCATTAAGTGCTTACAATAGACGGGCTGAAAAAAATTACTATCAGAGAAAAATAAAGAGGTGCCATATTTCTGTGTCTCAGTGACTCAGCAGAAGATCAGAAGATCTGCTGAGTTCACAAAAAAGTCTAATTTTTAGTCCTGCAAACTCAATTTCAACTCTGATAGTCAACTGGGCTCTTGAATTCCCAATTATCACCATCACTAATAAAGAAAACGGAAATGAACACAACCATGCTGTGTTCTTTTCATTACCTATAAAATTGCTCTGACAGCCTCCTATCTTCTCCATGAAGATATTTCTGAATTGATTGTGAGACTGTGATTAGCAAGGACAAACCTCACCTCTAGAACGCCTTTCCAGAACCCCTGTTGAATAAACAGGATTTGCAGTTAAAAAACCCATAGTTTTAAAAATTTCATAGAATCATAGAATAGTTTGGGTTGGAAGGGACCTTTACAGGTCATCTAGTCCAACCCCCCTGCAATGAACAACCCCCCTTCAACCAGATCAGGGTGCTCAGAGCCCCGTCCAAGCTGACCTTGAATGTTTCCAGGGATGGGGCCCCGTCCAAGCTGACCTTGAATGTTTCCAGGGATGGGGCATCTGCCACCTCTCTGGGCAACCTGTTCCAGTGTTTCACCACCCCCATCATAAAAAATTTCTTCCTTATATCTAGTCTGAATCTACCTTCTTTTAGTTTAAAACCGTTGACCCTTGTCCTGTCACAACAGGCCCTGTTAAAAAGTTTGTCCCCATCTGTCTTACAAGCCCCCTTTAAGTATTGAAAGGCTGCAAAAAGGTCTCCCCGCAGCCTTCTCTTCTCCAGGCTGAACAACCCCAACTCTCTGAGCCTTTCTTCCTAGGAGGGGTGTTCCAGCCCTCTGATCATTTTTGTGGCCCTCCTCTGGACCGCTCTAACAGGTCCATGTCTTTCCTGTGCTGAGGGCTCCAGAGTTTGCAATCAGTGAAAGAGTAAATACAGAACTCCAATCACCTTGCAGATTCCTATAATACTTTAGTTGGTTTAGCACCAATTCTAATCCAGAAAAGAAGTATTTAAGTTTGAATATGTTTTGGTTTGACTGTGTGACTGACTACCTCAACAAGAGGTAAGAGGTAATCTTGGTAGTGATCTGAATCCCTCAGAGCAGAGACATGAGCTCCAATGAGCAACCCCTTCATGAGGCTGTTTAATGCTAAGCTCCAAATTACATATCCTGGATTGCTCTCTCATATATATTCTAATAAGCTAAAAGGAGGATTTGTTTTAAATAAGCTAATTACCTTTAGGCAAGAGATCAGTATTGTTAATGGTAGAATTCATGCAATTCCTGTACTTAATCACACCCATTTTCACAGACCAATGCACCTACATGCAGTCTGTTTAATAAGACACGTTCCCTGTCTACTAGCTGCAGAGATTAGACAGTAGCTGGATAAGAAGAAAAATGGTTTTGAATTCCTTTTTCTTCAGAAGCTTCTCTTCCTTTCCACAAAATGGTTAGGAGGATGGACTCTGAAAGGCAATGATTTTTTTTTTTAATTAAAAAAAAGAAGTTTGGAAAGGGTACTTCAGAGCAGTAGTCCATTCTTGTCCAGTTTTAATTTTTTGAACATACAGCACAAAGATCACAAGGGTCTCGTAGGGCTTGTGTTGAATTTTCTCTGTGAACAGGCAAGTAACTCCCTTTGCTCTGAGCTCTGTTATTCTGATCTGCTAACCTGCATGTAGTCATGATTCAGAAGGAATTGTTCTAACAAGGCATTCTCAAAACATGGAATCATTTTAATTAAGTCATTAAGCATCACAAGCAGCACTTTTTCAAGCTTTTACAATTTTTTCCTTATCTAATCAAAAAGAGAAGAAGGAAGAAACTTTTAGTCAACCATAAGTTTAGGTGCATCATTACCAAAGCTACTGCACTGGTTAAGCTTTTTGAAGATGGTGTACAGATTCCATTAGAGTGGAATGGACATTAGACTGTGAGAATATCCTACAGCTGTGGTTGCCAAACTCTTAGCTGAGAGGACACCTCAGACTTTTGTGTGAGCTCCCAGCATTGCAACATACAGCAGGTCCATAAACTCTGCTGTTTAATATGGTTTTGCAGACTTCCTTAGACTACACACTACAGCTTCAAGGTTTTCCAAAAACTGTGGGAAACCAAACTGATAAAAATTTCCCCTCTATATGATTATAGATTATGGATTGTAAAACTGCTCCCAAGGTCATCTGAAAATTGATAGGCCATAGCTGTGCTATCATTGTGAAGGGTTCAAGCAGCTGTTAGCTCTGCTTTATCACCGTGTGATATATCACACCATTATGGCCATATATTTTTATTGTCTCCACCACATGCAGTGTGCCTGTGACTTTGTCTCGTCAGACAGAGTTAGATTCAGAGACGCTATTCAAAGTAGTGAGCTTTTTTAGATGCCAGAAAATTCGAATCTAATAAATTGGTGTAATTTACATGAGAAAGCAAGAGTGGTGAGAGGTGGCAGGAAAAGTAGCCAACAGGGAAGTACATACAAAATAATTCAAGATAATTTGCAACAAGACACAAAAAGATGACTTTACAAATGTCCTTTTTATCACCCACCATAGCTACTTTTTTGGTCAGTTTTGTTATTAGCTGGCAGCAAGCCAACAACTTTCCCTCCAGTTAAGCTGTATTGGCTCTTCAGTGCTTTAGAAGGCTGAGCTGGATTCTCATCACCCTCATCAGTCAGTGAGAAAACAATGGGATTTTAATTGTTGAATCTTCATTGCTGATAATAAGGGAAGAGGAATAAAGAGCGCGGGTGATTTTCAGATTCCAGATCTGTGGTTGTTGATAGTTATACAAGTCATATTCTAACTTCTAAAATATAACTGCTTTGTTATCTGTGAAATCCTGTTTTGTCTTTCTTCCCTTTTATTACATGAAGGTTGTCATTCTTTATACCTTTGGGATCTTGCATCATCATGTCACTTCTTTATATTTCATCTCCTCAATTGTTAGGTTTTGCCTTTTCTGTTCACATAGCAGAGCCAGTTGGAAAGTGCTATGTCCCCTGCCCTAGGAATGCTTTTCTGAGCTTATCTGTCAGCCTACAGATCTCTCTTCCTTCAAGTACTTTCCCAAAAGTTATTTCCATTCTTACAGAAAGTCAACCAACTACCAGTGAGTAGGAGATACTAAACAGTCACTCCCCATAACAAAAAGATTTGAATAAGCAAAAAATTGTTTTGGTCATTTTCCCCCCAGCATATATGTTCCCCTTTCCTTATTGTCTTGCCTTTTATCTCTTTAGATGAGTAGTCAAGATTAATTCTTGCCAGAGATTTCTTTCTTTCCAAGGAATTTTTCAGAGATTTTTTGAAAATTAAAAATCCTAATAATTGATAATACTGGGAATGTCATAATACTGAAAATGGAAGTAGGAAAAAACCTGTAGTCAAACAAAAATAATTTCATTTTTATATCACTACAGTCACATTTTAATAGCTCATGTCACACACACCACCTGCTTTTGAGAGTCCTCATATTTCCTCTGTTATCCCAGCTTTTCTCTACAGCTCTTTAAGTTTAGATTCCTATTTGGACATGAATAGCGAGTGTATACAGCATTCTAGGTGAGTCATGTCTTACACAATGCTTCATGTTCTATATGGGAAAGTCATGGACTGATTTACTGTAGGATAACCTTTTCCACTTTGGTGGCTTCTGTTTATCCTGAGGAATAACCAGAGCTTCATCTCCTTCATTTGCTTCCAGTAGATGACTTCTCAGCTTTCAGACAAAATTCTCATTAGTTTATTGGTACTTAGAGTTCCATTCTGTACCGTTCAATGCTCATCCTATTTTGGTTACTCAGAATCACCTAGTTCTTCATGTGTACCTCAGTCTTCCACACTGCTAATATCAGCTCAATTTGTGTTCATCTCAGTGTATTCTCCTTCCAGTTTGTCTTCCTTCAACAGTATTCATTGCCACTCACTCCTTTGCCACCATGCAATTTTTACACCTCACCTACGATACAACTTTTATGCCACTAGTTGGAAAGGCATGAGCTTATGAAGGTCTCCACTTCCAAATCCAGTAGCTGGCTCAACATAACTGCAGAAAAGAATGGATGGGTAGAGATGAGTGCAGTCCAGAAAATGTGAGGCAAAGAGCCAGAGACTTCTTGCACAGAGCCTGAACCACTGCTGTAATGTGCATAGGCTCATCGGCAAGAGTGAATCATCCTAAACCAAAGAAGGCCACCTTACACAGCAAAATCATGGAAGTGTTCAAAGGTAACATTGTTCCATGAACAGAAGATTACAGTGAACAGCTGGACACCCCAACCATCCACAAGAAAACCTCAGGAACAGTGGCTGTTAACTTGATAGTATCTTACAATGGGAGAAGTCACTGGAGGAGAGACATCAGGAGAAGGTGCAAAACTATGGCCATGTTGAAGAAAGGCTTTTGACACTATCTTCCATAACATCCTCATAGATCAGCAGACAATGTGGTAGATTGAAAACTGGCTGAACAGCTGATCTCAGAGGATTGTGATCATGGCAGGAAGTCTAGTTGAAGGTCAGTAACTAGCGATGTACCTCAGGGGTCAACACTGTGTCCAATTCTGTTCAACATCTTCATTAGTAATCTGGGTGATGGGACAGAGTGTACCCTTAGCAATTTTGCTGATGACACAAAACTGGGAGGAGTGGCTGATATGCCAGAGGCTCGTGCTGCCATCCAGAGGGATTTGGACAGGCTGGAGAAAGGGACTAGCAGGAATCTCATGAAGTTCAACAAAGGGAAGTGCAAAGCCCTGCACCTGGAGAGGAACAACCCCAGGCACCAGTATATGCTCGGGGCCACCGAGCTGGAAAGCAGCTCGGCAGAAAAGGACCTGGGGGTCTTGGTGGACACCAAGCTGAACGCAAGCCAGCAATGTGCCCTTGTCACATAGAAGGCCAATTGCATCCTGGGCTGCATTAGGCAAAGTATTGCCAACAGGGCGAGGGAGGTGGTCCTTCCCCTCAGCGCTGGTGAGGCCACACCTGGAGTGCTGTGTCCAGCACTGGGCTCTTCACTACAAGAGAGACATGGACATACTGGAGAGAGTCCAAGGAAGGACCACGAAGATGATGAAGGGACTGAAGCATCTCTCCTCTGAGGAAAGGCTGAGAGAGCTGGGACTATTCAGCCTGGAGAAGAGAAGGCTCAGGGGGATCTTATCAATGTCTATAAATACCTGAAGGGAAGGTGCAAAGATAACGAAGCCAGGCTCTTTTCAGTGGTGCCCAATGCCAGGACCAGAGGCAATGGGCACAAACTGAAACACAGGAGGTTCCCTCTGAACATCAGGAAACACTTTTTTACCGTGAGGGTGACTGAGCACTGTAATAGGTTGCCCAGAGAAGTTGTGAAGTCCAAGCATGGGGTTTGTTGGAAGTTTTCAAGAGTCAATGGAATAAAGGCCTGAATAACCTGTCCCAATCTTGTAGATGACCCTGCCATGAGCAGGAGGTTGGGCTAGAGACCTCCTGAGGTCCCTTTCAACCTGAATTATTCTGTGATTCTATGAGGCTCTCATATATTTATCTTTGAACCTCTCAGATATAATTCTTGGATTTGTTGTTCTAGCCCATGGCTACTTTCCCTGTGATGAAAATTTTTCAAGGACAAAAATGCACCCATGATTAGTTCATTGCAGAACCGGGACAGCAATGAGCATAAAAGCCCAAACACATAACGTGATAGTTGCATGGCTGTTCCATATTTCTCCTATGTTTTTCAGATTTCAAAAGATGTATCTGATAGCCAGCAACAAACTCAAAATCTGCCAAAAGAAAAATGAGACTGTCTTCTTCTTGACCATTTCATTGTCTAACAAACAAACAAACAAATTGTTTCATTAGAATTTCGCTTTCGATCCAGGAGAGCTGAGTGTGGCTCTCTCTTCCCTCGCACACCAGAAACAATGCAACTTAATTAGCATAGGAAGATCTTTTGCCCAGGAGGTATTCTGCCATCTCAAATACACGAGGGGAACAAATCTGCTAAGAAAGTGACATTACTAGATATCTTCTTGTCTGACTTTGGTTACATTTTAAGCATACTAGAGAATATGTGTTTTAGCTGGCTGATGTCTCATTGTGGTAACAGAGCTAGATTTAATTTTAAAAGGGAAGGATAGTCTGAGCATTTCCTTACTACCTTATTGTGTATTTTCAACATGGTAGCAGTGAAAAAAAAGGAACAGTGCTTCATCTGAGTCAATGCAAAAAAAGGCCATGTCAACCGTCACCAGGTACTTAAGTTAATTTTAATGACAATATAGAGGTGCAGAGCAAGATAGAGCAGAGAGTCATTAAAGACATTTAGGTAAGTTAGATGGATTCAATTTGTTCAGACCCACTGAAATTCACTCTGAAGTCATTAAAGAACTTAACCATTAAAAATTTCCTGCAAGAATTTCTGTAAGTGAGGAGATTCCAGCAGACTGCAGAGAGCAAAATTTAAAATCAACAAGATTAAATTCAATAGAGACAAGTGTGGAGAATGACCATTAGGAAATCAAACACACAAATATAAAAATGGTGAGTAACTTAGCTGAAGAGCTGCAGAAAGAGGATTTAGGGGTGCAATAAATCAGAAAGCAACCCAACAAGTTAACATATCAGAGAAATTGAGGCACAGTGCAATATTGTCTCCAGAAATGCAAGTTGTGTTCTGTGATGCATTAACAGAAGCAGAAATGATAGGACCGAGATAAGTTTTTCAGTCTACTAAGCACTTAGCTAAGCTAAGCCTTACTGAAATCCTGTGTCCAGTCTAAGCATCATATTTTAAGTAAAATATAAACAAATTCTGATTGCAAGAATAATGAAAGGATTACATAACAAAACCTAAGAGGAAGGTCTAAATGAACGGGATGTGTTTAGTCAAGAAAAGAAAACATGAGAAAAAGAATGAAGACAGCATTCTGGTTGTAACAAGTTGCTATAAAATAGACAATGAGCAATGGTTGTCCACATTCACCATGACTGGGGGAGACGAAGAAAGGAAGAAGAAATCTGATTAATTACAATAAAGAAAATTGAGTTGGTATTTTAAGAAAAGTTTTTAACTGGGGATTGGAGACAGCTTTCTGTGTGGAGATAATGAAGAATCTAGATTAAGAGAGGCAAACCAAGCTCAGAGAACAGGCTTAAGGTTTGCTACCAGAGAGCTAGGTCCTAGGAACAAGGCAAATTTGTACTCTAAAGCAGAATTTGTGGAGGTTCTTGAGTATAAATCAAAGAAGGTCATAACTCATTCACGTCCTCCCACAGACAGGCCTGTAAAATGTGCAATTAATTACTCATGTGCCTGGCAATGCTGATGTTAAAGAGAGTGACTGTATAAGAAATGACACGCTGTGTGAAATGTGGAGTCTGATATGGAGCAGAATGCATATTAAACAATGAATGGAAGTACAGAATGCAAGATGGCACATCACTTCCGAAAGAAAATGGAAATATTTTAACATCACTACTGCTCTCTTCTGCACTGTAATTATGTTCCCATTTTGTTCCATTTGCCGTGTACGTCAGGAGTCAGCCTTAGAGTAGGAAGGGGAAAAGGGTGGAAGAGCAGGAAAGGAAGCTTGGAGAAGCGGACATTGTATTTAGGGCTGCACTCAATGGCAACGTGTGTGCCTGTGAAGGCAGGAAGGACTACAAAGCTGTTACAGAATCCTTTAACTGGAAGTGATACTGCTGTCCAGTTAACACCCATCCCCACCCCCTGTGCCTGCCTATGAATGCCAGTAGGGATGAAATATTACTATCAAGGAAGTTTATGTGACAAAAGATGCCTGGGTTTATTGAGGAAAGGAGGGATCTAGGAGTAAAGAAGGAAGGGACAGCCTCTCTATCTATCAAAGTGAAGCTGGTTTTGGTAATAACAGAACAGCAGCTGTTGGAACAGATAATTAAGGCGTGAAGTTTACAGTATTGTGAAATATTCTATAAGGATGGATAACTGTATTAGAAAAACACCTCTGATGCTCAGTGGGGAGCAGCTCCATGCCTGAAGAGTCTTCAGAAGTGTGAAATATGATGACTAAGTAAATATAATGGATAAAATGCCAGTTAGCTCAAACTTCGATTTACATGAGGAAGACTGACATCCCTGTGAGTCAGGTATGTGGATCTCATGTGCAGAAAGGATTTATTGTTTGAAGAATTGCCAAGGTTTATGGAATCTTGCCTCTGATATGTTCAAAGGAAAATTTTGTCCAGAGTTAAAGCTGGTCTGTGTGTCTATAGGTCTGCGTATGTGTATGAGTACGTTTTATTTGCTCAGTAGACTGCATTAAGAACTGTTGTAAAAAGCAGGGAATAGGAGTCTATCATTTAACATCTTTTTACGTAAAAAAAAAAAAAAAAAGAAATGTCCAAGTTACTCACTTAAAAAAAAGTAGATTGTAGTATATCTTCATGCACTGCAGAACTCAGTCCCTCCATCAACCAAATAATTTTATCAGTGAATTCATGAAATAATTTGTGCTGCTAAAGGAAATCATGTGTTTAAAACAAAGTGGGTTTTTTCCCCCCAGTTTGCTCTTATAACAGATGTATCAACACATTTGTCCAGAGGACAATAGTTCATGGATTATTTCTCTATTAATAGGGTGAGAAATGCTATGAGTAGGGGGGTTTATTATCCTGTGAAGATGAGGCCTTGTGATCCCAGTGAAAGTTTGCAACAGGCCAGTGTGTCTGTATGTCCCAAAGCCTATCTACCGATGTCAACATGCTTGAATGCCCAAGCATCCAGAATGGATGACCAGTAAACCTGAGGTCAGCATGAGTAATCTCTTCCCTGAAGGATAAGTTTATGAACTCATAGTTAAGCTGAGGAGCAGAATGATTCTTCAGTTTCATTACATTCCTTTTTATTTTCCACCCCGGGTAACGGGTGGCAGGCTGTACATAAACACAGAGAACAAGCCAGAAGGTATTTGTGTTAATTCAGTGCTCTTGCTCATGCTAATTCTTTGATGCCTTGAGTGGCTGTTCTTCCAGAATACCTGCAAGGTGATGTGGAGTATTTATGAATATTTGCAGAAGGTATCTTGCTCATTGTAATTATGCTGATGCTAAACTGCTGAGAGAAGCAGATCAGTTTGCTGTATCATCACTGTGCTGATGACAGCCACTCAACTACTATTCTAAAGGAGACTCTGCAATTTCTTTGCTGTCTCATTGTCTTGCAAAGGCTATCAATATTACACAGCGTCTGTTGAGCGTTGGCAGTGTTTAGTGTTGTTTAAGACATGAAACATAGTTGCTCCTGTTAGAAATTAAAATTCTAAAGGAATCTGGCATGCAATATGCGATCTCACTGTGAAACTCCAAAATAAAAATGATCACAATTTTTAATTGTGCATTTCTATAGCTTTTATTGACCCTTTTCTTGAGGGCAGTATGAATAAGTATAATGGAACTAGGATAAAGCTTGAGAACTGTATAATTCCATTTATCTACATTTTTATAATTTTATTCTTTAGCACAGCAGGTAAGTGTCTTCTGCATTGAAAACAATGTGTCTTAGGGCTGATTCATCTGACTGTGATATTTTCAACTACTGTTGAACTCCTTGTTCACAATCCCATTAACTGTAAATTAGTGAAGTAGGCATTTCTTTGGTGAAATTCCTTTTTTTTGCTGAACTAGATATTTAACATAACTCAAGTGAAGCACATCTCAGTGCTTTCACCATAGACATCTACAGTTGAGTTGTATTAGATCCTTGATAGCTTGCTCATGATGACTGATTGCTTGCTTTGGCTGAGTGCAAGAAGAGGTATTCTGGCTGCAGCACAGACCTTCAAAGAAGCAGGTAAATGGGAAAACTGGGAAGTAGGCTGGCTTTTTAATAATAATTATATACCAGATGTTGCTAAAATTAATGATATGCATTTAACTGCTTTCAAACTGTGTTATGCAGGTACCAGATATGAAACCCAGCATAGCCAGTCTCTGATAGGGCAGAAACACAGATTGAAGAACATTTTGCCTACATTGACATCTACACTTGAAAAATCAGTTTCTCTCTTTAAAGGAAGCCCAGTCTCACTAGCTCTAAAGTTAGGCAAGATGAGCCTGGCTCAGAGAGTGCTAAGAGATTACTGCAAACTTGTAAGACCTGTGTGACTGCAAAGATTAAATGCAGGTTAGATAAGGCAGGGCTGAAGTAGAAGAGGTGAGAAAGGCCACGCTGAGGGGGGAAAACATCCACTGAGTGGGGAAGAAATACATCTACCTTTGCTAGCTTGGTCCAGTGCTCTAGCTGCAGCCCTTCTGTGACCTGAGGACCCAACAGCCACCACCAAGGAGGCTTTTTCTTAAGTCTTTCTTAATGCTGCTTCTTTCTGGAAACGTATTACCCCAGTCATATCTTGTTTCAGTATAAACAGCACTTTTTTTCACATAATACAGCATGTGACAAATATCACTCTCCACGGGTTTTTGTTTTTCTGTGAAAGAAAACAGCAACACAGCTCTGCATAGTTCAGCTCTTTCCCATTTTAAAGACCGCAGCCACAGTCTGGAGGGGGATAATTCTCAACCTTAAAGTATCTTAGGCAGACTGATGCATGTGCTTTTGCTTTCAGCCGTGCTCACACAGGGGCTGTTTGTACTTCTCAAGTCTCTCCAGGGGTTATTAAGATTTTTGCTGGTGTACCTTGAAGAGTTAGAAAATAAGTTTTAACAAAGATTATGCCCAGTGCCCAAACATTGATCAATACCTATGCATGGGCTCTACTGTTGTATAGGAACACAGAACTGGGGCCATCAAATCAAATCCCATCCTCTGTAACTGGGGGCAACGGTGTAATGTGTTAAACACACAAGATCCCACAACATCTGTTTGGTCCACAGCATTCCTGTCCCATACTGCAAAAATCCTTTAGTAGATCAAATGTCCGTAAAAAATGAAGCATGTCCAGGATGATTCTCCAGAGCAGGAACAGTTTGTCAGTATATACCTGGCACAAATCAGTAAGCATTTTCACCATGGTCCATGTGATTTTGGCAGTTAGAGCTCCAGTAACATTTACTCCTTGAAATGATGATAAGAAACACCTCTCACACAACATAACTGGGTTTATCACGAATATGACTGAACTGAAGTCCATCCTCTCAAATTATAATTATAATTCAAGCTATGTGGAAGCTGAAAAGTTATTTTCTTTGATGACTTGCCAATTAACTGAGCCGAGAGATATGTACCACAGTGAAGAGGGTGTCTGACTGGCCATTTATTCTTGACAAACAGAAATGTTTCTCACTCTTGTTTTTCTTTTTTATTTTTCTTTTCATAGCTTTTAGCAGAAATGAGTTTTCTAGTCAGAACAACAGCTAAACAATGCAGTTTGCAGCAGAGTGAATAAAAGTTCACGTAATGTCTTCACCATGGTCTAATGACTCATGTAGGTGTTAATGATGAGTAAGACATGACTCTTAACTCAAGATCACTAGGTCACTGGGTTCATGTATTTCACACTCTCTTCCTCAGACTGTCAGCGAGAGTGTGATCAGGTACTGCAGTCACCACTCCTCGTTACACTGAGTGTCACTGCTCTTCATTATACCATATAATGGGCATGACTGTAATCTCATTGTCTCCCCTACACAGCTACTAGTTTTGCTTTCTCTTGCTTTAAGCATCATTGACTGTTTTAGGTCATTCTACAGTTTTCTGAAGTTGGCTGACCTCATCTATGGCATCTGGGTACACCAAGCTTGGTAAAGTACACACCAGAGTTAAGACAAAACTGCAAAGGATTCAGTTTGAAATTAAGTTCTTTAAATTCGGGTGTCTTCACATAGATGTTTATATGTGAGGTATGTGTCTAGGCTCTGATTATAGTTTGGAGAGATCCAGGGCTCTTTTCAGTTGCCTGCACTTCAGTACATGGTGTTATTTGAGATCCTTGAGGGTGCCCAAAACCTCTGCTCAGGGCTGGCAGATGTGACAATGGTCCTACAGCAAACCCGTGCCCCTTTGGAGTGGCAGCTCCAAATAGCACCCTTATACCACCTCAAATGACACTAGACACATCTGCTTAGGCAGATGAATTGAGCTCCTTTTCATTATAGTCAAGGGAGCCTGGATAGAGCAATTCATTTCATCCTAAAGCAGGCACCTACTGGCTAGCCATTCACTAGGACTTCAGTTCAGTTGTTGGAAGATAGCTCACCTGCTTTGAGTATCCAAGGTATCCTGCCTTGTTAGCAGCAACCAGTCCAGAAGGGCACAGCTTCTTTTAGGTTCTGTGTTGTATTAACTAACCCCATGCAGGTGCCTTAAATACCATGGGGCATCTACAACAGCACTAGAGATTTATGTTTAGGCAAACAACTTCAGCCATGGGAGGCCAAAGACTTTAAAAGGAGCTTACTTTGTATGCAGACACGCACAGAAGTGTCCAAGATTGTAAGTTAGCCTGTAATTGCTCTCACCTAAATAAATCCTCAAATACTAAGCTTTCTATTTAGGAACAAAATTCAGCATTTAGGGGCTCTGTAAATATAAGCATTGAGTACCATTTGAGGGGTTTAGATGTCTGAGATGCCAGTACCTGGGCCTGGCAGGTACGACAGCTGGAGGCCAGGCAGGGTGCACTTGGAAATCTCAAGTGGCACTAGATGCTTATGTATATCCAGGTTACTTGACTGGAAGAAGGGAAACATTGTCCCCATTTTTAAAAAGGGTAGAAAGAATTACCCTGGGAACTACCGATCTGTCAGCCTCACCTCTGTGCCTGGGAAGATCATGGAACAGATCCTCCTAGAAGCTATGCTGAGGCACATGGAGGACAGGGAGGTGATTTGAGACAGCCAACATGGCTTTACCAAGGGCAAGTCCTGCCTGACCAACCTAGTGGCTTTCTACGATACAGTTACCACATCAGTGGACAAGGGAAAAGCAATGGATGTCATCTATCCATCTATGGACTTCTGTAAAGCCTTTGACACGGTCCCCCACAACATCCTTCTCTTTAAATTGGAGAGATACAGATTTGATGGGTGGCCTGTTAAGTGGATAAGGAATTGGTTGGATGGTCGCATCCAGAGGGTAGTGGCCAACGGCTCAATGTCCAAATGGAGATCAGTGACGAGTGGTGTCCCTCAGGGGTCCATACTGGGACCAGTGCTATTCAATATTTTCATCAATGACATTGACAGCGAGATCGAGTGCACCCTCAGCAAGTTTGCAGATAACACCAAGCCGAGTGGTGCAGTTGACACACCAGAAGGACGGGATGTCATCCAGAGGGACCTGGACAAGCTGGAGAAGTGGGCCTGTGTGAATCTCATGAGGTTCAACAAGGCCAAGTGCAGGGTCCTGCACCTGGAATTTTCATCATTCATATTGAATGATGCAAATTTCATCAATTTCATCAATATTCATTTCATCCATTATTTCATCAATACCGCCAGGACAGGAGGAAGCCCACTGAGGCTTGTAGCCTGCTGGAGTTGGCCACCTCTAACAGTTAGATGCCCTCCTGGAGATGTGGTGCTCCAGTTTTATCTGCACCTGTGCTGCTTCCTGCAATCCATCAGTCCACACACTGGCAAGAAAGCAACCCACAAGGACACATACCCACGGTGTGGGTCCCTACTTGTTGCACCTCAGACTGTCAGTCTACCAGCTGGATGAAGGCTCATGATAGCATCTTCATAGTACTCCAAGTTTCAGATATTTCCCCCCGTTACAAAGGATCATGCTTCTTTTATACTTCTTTTCATGCTGATTCTTTCTTTATTTCAAAAGCCTCTTTCTATTTCCTTAGTTACTGTTTAATACAGCTGATGGCTGCCTTTCTCTTTAGCATCATCCCAGTTTTTGGGCGAACACCCTCTCAAGCAGTTTTGGGTATTCCATTCACGCACATACTTTTTACAATCACATTCCTATTTTATCAGATACTCTTATCCAGACCACTTTGCCAAGGCTGTGCCTTGTGGGCACCCCCATGCTGGGGTGCTGAGAGACCAACTCAGGCAAGATGCAGGCCAGAAATGTCTCCTGTCTCTCAAGCCAGTGCTGAAACTGCTGCAGTGGTTTGTGAGTTATGACCTTTGCATATCTGTTTTGAATACTCTCTTCCTTCTCCCATGTCACCGGGGATTCAGTGCTGCACTCTACAGGAACGCCATTCATCAGCTTTGCTAGACCTAACACCCCTTCAGGCTTCCCTGTCTCCAGCACAGTGGTGTTGGACATTTGCTATGCCATTAAGTCAGGTCATACTAGGAAAAGAAAACAAAGTTTTAAATTTTTCATACAGTCTTTTATTACTTTTTCTCTAATGTGCCTACTGTTTGTATAATAATACACTGCTCAAAGTCCAGTAAGATAAATGAGTTAAAAATCTTTCCTTAGGTCACTCTTAACTTTTAAAATATCCTAATGATATTAGCATAGATATATTAGCTAAAATCAATGAAATTGTCTGGATATTTACCAGAATTAGTCACTGGAGTTGTTTTTAATATTGATTTAATTAGACTTTCCAAGTGCTTCGAGGTCTTGATAACATTTTTGTTATTATTTCCCAGAAAACAAAAAATTATTCAAACCCCAGAAACTTCAATATGCCATAAAGAACTGCAATAAGCCATATAGAATCTTCATAGACTGGAACATATTTTAATGCTGTTTTGAAAATCAGTATGTTTATTTGCAGCTATTCTTAACTGATTTATTCATAAAGTTTAAATTATAATTAATTGCAATTAGCATTTTTTCCAAAATAAAGTGTTGGAAGGCATTTGCCAAAGGCATATGAGGGGAGATTACTTTTATCATTTAATCCACCAACAGTCATCTAAAATGGCAATTACCATCTAACAGGCGAATAACACTTATCTGATAAACTATGTGTTGGTACTTCGTGTGCTTCTCTAGACTCTTTGGCATTATGAAGATCCACAGTGGTGCAGAGGTTTTAAAGGCAGTGAGCACTTAGCATTCAAAACAGCAGGAGCTGCTGTAAACTCATAATAAGACTCAGAGCTATGAGATGATCCCACTTGTTTAATTTTTATCTCAGGAGGAATGCTAGATCCTCTGCTGGCATAAACTGTTGCAGTTTAATTGACTTATAACATATACCAGCTGGTGATTTGCCCATTTTTTTTGTGGTTCGCAGTGCTTAGGATTAGAGTATTCATTTCTCAGTCCTACACAACTTGAATAAACAAAATATGTGGCATAACCTTATAATCTCTGCTGATTTTTCTAGGAGCTGAGGCAAGGACTTAGCTCTTGGACTTGGCAAGATCAATTCTGAAATGAAATTCAGGTGAAACTGAAATAAAAATGTAGAGATTCAAGCCCTTTTTTATTCTAGGTATCTTTTCTATGTTAACTTGTGCCAAAATCTTTCATTTAACTAAAGAATTTGTTGAGGAAGCTGAACGTGTGAATGGATTGGGGGACTCACTAAGCACCAAAAGGTAACCAGGTGTCATGTGCTCTGGACTCTGTCAAGGGGAGCTGCAGGATGCCTTTCAGTCCCACCATTTAATCGGTTCAGGTTAAATCAGATCATTAAATAAACATACCTCTATGGTGGATCATGCAAAATCAGCTGGGAGTAGGATATATCACAAAGTGATATATTCTTTAACTTAGGCTCCGTAGGAGAAGATTAGCAATGTATTCATGATAAAGTTTAAAACAGAGGTTGATATGAGCTTTGGAAAAAATGTACCTGGTGCAGAACTTTTCTAAACCTGAGGAATACTAAGACACGGATGTTTCATATTAGCTCATTCTTCTTTAAACTGAAGTGTAGCTGTTGCCTCTTTTTGAACCTGCAGGTCTATAGAAAATTACATTAACCAGCTTTCATAATTGACAAGTGAACATCTTTTTCATAAACTGCCTTTCAAATCAAATATAAAAGAAATTGGCCTGGCTTATAAAAAAGCTGAATTCCAGAAGAGTTTTTTCCCCATAGGTTGCTTTTAATCAGGCCTCAAGTTATGAGTAATACTGCATGGCTGATTCTTTACTTCTGTGATTCCATCAAAGTCAGGCACTATCAACTTACGCAAGTGCAGCTCAGACTGTCAGATGTTTCAAAAATGTTTTCTAAATGCTGGGTCTTTTATTTATGTGAGTGTCCTTTTCCTTTTTATAACATAAGTACTGGTTTTGCTCCTCTCGACTTCTTAGGAAAAATTGGTTCAGAGATGACAGGCTCCATACAATTTCTGGTTTGAACTCCATTGGGTTTTGCCAACTGAAATTCATTATTTAATGTGTCCTTTCTGCATTCTAGCCCACATTCTTATCTCCTTGTTGAAGTTCACATGAATCATTAGTAAGCTGTTTTTTCCAAACAAAAATCTAAGAAGCTACTGAATACTTCAGCCTTCTCTCCATCATCTATTATTTGCTCTGCAAATAACATCAGGTCTTACCAGATCTATGCTCCCCTTTGTTATTCTCATTTCAAATACATTTGTAAGAGTCTTTTTTTTATTGCTTTTATATAACTCACTAAGTGAAACTCTTTTTTTTCAGCTTTCTGTTTTTTTCACTCATATAAGCTTAGGGCATTCTTTATTTCTTGCGATAGTCATGCTCTCTAGTTCCCACTTGGTATGGTTCTCTATTGATTTTCAAGTCTTTAAAGTCCTCTGATGCAATCGTAACAATCTCTATATTTTTTCTTCTTCAGTAGGATGGTGTGCTATGGTACATCTATTTCAGTAACTTCCAGATCTTCTGCTCTCATATATCTCTTGGATTATCCCAGGAGATTGTACCTCATAGCTCCCTGAGTTTGACACAGACTGAAGTTCTTTGTTGATTGCAAGAAAACATGACAGCAGCAAAAGAATCACAAAATCATTCTGGTTGGGAGGGACCTCAGGAGATCACTAGTCCACCCCCTGTCTAAAGCAGGGTCAGCATACACAAGTGTGACGAGCCTGGCTCTGTCTTCTTGAAAACCCACTCATAGGTACTGGCAGGCTGCTGTTAGGTCCCTCCGAAGCTGTTTCTTCTCCATCCTGAACAAGCCCATCTTCCTCAGCCTCTCCTCACAGGTCAAGTGCTCCATCTCCTGGTGGCCCTATGCTGGACTTGATCCAGTTTATCTACATCTCTGTTTAGAGACCTGACAGCTTCCCTGAGCATCTTTTTGCCTCACTGCTGTATCCCATGGGATCCCACCTACCACCTTCCTGAACAAACTGAAGTCTGCTTGCCAGAAGTCCAGGCTCTGTACTCTGCTCCTTGTCTTCCTCAGTCCCCTCAGGCCCTTGAAACCCACTATTTCTTTGTCACTACAGCCAGGATTGCCACTGAATATATCCCCCAATCTTCCTGGCTCATGAATAGCAGATCCAGCTGCTCATCATCCTGGTTGACCCTGACACCCTCCAGAAATCTTCTGGATTACTTGCATCTCATCGTGTTACTCTTCCAGCAGATGTCAAGGAGATTAAAGTTCCCATTAAGAAAAAAAGATCTGTGATTCAGAGACTTCTTCAGTTAGTTTCATAGTTCTCCTATGGTTCTAATGATACTGACACGAAATGTATTTCTCTCATATTTAATGATAGGCATCACTAAAAGCCAAAACAACCTTTCACTTACAGTTAGGTGTATTACAGTTTACGTGCTCTCCTCGTAAGCTTTGTTGGCCTATGTGTTTAAAAATAATGTTCACAGATTCTAGCTCATCTAAATGTTCATATCATTTTGTTATGCTTAAATAAAGGCATGTATTTACATCTTGGCTGGTTACTATAACTGGAAAAAAAATCACTCTGTGAAAGATACACGATATTGCTCAGTTACTTGGGGAAATTTAAACAAAAGTATGAGTTAAGAAAAATATATAACAGCCTCATAGAACTGCATGTGTTTCATTTGTTAAATAATTTAACTGAGCCACACTTTAAATTAGATTTAGTGATAGCACAAATTAGAAGAGACCTGGGTTACTAAAAGAAGATCTTGTTCAGCATCAGGCTTTCTGAACATTCCCCTTACTGTTTCTCTACTCTCTGTGGATAACAGCAATGCCATTTTTGACAGGGTAACATATGGCTATTCTGTAGAGTTCCTGGAAGGAGACATCTAGAAAGATGACGAAGTATGGGCTTTCCCAGATGCTCGTATTTGAAACCCTGTAAAAAGGGACAGCACCAGACAGTACCATTTGCCTATGCAAAGGTACAAGTGCCATGAGCCAATGCAGCTAAATCAGAGAGCTCACTCGCAGAGGCAGCTGTACTTCACTAGCGACTTGTCCTCTATGCAACCCCAGGTTGCATGTGAAGTTAATCTTACCACAGGCAGTCTTTTGCTCAATGACAGTCAAAGTCATTGTGCAATCACAGCATCATAGGATAATTCACGTTGCAAGTGCACTCAGGAACACTATTTTGTGCAGTCAGTGGTATCAGTGTAAAATATATTTGAGAGTAGCACACAAATCCATCATCAAACAATGCAAGATCACTGCATTCAGGCTTGGGTGGAGGCAGAGGGTAAGCAGATGGCTCCATGCCATGTGAACTAGAAAACACTGACACCAGGAAGACCTAAGGCACATGAATACCCTCTCTTCCCCTGTAAAACATCCCTGGGTTGACCTTTTCTATATTCCACAATAAACTTCTTTCTAAGGCTTCTTTAAGTCTTTAGAGGAACGTGTAGGATATGTTCTGTACTTGTCATAATCTTCCTTGAAAATCTGAGCTCTGAAGTTTGTTTTGATAACTGCTTCATTATATAGGTTTATTATAAATCACAGGGGTAGTTAGACGTAAGATCTGTACCACAACTATGGCTTACGCCCCTGTAGATGGAAAAGCAACAGTCTGATCAAAGTTACTGCAGATTTATGTGGAAGATTTTGAGTTGAAAGTATTTTCTGTTCCCTTACAGCTGGTGGGAATGATTAGCACAGGATAGCATCAAAAGTCTGTATACATCTCCAGATGAAAACATACCCTTTAAGTGAAACCTTGGTGGGTGGGAAGAGAAAAGGCTGTGGTCAGCGCTGGGAGGGCACAGGAAATACCTCCTGGGCTAGAGGAAGCAGCTTAGGGAGAACAAGAACCAGGCAGTCCAGATTACCTGTGGAGTCCTGGTGTTCATACCTGCTCAGTGGTCAGCTTCAGTCCTTTGCCATGGAGGATGCTCATGTGCTGAGGTGCAGGGCCTCTTTGGGGACTGCTGCAGGCTGTGGAATGATCCCCCATCGGAGCAAGTGACCTTTGAAGACCCTGCTGCCCCTTCTGCTGTCAGTGCAAGGGGTATTTCTATGACCAGGCATTCTCTAACAAAGCAGACAGCAACACGCAGCACTGACCAACACACTCCAGAACAATTAACTCTGCACACCTCAGCTGCTAGAATTGCCTCAGGTGGGAAGGTACTAAGAAATTACACTGCTGAGCACAGTGTAAAAATTCATCAAGAACAGGAAGAACTGAAAGAGGACTTGTGTTTCTCCATGTTTTATTTTTTCAGCATAGTAACTGTGTACTCAAAATCCAAAGAATTTTATTTCAACATTCCGGCATATCTGCTAGGAGATTACTGATGTCCTGAACAGAAGCAGGGTGAGAATATACTATTTGTTTCTGTGTTATCTTTTAAAATTCTATTTGGATAATTAAATTGACAACAGTTTAAGTGTTGCCACATTAAATCTTGCCTGGTTAAAACAGCCATGGGAATTAGATTGTTACAGCCCTTTTCTGTGAACTGTATCAACTTAATGTTAACACACATAAAAACTCAGCAACCAACTAACCCCATTTCAGCAGTGCACCTCAGGAGCCAGCTGGCCTATAGACCACATACCCTCTGGGCTCTAAACCCACTAGTGGGGACCTCAGTGTGGTAGTGAACTCTCTGGACTGCTCCCTGGAAGCTAAGACGACCTACCAGTGACCTACAATTGGGCTTGTGAAACCTGGGAAATGGAGCCAAAACACAGATATGCTACCTGTCTGTATGGTGTCACATGCTCAGTACCTCTGCTAGTTAAGCATTGCCTGAGGAACTGAAAAGAAGGTATCCAGGTAATTTCCACTTTGGGTAGTATCTCTGTGCATGCTCTGAATTATTTTCTAATCACACCAGACTGCCTGAAGTTCCTCTTTTTTTCCTTTTTTTACTGAATAAGTCGTAAAGCATTGCTGGTGTCTTTTTCTGCACATTAATACACCTTTTTGCAATGGGGACAGTAAAACGTGGACTACGGCCTCCCCATTGTGGTGACAAACTTTGTACTGATTTGTACTCACGCTTGTACTAACAAAACAACATGGGGTCAATTCTGAGAAATGAATATACTTTAGAGCATGGGTGATCCTTATTCTAAAGTTGTCTTTTAAAGCAGATGAGATAAATTACACCTTCAAAATGCCCATTTTTCCCAGATAACTGAAAATTGTTCACTGAGGGACTAGCTCATCTGTAGACATCTGCAGTGGAGGCATACACAGTGAATTCCAGTTCAGTGCTTCGAAATGTGAGCTATTCAGCTAAAAGCTTGATGTCATGGGAATCACAGAACGATAGAATATTTTAGGTTGCAAAGGACCTCTGGACATCATCTGGTCTGACCCACCAGTCACAGCAGGGCTGACTTCACAGTTAAATAAGGTTGGTAAAGGCCTTGTCCATCATTTACTTTTTCTCAACTTCCCTTGCTTTTGCAGATTTTCTTGTGGGTTAAGGTGTCCAAAGTCCCAGGAGTTGCAGTCACAAAACCTGCTTCCTGTTCTCTCATCGCAGGTTGCAGAAGGGTAATGTCATTCAGTGCTTAGTCAGGATGAATGAATCACAACTTGTTTTAAGATCACTTACTGGGGATTACCTCTCTACCTTTCTCCCCTAGCATTGCATTAATTGAAATGCAAAGGTTTGGAGAGGTCAGAGCATTGCTGTCTCATATCCAATTGCAGGCAGTAGGGAGCAGCTACCTCTGGGCTTCATGACACAACATTTGGGAGTGAGAGGAGAGCTGTGGGAAGAGAACAAAAAATGTGATCAGAGTAGGGAAAATGGGAGCGGTCAGATAAGACAGAGAAAAGAAAAATAAAATATTTTGGAAGAGCAAAGAGTAAGAATCACTTTCCTGTACAAGGAGTATTTATATTTTTCCTGTATACTGGCCACAGCAGAAACTGAAATAAAGGGGAAAAAAGGAATTTAACAAAGGAAAAAGTGCACCTGCAGAGTAACAGCAAATGAGGGAGTAGCTCCAGAGCAACTCTGAGAAGCACAAGCTTCACAGGAACAGCTACTACAAACAGTGGGAAAATAATACAAGAGCAGTAAAACGGACTCACAGAGGCAGTAGCGTACCCAGCTGCAGCTCCATAAAAACATGTAGCTGAACTGACACACACACAGGTTGGCCTGGGAAATGATGTAATTTCCAGATAGTGTTAAGTTTCAGCATGAAAATATGAGATGCCCCTTCCTGAAAGAGAGTATTTGAGAACTTTACTGCCTGGCAGGAAAACAGCACTGCAAAACCACTAAGGATTAGGGTGGTCATGCTGTCTTAAGGAGTGGCCATACTGTCTTAAGGAGTCATGTCCACACCACAGATACCACCTTGAGAGGGAACTTTCCAAAACCAGTAGCTATGACAACTACATTATTGCAATTCAAACGCACCCAGGATTGGAGGAAGGGGAACTGGAAAGGCATTTTATGTAATCTCTGATCTTTATTCTTTCACAGCTAAGAGCTGGGAACACCCAAAGATGGAGCCATGACTTCTAGCAATGTTTAATGATGGAAAGTGCCATTAGTGACTGAAGAAGCAAGGAGAAACAATGAGAAGCTGCAGCCAACCTTCAATGCCCCAAATTACCCTAGCATTCCTATGTCAAACAACAATGTGCGACTCCTTAACAAACAGCTCTACAGATTCTTGCAAAACACATGTTTTCCCATTTACACAAAGAAATGAGAAGTGGTGCATCCCAGTGGGTTTAAAAAGAATAAACTATTGTCTTAAATGACAGTCTATAAAAAAGTGCAACCATCATGACTGAATTTACACTTTCCACTCACATTTCCTTAGTGTACTTGATGCTAAAAGACACATGGCTGGGAGAATGGCAGCATCATGGGGACTGAGAAAAGGCACAAGTATAATACTCACAAAGTGACATGGGGAAAGAAGCAGCTCAGTGAACAGGGACTGTGAAGGTGGAACTGGGACATACAGATTTTCTTATACATCCCTTTCAGGGAGAATGCAAGTTTTATGCAGCGACTATGGGAGACAGAGTTTATCTGAGCAATGAACTAAACAAACGGGTGGAAATAGTTTGGTTCCATTGTTTCAAAACCACGGAATAAACTTCCATTTTGACATTCCTACCCATGTGAATAAACAGCGTGGGAGATATGTACTTTATGTAAGTGCAGTGAACAGCTCCACAAGTACCACACATTCTTAAATCTGGGTGTAACTGTACCTGAAAGGTAGTTTCATCAAGCCAGACTTATTTTGAATAGAAAAAAAATTACATTTTCATAAAACTTGTTCATGTGTAATTACTGGAACACATGGACAATGTGAATGGTGTTGAGTCTGCATTAACTAAAACAAGTGCAAGTTCAGACATGTAGGGATGCAGGGAACCTCAGAGATGTTCACACACAGGGTAAAACCCAAATCTGTTTGAGATGCAAAAGTGTTCAGTGAATTCATTCATGAACATGGACCCTCCAACAAGCAAGCAGTCCTTTTGAATCATTTGGTGATCATTTGGTGACACTTTGACCAAAACAGAGGTAATGGGTTGAGCTGAGCTTGGATGTATAGTAGTATTAGCAGAAAGAAAATTTGGCTATTACTCTTATATGTAGTAATTTTGGTACACCATCACCTTTACATGTAATTGACAGGTTTGTGGTTAAGATTACAAGGCTTTTTTGGGTCAAGTTTCTTGGAATGACTCAAAGTCTTACACACATCTGCTTCCTTGATGGAAGAAATGTCTTCTATGAGGAAATGGACTTTACCGATCTCTGCAAATCCTAGATGGAAAAAAAAAAGCTAAGCAGCTAAGGAATGTCATAGCAAAGCAAATAAACCGGAGTGTCTGTAAGTGCTTTATTTTACAGTATTCACACACTTGCTGCTCTGCTTCTGTTTGTTCTTAGGAAATAGTCACATATACTGTATCTGTCAGAAGCTGGATGAACAATGTTCCCTTGACATGTGTAAGACAGATGTAAGGAGATGTAATAGCATCTCCTGCCCATTCAGTCCTTCATGATTTATGGATAAGCCATTAGTCATTAAGTGGTTGCAAAATATGTACAGGGAAGACTTTTTTTTTTTTCCTTCCAGGTTTATACGTATTCCCTGTAGGTACCTTACTTTCAGAGTACTTTTTCTGGAAAGTTGCAACTACCTTTTTGCATAAATCAGATTCAAGCCCATTAGTAAAGCTGAAAACATATGCCATTGCCAAATCTGATTCTTCTGCATTTTTTTCAAGCTGAGTTCTTATATTATACCAAAGTCCTTTGCCTTTTTGCCAGCAGGGTTACTGAAAGATCCTAGAGGTGCGCTATAATTTTCTTTAGCAACGTATCTCTATCCCAGTCACTTTTCTATTGGTGGTTTTAAAAAACTATGGATGATTCTCTTTTATGTCTTCAGCAATTTTATAAGGTCTGGTGAGTCAAAAGGTGATGATATTGTCTAAATTCTTTCTCTGCCTTTTAAGGTAGCCATTCATTAGAATAAATAAATTACCAAGAAGGATTGTAGTAGATTTATCTCTGAAAATGACTGGTTTTCAGTGTGTATATACTGCTGCTTTGCTTCTTTTAAGGCGCAAATTAAAAGGCATTACTTAGTCTCCCACCTTCCTCTTTCTGTCACAGGATCATGCCATCCACTGGGTGTATGGTGGAGCATCTGCCTCAGCCAATTCTATAAAAGAGATGGAAACATTAATTCCTTCAAGAACGTGCAATTCTAAAGGAATTACCTAAAACATTCCTACTGTAACTCTTGCTACTACACCTGAAGTATCTCACTCTTTTGGAAAGTGGCATGAATTTTAGTTTGTCTAGATCAAATGGTATATGAATAGAGAGACAGATACATAACGAGACAGACATACAATCCTGAAGGCTGTGATGTAATCAGGCCTCTGGTATTTTGATCTCTCTTCTCTGTTTTCAGTCACGATAGACAAGAGGCTAGTAATAATGTGTAAGATGTAAGAAGTAACTAAGGTGTTAAAGGCACGTTAACACCATCATTTCTTCCCCTTCAAAGTCAGACTTTGGTATGTTTATCTGACAGTCCTTCCATGTCTCACAAAACAGACCAGTCTTGGTGTTGAACTCTGCAGACTTACTTTATCATATGACCCTGGAATCCGAGGGCAGGACCATTCTGCTGTCACAGTAAAACCCACCTAGAGAAGCACGCCGAGCTGAGCTGTATGCTCTGCTACCTAGTAGAACTCAGGTTATGAATGTCACATGTGTCTGCATGTAAGGTATTTTGAGAAGCAATAACAGATTACAAATTAATAGTGAGGTTACCGAGCCATTCAGTTGTGTGAATCCTTTTATTTCTCTTGTGTAAGCATGTACTCTACAGTCATCCAAATCATATGTAATAGTTTAAGGTTCACCTCAGTCAAAATATAGCCACTTGTTGAATCTCTTCTGTGAGTTGCTCAGAAGCAGTGGGATGAGGCCCAGCGTCACTGAGGTGAGTGAATCCTGGTGTCCCGTCCTCAAATGTGGTATGGCACATTGCCCACTGCACTGCAAGGTCAGTGAGTTCTGCCAAAAGACTGGAGGTCTTGAGTCAAAAAGGCATTACCAGATTTCAGCAACATTAGATTAATATATCCCAGCACAGCCACTTCATTTCCAGTATTTGTTGATGGAACGATTGGTAGCACTGGGAGAAACACCTGCAGCACATTTAGCATCCTCAAAGTCTTTCTTAAATTAGAGTTTGTAGATAAAAGGGGTGATAAATAATCTGCTGCTGAGTGGACTGGTGCCCTTGAGCAAAATGCTGAGGTATATGTATTTGCTGTGTAAGATAGCATCTGGATGATATCTGCCCTGGACTTCTGCATTGTTTCCCTGTTCTCCGGATGTTGTAGGTAATTCAGAGATCTCTTCTCTGCAACTTCAAGGTATTGTGGGAGGGTAGCAAACACATGAAGAACATTACCAGAGATTTACATATCATCTTACCCTTACTTTCTGTAATTAAAAAAGGCATAATAAAAAATAATGACAGACAGAAGAAAGCTCATTCAATACTTTTATGACGTTTACAAGGAATAAATAAGTTTCAGACTAGAGGCCATTGTCCAATTGACAATAAACATCAATTTACATAAAGCTTTATAATTTATATAAGCTACCTATGTGTGTATATTATATATATGAAATTGTGTATATTCGTTTTGTTGAATCTATGAACACCGTTCTCCCAAAGTTGACTATTTGGGGAAGTAAAGAAGAGTAGAAGATTGAATTTTAAGAAGTGCATACTCTCCTTCCATCTTGCTCTCCTCTTCCGTCCATTATTATTTTAGGGCATCTTGCCCTCTTTATCCCTCCACTTGTTGTTTTTGGGCAAGCAACTTCTTTTATGACACCTACACTGTGTGTGTGGGTTTGTTATAAACGGAGGTCCATGAGCTACTCTATTGCAAAGAAATAGAGTGAAAACAAGTCTGACTCTACCAAGCCAAATAAAAATTGGATAGACATTCTACAACACAAAAATATTTCCTGAGCATTAAGACATGTCCAGGAGATGAGGATGTATAAGAAAATTCATATACAACTCTGGAAAAGTCACCTGGTGCTGTATGCAGTCATCATTATTTATTTGTTCAAGCACGGCAAGGTACCAGATCCAGGAAATGTCACTGTGACATACCAGATTATGGAATCGAGGCAGTTTGTAAGTAACCCCTTCAAGAAAGTGTAGGACGCTTATGAGGCCCAGTGAAACCAGAGCAGAGATACAGCATACACGAAAAAATGTAGTATATGTTCCTAAACCAATAAATATAGCTTTACAATGTGTAAGTATTAACTCCAGGACTAAAGAGGAGCTTAGTTGTGTTTGGCCTGTCTATGATCAAAATAACTAGATCTCCTAAAGTCTGAGATGCTTGCATATTACTAGTAAAACTATTACATGTTCCATAAGAGTAGCTAAAACCAGTAATTATCCTGTCAGAAATAAAAGTTTCAGAGAAATGAGTGCCAGTACATATTGATTCTGATGGAAAATATCCAAAATCTACCGTGCAATTGCTACAACAATAGGCAGTTCGGATGTGAGGCATCATCAGCTTATGACTCATCTGTGTCCTTTGAGAGGTCAGAGTGTGTGGGACAGAACTGTCTGTGGGTTTCGTTTCTTCTTGGCAGGAATGGAGCCACAGGACATGATCAGCTGACGCAACAACACAAATAATCTCCCAGACTTCATTAACAATTACATACTACAAAGAGACAATGTCAGAATAGATGAAAACCCACTGAAACCTGGAAGAGGCAGATCATCAAAGCTGGCACACAAATGTAATTGTAACTTTCTGCTTCAGCTTGATTTGCTATATTTCATTAGTATTACAGCACTTTCAAAAGGGAACACGCCAATGAATAGCTGGACTACAAAGCAGACTTTATGACTCCGTTGATATGCTAATGTAGGACAGATATGCCAATGAAAGTCAAAAAGTGATGATGAACATTTACCACTTGTCTAAAAGTATATATGCAGCCAAAGTGTGGTCTAATGTAACTTGGGACATAAGACATAATTTACACATTTCTTTGGTAAGCGTGAGAACATGATTCATGCTGTCAACTCGGTGACCAGACACCCTTCAAAACCTTCTGGCTTCAAAGAACAATTTTGTTAATGGTCTTCCTCGGTATCACTTTACTGAGTTCAATGAGTCTATCAGGAACCCCCCATTTGAACATGACACATTTTGTATTCTCTAACAGTCTTTCGCACAATACTGCCCTGGAATGGGAAGACCACAAATCAAGCATCAGTGGCTATCTCCTTTTTCTTCTTCAAATCACTATCTGAAATACAGAAGACACACATGAAGACACTATAAGCTCGAAAAATAACTTTGGGTGATTAATTTTACAGAATGTTATTGCAATTAGCATCTATGATGTCCTAGTGATAAAGCCACAAGGACTGAGCTGAACATTTGACAGCTTTGCTGAGATTAAACTGTCATGCTTACTATATGATTAATAGATTTCTTAGGTGAATAAAAATGCAAAATATGCTGGAAAACAGCTGTTTTTATGTCATCTGTAAAGATAAGAATGTCTTCTATGAAGCCAAGCCATGAGCATTTAGAATTACATATGGAAAACATGGTAAGAAGCAATATAATTATCAAAGATATTCTATTAATGATGTGGTAACACATGCAATAGCAAGGGGCCCTGTATAGTTTTTAACAATAAGGTTGCTGCTGAAAATTCAAAAGGACCTCCAATGTATTAGTGCCATGGCATATTCTTCCTTAGCCTACACAAAAAAGAGAAATCACATGCACACACAAAATAATCACTTTTGAGAGAAAAAATTCGTTAATATTAAGAGTGTTATATAAAGACACTTTATACAGAAGAGCATTTCTCTGTCTTCATATTCTAGATAAACCAGGAACTACAAACATTCAAAGGAGATGTGACTATTTGAGAAAAATCATTGTTATGTACTTTTGCATATGTTTCATAAGCAGATGATGTGAGCTCACAAGTACAAAAGTAGTGGAAAATTGCAATGTATGCCAAATAAACCTTAAGTCTTCAATCTTAATTAGGTCTGGCATTTTACTACAGCAATCCTACAACAATGACAAAGAACTTATTCTTCCTGAATATAAAAACCATGCATATTCTTTTTCTGTATGTGCTGAAATGCCCAATTTCAACAGAAAATGTGTTTCGTAATTCATTGAGCGTGCATAAACATTACTCAGTTACCTGCCACTACAGTGATTGCTTTCCAAGACTTTGACTTGAAACACATGACAAGCTTTCTCTGAGGAAACAGGAAAATGGAAAGAGCCAGGAGAATGGAAGATCTGTTCTTTAAAGTTTAACACTCTAAGAAGCATTGCTTGAGCATGCTGAAATTCTTTGGCGTATGTCATTTGTGCAGCAGAACTCTTCAAGGGAAGGTGACTTTTTCCTTTGTAGCCTGTGGTTCTATAGCACTTAAGGCAAATTAATGTCTCTTCCACTGTGGACAGTCAATAGTATGGGTGAGGAGCTCCAGCTGCCTTATTTAAATGCCTTAAGTTGCATTTGTGAATAGTCTCCCTTGCTCTTCTTCAAGCAATTATAATGCTGCTGTAATGGTGATTATCAAATATATTCGGCTAAAAAATGACCAGTAAGTTACTCCATAAAGTTACCATGCAATATTATTCTTTTCCATCTGGGATCTATTTTAGTGACAATCAGTGATCTTGCATTGAAGCTCCTAAGTCAGAAAACTATCAAGACATCCATGTTGCAAAAATGATGGTAGATGTTTCTGTTACTAGATCAGCATGTAAGAGAGGCACAAATAATGTAATAAAATGTTACATTGTAGGGGGAGGTTGAGCAGAATAAGTCCAATACAGTTCATTATTGTTTAGTTTTCGGTTTCTCTCTTGAAAATAACTACAAATACTGTTAGTATATAGACAATAAGCGATGAGAAGAATTTAGGCAGGGCGTGCAACTGAATAGAGCAGCCATCATTAACTGAATTACAGAAAAATATTTAGGATGAAGACAAGTAAAAAGAAATTCTAACAAGAAAGCGTAGTAGACAAGTCTCATAAACTGCTAATGGTTCAGCCTAGGAACAAACCCCTTTCTGAGTATGGACAGAAAGAATCAGTCATGCTTTAGCTCTGTGAGGACTGCCAGGTTTATTCTCCCTCTAAGAGCCATATATCTATTTTCAGCATGTGTGTTTTTTTCATTGGTTTTGGTCTATGTATTAGACTGCTCAGAATGGGGAGCAGTGAAAAAAATTTCCTCCTGTTATTGATCTATGACCATATTAAAAACAGCGTAGAGTCTCTGTTTGGAGCAGAGTCATTCACAGAATCACAGAATCTTATAGGTTGGAAAAGACCTTTAAGATCATTGAGTCCAACCATAAACCTAACACTACCAAGACCACCACTACACCATGTCCCTAAGCACCTCATCCAAACGTCTTTTAAATACTTCCAGGGATGGCGACTCAACCACTTCCCTGGGCAGCCTGTTCCAATGCTTGACAACCCTTTCAGTGAAGTAAAATTTCCTAATATCCAGTCTAAACCTCTCCTGGCGCAACTTGAGGCCATCTCCTCTCATCCTATCATTTGCTACCTGGGAGAAGAGACCGACCCCCACCTCTCTACAACCTCCTTTCAGGAGGTTCCACGCAGACACGCCTGTGGCATGAGCTAGGAATAGACTAGCTGGGCTAGGAAGCAGGATATCTGGGGCAGTGACCTCAGGGCAAACCTCTATAAAGAGAACCTGCATGTTGGAAAAGTGATAGACCCCTTTACCTCGCAAGTCTCAGGAATAAGCATGTAATGCTAACAGTAAGATTTCCAGCCTCAGGCTTGCTCGCTATGCCTTTGATCCTTTTACAAAAGGAGGGAAACACAAACCTGCTGCTGCTCTCAGTTCCATCCCAGGGACCCCGAGGCAAGTGAGGGATAGAGATGGAGCAGTTTTAGCCTTTCAAACTGTTGTTTCTGGCTGGCATCAGCTCTAGGTACAGCATCATGAGGAGGGTCCTGTGGGAATGCAAAGCCATGGTGTGGAATAGCTCTCTACAGGACATGCCTGGTGAGAAGAGTCTTTCCCACTGGTTGTCATTATTCACTCCAGGATGATGATACGATGAACTCTAAATTCCCTTACTCCGACCCTGATTTCCTTCCTCCCTTTGTCACGCAATCTATAGCTACTGAAACTCCACCTTCCCAAACCTCGCAGTATCATGTCTTCCCACAACTGCAATGTCCATACTATTCCTCCTTTTCCCCTTATAGTCTTGCTCTCCCCCGATATGTTTCAATACCTTTCCCACTAACCAATGTTTCCAGCAACACTGAGTTGCCCCCTTTATCACACGTTTCTTTCCACCACATCCTCACTGATGATGAGTGAAATACATGTCAACCCATCTTCTTCAGAGAGTGCTTTCCCCATAAGGAAGAACTCTTCCTATGTTCCTACTTTAGAGATGCCTGCCCTTCTCCAGTTTCCTTTGGCACTCCTCCCACACTCACATCCTATCACTCCTCTCTTAACCCTCCCACAACATTCGTCTGGTATTTTTGCTTTGTTCAATGTACTACACAAACTGGGGACTGGAGACAACTCTATCTCTATTTAGAATATTTGACTTTTTGCAAAGACATCTGGAAGATAAATTTAGAGAGGTTGCCCCAAATTCTCAGTTAGTGCAAAACAATGTAGTTCCACTGAAATAACCAGTATGCATTCATTTGCACCCGTTCAGGAACAGGTCTTTCTTTTCAGGAAGAGTATCCTCTTACCCTGCTCCCATTTCTATTTGATAATCAACACTGAGCAACAGAAGTCAGGAAGACAGACATACTCCTTTTCAAGAACCTAATTTTCTTTTCCATGTCTATTCCTAAAATGCAACACCAACTCACAAAGCAATCTATTTTATTATACATTTGACTCACACTAAGACAGTAAACATGGCCTATTGGCCACTACCACTGTAGCTGTATAAAGGGAGATAGAAAAAATTGCACTTTAAATAATAAATACTAGAATTCCCTTCTTTATTCATACAGTGAATTTGCACTTGTTTTTCTTCTGGCTGAGGCAACCGGAAAGTGCTGATGTGGTGGCAAAACCAGCATCTGGGCAACTGTAAAGTTCTTTCCGGGCAGAGAATGGTTCTAAACTAATGTAAACAAAAAATTAATAATAATACTGAAAGGTTTTTTTTATCATATCTAGAAATCAATATTAGTGTACACAGGGACAGGAAAGAGTGCCAAGAGTTGCCCAGGAAATAAGTAAACTAGCCCCAGAGAATGCTAAATGCTCTCTCCTTCTGTTCACATTCTATTCATGTTAATATTGTGAGCTTTGCTTATAAATCTGTTCTTGGTAATTTATATAAAATATTCATATATCACCATGAATGCACATGATGCATTGCAAGCAAGGGTCAAGGTAAGTTCCTTGCCTTGAAGACTTCCAAGTGTAAGGAACCAAACTCAAACATGACAAAATTAGGACAACAGAGCAGTTGAAATTAAAGGCCTGAGAGAGAAAGGAAAGACAGATGAGATGAGATGAACAAGGATATTTCAGAGTACCTGCATCTTCTTTTGATCCAGCCTATTTCCCAGACAACCTCTCAGCAGTCACCAGCCATCCACATTTTCTATTCAAACCAGAGTGCTACTAATTACAATGCTATTTATTGCCATAGTACCTAGAATATTATGCAGCGCCAAGTTTCCGTTTATAATCGCCACACAAATGTAGGACAAGATGGTAAGACAGATGTTTGCAGGAAGAAAAGGAGCATTACTCACAAAGTAGAACAGGAGCAGTGGTCGTTTCCAAATCCATGAAGTAGTCAAGCTGCAGAAATAAAGAAAACTGAGACAAAACCTTCAACTCTTGGAGCAAGAGTTTACAATGGCTGTAGTTTAGCAATGGGGACTGACTGGATTACAGAACATTCTGATCATCAACCTATTATGTTGGCCAGCCTTCACATTCTGGGTTGCCGTATGTTTTCTTTCCCCAACCCCTTGCAAACATTGTCAGTCACTGTGGCACCTTTCTTTCATTGACTGAAGCTTAGACTGAAGCATGTGGCCTCCTCCACCGTGACCAGGAGGTGTTTTCCATGGATCCTCTGGCAAAAAACCAAAGTTTCAATTGAGTCTGAGTAAAGAAACACAGTTAGAGACATCTTTATGAACTTCTAGTGCATTCTCAGCATGAAGAGAGTCCCTCAGTGATATCCAAATTTTATGCACAAGCAGAAAATACACACAGTCTGAGGAAAAAGACTGACAACATATTGTTTTTATGAATTACTTAATGTACTTAATTATTATGTTAGAAAACTTCTGAAAAACTTTGTACCTTTGTAAGACCTGGTACTAGCCATCAAAAAATGTTGGTCCTGGTAGGATATAAGATTGCTGCCTTCAAAATTTGACTATTTTTATCTTTTTTCCTAGCTTTTATCTTTTTTTAAAAAAAACTATGTCCCTTCTGATGATATTTGAAGTGATCAGAATCAGCACCCAAACTTTTATGAGACTAAATGCTCAGGTTTGTTGTCAATATTGCCAAAATCTTTGTATGGATGCTTAGGGCCCCTGAATTCCATGGGAAATTCTGCCACTGATTGATATAACTTGACAAGACAAAGCATGAGGGAGAGGGAAAGTCTAGTAAATCCCACTCCTCAAAAGAAGGATGGAGGCAATTAAAGATTGATCAATTTTCCATTACACCAGTAGCTATCAGGATGACTAATTGTGTTGTAATGTTTTTTGTACTCCCTCCCGCCTGTTTTCTTGCCCTGTGCTTAGATTGCAAACTCTTCTGGTCCATGGAGGCAGGACTCATCTGACCACCTCCAAGTGTTGCATTGCAGACATTCACATCTGAGTTAGTTAGCCCGATTTCCCTCTGTAGTCAATACCAAGGCACGTCTAGGGCATGATTCATCTCACTCTGATTTGATGTCTAAAATAGGTCACACAAATCATTCCCTCGCAACACCTGGAAACACCCCTCCATTGCCTAGCTGAGATGTGGGTGTCTCTACCTGGGTGAGATTTGTGCTAACCAGACTTCTAGACATTGTGCAGGGTCAGATCCAGAATCGGGACCCCTATCAGATCCAGAATCGGGACCCTTAAGTTATTAGCTAGTCAGTATTAGGCATTAGTTATCAGAGTTATACATTATTCCTAAGAAGTTTAGTCTTATTTTAATGCTTGAAGCACTGCATCAGTATTCCTTTCAAATACAGGCAGTATTGGGTCATGTCTATGGTCTCTGGGGTTTTTGCTGACCACAGACAACAAAACTCTCTGCTTATAACTATAAACGTGTTAGGGAGAGGATCCACATCTCCTTATTCTTGGACCAGCTCATTCTACATTGGACTGTGCTCTCTTCTTCCTTCCTAAGAAGACCCCATTTCAGTTAAAATTTCTGCTAATTGCAACATTACTACTGCAAACCAGCAGTCTCCCTTCAAGCTTAAACCTAAAAATACCATGAAGTCTGTATGAAGCCATACGATTGCAGTCTGACTAGATAATACAGGGACACATCTGTGTGTGTGTACGGATTTGTTACATGCTCAGCTTTGTAATGTGAACCTTGCAGGTTGAGCAAGGTGATTCTGCCCCTCTACTCTGCTCTGCTGAGACCCCACCTGCAGTACTGTGTCCAGCTCTGGAGCCCTCAGCACAGGAAAGACATGGACCTGTTAGAGCGGTCCAGAGGAGGGCCACAAAAATGATCAGAGGGCTGGAACACCCCTCCTAGGAAGAAAGGCTCAGAGAGTTGGGGTTGTTCAGCCTGGAGAAGAGAAGGCTCCAGGGAGGCCTTTTTGCAGCCTTTCAGTACTTCAAGGGGGCTTATAAGAAAGATGGGGTCAAACATTTTAGCAGGTCCTGTTGTGATAGGACAAGGGGTAATGGTTTTAAACTAAAAGAGTGTAGATTCAGACTAGATATAAAGAAGACATTTTTTACCATGAGGGTGGTGAAACACTGGACCAGGTTGCCCAGAGAGGTGGCAGATGCCCCATTCCTGGAAACATTTCAGGTCAGGTTGGACGGGGCTCTGAGCAACCTGATCTAGTTGAAGATGTCCCTGCTCATTGCAGGGGGGTTGGACTAGATGAGCTGTAAAGGTCATCCCTTCCAACCCAAACTATTCTATGATTCTATGATTCTATGAATGTGAAAAGTTTTGTCCCCACTGAATGAAAAAACAATTTTCAGGCTGTATGATTCTTCCTGTGGTGATTTCTCTCTCTTTCTCTTTCTCTTTCTTGTCATACCCAGGCAGTCAAAGAGCTAAAAAATATCAGAAGTAGATTGCCTGAGAACCAGGCTAACAAAATTGTCATGTTATTTTAATAATACAAGGAAACAACAAGAGTATTTCAGCAGAAGATGACGGCAGTGCATTTAGGAAGGAAAGTGCTTAATCTTCCCATTATATCACATTTTCATGTTCTGTTTCCTCCTTTAATTTAAGAGAGTGAATGATGACATCATGATAAAAGTAGAGGATCTTTCAGCAAAGAATCATATTGAACTTTTTATTCACCATGTTTCCCAAATTAAGAAAAAAAAATATTATACTTCACATCTACAAAAATCAGGAAAAATTCTCTCAAGTGGCATGCTGTGATTGCATGGGAAGCATTATCCAACTGATCACAAGTCATGGTAGCGTCCCAGGTTAGGGTGGGGTGGGGTGACTGTGCACACTTCCACAAGTCAGCTGGCCAAAGCCTGGAGATTGCAGGAAGTTGGAAATTGGAACTGGAAGACTGGATAGTCTGACGGACTGTCTGATCCATCCCCAGTCCCATCCAATCCCAAGAAAGGGATTCCAGTGACTTCTGTAGGTTACAGATATTTGTAGGTATCTCATCCTATAAAAGCTATGAGCACTCTTGAACAGTGAACTTACTGAATCCAAGCTGCCTAAATTAACTGCATTCTTCAGCTGCTAATGGTACTGCACTGATGATACCATGACAGCAATACTTCTGATGTGCTAATGAATATTTCCCACAGTGCCACTGATAAAGGGCAACTCTTACTATACTCATTTGAATTTGGGGAAATGCAACACAGAAATTAAGTAGGATGCAGCTCCAGAGGCAGAGATCTAAATGCGTCTAGAGATAAGCTGAGTCTGAGCTCCCATGGCGATCAAAGAAGTTCAGAGAGCAGTGAAGCTCACCCTACAGCAGGCATCACTAAATTGCTTTGTAGCCTACATTCACTGTACTGTTCATTCATTGATTATTATTAGTTCATTCATTGGTTATAATGGGAACGTAGACACTTAAAACTGTTCAGTTATTTCAACATAGGGCCATCTGAGATCACCAGCTGCTTTGGCAGAAGTACATGGGTCCTATATGCCAATTCTTTGCGAATGTGTCAGGTCCCCCAGAGGATCTCAGCTGGACAAGACTCCTACCTGGGGGCAGAAGGATCAGGCCTAACAGAGGGAGCCAGGGCATGTCATTTGGGGTTTGGTTTCTGCTTCCATCTGCCTGAAAATAAATCACTGCAATCTGGTGTATTTGTTTATAGGAGGAGGCTCCACTTATTGTTAGGAATAAGTTTAGCTCCCTAAATATCAACAACTAGTAGCATTTGAGATGCTGTAAAGTATCCTGCCTAACTGCTGGTTACAGGCCTTTTCCAGGTCCTGTGCCAGCCTTGGGTGGCTGCACCATGCACCCCATCACATCTTAAATGACATTACATGTCTCTGTGTGGGCAATTGAATTAAGCCTTTCTTGTTGACTAAGGCACTGGTTTGTACTTTTCGTTGATAAGCACTCTAACAACCACATTCTGTGTTTGCTTATGTCTGGATCCCTGAGGTTCTGCTGCACTCTGCATGCTCATTAAATATGGTTTTATTTTTCTATTCTAAATATTAAATAATAACTCATTTGAATTGGTAATGGTTTTAAGCAGAGGTATTTCAATCAGAAGCAGCAACTCTGCACATTCTTTTTATTTTCTCTGGCTGATGCATTTATGCATAACTGAGCTGGTTGAGCAGAACAAAAGTAATTTCTTCTTGTTTGTGAAATGTCGGTGTGGTGTCCTGGGCAGGGGGTATTGGAGTCTCAGGGGAAGCTAAGTGCAGTGAGTTAACTTTATTTTGTCCAGAAGTGGAGCTGCACCCATTGGCTAGATGTGTATGACGCATTCTCCACATGCCTTATGTGCGTGCTGTCGTTGGTGATGGGGCAAAAATGACTCACTACTGTGTGGGTTGGCTATCAGCTCAGCCGAGCCTTCTAACTTCACCGCAGCTTCTTAATTGACTCTGACAAGTCCATATCTATCTTTTATATAATATTTTATAATGCCCTAAGGTCAAAATAAAGTTCTGCTTCTGTTGCCTAACCTTCTTTTACAAAACATTAAAAAAATGGACTAAACCATCTGGAACTAAGTATTATTTAGGTGAATGTACTGTAAAGTAACATTTTGTTTCTTTGCTGACAAACAAACTCTGCAACAAACTAAATAACAAACTCTGTAAATATCAGAAAACCTGTGTTGCTTGTTAGGGAATGTAAATCTGGTCAAATGTTGTTCCCTGAATGGATGGCAGGTGCTTTTATTACTGGTTGTGGTTTAACCCCAGTCCGCAGCTAAGCCCCACACAGCCGCTCGCTCACTCTCCCCGGTGGGATGGGGGAGAGAATCTGAAGAGTAAAAATGAGAAAACTCATGGGCTGAGATAAAGACAGTTTTAACAGGTAAAGCAAAAGCCACACACGCAAGCAAAGCAAAAGAAGGAATTCATTCACTCCTTGCCATGGGCAGGCAGGTGTTCAGCCATCTCCAGGACAGCAGGGCTCCATCACGTGTAATGGTTACTTGGGAAGACAAACGCCATCACTCTGAATGTCCCCCCCTTCCTTCTTCTTCCCCCAGCTTTCTATGCTGAGCATGACGCCATATGGTATGGAATAGCCCTTTGGTCAGTTGGGGTCAGCTGTCCTGGCTGTGTCCCCTCCCAACTCCTTGTGCCCCCCAGCCTACTCGCTGGTGGGGTGGGGTGAGAAGCAGCAAAGGCCTTGACTCTGTGTAGGCACTGCTCAGCACTAACGAAAACATCTCTGTATTATCAACACTGTTTCCAGCACAAATCCAAAACATAGCCCCATACTAGCTTCAAAAGCTTTGAATACTGATGAGAGTGGAGGAGGGAGAATGAAGTAGTGCAGCCCACAGGCTCAACGATGATAGGGTACATGGTGGGGAGCATGAAGAAGTTAATCACATGAATACAAGCTGCTTGCCCTCTCCCCTCCCCTTTTTGCCTATTCTCCAAACACACACCTCTAACCACTGCTCCCCACCCATTTCTTGACCTATTTGCTTTGTCTGAACACACTGATCGTTTTTATTCTTAACTGTGTGGGAAGACTGCTCTAACCATATTTCAAGGTTTACTAGGTTACCCAACTTCAAGGGATAATTAGCTTGCCATGGCTCTTCAGCACTTCTCCCATGGGAAATGGGGATTGCTGGCTACTTCTTAGGCCCCGTAAGTGGTTTACTCAGGGCTCCTAACATTGCTACAGGCCTGTGAGATGCTGTGCTGACACCAGTGAGGAACACAAGACAGGCTCGGAAATCTTCCTGCCTAGAGCCACCACCTAGATGAGGACCTCAAACAACAGAGCACCCAGTACTATAATTCCATATATGATACATATGAAAATGACATAATTCATTGGCCAAACTGTTCTGTTTTTTTTTTTTTGTTTTGTTTTTTTAATAACTGTATCAAAAGAGTGTGAAGACAAATCTGTGATAGATGAGGTCTCTTGCTAAGGAAGCTCCTCTAATATGAAGCTGACTACCCCTAAGTGACTGCTCCTTCTTGGGGCAAAAATTTTGCTCTTGGTTAAAACTTACAATTTCACATATTTAATTTAATGGAGTTCTAATTACAGACAGAGATTTAACAGTCTGTCAGGAAACCTTATTATAATGACTGGTTTGTAACACAGGCTGTCTCTCCACAGTGATGGACACAAAAAAATCTGTAATTTGAATATCTGATGTCTTAATCCCATTTTTGGAAGAATTTTAAATCTCAAGTTGATGACAGTCATCCTTCCCATCAGGCAATAAAAGCACTGTTCCACTTTTTAATACATCTGGTAATCAAACATTAAAAATTCCCTCCCAACCAAGCTGTGAGCCCCAGAACTTGAGAGTAGGCAGTCCAAGGGGTATTTAAAACATCAGATGACTGTATGAGACAAGAAGGCTTGTGTGGGCTGGCAAGTTTAATAAGCACTGCAATATTTAGTAAGTCTCCATGCTTAATAGCAGTTTCTTTATTGGAATAAGATATTCCAATTTTATTGGAATATCTTAGCATTACTGTCATTACTCTGCAGCAAAGTCTGTCATTACTCTGAAGTACACGTTTATTTTAATCTACTTCCACCCAATTCCATGTTCTACTCTTGAGTGCTCCGGAAACCCACCCTCTTACAACATGCCTCTTTCTGAAGATCTCTGATCATTGCATGTTCAGCAGTTTCACCCTGGCAGGTTATGGTCTACTACAACACCAAAGCTGTTTCCAAACCTGACAGGAATTAGTATGAATTTAAATTGGGTTTTTTATACATATCATCAAATATACCTACATGGATTTGACTATTTACAATTCTTAAAAAATCCAACAAATGTCCTTGCACTTTTCTATTGATTTTAAATATACATTAAGTTAATGGCTGTCCAGCAAAATATAACACAATTCTTCACCTCGACTTTATCTGAAGTCTAACTTCAGTGTGACTATAGCAGATAAGAGGAAAAAGCAATGAATCTTGGAGTTGCTTTTTCTTACCCTTCATACCTTCATATGTAAACCTACATATATTCTCCATCTTGAAAGAATTAAAAAGTTAAGGAGTAATTTTCAGTATGTATGCAGTTTGCAGAATAAATACTTGGAAAGAGGAACATCTGTGGCCACCCCAAAATCTGATATAAATCATTAAAACTAGAATTTACATTAACCTTACAACATCTCTTTGTGTCTTCAGCTATTTAGTCACTTCTAGGAAACTAGGCCTACTCAGTGATGGAGAAAATAAATACTGGTAACTCTGACAGTGATTTCAATAATTAAATTTCATCCAAACTCAAGCCAAAAGTAGGTACAGCATTGGTGGATTATGAGTACAGCCCTGCACTTTGTCATTACAGAATGAGAAGTAATGCTAGATAGTTTTATTAGGGTATCAAACCAGTAATGTCAGAGATCACCCTAAGCAGTCCCTACACGTTGTTGTCTAGGAATGGTTAGTGACATGAATATGTCTCTCACTCTTTCTTTCATTCTTGATGTGTTTGTGACAAAATGCTCAGTTTCTTTATCCTATTCTCTGCTGTAAAATGGCGTACTTTAGACTTAAGTGAGTTACTGAGGATTTTCTGACCAGCATGACAGTGAAAGAAATAGCAGGGACTACGTAAAGGATTTGAAAAACCTCCACAGCCAGGACTATGCACTAACCATTCATCACCATGTGCAAGAGGGCAAACTGTCCCTTGTCAGTGTCTTGGCAGTGTTCACTGTCCCCACTCACCCAGTGCTGGCCAGTGTCAGAGACAGGATGATGGACTTCCCAGCATGTTCATTCCCATGAGCCCAATTTACTGGGATCTCAGGTCATTGTTTCTATCCTCCTTCCTCACTTTGATTCCTCAAGGCAGGGATGGAGCTAGTGGTAACTAGCCTTGGAGCTAGTGGTAATGAAGAAAAAGGAAGAATGTGGCTAATTTTATATCCTAATTGTCTTCAGAACGCAGAGCAAAAATAATTGGTTTGCAAGGATGAAGGTAAAGGTAGGATCTTGCATTTCATCTGTAGCTTTTTCTACTTCTTGCCACTACTAACACTCAAAATCTTGTTTATGAGCAAAGAGGAAGCACAGCTTATATAAATATATGTATATCCACTAATTTATTTCTAGTATACTTGAAATGTTATCATTCTAATCATTGTTAGTCCAGATAGAATTGTTACAGAAAAAGAAAGAATAATAATGCAGTTACATGTGAATTTACATTCGGGTCTACAAGACACAGAATCTACACATGGTAGCTTTTCCATCACTTCATGACTGTAAGTCAAAGTTGCACAATCTTCTAAAAATATTCTGCAGGAAGGAAGGAAAAGGAAGGATGTAAAACCTGCTGTCAAAAATGACACAGTAAAATCATGTGAGTTTCAGTTCTGCAGGAAGGCAAACAAACTTGTCTGTCCTATCAAAATTATGCTGTCTCCCAAAGCAGGAGCAGCTGTTTGGCATCAGTGATGAGAGGAAGGTGTCCTCAGTTGCTCTCTGAGGAGGATCCCTGGACATCCCCTTTCCTCCGAGATGAGATGGAACAGGCACACAGAGCCTTACAGACAGCTTTCATCTCCTTGTGCCTCCCTTAAAAAGCAAATGTGCCCGAGTACCCATCCCATGTCCTCACCACCTTCCCTCATCTCCAACCTGAACTCCAACTTCATCTTTATCTGCTTTACTTGCCTTATCTTTCAAGCAGGGCATCCTACACTCCTATCCTAAACTGTATTCCCCTCTCTCCCCAGACAGCTGTGATCTCTGCCCCAGATGGAGCAAAAGCTGATGCCCACCACTGTCCCCACAGTAGCTCTCCGTGTGCAGACGCTTCCCTAGCAGTTTTCCAGGGATAGGGCTCCCTTCCTATCATGAGAAGAACAATTTCCTTCCGTGTCATTTGAAGCTTGGATGAAGCCCTGGATATCCCTTTTAGCCATTACTACTGATATTCAGAGATACCCTATGTGTCTACCTGCTCTGTCACCGCTTTCTATGTACCCTATCATACCTGTATGGGCCTGTCACACTGTTGGCTTTAAGAGGAGACCATGAGGCAATGGGAGAGGCCATATGAAGTTCTGGTTCAGTTGTAACGTGTTTATACAGACTACCTGGTACTCAAGCAGTTTGTCAGATTGCATTTTTAGAAATGCAGTATATGTCAAATAAATAAAAATTTTAAAACCAGCACCACAGAGCAAAATTTCCAGTACAGCATAATATCCATGGGATGCAATAAATGAAGTTAAATAGATAATTTTTTATTTAAAATTGCTCTGAAATGTGTGGAGGGAAAGGAGCTTATAGGATACTATTTTTATAAAGAAAAAAAAAAAGTGAGAAAATTTTGCCCTGAAGAAAAGAGAAAGAAATTCTAATCCCTGTAAAAATGATGTAATTGACACAACGTGTATACTTTTCACTGTTGTTTAAGCAATGTGTTTATACACCCTTGATTGCAAATCTTTCCCATGCATCTGGGATGTTTCATAGACCCCTGTGAGTAGTAAAACCAGACATTAATGCTGTGGACTTAACTATCCTTCTTAGTCAATCAGGCCTGTGTCCTGGCATTTCTGAGTGATACTTTTCCGCAGATCAGATAGCATTTTCTCTGTTCTCTTCCAATTTGGACCCATTTCCAAATTATCTTCTTCCACTGCTCAGAATGTCACTTGAATCACTCCAGTCCTTAGGGTTTCATAGACGAACTCACAGCTGGTATAAATCTAGAAGCTTGATCTGTTTATGAACAAGTTTCTGTGCAACAAATGTCTGCAATAGCAGCAAACTAAACCAGGGACTAAAAATGTCTCTTCTGCTGCCATATTCATACTGGTATGAACTAAGTACAATAAACAAAACATTAACCTCACCCTAACAAGTTAATATCTGTCAGCTTAGCCAAAGTAACTCATTATAACTAGCATTGTGGTACAAACCCAAATTCAAACAGATCAGCTTAAACTGCAACACAACTGAGCATCTGTCCATATCTTAGCTACCCTGTGATCCATCCATACTGTGTGTCACTCAAACTACTTGAACACAGAACAAGTTTATTGTGCTGAAGCTTCTCTCAGTATAAAATAGATCTGCTATTTTATTTAAATACCTAGGCCTTGGAGTCAGGTGAATGCTATGGCATCTTTGTTTCTTTATCAGTAAGCTTATATGTGGAAAAAAACAATAAAGCAAAAAAAATTCCTTCAACACATAACCCAATTATTTTCAAAAGCAAGAAGTCACGTAAATAAAATGTTGAATATATTATTTTTAAATGTAATGATTTTGGTCCAGTCTCAAGATTTTGAAGTGCTCTAATTAAACATCACCTGGATGTCTTATCTCCATGGCTATTTCTAGTTTGGAAAACTGTGAAGTCAAAGCAATGAAATGAAGTGGTGTGACACATATTAATCCCATCACTCAGGTACGTTTGGTCTATTTGTGCTACTCTATTCATGCAAGTTGATCTTGCCTAGGAGCACACACTGAAGGAATCACAGAATCATAGAATGGTTTGGGTTGGAAGGGATCTTAAGGATCATCTAGTGCCAACCCTCCTGCCATGGGCAGGGACACCTTCACCTAGACCAGGTTGCTCAAAGCCCCGTCCAACCTGGCCTGAACATTCCAGGGCATCCACAACTTCTCTGGGCAACCTGTTCCAGTGTCCCACCACCCTCACAGAAAGAATTTCTTCCTAATATGTAATCTAAATCTACCCTCTTTCAGTTTAAAACTATTAGCCCTTGTCCTATCACTACAATCCCTGATAAAGAGTCACTCCCCATCTTTCCTGTAGGCCCCCTTTAAGTACTGCTTAAGTACTTAAAGGACCCCTTTAAGTACTACTTAAAGGAAGGCTGCTCCATGGAGAAGGCTCTGGATCTCCCTGCAGCCTTCTCTTCTCTAGGCTAAACAACCCCAACTCTCTCAGCCTGTCTTCACAGGAGAGGTGCTCCAGCCCCCTGATCATCTTCCTGGCCCTCCTCTGGACCCACTCCAACAGGTCTGTGTCCTTCCTGTGCTGAGGGCTCCAGAGCTGGATGCAGTACTCCAGGTGGGGTCTCACCTGAGCAGAGAAGAGGGGCAGAATCACCTCCCTCGACCTGCTGGCCATGCTTCTTGTGATGCAGCCCAGGATACGGTTGGCCTTCTGGGCTGTGAGCACACATTGCCAGCTCATGTCCAGCTTTTCATCCACCGGTATCCCCAAGTCCTTCTCCTCAGGGCTGCTCTCAATCCATCCATGACCCAGCCTGTATCCGTGTTTGGGGTTGCCCTGACCCATGTGCAGGACCTTGCACTTGGTCTTGTTGAACCTCATGAGGTTCGCACGGGCCCACCTCTCTAGCCTGTCAAGGTGTCTCTGGATGGCATCCCTTCCCTCTAGAGTATCAACCACACAGCTCAGCTTGGTGTCATCTGCAAACTTGCTGAGGGTGCACTCAATATCAGCCAGTCCCAGAGACAGAGTCTGGGGACATGGTTGCAGGGCAAATGGCATAAGAGATAGCACCCACACAAACACACACACACACACATGCAATATGGTTGGAAAAGGGACTTTGGAATCCACGTCTGAATATGAAGGAGGGAAAATTATCCACTGAGGTGGGTACAGTGGGTGCAATGGGTACAGTTCTTGGGAGACAGCAATAGTGGTGGGACAGGCCTTGTTAAAGATGGTTTTCAACCGTTAAGCTACTGGTTGTGCTTTAACAGCAAGAGTCCCGAGCCAGGCCAAGCCACCTTCATTTAGGCAAAAAGGAGGTCAGTCACTTCCAGGTGGGTGTTTGGGAAAAGGCCTTGGGGCTTTCGCCCTAGGAAAAAACCCACTGCCCCCCAGAAGAAAGACTTGCCAGAGGAAAGGAGGGAAGGATGGACTAAGCCTGGCACAAAGGTGCTAAATGCAATAGCTCCCCTCAGAGCTTTTCAGCGTGCGGCGTGGTAGAAGCTCAAATTTCTCTTTTCATGCATACCTTACTGCAAAATCTTCCATTTCATCAGAATTTCACAGGAAGCTCTATGCACAGTCTGTGAGATTCCCTGTTAAGGGATAATTTTCTTCACAAAACATAACATCACAGTGTACTTCATGGTCTCTGCCCATGCTTATTCTTATGCGGGCCTCTTTCCCTGCCAGTACTTCCTTCAACACAGCTATAAATCCCATTAGGTGAAGTTACCAGCTTGAATGAAGAAAAATGTGTTATTATATACACTTCCCAGTGTCACCCCAGGCAAAGCATTTTTATGGCAGGCATTTGGGTGATCTGCAGGAAAAGAAACTATGTCAGTTATGAATGCTTTTGCAAAAAACCTGTCAGACCATTACAGGCCACAGAGCAGTATTCTGCTGTTACTGCAAAACTATCAGGTGTGATGACAGCAGCCGTCAGTTACTGTTGCCAAAATTCCACCTAATGGTCACTTTGACATGGGAAGCTGATCATTTTTGGAGCCAGAAGCAAGTCTTGAGCAGGTGTCCCATGAAGAAAGGTAAAGCATTAGTGTTAATGTTATTATTTTCTTGAAGGAACACATCTTGTAAATTACAGGCAATCAAGTAATTTTCACTGAAAGGAATGTCACTTGTTGCTTTAAAAAAGATCATAGAGGCTTTACTTAAAAGTAGCCTTTTAAAATGTAATACAACTTATCCTATTTCCACCTCCTTCTGATGAAAGCAATGAATCAGAACCTATCTGAATAGTCACACTTTGAACAGTGACACATCTTTAACTTTTTTGCACTGCTGGTATTTACAATATCCAGTTTCAGATTCCTTCCTGTCCTTTGAAAACAACAGACAACTAGACAGTGTGGTGTCCCCCCCCAATACCTATCCATTTAGTAGTGGGGCCACCTTTTGGTTTTAATAGTAATTATTGGCTACGTTTAAGAGTTTGCTCCACATAAACGCCTTTGCATCTGTTTTCTCTGCTTTTGTAGAAAGTTGTCTAAGACATTAAATGCTCATTACATTGAAATATCAGTGTGTTCTGTAAGCACTTACGATACTGTCTCCTGCATTTGTCTCCTGCGCGTTTGGACGCGCTGCCGTCAACAGTGCATTTAATACATAGTAGCTTCACTCTCCCTTGATAATTTTTTTCTTGGCGTTTTTTTCATTGTGCATTTGTGTTACTTTCCTTCTTTGGTATATTCCCACAAGAAACTTTTCCTAGAACCAGAAGACAGAAGCAGAAGAACTTTGTAAGGTACCACATAGCAGGAACTTTCCAAGAAAAATGAGCAGTCACATGTCAAACTGGGAAATTACATTGCATGTTGGAGAGTAGTAGTGTATTCCCTTCGACTCCCATCACATATGCTTGCTAATACACTCCTTTTTTGATATTCCAGCCTCCTGAGCAGGATAAAAACCAATCTTTTTAAAATTCTCCCTGTTAGAAAATGGTGTTCTGTTTGTCCTTGCAGATAAATGTGTTCTCCCTCCAGTGAATTATTCTTTAGATCAGCTTTACTGTAAGATGATTAACACTCATTTCTGGGCCAGTAACGTGCTTCCAATATACCAGTTTCAAGGTCTGAAGCCTCATCATCCTGTAAGGCCAGCGACTATTCCATCATGGGGAAACACAGAGCTGGAGTTTCTGAAGGGGACATATGATATTTGTTAGAAGTTTGAAGATATCAGATTATTGTCCTTGAAAGTGACGTTTTCAATATAGAAACATCACTTTGGAGGAGGTTTTATGCATCCTTCTAAGCTTAACTTTTTGGGTTAATGAAAACTGAGGCATCTAGCTGCATGTGTGAAAGGGCACAAAATCTGAATATTTTGAGCATGAAAAATATCTAACATCTAAATATCTAAATATCTAACATCTAAACATCTAAAATAATTTTTCTGTAACCTATGCAGCATATGTGTAACAGCTTAAATTTATTTGGCAGACTGAGATTTGCTCCACAGGCTTCAAAACTTTGTTTCCAAAATGTTTGAAGGTAGAATTTCTCAGTGTGCACTTATTTGGCAAAATTTCTGAAAACTTCAGCTATCATCTTCCATGACAAAACTCTAACCTATGCCTAACATAAATGGAGTTCTTCATGCAAAGAAGACAAGACAAAAAAACCCAATGAGAGGCAAACACATTGAGCAGGTATAGTCAAATGTCATTTATGTATAGTATTCACTTCACTGTAATTCTTTTTTTAGGTAAAAACCAGCAATTGGCCACACAGAAGTTAATGTAGATAATACGTTTGATAATAAGGATAAAACTGTCTTGTAAGTAATTTGCTTTCAAAATCATGCACTCCAGGCTTTTTTATCAGGACAGTCTTCTGAAATTCAGATGGTTACTAATTTAATATTCTGCTATTTTTGAATCTAGTGAAAACTCTTGGTACTGTTCATCTTTACTGTACATATTTTATACAAGAGTGACTCAAGTCTCAGGGAAAGTGCTAATAATTACACCTAGCCACATCACATTGTGGGGAAAGTAGATACTGGTGGAGCTCAAACTAAGATTGATCACTTCATAAACCATAGGATTTAGATGATACATACATCTAGATACATCTAGAAAGACGTTCTTATTGGTATAAAATTTGCAAAACGATCCTGGCTATCTGCATGCAGCACAACATCACTGGTGACAACTCATGGAACAGAAGTACTGCAACTGAATGTATGTCACTGCCAATGCATTTGCCCAGGAGAAGCTTCTGCTGAATCACCTTATGTGCTATATATTGAAACAAATGCAAAGCAAGGACCTTCCCAGTCACAGCGTGTTACTGGAAATTTAGTATCAGAAGCTATCTGTGCTTTATAAAGGCAAGTAGTGAAAGCTGCCTTAACTGTAGATACTGCGCATGCTGCTCTCTTTTCAGGTGAGATATACAGGAAAGCAAGAAAGCAATCAGATAAATACAGTCTTTTGGAACTCAAATGCATTAAAATATACCAAATCTGGAAGAGCAGTTTGGGATATATACCTTCAGCTAACTTAAGGAGGAGACTGGGAGTTTGCTGAATTAAATGCTTGACAAGAAACCAAAGTTGTAAAGCCAGCTCTGCCATCCCTTATATGAGTGTGGGATGTGTGGGAACTTCGAGCATTAACTGGCTTCCAGCAAGCTGCAGTGTGGTTGTCTCCAAGCGCTGTGCTGGGAAGCTGTCCAGGGGATATTGACTTCTGGTTTTCTGGATCCAGGAAATAGTACTGTCAAGTCCTGAGGGGTAAAACTAATCCTTATTTAATTAAGAATTTTGATTAACTGAGTTTGGGTAAACAGGATGTTAAAGTAACCGAAATATCTTGAAAGCAGAAAACGGGAAAGGAGAGGCATGTCCCTGTTCAGCCACTTGTCAGTAAAGATACATTCTTTGTCTCCCTGCCCTTGCAGCTGCTGGGGATAAAACTGCCTGTGGAGGGATCGCTGTGAGCACAGCTGCAAGAAGACTTTGGTAGAATTCATGAAAGGCATCTGTCAGCAGTGTTTTATAGCATTAACTGTGCTACCAACTGTGTTAGAAGAAAAAATGAACCTTTGTACTGGGTCTGCTTGGGATGGAGTTAATTTTCTTCATAGCAGCTTGTAGGGCACTGTGTTTTGGATTTGTGACCCAATCAGTGTTGATAACACACCAATGTTTTAGCTATTGCTGAACAGTGTTTGCACAATGTCAAGGCCTTTTCTTTTCCCCATGCTGCCCTCCCTAGACAGTAGGCTGGTGGTGCTCAAGAGGTTGGGAGGGGACACAACCAGGACAGCTGACCCAAGCCAGCCAAAGGGCTATTCCATACCATATGATGTCATGGTCAGCTATAAAAGCTCAGAGAAAGACAGAGCAAAGGGGGATGTCTGTGGTTATGGCATTTGCCTTCCCACGTAACCACTGCACACAGTGAAGCCCTGCTTTCTGGAAATGGCTGCATATTTGCCTGCTGATGGGAAGTAGTGAATTAATTCCTTATTTTGCTTTGCTTGTGTGTGCTGCTTTGCCTTACTTATTAAACTGCCTTTATCTTGACCCATGAGTTTTTCTGCTTTTGCCCTTCTGATTCTCTCTCCCATGCCACTGGGGGGGGGGAGTAAGCGAGTGACCGGCTGGGGGCTTACGTGCTAGCTAGGGTCAACCCACCACAACCTTGCGATGAGGTCCTCACGACAAGCTCTTCCCCCCACCTCCCCCCCAGTTCTTCACCCTTAAACGTTTTTCCCTTTTAACTTATACAAAAAATGCTCAAGAGATACTCAGTAATGGACCTAAGTAAGAAACTTGTAATACATGTAATACATGTAATACATGTAATGTATTACATACTTGTAATACATGTAATACATGTAAGTATGCAGCTGCATATTTAATTCACGTGTACAACTGTGAGGACACATGCAAAGGAAGCACTCAGAAATGAAGACTGGCATCTCTTGAGTGAACTGCTCATTTGATTCTGAAACAATCATTTTCCAAAGGTTATTTAATACGAGTGATGTAACTGCTCTGTTTGTGTGACTGACCTCTTGGAACAGTATGCCAAAGGCTGTCCTCAGTCGTAGCCATGCAACTGCATTGATTTCAGTGCGGTTGCATAGGCATGGCTGCAGACAGAAGCTCACCTCGGTGGTGTACCTTCTGCCACTGCAGAATCGCCCACTGTTGAGGTGTTATTTTTGCCATCACCATTAGTTACTGCTTGCATAACTAATGCAACAGTGTATGGGTGATTCTGTTCTCTGTTCTGTACAAAGGCATGTTGTCCTGAGCCCATGCCAGGTCATCCTGGGAGGGCTTCCTCCTAAATTATTTTCTTTGCTTCCTCACTCAGTAGCTTATCAGCATACTCTTTGCAATTTATCCGACAAAAATATTATTTTGCTTTACAACAGTGTGAAAAGAACTGATTTAGAATGGCAATGATGGAGAAATGTTTGATGAACCAAAGTTCTCTGTCAAAATTAAAGGTGGATTTTTGGAAGAGCTTAGTGTTGAGATCATTCTGGTCCCACAGCTACTCTCTCTGTATTTCAAATCCAGATGAGACCATTATGGTGCAAGCAGACGCACAAACTTGGCTAGCTAATTTGCTTAATTACCCTCACTGTTAAAAGTTGTCACCCCATTTCTAGTCAGAATACACCTGTCTTCAGCTTCCAGCTGTTGGATTCCATCACAGGCCTGAATTTATTCCAGCGAGGTTATCTGATCTGGGACCTTGCCAACTAAGGGAAAAGGGAAGCCAGAAACCAAAATATACAGAGACACAGAGCTGACAAAACAAACACGGAGACAATGACAAGAAACAAACCTTGCCAGTCATACTAATTGATGGGCTATCAGGAAACTACGGGCAATGCTTCCAGGAAGATCAACTTGGACTTTGCAACTGATAAGACTGTAAACCAGGAGAGAGGGCAGACACCGGGCTGGGGGGGTGCAGGAATTGATAGAGCTGTACAAACCCGGGGGGGACATGCAGGGGGAAGAGGGAGGAAGGAAGAACAAAAGGGGGGGTAAAGACAAAAGGGTATAAAAGGTGCCTGTTGCCTGTAAAACGGGGCTGGTCAGTATGCTTGGCTGGCTGAGCCCTGCACCTGATCACCACAGTCTGTTCTATCTTCTTAAATCTTTTCTCAACTGTCTCTCTGCATAATCGCACTCTTTATCCCATGTGTATGTTTGCTGAAAGAAATAAGAGCCTGCTACAGGTGAGACCTGTGGTGTCAGCTACTGAAGTGACTGAGGGTCCCTAGTTAGACAGGTCACAGCTCTCTGGCCCTACAGACTATGTGCCCAGAGTGCCAGCTACTGGGAGGACCAGTGTGAGTGGACTGAGTGCCAGCTACTGGAATCAGATCAGGGTGTAGGCACCCCTGGCCCGTGGCATCAGCTACTGGAGTGAGTGCAGTCTCAGCCTCAGCTACTAGAGCAAATCGGGGTCTTGGCCACCAGCCCCTGGGGTGGGAATGCTGTGTGTCCCAAAAACCAGCTGCTGGGAGGGACTGGCATGAGTGAGGAGTGTGAGGGGCTCAACATCAGCATCTGGACCAGGACTGCAGGTCACAGCCTGGGTACCTGGTGCCTTCTGCTAGGGCGGGCGACTCTCTGTATCTTCCCCAAACCTGGGGTGTGTGTGGGGGGGGTATGTGTATTTGCTAGCAAACTTCAAGCTGGACTAGCTGGTGAGTAGGGTGGCCTCAGGTCTGGGCCGAGGTATGAGGCAGACAAGGGTCTGTGCTAGTATGCTCAGGGGGACTTGCAAGTGTGGAGTGTGGGATGAATGTGCGAGGGTGTGTGTGTTTGCTAGTGAGCATCAAGCTGGACTAGCCGGCAAGCAGTGGACCCATGAAGCAGGTAAGAGGGCCCAAGATCTGGGCGGGGCTACCAGCTGAAGAAGAGGAGCAAGGGGGAGGCAACTTGGCTGTCTATTTTGTTTTATGTGATTCCCGTACGTGGGTGCTGTTGAAGGCAGCGCCATGTCTGCGGCAGTCTGTGTGACTGGCCATGTCAGTGTTCCCTCTGTGTGTCCCTCTGTGCATGTGTCTCTGGGATATGTGCTCAGCTTCACTACTGGTTGAACCTGCAAACAGGAAACTCACAGCCACATCCCTCAGCCTGGGCAGAAGCCCCAGGTCCCCAGGCATGCTGGGCTGGGCTCCAGCAGCTGGGCAGGAGAGGTCCTGAGCATGGAGAGGGTGGAGGTGGCAGCCACATGTCATAAGATCACTTAACAGAATCGACCACCACTAAAAGGACAGACACACCTTCATTCCCAGGGAGGGATGAACACAGTCGCGCTCCACAGACAGATGGGCCCTATGTGCAAGTGCGGGCTGAATAGGCCCCTGCTCGAAGAAACGCATTGATTCTTAGGGAGGGTGACATTGGCCTCCGCTTCAGGAAGACACATACATTACTTCCCAGGGAGGGCTGAATAGGCTCCCACTCCACAGACAGGCAGGTGCTGTTCTCTGGGGACCTATTTGCAGGGATCTGTTTTGCCCACACCCCAAAGAGACACACACATTAACTCCCAGGGAGGGCTGGACAGGATTCAGCTCCACAGAGACACACATTACTTCCTAGGGAGGGTTGCACAGACCCACACTTTTGCAATAGGCATGTATTGATTCCCAGGAGGGCTAAATAAGCCCGCAAGGAGAGATGTGCAGTAATTCCTAGGGACGCCTCTACTCTAATGACGGGCACACATGTTATTTCCTAGGGAGGGCAGAAGACGTGCCTTGATTCCCAGGGAGGGCTGAATCTGCTCCTACTCCACAGATAAGCAGGTGCCATTTGCTACCACAGACAGAATAGGCCCCTGCTCCAAGGAGAGGAAGGGTTAATTCCCAGGGAGGACTGAACAGACTCCTGCTCCAAGGAGAGACACGCATTAATTCCCAGGGAGGGTTGCATGGGTCCCCACTCCAGAGACAGGTGGGCTCTGTTGGCAAGCACAGGCTGAACAGGCCACTGCTCCAAGGAGAGATGTGCAGTAATTCCTATGGAGGCCTCCGCTCTAATGACAGACACACGTTAATTGTAAGGGAGGGTTGAATAGGCCCCCACAAAAAATCAGGCAGGTGCTGATGCTAGCACAGGCTGAACAGGTCCCTGCTGCAAGGAGAGATGCGTATTAATTCCCAGGGAGGGCTAAATGCGCCCTGCTCCCATAGATAGGCAGCCCCTATATGTATGCATGGGCCAGACAGGCCCCTGCTCAGGTCCCTGCTCCAAGAAGAGATACTTTGCTCTCAGATACATGCACAGTGGACTATGTATCTGGGAACGCCGAAAAAGCCACCCTCTCTGCTCTGTATGAAGGCCCCAAAGAGCAGCATCCAGAAAGCGTAACTGTTCCTCCTCTGATCACTCCAGCAGAAGGGTCTCGGTCTGTCTTGCTAGCTGAACTGAACAAGATGAAGGAGGTCATAATGAGGTGTGTGAGCAAAGATTATTCGTCTGCCCAGGGACAAATGTAAGATGACACAAAGTACACTATACTCGGACTCCTACAGTGTCACTGGTGCAGTCTGTGCGTAAAGGGCAACTTGTTGCTGTACAGGCCGAGGAAGATGCCTGGCAGCGTGCTCAGGCAGTTTCTATGGAAGGCACCAGGACAGAACAAGGAGAGGCATGCATTAGTTCCCAGGGAGGGCTGAACAGGCCCCCGCTCCACAGAACAGCAGGTGCTGTTTGCTAGCACAGGCTGAATAGGCCCCTGCCCTAAGGAGAGACACATAATTCCTAGGCGAGGCCAAATAGGCCCGTGCTCCGAGGACTTACACGATTTCTTGGGAGGGTTAAAGAGGCCCCCGCTCCATGGAGACGGGACCCTACAGGGCCTCGAGCCAGTGCCTAGCCAGGCCTCCCGAGGAGCCAGTGCCAGACGGTCCCGCTGCAGCCTCGCTGGGCTCCTCTGCTCTGTCCGGTGTGACAGAACATTTCATGAGGGCTGGCAGGAGAGAGGGCTACCCGTGCAGTGCCTCGAGCTGCTGTGTTTTAAGGATAACTTATCGCAAACCCCGTTTGTGTTACGAGGGCCAATGGGCTCTGCTGTGTCCCTCAGCGGGGCTGTTGCAGAGGCAGCTGGAGCTGGCTGGAACCGGCTGTGCCCGGCACGGGCTGCCCCCCGCCCGCCCTGACCTCTCCTCACAGAGGTTGCCCCTGCAGCCCCCCTGCTGCCGGCACCTTCCCACGGACACCCAGTACTGTCATAGACATGGAGCCCCAAACACTTAAATTCATTCATATAGCATTGCCAAACAACAGTATTTCATGCTCCTTTGTGGTAAACGCTGTACAAAACCCAGGAAACCTCCAACCTTAAAAAGTGAGGCCTAGGAGGAGCGTGAAGCAAACAACATAGCTGAGGAGCAAAGTGAATTTCAAAGGTGTTTAAAAGATGTTTGCAGTTAAGTTTACATGCCATCAGTTATTGTTATCACAGTACGCCACCACTCTCAAGACTACGTCTCTTTCTCTGTCTGGATTTTTTTTCGTCTTACTGCGTCCTCACATCACACCATTGCAGTCTCATTTTCTGCTCCCCTGGATTCCTCCTGCAGTCAGTCATCCATGCGAGGTACAATGCTGTTGTGTTTTTCATCTCTTTCCCATCTTCCCTTTTCAAAGCTTTTCAATCGAGTGAGGATCTTATTTCAGAAACCTTTTTTTTCTTGGCAAAATCTGATATTCCCCCCGTCCTTGATAAGTAATATGTGCCATTACTATACACAGCCATCTCCTCAAAATGTCATTTCAAAATACACCTGAATGGTTTAGTGCACAGTCTGCAAATGAAGGACCAATTTTATAAATACCTTGATTTTTTTCAGCCTTTATCTGTCACACCATACGTCCTCAGCAGCTTTAATGACCTGGTGGAGGCAGAAGGCAGAAGGATAAAAAACAACAGTGAGGAGAAAAGTTTAGTAAATACACAATTCAAAGCCCATTTCATCTGAGGCCATACATTAGCATCTAATATCCACCTTACAACCCATGAGACACAATTTGAATAACAGATACTTCTATCTAGATCTTCATAGCTAGACTTCTTGCACACCCAGTTATGCAGAATAGCAGAGATCAGTGTCATCAGGAAGCCAGTTAATAGCATCTTGATGTATTCATAGGCTGAGACATAGAGTGCAGCAGTCTGGAGGCTACTTTAATAAACTACCAGCACATTGTACCTACACAAGATCAGCTGCTTTAGCCCCTTCTCAGCCTGCCAGTTTGCTCCAGGAGGTATCAGGGGCAGAAGAGTATTGGCACTGGCAATGCTGAGTGTATGCATCAGAGCAACCAGCACCAGCCTCATGGTTTTTCTGCCGGAGAGGAGCGAAGTGATCCTCTGTATAGTGGGATCTTAAACATGATTTTGTCACTTTTTCATTAAATCACTTTGATCAAGTTTTACTGGGTTTTTGATTGGGTTCTTGCCTGCAGGATTCCTCAAGGGCACTCCCTTCCTCTCTCTGCCCTTGTATGGGCAAGTTGGGGTTTCCACAAACCTAGCTTGAATCCTGAAGAAAGTAGATGCTGACTTTCAGTGAAAGTCACTGTGGACTAGGCCCAAGAGACCTTGTTCCCAGAGAACGAAGTGAGCTGAAAGCTATATGAGAGTGTTGGGAGGAGGGAGATGAAATAAGCTTCCACAGGAAGCAGAGGACAACAATAATAATTCCCTTAGGTTTGTTGTTCAAAGACGACTTGATGGTTTGAGTCAATTCAATCAACTTCAACTGCCTGAAATCTGGATATCTATTCTTAGTAAAACATCTTTTTTAGATACTTAAACTAGGTGTCTACCATTTCACTTTTCAGAGGACCATGGATATCTCACTGAGAATGGACATGTCACTTTTAGGAAGTAGCTGTAGGATGTGAAGAAACCTGCCCTTGGAGGATAATAACTCCAGGATAAGGTTAGACAATCTGCTCTGGGCTGGGTTAGGAAGAGAAATCTTACAAGGTGAAGGTCAGGTGGCAGGTATTGTCTGTGTTTCCCTCATACTGTGCTTCACACCTTTGGATAACAGGCAACAAAACTCCAAACTGCTCCAAGCTAATCCGTGTCAACAAATGGAGCACAGGCATCCAGCACATGACCCAGATGAACTGGGTCTCCAAGGATAATGCTCAGAACTAGTTACTGGCTCCTGCCTTCAGCCTTCCCCCACCAAGGAATGTACCTCTGTCCTTTGCCTCTCCTTCCCCATCATCAGAGGTTACAATTTGCTCCTTCCTGTGGATTTACATGGTCATAAAACTGTGCCTGCACTCAGACGTGTGAAATAATCCAGATTGTAAAAAATACAGTTCTAAGAGAAGTCTTTTTCAAAACTGGTATCATTTGACAGAAGCAGGAATGAATGGGTGGGGATGGGTTGGGGGTGGGAACCACCTGAGATAGGTTTAATAAATAGAATAGGCTTTTTTCTGTGCTCTCAGTCTTGTTCCTTTGACTGAGACCTTGCCAGAGTGTGCAGCTGGCTCTCTGTAGGTTCTTCTGTAAGAACACAGTCCTGTTTAAGATGCTGAGGTGGAGCATTTGCCTAGGGTGAAAAAAAAAAAGGGCAAAAAATAATAAGTAGCTGATCTCTATTTACTATCCACATTATACGGCTGAGTGTATCAGAGCAGCAAAAGGACAAGTTCCTGTCCCTGAAGAGGCATTTGCAAGACCAAGATCAAAGTAACCCTGGGAGCTACATTTCATATGGCTGTGATTCTGTTGCCTGAATAGGTGTTCAGGGACATATTAGTCACAACAAACTATTCTGCCTGTCTTCCAGCTACCCACCTAGAAGAGCATGAGTCTTACGTAGGACTTATGCCATATTTGTTATGTTGGTACAGATACACTATAGCATCCTGATACCCTATGACATCTCAAGTGGACAAAAAATTAGATATGAGCCATGAAAGTGCACTTGCAGCTCAGAAAGCCAATTGTATCCTCAGCTGCATAAAAAGAAGCATGGCCAGGAGGTTGAGGGAGGTGGTTCTCCTGCTCTATGCTGCTCTCGTGAGACCCCACCTGGAGTATTGTATCCACCTCTGGGCTCCCCAACACAAGAAAGGCATGGACCTGTTAGAGCAGATCAAGAGGAGGGCCACAAAAATGATCAGAGGGATGGAACACCTCTCCTGTGAGGAAAGGCTGAGATAGTTGGGGTTGTTCAGCCTGGAGAAGAGAAGGCTCCGGGGAGACCTTATTGCAGCCTTTCAATATATAAAGGGGGCTTATAAGAAAGATGGAAAGAGACTTTTTACCAAAGCCTGTAGTGATAGGACAAGGAGCAACAGTTTTAAACTGAAAGAGGGTAGATTTAGATTGGACATAAGGAAGACATTTTTTTCAATGAGGTTGGTGAGACACTGGAACAGGTTGTCCAGAGAAGTTGTGGATGCCCCATCATTGGAATTGTTCAAGGTCAGGTTGGATGGGGCTTTGAGCAACCTGATCTAGTGGAAGATGTCCACTAGAGGAGGGTTTGGACTAGATGACCTTTAAAGGTCCCTTCCAATGCAACCATTCTATGATTCTATGATTCTATGATTCTGTGATACTGTCTAGTCCACTTCTCTTTAGGCAACCAATCCTGCCTCCAGTCCAGATCCTCATTTTTTTTGGTAGGGGAAGTGACTCAACCATAATTGGAATCTTGGAGGAGGTAGGAACACTGTAAAGGTAAAGGGAAAATACAAATTTGAGGGCAGATGAAAGGACAAGAGTATCTATGAATGGAGTGATGGTTTCTGTGGATGCATGTGATGTGGTTTCAACTTCACTTCAAGCAGATCCCTTCCTACACATGGCACAGTTCAGCTCCTCCTCCATTCAATGCAGCTGCTCGTGGAACTGCTCTGGCAGGAAAACCAGCAAGCAGTTGCACAGCTCAATGCATGGGACAGTAAGTTGTGGCTCAGAGGCAAGAAACAGTGACTAGAGAAGAAACTTTGTATCATCTATAACCCTGGAGAAAAATCTGTGCAAAATTTCTTTAGGTGAGCTCAGACTCTGGAAATCCTCTATCCTGAAGATGGACTTATATGAATGTGGCCACTGCATTTGAGAAAAGGGGTTATGAATGATTTGATGGAAAAGGGGAATCAACTTGCATTTTATGATGAGAGAAAACTCTTCATTTGCTGTCTCAAGAAGGCCAGTAGTCCAGCTCTTAGTGCAAACCCTTATACCTCTCAATGCTGTATCACATAGGCATTTTACTGCTATTCATTACATGTAAATGTTTCTTTGTCCCAACGGAAACTTGCAGCTGTCAACACAGCCAACGCTAACTACCAGGAAATGATCTGAGAAGGAAATGTTGCAAGCTATCAAGTCCCCACAATGTGCTAAAACATCTGTAGAGGCAGACTGCCAGGGGTTTATTATGAACTATGGATCATATGTTCTCTTGGCTTCCATAGTTTTGAACAAGGAAATGTGTCATCAAATAATCCTGAAGGGAAGGGAGAATGCACTGGGCAGGGGAAGAATCATAATGATACTCCACTGGGATGGTACCCCAATATCTTCTTTCCTGAAGAGTGTGAAGGCTAAAAAGACCAACAGAGATATGAAAAGGGGGTTGTTACTAGAGTGTGGATAGGAATAAACTTGGCAGGAGCTCAACCATATGGCAGCCTCAGGAAATGTGATAGATGTCTGAGGAAAACCTGCTGTCACTCATGCTGGTACAAGAAACAATGACCTTCTAATGTATGTATCTCTCTTGGCTGTAGTCAGGACAGGTATGTCAAGACATGTATGTTTCACAGGACTCAAGGTGAAGCAGATAGGTAACCCCACCATCTAGTCTTGCTGACCATGCTGTTGAACTAGCTCCACATATATGCTGTGTAGATATGATTGGTGTTGAATAAGAACTGAGTCTGGCAAGACAGATCCACATAGGAAGGAGACTGAACTGAGGCTACATCAATCTTTACCATCCCAAGCTGGTAACATTTCTTTATAGGCCAATGTTTTTCTATGCTGATACCAGACAGTGCAGATAACACTGCCTGTTCCACTCCTGACTCCTGCTGTTTCAAAACACTGAACTGCATGGGCTATGGCAAATTTTTCTCCATTTAACTGACAGCTGATGTCACTAGTACTCAGAATGACTCTCACAGTTCAGTGCAGAGCCCTTCAGAGCTTGAAAACATGTTGACAAGCAGGCACTAAGAGCAAATCAGCGGTGCCTGAGGTGGGGAGACCAATCAGTCCATTGGAAACAGAGATTGCAGGGCATGGTAGGTAGCTTCAAGCATATGCTTCTTACTAGGTAAGATTAGGGGAGAAGCCAAGTTTGTTTTTGCAAAGTATGAGGTTGGCTGATCGATTACAAAACAGAAACATAGTTATGAAAAACACACAAACCAAAACAAATTTTGCTGTAGCACAACCTATCTGAATCTCAACTTTGTTCTTAGCTGCTCTGTAGGATTGTGCTCCAGGAGCAGTCTTGGCTGACTGTGCAGAGGGAACAGCTCCAGCAGCACCTCCACCCTCTGAGGTGATACTGACAGAACTGAAACTGGTCCTCTCTTCACCAAAGATCTTCTAATGCCTTGGCTGCCTTGAGGGGCTGGCCACTCTCTATTTGCTTCTTAAGGTTAGTAAGCATGCAGAAATTCTTATATAGAGGATCACATATGTAAAAGGTTCTCAAATATGTAAGAGTTCCCTCCTAGATAGAACAGATTCCATGACTTTTGGTATAATATCCATATTGGGGTTTATACCAACTACGGTGGTGAGCACTTATACCTCCTTCACCATTTCTTGGGGTACATAAAACAAGCTCAAGAAAGGGACATTCAGAGGGACATTTCCTTACTATTTTTTGTGTGTGGAGGAGGTCAGATTTCTTCCTCTTTTTCTCTAACTTTTCTAACAATTTATTTCTTTGTATTCTCTAATCAGGACATTCTTTCTAATTTTAAGATAGTTTTTTTGGTTTTCAGCAGTTCTGAGATTGCACTCAAACTTTCTGAAAAAAAAAGAAGGAAAAAAACACTCATAAACCATGGAAAAAAGTCATTTGTTAAAAGCATGATTTTCAACTTGCAGTGACAAAGGTATATATATTGGATGTCTGTGGCAAGGTTTTGGTCAAGGTTTTGGTCCATGTAGTTCCAAAGGCCAATAGATTTGCCATTCAGGGATGCCCCTCCCATGCACCCTTTAAAATGGGTCACCTCAACAGCAGGTGATGTCTTGATTTGCCCTCCAAGTCCTCCAATAAACATTAGGGTTGGTTTGTTAACATCCAGTATGCTGGCTGTCCCCAGAGAGGTTGCAGATTTAGATGAAGGCTTCTGCAGGAGTGGCTTTTGTACGGACAGGTCGGGGCTGCCCCATGCTGGACATAGCTGGTTCCAGCCAGGTCCAGCCAGCTCCACAATGGACCTACTGAAGAACACAGCTAAGCCCATCAGCCAAGATGGTGGCATCTCTGTGGAACCATATTTGAAAAGGCTGAAAATGCCAGATGGAGAGAGGAGGAAGGAAGACAAAGTGAGAAACAACAGAGGGAACACCAAGGTCATAGGAGGAGGAGGTGCTCCATGGCATGGTGTGAAGACCCCGTGCCAGAGCAGATTTTCCTGACAGGACTACAACCCATGGATAACCCATGTTGACACAGAGGAATGGTGTGAGAAGGAAGAAGCAGCAGAGAAAAAATACTATGTATTGACCATAATCTGCCCCCCTCCGCACCATGCCGCTTACGGTGGGGGTAGAAGAGTCTGGAGTGAAGGACTGACGTTCAGCCTAGGAAAGGGAGGAGGAAAGGTGTTGCTTTAATGTTTATCTTTTTGTTTCTTACTACCCAAATCTATTTTAATTGGCAAGAAATTAAGTTCATTTTCCCCAAATTGAATCTGTTTTGCCCATGGCAGTAATTAGTAAGCAATATTCCTCGTCTTCATCTTGACCCTCGAGCTTTCTTGTTCCTGTTCTTTCTGTTTTTTTCCCCTTTCCCATGCCTGTCCTAGCAAGGTGGGAAGTGAGCAGGCAGCTGGGTGGGAGTTAAGCTGTTAGCCAAGGCCAGCCCTCCCCAGTATAGCACCCTACATGGCATATGCATGGCAGACTTAGCAGACTGTATATTTTTTCTGCCTTATCTCACTGTCCCAGCTTTCATAATTTTTGGAGTCTCCTACATGCTAGCTTTTAGATGCTTAAAATGATGTCAAACTTAAGAGCTGGGCTGAAACCTGCAGTTACGTGTGTTTGCCTCTGACATTTTGGAATAAATATCAGCAGTCCTAATTAAATAAAAAAGAGGTTAAAAAAATAAAATGTCTGTTTTAATATAAACATTATTAAAAATTCATTCATTAAGAAGGTCCAGCATTTCTGTGCTTTGAGAAAGTACCTATAATTTAGTTGATGGTCTCACAACAAAGTTGTGCTTTTTGAAATCTCTCTGAATAGCTCTTCAACTTTGTCCAGTTACAAAGTTTTAGAGCTTCATTTTGCATGTGCTGTAGAGACTGGGCTAAAAGATTGCAGTTCATTTCTCTGATGACTGCATTTGCATGATGCATGATGTAACCAGGACTTCCCTTGTCCTTTGGAGCATACATAGAGTGCATGGATATAGTGACATGCTGGTGCCTCAAAGTGGCATGCACAGCTTGTAGTCAGGTATTGTTTGAGCTTATAAGGTTCCTCTTTCATTCACTCAGTTCATACACATAAAAAGAATACATAAATGCTGTGTGGGGACAGTCCAACATGATGCTTTTATTTCAGCCTTAATTGCCACAAGTTATGTATCTCCCAGCTAAGCATGACTATGCCAAGGGATTCCTTCCTGTGTCTTGACTCCCAGTATATTCTGCCTCTGAGAAATGTGCTACTTGTTCGTTTTCCTGAACTGGAACTAATAGAACTGACGTGGTGCAGCTGTGGGAGTGACTCAGCAGAATGGCTCTGCATCTTCATGCACATGACATCCTGTGACAAAAAAAATCTCACATTTTCAAGATAAAAAATACCTTATTTTCATTAATTTCTTCCTCAAGGGAAGCTAAAATTATTTTGAGTGGAAACAGTAAAATTGAGATTCCACTACACCAATCTGTCAAGATGGCAAACATGAAAATAATGTCAAGGATATGTTATACTTCAAATTTTATTGGATTCATAATTATTTTCGTACTTTCCAGGCAGAATTTAGGATTATCTAAAGTAAGGCTTAAAATGCAAAACATACGGCAGATGAAGTGATGCTGATAACAGTGGGGACTAATAAGAAGAGAAATGTTTTGCCAACAAGTGCATTTTACTTTGTAGGTTTTTCCTCAGGATTAAGGAAGAAACTTGGAATTTGATAGCTGGAGGAGAAAAATGGTAGAAATTCTTCAGGATTTGAGTATTTGACCTCTAAAACTCCAGGGTGAATGGGCTGTCATTTTCATTTAATAGAAAAAAATAACAATGATTGATGAAAGAATCTGTTGAGGTTGGTTTGTTGTTTTTTTAATTTTTTGTTGGGTTGTTTCGTTTTTTTTCAGAGACCGTTTTGAGAGTTCTGCAAGGCCTGACAGTAGAAGAAAGATTCACCTGCTTGAAAATATATGTTTGAGGTGACTTTAGGTGGTTAAGTTTCCATCTGCAATTCTTTCTCCCTCTTTCAGCATCTGCATCTAGGATAATGCACAAGGGTTTCTAGATGTCTAACTCTTTGACATATGTTCTCTCTCTTTGACATATGTTCACTTATATCACCTCAAAGACAGACATCTAACCCACACTCAGCTCTGCTGCACCAAAGTTCCCAATATCCAGCTATTTAACATCTGTACTAACTGTGGCAGACCGAAAAGACAGCCTGCAAACAAGCTCTGATACAAAACACGCTCATTCTGGTTTGGGGTTAGCCCACTATGCTGCAAAGAAGAGAGGATGGCAAGGACAGGACTTTCCCCAGACCCTTTAGTTTAGGTTATCATGGCTGGTGGGACTTTAGCATCTGGATAGGGACTAGGCTAGGGATAGTGTAGATCATTAGGCTGGAAAGAGGCAGCAGTGAGAATTGAGCTTGGGGGGGGGCAGAACAAGGTGGGTGGAGGACATATGCAAAACCTGAGGGCAAGTCAGCTGCTATGTGTACTGTAATCTTCCATGTATCTAATGTTCCCAGGACTGTTATCTGGGATGGAGAAGACAGATGGGTACAATCATTGTCTATCCCTCCAACAATGGGTGACCTCTTGAAGCCACTAACTGGGAATGATCCTGAGCCCTTGCTGAGTCCAGGACCCTGATCAGTTATCGGTTAAGAGAGTGCTCATTGGCCTTGGCCAAAACCATGCTGGAGGCATTGAAACAATTTCACAGTCCAAAGCTCCGGGGCCCCACAATATTGCTAAGTACTGTTTAAGTCACTAATGTAGACTTAGCCAGCATGTTCACTTTGGTGAATGCCCTTGCCTCTCACCACTTAGAAGGAGGGTAACTCTCTGCCTGCCTTCTGAACTTCTGTTCACACTCCTGCTTCTTAGGCTTCATGAGCAAACTGCGTCAAACTCCAGGCTAAAGACAAACGCCATTCAATTCTCATGTGACTTCCTTAGAAAAGCTTACCTCTCAACAGTCCAACCAAAGCCACCATTGTCCCTGCATGCCAGCACTGTGCCACAAGCTCCTTTCAGCACAACTATCTAGTCAATGGCTTCTGAGCTTCTGGGTAAACTCATCAATATTTGTCAACTTGCATTTCTTCTACCTTTGAAGTTCTATTACATCATGCACTTCAAGTTTATCCTCATGAAGTGCAAAGTCCTGCACCTGGGGAGGAACAGCTCCATGCACCAGTATATGCTGGGGGCCACCCACCTGGAAAGCAGCTTGGCAGAAAAGGACCTGGGGGTCCTGGTGGACACCAAGTTGAACATGAGCCAGCAATGGGCCCTTGCTGCAAAGAAGGCAAATGGAATCCTGGGCTGCATTAGGCAAAGTATTGCCAGCCCATCGATCCCATCTGCTCAGCCACACCTGGAGTACTGTGTCCAGTTCTGGGCTCCCCAGTACAAGAAAGACATGGATATACTGGAGAGACTCCAACCAAGGGCTACAAGGATGATTAAGGGACTGGAGCACCTCACGTATAAAGACAGGCTGAGAGAACTAGACTGTTCAGCCTGGAGAAGAGAAGGCTCAGGGAGGATCCGAAGGGAGGGTGCAAGGAGGACAGAGTCAAGCTCTTTTCAGTGCTGTCCAGTGACCAGAGGCAGTAGGCAGAAACTGAAAAACAGGAGGTTCCCTCTGAACATCAGGAAATACTTTTTTCCTATGAGGGTGACTGAGCATTGGTACAGGTTGCCCAGGGAGACTGTGGAGTCTCTCTCTTTAGAGGTATTCAAAAGCTGTCTGGACGTGGTCTTGGGCAACTGGCTCCAGGTAGCCCTGCTTGAGCAGGGGGGTTGGACCAGATGGCCTCCCGAGGCCCCTTCCAACGTCAATTATTCTGTGAATATTAGGAAGCCATTCCTTCACAATGCTACCACATAAGGACCACACAGAGTTGCTACCTATGGACCTACATGACTAATTCAATGGCTATTTGTAGCAAACCCTCGTCACATCATAGAGATTTCTGCTAGACTCAAGGGATTTGTCCACAATGAAAAAAATCTATTCTCTGGAAAACTACTTTAGCTGGCCAGAGGAGGCCTGATCACAGTGTTAGGCCTATCTTGTGGGGAAAAATCCACTTTCCGTCTCCTAGAGACATTCAGTTGAGATTTAAACACTAAAAAGTAGGTGTAGGGTAGGTATTTAAAATCCTATTATAGACAGTAGGTACCTGGATCCTCATTCAGTTGCCTAAACATAGTATGTAATGCCATTGGAATTTCCCTATGCAAGATACCTGCATAGGGCTGGCAACCATGGTAAAGAGCCTATAGGAAACCCATATCTTTTTGAAGAGGTGGCTGGAGGCTCAAATGGAGCTTTAGGTGCCTAGGTATATGAATCCCACCACTAATGAGTGCAAATCAAGTGAGAGTAGAAGGCAGTTCAGTAGAGATCAGTCACAAGGAGTGGGGTCCAGGTGCCCACGTCTAGTCTCAGTGCCCACATCTAGTCCCGGCTGCACTGTATCCACAATGTGTTCATGGGGCCGGTAGCTTTGTCACAGTACCTATAGGATACCTACATATTCCTGAAAGGCTACCTAAAGGCCAGGCAGAGTACCCTGGCTTGTTTACTTTGATTGATTGGCATCTGCCAAAGTAGTCAGGGCAGTTAGATTTCTGACTGTCGGTAATGGCAGTGCAATGAAATGCAGTTTGGGAGAGTGTCCACCTACCTTTGTGAGGGCCCTGTTAATGAGGATGAATCCTAGTCTAGAGAACAACAGTTTTCAGGAGTCAGAGGTTGCATGGCTTGTTGTATCTGCTGTTGTTTGCATGTGCTCAGTGCAGATTTACTTGCAAATGTGTGTATGAGAGCATTCTTGAATTAAAAATACATCTTCCAAAAGGTGAAGAACTGGCTCTGTGTATCCTCACAGTGAAAGCCGAGGATAGGCTGAAGTAAAAGCCCTTGCTTTGTGTGGGAGGAAACTTAGGCCAGTGATACAGAATTACCTCCCACACTTCGGCTGGTATGTGTCACACTTTGAAAAGGGTATTAAACATTAGATGAGACAACGGAAAAACTTTCAGTCAACTGGCATTTTGTTCTGCTCTGTCTGCACTCCCTACGCTCCTCTGAATGCCATCCTAGTATTTCCCTTTTGGCAAAATTCTAGGTTTGATAAATCTTCCATGGATCCAATGAAGTTCCTGCAGGTCTCCTTGTTTTGCAGGTGACGCCTGGATCACTCTGGCAGTGTCCTGTGAGAGCATTGCTCTCCCCATCCCACCAGCTTCTCTCCAATGCCTGGCCTCCACCTTACCATGGACAACCTAGCTGGTCTCCCATGCATATGCCAAGATCTTGTGATTACAAACTTTGGCTAAGTCTGCAGGAAGTTCAACCTCAAAAGCAAAGTGTGATCTGTAAGGTACAGAGTGTAAGGACATAAGACATGCTCTACCTTGCCCTGTGGTCCATCTGGCCTAATGCTGCATCTCGAGTAATGGCAGTGAGAGATGCTAACTAGGGAGAAGATGTGAGCCTGGCCTGTGCAGTCAGTTGTTTAAGGGTATTGGTGATAAGCCCCTCTGTTGTCCTTTTACTATCTCTTTATGTACCTGCTTTCCAAGAATTTATCTATTACCTTTTTGGACCTGATGTATTTCTACCTGCAGGGTAGACATAGGCATGAAGTCTGAGGGCCGAATAACTTTCAGGTCACCTAGTCCACTAAAGATAAAAAATCATCCAGCTTCCTCACCTCCTTGTTAAGTCCAAAGCTGTAAATTATGATAACCTATTTAATTTCTCAGAAAAACAAACTGTATCCCATCCCACAGGGAGAAAACCCATCCTCCTAGCTTCTAAAATGACAAATTCTGTAAGCCCACAGAGTACTGACCACGCTATATGGTTTTCTTTTTCTGGCTTTGGCTGGTCCTTGGTTATTAAGAGAAAAGCAACTAAAAGAAATCTAGGCTCTCCAAAGGCAAGTACTACTGGGGAAAAAATAATTTATGCTAGTGTAACTGAAAACAAAATTTAGACATATCTGTCTTTTTCTCCCACTCTTATCTTTTTTCTCCAACCAGCCTCCCACTTCTGTGCAGCATTTATCCTCTCCCTCCTCCTGCAAGGTTTTCCTTAAATCATATCTTCCCTCAAGGCCTTGTTATGTGTCTTTTCCAAGAACATTTTGTGTTTGAATTCGTCTGGTGCATTATACTTGTCTGAATGAGGTAGCATATTTGTCAGGACACAGGCCCTGCCTTTTAACTTGGTGTGGAGAAGTGGGGAAATTTATAACACTATAGGAATTATTTACAAGTTTAAGCTCTGTGCTGCATTTTTTTCTTCCATAAATACAATTTTTGTTCTCATTAATGATCATGCCAACCTGTCACAGTTATAAACAGTTATCATACCTTCTGATTACAGTTGCACAGCAGCACTTCTAAGCCAGGCATCGCAAAAAGGTTTGCAGTTGTGTCGTACTCCATTTAAGAGACAGGTAAAGTTTATTATTGCTTTCTGACAGACACTGAACTTCAGTGGTTAGCTCAAGATTTGTCAACAGCTGGACTAAAACCTAATCCAAACATCCACCGCTTGTTTCTCTATGAGTAACTTTCAGTAAGATTCAGCTTATCTAACACTAGCAATCTCAGGATTGGGATGTGGCTTTTGCTGTTGAGTGCAGTGAGATGCTGGCTTAGACCAAAGCCTAATATTTATATAATAAAAGTCAGGTCAAATGAATTGCAGTGTTGGTTGCCATATCATTACTGAAACCTGGGAAGTTTCTTAAGACAGAAAGAAAAATAGAAAAGGATAAGGATCGGGTTATATTTATATTGCCAAAGTGGTCCAAAGCACAGGACCGATGCTGCATTGCTAGTGTGCCCACGGGCTGGGCTGGGACTGTGCTCTGGCACACGGCCCAAGTGCTGTACAGGAATAGCACATGGCCTGACCCGCTCCTGTTAAACCAGCTGAGCACGACTGCCTCAGTTTTGCTTCCCTCTGCCCTGCACAGCCCTCCAACAGTGCCCCCAGGACTCCCTTTTCACGGTATGCAACACAAACCCTGAGCTTCTGTGGTGGGTTGACCCTGGCTGGATGACAGATGCCCACCAAAGCCGCTCTGTCACTGCCCTCTTCGGCTGGACAGGGGAGAGAAAATATAATGAGAGGCTTGTGGGTTGAGATAAGGAGATCACACAGCAATTACTGTCACGGGCAAAACAGACTCGACTTGGGGAAATTAGCTTAATTTATTACCAATCAAATCAGAGTAGGATAATAAGAAATGAAAAACTAAATCTTAAAACACCTTCCCCCCACCACTCCCTTCTTCCTGGGATTAACTTTACTCCTGATTTCTCTATCTCCTCCCCCCGAGTGCCGCAAGGGGACGGGGAATGGGGGTTGTGGTCAGTTCATCACATGTCTCTGCCGCTCCTTCCTGCTCAGGAGGAGGACTCCTCACACTCTTCCCCTGCTCCAGTGTGGGGTCCCTCCCACAGGAGACAGTCCTCCACGACCTTCTCCGACGTGGGTCGCTTCCACGGGGTGCAGTCCTTCAGGAACAGACTGCTCCAGCGTGGGTCCCCCACAGGGTCACAAGTCCTACCAGCAAACCTGCTCCAGCGTGGGCCCCTCTCTCCACGGGTCCACAGTTCCTGCCAGGAGCCTGCTCCAGCGCGGGCTTCCCACGGGGTCACAGCCTCCTTTGGGCACATCCACCTGCTCCAGCATGGGCTCCTCCATGGGCTGCAGGTGGAGATCTGCTCCACCGTTAACCTCCATGGGCTGCAGGGGACAGCCTGCCTCACCATGGGCTTCACCATGGGCTGCAGGGGAACCTCTGCTCCGGTGCCTGGAGCACCTCCTCCCCCTCCCTCTTCACTGACCTTCGTGTCGGTGGAGTTGTTTCTCTCACATATTTTCACTCCTCTCTCTGCTGCTGTTGTGCAGGTTTCCCCCCCTTCTTAAATATGTTATCTCAGAGGTGCTGCCACCGTCGCTGATGGGCTCAGCCTTGGCCAGTGGCGGGTCTGTCTTGGAGCCGGCTGGCATTGGCTCTATCGGACGTGGGGGAAGCTTCTAGCAGCTTCTCACAGAAGCCACCCCTGTAGTTGTCCCACTACCAAAACCTTGCCACACAAACCCAGTACAGCTTCCCACTGTGAAAACAGCTTCCTACTGGACTGAGACCCACAGCCTCACATCAGCTGTGGATCTGAACTTGGAAAAAAACCCACATGAACAAAGTAGTAATTATGGTTTAGGGCCTTCAAGGGACACACCACATTGAACTCGGAAGAGACCCACGGCCTAGGGCTATGTAGCCTTTCTCCCTGGCCTCGTGGCAAGATACTCTCTCAGCAAGATGCTCCCTGACTTCCGTTTTATATAGCAAGACAGATGTAGTCTATGATACAGTCTATGATACAGTATATAAGCAAGGCACAGAATTTCGTGTATTGACTCGTACATCCTGAACATAGCATCTCTTTAGAGAAGGACCATATGACGATTATTTGATCCAGCTCTGCTCTGCACCAAGGCTCCTGAAGATGACCAATATTTAATCACCTCAGACAGTAAAACTAATGAGACAAGAAGAAAAACCTTCTCACATTTTAAGAAGAATAAGAATTCACTATTTAAACTGAAATCCTGTACTTTCATGTTTTCTGAGCTTTTCCTACAATTTAGAAGACATGTTCAGCCTGTGCAAAAGTGATACGGATACTTAACCAAGAGTCGAACCCTCAGCAGTTTGAACTGGCATAGTTCCAGCTAAGCCAGTGGCATTATAGCAATTAAATTCAAGTACGAATCTAGCTGAATAAACAAACAAACAAAAAAATGAAATTGTGACTGAAATTGTCTGGACTGATAACTCATCAAACAGCATTTCAGATGATTGTTAGGCCAGCGTCAGTTGTAATGCAAGAGAAATTGAAGGGTTCTTTTGAAATCACATTAATGAACAAGGGATGTTTTTATCTCGCACATGGATGATCATTCCATTGCAAAGGAAAATTGCACATCCTCTGCCTCACACTGCCAGCTAATCACTCACGGCGGAGGACACTGGGGATTCCCTGTGCTGGCGTGCAGCCAGCAGCAGGATAATGCAGATGAACTTGAATGGAAGGACAGGATTCAGGACATTTCAGGACGATTTCCATTCTCAGCTAAATGTCAGCACTCAAATTCAGGCAGGTCAAATCATGTCCTCTAATGAGCCCAATGCAGATTGCTGCCATTGCCACAGCAGTGCAATGCTGTCCAGGCCCACCGTTTGCTCCACGTGGGATACTGAGTGAAAGAAAAGCTCAATGAATTGTTAATGTATTCATTCTCCAGGCAGGTCAAATGGTAATTAACCTCATACCCATCCCCGCTGCTTTGAGAGCTAACTCAGTATCTACCATGCAGCTACAATTTGATCCGATCACTACCATACAGGAGAGGTGATAAAGGCATTCAGAGCATCACAGAAGCTGTGAAAGGAAGGGGACAGGCTGAACAGGCACCTCTTTGAACAGGGTGGACCCAGCCGCAGGAAGCACTCTGCGTAGAGGCATTGCTGTGGGCGGTGGGGCATGCTAGGACGCATGGGTCAGTCTCTAACACCACTGCGCTCCCTGGAGCCCTGGCTTTGCAGTGTCAGCCAGCCCTCCGGATGTGCAGGGCCAACCGTGCCTAATGGATAAGATGTTCAGAGGTGGCTCTGCTGATGGATGTAAATGCAAAATAAAATGCTTCTTTCTCAGGCAAAGAGTTTCGTTACTCCCATGGCAGCACTCCCACAGCAGTTTTTCCTTTGGAGATTTTTCTGGAAAGGCTGAACCTGCAAGTGTGTTTTCTGCAATTCTGTTTCTCTCTGGCAGAGACATGAAGATCCATCTGCAATAAAAATAGGCTTGGTGCCATGTCTTGGTAGCATTCTTGATACTGCACTGTAAAAGTAGGAAAAAGGAGGAAGGGTAACTTCTCCTCCAGGCAAAGCTGCTTTCTCTGTCCCCTTCTGCTGTGAAAGACTATATGCTTTTAAGGATGAGCTCATGGCAACTTGTGTTTGTGGAACAACTGGCCACACCAAGAATATATTCCCCTCCTGCTCCAAGCACAACATGTTAGCCTTAAAAGTCTATGGTATTTTATGGAATTCACAGGAATTTGCCACCCCAGGTTGGCAAACCTAATGCTCCTTTGTCATTCAAACACCTGCTGAAAGGCTGCTTGCCTGCCCTGCCTGCGGGATTACGACTGGGAACTAGAACTGTCCAGAGAGGCCAAAGCTGTGGAACAGAGGACTTTTCCTATAATGCTCCATAGGTCACTGTCTCAGTAACACTGTCTTGGCTGATTTTTCTGCTGGCAAATTATAAATGTGAAGAGGCATTGAATGTTGAACTCTAGTGCTGATCAACTTAAAAATTAAGCTAAATCTGGTCAAATTTTACCAGAGAACATAGTAAAAAATAAGCTCAGTTAACAGAAATAAATGTCAGTTAATCAGTCAGCAGTCAGTTAATATGTTACATGGGATATGCCTGTTATAAAACATCCCATATAATTGCAAAACATTCAACAGTACTGGAGTGATACCGGCACTGAGTTTTCCACAGTTTCTAACAGAATGAGCTGCCTCTCTTTTAACATTTGTATGCAGGGCTGAATGGGCATGTTAAATACCTCTGTGAATGCACCACGGGGTAGGGTACAGGCCATTGCATGCACCCTACACTGGAAAAGATGAGGATTATCCCACAGTTGGAAAGGCCTCAGCTATGTCTAAGCAAAGTACTTGGCTCTTACAGCAAGTATTCCTCCTCTGCCTGGTAACCTGTGTTAGAAGATGCTTGCTAGATTTCATATAGAAAATTCCAATATTCTGCTGGTTTTCTCTTGCTGAATGGTTCTGCAAAGGCAAGGACTGTATGCAGCAGGGTCCTGCTTTCCTTTGGCTTCGACAGCCCCTTGCTCTGCTGTCCCAGTCTTTGCAAGTCCTTGGTGCACTGAAGATAGACACTCTGCTTTTAACTAATAACCTGTCCTTTTATGGTGACACACTGCTGTTCACCTTGGCCAAAAAAAAAAAGAAGGAAAGCATGAGACTCACTGCACTTTCATTCCCCATGTCTCAATATGGATTATAATTACTGCGTATTCCTTAGTGCACAAAGCTTCTGCTGATTTGTTTAATTTCACATTTTGTTTCTGAGGAGTCAACAATGAAAAAATTAAACAGGAGATTCAATAGTAGACCCTCCCTCTCCCAGCTGTTGAAATGATCTGGCAGTCTGGAAGAGCACCAATGGAACAGATGAGGCTATTGCAAACTGACATTCATCATACATAGGGTCTGGACTCTGCGATCAAGGATTCTCCTGATGCACAAGAGTTTAGGCTATTGCAAACTGACATTCATCATACATAGGGTCTGGGCTCTGCGATCAAGGATTCTCCTGATGCACAAGAGTTTAGGCCCAGGATTAGAGGCTGACGATATAAATTGCACTTGATGGGACCAAACCTTGACCAAGGTTGAAAACTGACTCTCAGGGCACTGAGGCCCACAGGTTTGGTCTGGGTTCTTTACCGCCTGAAATAGCTTCCCTAAAGAAGACAAGCCAACTCTTGGACTGGTTCATGGTGGTTAATCAGTCATCATCTCCAAAACCACAAGATGTTGTTATTCATTGGATGTTTGAAAAGCAAGGCATGTGAGTAGAAGATATTTGTCAGTAAAGCAGCAAGTAGATTTTCCAGTCTTTCTTCACCGCCACAGGTAGCTAGTATATCTGTTATGCTATATCAGATAATGAGAATTGCATATCTCATCATTTTTTTCTGTGCAACACAGATAACTTCTTCCAATGTCTGAAACATGACAATGGTCAAAATGTGTTTAAAGCAGCAAAAGAAAAATTAGATCACATGAGCTTACATTAAGGTTTAACACATGGCCCTGTTCCCGGTGAAAGCAATAGCGCTGGGCTGCAGAATGCATCTCAGCATGTTTCATACAATTAGGGAAGGAGCTGTACCCAGCCACAGAGAATCAGCAGGGCTCCTGCCCTCACATTACAGCTGTTCCAGTGAAGAGCAATGCTAATGTTCTGAGGCCACCTACCGTTTATTTTTAACACCTACATGTTAATGTATAGGCTACTGTCCAAGAGAGCAGTCTTTTCTTAATGACCAGAAAATATTCCTGGTATTCCTTAAGGAAGTCAAAGTACATCAGAAACAGAACTTGATCTACTTTAATTGCCATTGTTTTATAAATATGATCATCCTCAACTTGTTAATATGATTTTTCATGGAAAATAAGTATTACCTACTTGATAATTTTTTACTTCATTAACATCTTCTGCAATCTTCGTAAGAATACCATTAAAAGAGCCAGATCCTCCCAGAGCTTCCACTTTCAAGTGCTGAGGAGGAGTTTAGATGCACAGAGTGAAATCCCAGCTCCACTGACTCACAAGCAATTACTCCCCTTTGCATCAATAGAGCTAAGTTAGGGTTTTTTCTCTCTCTCAGTTCATCATAACAGGAATTTGCCGATCCCATGCTGTTAAATCCATCTGCTGCCTCAAGCTTTGGCTTGAAGCACAATGAATAAAAGACAAAGAGAAAAAAGGAGGAGGAGAATCAGAAGCTGTTATCCACAAAATGTCCCAGACTGAAAGCCTGAGCCTGTGGAGGCCAACCACTGCAGTACAAATGGAAAGAAAGCTGAAACTCCAGCCACTACAATAATCTGCCTATTACTAATAGCACGATTCGGTTGACTCTATTACACAGGGACTCCCTTCCATTTACACATTTGTTGCACATTCTCAGCTACTGTTTAGGCATGGGTTCCCAGTTCTTGCTGTAACACAGGTCCCACTTTTCTTCCTGTTAAACAGGGTCAATTGGATGCTCAGCCCTCCTCTTTCAGTCTAATCTAGCAAGCAATGGGACATTCAGGTCTGCTAACACCAGTCCCTCTCACCAGCATCTGGCTTATAAAGGCTTCAGTGCATCAATCACTCACTCACTCAATCATCAATCAATTAAGGTGTCAATGGCTTATTCTTTTTTGTCAATTCTACTTCACTAAAACTCTCTTCTATCTAAACGATATTCTTCAGAGACCTGTAGAAATCTGTTTTCCCAAAGTTATCTCTCCTCAATTTGCTGTACCTTGCTGGCTAGCTGTACCTTGACTGGATAGGAGGTCTAGTTGTGCGGAACCACTGCTGCTGGGTACAGTCTACAAATCCTAAGAGAGAAGTTCCCTACCATGTTCCACACAGCTGCAATCACCCATCTCCAAGGAAGATTAAAACAACTTGAAGCATGTATATTCTCATATTCTTTTTAACATTCTTGTTAAAATGGGAGAAAATGGGGAAATCTTAAAGTATTGGCAAAGTGAAGGCAAAGACTGAGTATTTTTGTTAGCTATAAACACTTCAAAAGAGTAAATACAAGGAAGGAAAACCAGAGGCATAAGCTGGAAAATCACATTGGCATGTGAAAAATTCTACATCAATCCTAAATCAAAGCAGAGGAACCATGACATCTTTCTCCTAATGTACCTGTCTGTAACTTACGGGAAAAAAATGTCTTTTTATGAGGAATCTAAATTCTGTAGACATACTGGGGTACCCATAGGCAGTGTGCTCTTCAACTGTGAGCACCAAATCTAATACGTCTTCATGGTCATGTATAACAAATCAGTCAACACTAACTTTGCACAGTGCTTCCATATGCAGTGAATGTGAGCCCTTAAGTGATCAGGATAGTAAAATCCCACAGTGTTGGGCTCAAGTGCCTTCTTTAGCAGAGAAGAGAGATCAGCCAGTGAACACGAACATAGACACCGATGAAAAATAAAAATGGGAAAAATAGCACTATGTAAAATGTAAATTATGCATAAAACTAAGGAAACGAGAGGGGAAAAATATAATAGTGCTAGCAATAAAGAAACTCTAACAATGGCAAAGTCCCATTATTAGGTGGAGAGAGTGTAACGCTGATGTATGGAACATTGCAAAATGTTAAGTAATATTTCCATTCCAATGTAGGTTTCCATTCTACTGCTAAAGGTAATGATATCTGTTACTTGAACTCTTTACAGCATTTAACTGGCTTTGGCATTCCTGTTAGCAATCAGTACTGTGCCACAGAGCACAAACTGAATGGATTAAGCCCTTAGTAAGTGAGGTTACATTCGTACCATCTTTTCAGAGCCACCACAGTTAAAACTGCTGGAGACCATTCCGCTTGCTTATCCACTTCCATGCAGCCACATTGCCACTTACAGGCAGCATGTGAGCCATGTCAGGTGTCCACACTGCTTAAAGGCAGTCTGAGAGGAAGGTGTCTACCCACTTCATCAATCTTGGCAGCAAACAATGTGGGGTCCCTGCAGGAAGGACTAGCAATATGCCCTAAGATTTATTTCATAACCACGCTTGACGTGGATCGAAGCAAGAAAGCAGATTGCAGTCCAGAATCAAGAAGAGGGTTGGCTAACACTCTGTGTAAAGGTCTTAAATATAAGCAGTGGTAGGAAACATGAATGACATCTGAAACACTGGTATTATCAAGTGTAAGCCCATTGAGGTAGTTTAAGCCGTTAAATTGTTTCATCCAGTCTCTGAAATCACTGCAGACTGTCAAACTGCAGACTGTCAACATAGTCACCACAAACAAGAATGTGCAGACAGAATGACTGATCAGGACTGCTTAGTATCCTTAGTTCATCCAAGCTGTGTTTTAATGCAGCCAACAGCAAAGTTACATGTGTAAGTACAAGTACAAGGTGGTAACACCATATAGAGAACACACAGAATGGAAGAGTGACTCCTAAGAAGCAGTGGTTGTGAGTGTTTTACAGACTGCATTGAACAAACGTGGTAGTACAAAGAACTAGTATCACATCTGAATCTGTAATCAGGGCAGTAATTAGTAGACATAGTCAGACTGCTTTTTCCATTGTGTATTTGGGATAAATAAACCCAGCACTGGAGTATTGCATCCTTTCAGGATTGCTTTTTAAAATCTGTAGCTGATCAGTAAAAAGCCACAGAAATATTTGAGGGCTGAGGAAAATTCTGGGACCAAATTAATGAGCTTAGTATGTTTAGTTTGTTAAAACAAAACCTGACAAATTACTCGTTTCCAATCTTTAAGACCATCACAGAAGAATACTGAACTTTAAAGAATTAGAGAGAAAGGAATAAGAAGAATCAATGCCAGAAGATGGAAACGATCATTTGCAAATGAGGAATTAGGCAGAACTTTTTCTACTGGAAGTGGTTAACGAAAGGAACAAACCAGCAAGGGAAGGAATGGACTCTCTGTTCCCTGATATCTTCACATTTGGACTAGATGCCAGTCTGGAAGGTTTCCTTTAGTCTAGCACAAGGCTTGTCCATGCATACCTGGGTGAAATGCAGTGGCCTGTGTTATGCAGGGCTTAGTGAATCACTGAGTATTTTGTCTTATACCCCTACAGTTCTGTCTTCTCTTGCCTCCATCTCCAGCTTGCCTGCATAAACACTGAGTATAGGAAACCGGAGCACTTCAGACCACTCATCATTATTCATTTTGCCGCAGGCCCTCTCCTTGAGTGCAGACTGCAGTGATCTATTAAAACATTAGGACACAGCTAACAGACAAGCCCTCTCTTGTCTTACGCTGATCTGGCATACACCTTTCCCATGTTACGAATGTACTGTGCAAGCATTGTTGCAGAGCTAAAAGGAAGCAAAATTGTAGTGGATGCACATTTATTTCTCTCTCTCTTCTCCAATGGGAGGAGAATTTCCCTCGATTTTCTTCATCCTGTTAGCCCCAGAAGGAAGGTAGAAAAGGTTACACCAATATACATATTTAAATGCTTATACAAGCATAACACAAATTATGTGTACATACAGACACATATTTTAAGTAAATCTGTAACAGACCATCCAAATAAACCGCAATACATGCAGTATTATTAACAGGCAAAATTTCTTAACAACCCATGTATTAATAATAAAGTTCTGTAATTGTGAGTTCCATGCCTTGAAAATCACCTGGTGACTCATGGATGTTGTCAAGTTATGCGAAGTTCGCAAGACAGCTAGTCTATTCAGTGATTTCCAATTTTACTTTTTAGCAGTCTGCCTATGAAGATTCCTTATATCAAGTATTGACATAGGAACAACTGACTTTACTGAGAAATAACTAGCAGCTCCTCATAATTAATACTCCCTAGTCATATGCAAGAGCACAACCAACAATCAGGTTGACATTTGCTTCAACCCATTTCCAAAACATTTTTACCTGCTATAATTACATCTACAGAACAAACCTACCCATGTACAGAATGAAGATATTGCCAAACTAAGGAAAAAAAATCATTTTACCATTAGTTGTCAATTTACCATGCCCTTGTTTATTTTTTCAATGTTTTAGTCTCTACTATAGTAAGTCTAAAGTTAAAAATAACTTTGGATGCCAGTTCTTCCCCAAGGAGGAATACTGACAAGAAATCTCACTTGTTTCTCAATCAATTTGCTGCTTTTTCAGAACATTTCTGGAGAACATTCATATACAGTGTGTCTGTATATACACACTGTGGCCTTTTAATATATACAGTGGGCTTATAAGATGGAGAGAGGCTTTTTACCAGGGCCTGTAATGACAGGACAAGGGGCAACGGTTTTAAACTGAAAGGGGGTGGATTTAGATTGGACATAAGGAAGAAATTTTTTACAATGAGGGTGGTGAGACGCTGGAACAGGTAGTCCAGGGAAGTTGTGGATGCCCCATCATTGGAAGTGTTCAAGGTGAAGCTGTACAGGGCTTTGAGCAACCTGGTCTAGTGAAAGATGCCCCTGCCCATGGCATGGGGGTTGGACTAGATGATCTTTAAAGGTCCCTTCCAACCCAAACCATTCTATAATGCTATGATTCTTTGATTCTAATGTAAATATGGGAAAGGAAATGAAGACATAACAGTCTGCATGTATGAATAAACTGATCAAAAGCACTTGAATGCAGAATAAAGAGACAGTGAGGCATTATTTATCCTCTAAGAAAAGGACGGTGTCTATAAATGTGGGAGTGGTTAGGTGATTCATGACTCCCTTTAGTTTTTGTGAAAGTTTATTTCAGCTTGAAAGTCGTGTTCTTCTTCTTAGAGTGTGACAAAGTTCCTTTTAAGGTGAGTTAGCCAATTTACATTCTGTGGTGCTCGTTACAGTAATTTGTTGCCCACTGCTGGTGTTGTGGTTTAACCCCAGATGGCAACTAAGCCCCACACAGCCACTCACTCACTCCCCACTGGTGGGATGGGGGAGAGAATCTGAAGAGTAAAAGTGAGAACACTTGTGGGTTGAGATAAAGACAGTTTAACAGGTAAAGCAAAAACTGCGCAAGCAAGCAAAGCAAAAGAAGGCATTCATTCACTCCTTCCCATGGGCAGGCAGGTGTTCAGCCATCTCCAGGACAGCAGGGCTCCATTACACATAACGGTGACTTGGGAAGACAAACGCCATCACTCTGAACGTCCCCCCCTTCCTTCTTCTTCCCCCAGCTTTCTATGCTGAGCATGACGCCATATGGTATGGAATAGCCCTTTGGTCAGTTGGGGTCAGCTGTCCTGGCTGTGTCCCCTCCCAACTCCTTGTGCCCCCCAGCCTACTCGCTGGTGGGGTGGGGTGAGAAGCAGCAAAGGCCTTGACTCTGTGTAGGCACTGCTCAGCAATAATTAAAACATCCCTGTGTTATCAACACTGTTTCCAGCACAAATTCAAAACATAGCCCATACTAGCTACTATGAAGAAAATTAACTCTACCCCAGCCAAAATCAGCACAGCTGGTATTTTAACAGAGTAGGCCAAAACTGCAACCGGTTACATCATGTGCAACCCCTTTGACTTCAGTAAGACTGCATGGACTATAAATAAGTGCAAAAATTGGTCCAAACTTTGTAGTCTTCTTTTGGGAGCATGTAACACATGCACTGGTACAAGAAAAAAAACATTTATTTGATAGAAGAATAACCACCTGGACTCCTTAATAGCAATATGAATACAATAAACCACTTGAAAAATCAGTGTCCTTGGATTTTCTTGCAAATTGAAAGTGCCATTTTAAGTGGTATGATTCATAACTACTCAAATTCTGTAGTTTTACAAAGAGCATTTATACATTAACTTGGTATACGGGGTGTTAAAAATGAATAAGTAGTGCTTAGGGTTATTTTTATTAGAATAGATCACATTAATTAGCCCTGGTATGGAGGGGAGGAGAAGTTTCTCTTGAATGCTCTACTCTGCAATGCATTATTAATTTTCTCATTCGTTCCTTTTTAGCTCATTAGCTTTTAAATGTTATAGTTTAATGCTGAGGTGAGGCTGGAAGTATCTGTTCAGTCTGCCATCCATTTTAAGTCATCTCACAATCATTGTCACTATGATTAATTTATATTGTGGTGGTACCCAATCTAGGGTAGGGGTGCTATCACCACAACTTGTGGTGATGACAAAAATGAACTCTTAAAGAGAGACTTCTTTCTGTACCATTTTAGGACATTTTAGTGTTAAAGTGAATTAAAGAATGAATTAAAACTCGAGTAACTTTCATTTTCTAAATGCAAGCAGAGGATTGGGGGAGAACAGAAGTATGCAGTGGTGACTCTATGGCATACGATGACTGGTATCGGAAAGACAGCTGAAGACTGGGAGATTTCTCCTCCAGGTAGAGTGTTGCATTGTGTAACCTACAACTTAACACTGCTTTTGCGCTCTGACTCAAGGCCAAACAGTTAAAGTTTAACAACTAAACTATTCTTGTGACAAAGTTGGAAAAAAATGCATAGTAACAGCCCATAAAAAGTTATCAGCCTCACTGAAAATTTAATCTGGATGCACAAGGGAAAAAACAATATGCTTACATACTCCAGAGACAGAGGAGCTTGACTTTTCATTCCTTTCCTCTGATAGCTAGTTATTATAGCACCAGGGCTTGGTTCAGCAGGACCTTGAACTTCGTGCAATGCTTTAGTCAACAAAAATGCCTTAAAATGCAACCAACCTGGGATACAGTGGAGTTTTAAATTCAGTTGTTACAGGAATGCATAACTAAAGGCTGCTGTGAACATCTTCATTGTCCAAATGCTGATTTTTTATATGGAAGCTTCACACCATAGTGCCATATTGCCTATGGAAAATACATGTTAGCAGATAGGACAAAAGCAACTGCATCTACCCTTTGTAGGCAGCAAGCTCAAGAAGAAAGATTATTAGAATACTAATGCAAGTATTCTGGACTGGCACGCACAATACCAGATATCCCTTCAGGACCTTTGAGCTGTTACCTTCATTTTGCAGGATACCCCTTTGATTAAACAATTACTAGGCTCACACTTTTGGAAGTGATCTCCCATATGAGATCGTACGAAATTTTATGTCCCGAGGCTGTAAACAGTCCTTTTTACTATTCTTTTGATATATGCCATGCAATGAATGTCATTGAGCTCTTGTCAACTGACTTACAATTTCTCAACCTGCCTGTAATTCTCCCTTTGTCAAAGAAGACTCCGTTAGGTACACTGCAGAAAGTGGCTTCCTCTGCCACTGTAATAAGGATTAAAAGTACCAGGAGCTGGTGGTTTTAGGAGACAGCTGAAAATGTGAGTTGTCTGAGAGCACTGTGACTCTGCTTTTATGTGTTAGAGTGTACTACCGAAAGGATTATACAGGACGACAAGGAAATATTTTCAGGCAGGTAAGGTTTCTCCCACACTGTGAAAAACATATGACTCACTTCATACTAATCACACATTATTTTTGTAGCAGTACGTGATAGCAATTTCTTCAGTTCTTGTCAGTAATTTACTTTCCTACTAAGGTGGAGCTGCTGAAAGGAACTGAGAATCAATAGATGTTGAAAGTCAGTGAAATCTGAAATGTGAACCTAATGATGAATCTCTTTAGCTTTACACTTTCTCCCATGCTCCCAGCCCCCCCTCAAATCCCTTTTAGAAAACTCCGATTATTTTAATCCCTCCTTAACAGAGGTCTCAGAAGGACTTCTCTGCCACGTCTACCTTGCTCACAAGGGGACCAACAAAGTATGGCTCTGCCCCTGCAATGTGTGGTGAAAGAAGTCCTGGATAGACACCACTGTGCTGAGTGTCCTGGGCAGCACAGCAACCCTTTTCCCATCAAGACATAAACTTTACATGCACCAGATTGTACTACTGGGGGAGAGAGCTTATTTCAGTCTTGCTGAAATCTGTGTGCAAAGTCACAAAAAGTTTATATCTTTGGAAGAACTGTGGGGACAAGGTCTGCTGCTTTCCTGGTCTTTACCTTTCACTCCTCTTCATATCTTCACAACCGCCTTGCCACCAGCAAGCGCCCTCTTTTCCATGCCCTGTTTTTTTGCATAAAAAATAAATAAGCTTATAAAATAGCTTATCTCCTGCTTTCCTGATCCCAAACATCATGTCTGAAGTCCACTCTACATGCCATATTGCACAACTTGCCACAAAATCTGCGCTCTATCCCTTTTCCCCCAAATATCTGAAAGCTTCATAACTGCTCCTTTGGAGAGCTGATGATTTGGCTCCTGAGTCTGGCTGTACCTGTGGTTTATCTGCTGGAAGCACAGTAGTCTGGGGTGCTGCAGCATCTCAGTTCAGATCAATATCCCTGTTGATGGAAACAAATCTCTAAGTCTTGATGCGGGTCTGTTGCTGGAGACTTTCCTTACAGTTTTATAAGCTGTACCTATTCATTGTGATCCTCTCTCTTCATCCATACCTGCTTCAGCCTCATGGATCAGTCTTGAACAGAGCTATGTTTCCACCAAACATAACACCTGACTGCTGCCAAAAACGGGGAGTCCTGCTTCCACCTCCTAGCCACACGTTTTTGCTTCTTACCTTCTGCCAGCCATTTCTGGTGCTCTTGTAATCACCTGGTAAAAATGGTAGACGTTCTTTTGCTATCTTAGCAAGCCAGGTGGTTCGCAATATGCTCCAGTGAGCACACAGCCATTGTGCTCACTCACAAGAGTGCCTAGTTTGGAGCAGAGGAGGGAGAAGCAAGATTTTCCTTATTTGATGGACATGATTGAATCAGCTCACCTGCCCTTGGATGCCTGCTGAACATCTTGCAAGTGTTTTATGGCTTATCAACAGGGGCACCTTATTACATGCCTTTGAGTTCACTACCTGGAGATAAGTGGTAGTCAGTCACAAATCATCTCTGGACACATCCTCACTAGGAACTGGAATGCAGTGCAGAGATACAGAACTAGTAAAAACCTGAGGCAGTAAAGCTACATGATGTGGTACAAGGTGGCATGGACTTGCTACTCTGTGCCTGGTAACAGCACAGCCTTGCTTCCAACATGCTGTGTGCAAGACAGGGTACCTTGCTTCTTTAGGGTGACAGCACATCTGTTTGGAAAGCAACTGGCCCCAAAGAACACAGCTGCAGAGGGAACTAGCTCCCACAAATATATGAGGTCTGAACAAATCCTGCATGCTGAGAAGGCTGAGGGCAGTAGTCTTGCTCCCACCACAAATACGGCCTCCAGGAGGCTGGCAATATGCTACGATAATGACTTGCCAGCTCAGCTTCAGAAAGGGGTCCGAATGGTGCCTGCTCCCAGCTCAGTAGTTCAGGCACAGTATCACCCCAAAAGAGCTGTCCTACTCCCAGTGAAGGGATACTCCACAGACCTCCACTTTGGGGTTAACACACAGCCCTGGAGTGAGAGCTCTAAGCCTATGGCATAGATAGTCTGAGTCATGGAACCCTCATGGGCCATTAGGTGACACTTGAGAAAGAAAACATTACACATATTATAATGTTCCAGGGAACAAAGAGTTCATTCATTTATAAATGACTTTGTTAGCACAATTCTTGAAGTTATTCTTCAAGTATTCTTGAAGTTATTCTCCTGCATTGAGATTTTTTATTCCTCTTTGCTGTGGTAATAGTTTTAGTTAATTTCACTACAGCCTATTAGAAATTAGAAGTTTCCAGCCTCCAGAAATTAAAAGTTCTGCAAGTTCATTTGAGAAATGCAGTGTGCTACATCCTAGAAAAAATAGTGATCATGAATTCATACAGTTACCACTGTTACTGTTTAAAATAAATGGAGAAACACCATTTTACTTATAAGTTTAAACAGTGGGGGCATTTCTGTATCGGCAGCTAATTCAAGACAGGTGAAAAAGGATGTTGATGCAACAAAGAGATGCAAGCCATATGTCTCTGAACTCTCTTACAGATCAGAAAGCCTCTTACTTCTAAATGTTCTCTTATTCTCTTCTTGGAAATATCAGCTTAGTTTCTGAGTCAGCCAAGACCACCCAGGTTGATTTAATCACCAAACCCAGTGCATCTCACTGACAATTTCCACAGCACTGAAGGAGGTCAGACCCCTTCATCAGACCAATTACTGCAGCCCCAGCTTCAAAATCTGGAAGGTGAGAGCTCATCTCAAAATCAACAATGATGTGGATGGTTCTCTTCATTGCACAAAAAAATAAACCACTTGCATGCAATTCTCCAGAAATGCTGCCAACTGGAAACATCACTGGCAAGAATTTTGTCTATTCATGAATGCAAACAGACCTTCTGGAAAGGAAGACATGTGAAAGGTAGCTATTTTTATTTTAACATTAATGGGTTGAACACACTAGATTTAATAGCTATATTTAAGTGAGGAAGAGTATGACAGCTAGACAGTCACAGATATTTGAAGAGTACTGTCTTCTGAGAAAGAATGATGCATTTGAAAGGTATTAGCTTGATAGGAGAAGCCAAAAGAAAGGGAGGAACTGCTGCATCATTTATAACAAATTTGAGATTGCAGAGCTGAATATGCAGTTTTGAATGTTTTGCAGAATCTGAGCCCAGATGGGGTATCAGGGACTCAAAAGAGAAACAGAACTGCTAAAGGTCCTTTTTAAGCTGAGGAAAAGCAGTCAGAATTTGTCAGGCTGCAAAAAATAGCTGTTCAGAAGGAAAACAGAGTAGTGTGTAGTGGACTGCAAGATCAGCAAGATCCAACAGAATGTGCAGAGAAAAACAAAATCACATATCCTAAGAAAGGATTTGCAAAATAGAAGTTGGATAGATTTGCAAGAAGAAGCATGATAAGCAAAGTAAGAGTTTGTTTTGATGAGAGCCAGTATGTCTGAGAGCCTCTACTGAGGCTCAAATACATGGGGTATTGCGCAGAGAAGATTGCATCTGTTGGAACAAAGAGGTAAACCTCAGATCTTACTATGGAAAATCATTCTTTGTGATTGTAAGTCTCCTAGCTGTAAAAAAAAAAAGACAATAAATAGTTAAAAGCCAAAGTTTAAAGTTCTTTCTGCAAACAGATTACCTGTTATTAAGTGGGAACACATCTTGCATGAGGTCTAGGAACAGCCTCACCCAACTTGAGGTGTCTGCAGTGTAGACATCTACACCTGACCTAGCCCACTGGGTCCCCTTTCATGAAATAGAGAAAAAAACTTTTGTAATTCAACCGATGCATTTATTTTACGTGTCTGCATCAGGATACAGTGAACTGTGCCCTCAAATTGCCCATTTCTCTTTGCCTGTTGGGACACTAAGGGAGGGTGACTGACACATGAAGTCTGATACATCCCACTGAAGGTCTCAATGACAGGGTTCATGCTTTAGGAGGGCTGAAGCCCAGAAGGTTGCAATCATCCTGTTTTCTGTATGCAGCAGCTTACTGTCCCACGTAGAGATGTTCTCAGGGAAACGTTACATTGTGAGTCCACAATCAGGCTTGTTTTTATCCACTGAGGAAAAAAAAAAAAAAGCAGCATATCCATATCCAAAAATAATGTGAGCTAAACAGGCCATATCCTGTCTGAATACACATTTACTAACAATGTAGACAAGGGATACCACTTCTGGTAATGAGAGATGATCATCACAGTCTAATTACTGTCCTTGCGCTGTATGAAGTCTGATCTGAAGGTACTTGGCATTGCAAGTGAGTGGAACACCAAAACACAGACGTTCCCTCTCCTTCTCCCAAACTAGCAAAGACAGTGAGTGCACCAGTGAGGCACCCAAGAGAGCATCCGTTGTCTGAGGAAGCACACTGATCTCTGAAGCCTCCACCCAACGTAGCATAGATGTACCCATAGAGGGCTGCTGCCTCACCCACGGGCTGCACTGTACATAAAGAAAGAAGCATAAAGAAGTCCAGTAAGGAGATTGTGGGCTTCTAACAAAAGATGTGTCCCTGGGCTTTGAGGGGCATGCTAACCCAGGCTGGGCAGTCTCATGGTTTGTTCAACATGCTCATTTCTTCAGTTTGGCTACTCTTTCACTCCAGTTGCTTATCTAAGGCAGATAAACCTGCCCTGTCAGTACTGCTTGCCTCCACACAAATGTTTTGGGTACTGAATTAATTCAAGATACAAAATGAGAGCAGCAGTCATCCAACTTGACAGTCACATGAATTGTGACTCATATTGCCAAATGGGATATAAATTAACTTGCTTTTCTGGAGTGTATTGAGCTCTTTGTATTTCCTGGAAAGGTTAGGTTTGCAGTTCAGAGTAATAGAGCTCTTGTGTTTGGGAGGGCACAATAGGGCTTCTTCTTGGGAGATGCTTTGCATTTTTCAGGGTAAAGCTGACAAGCGAGGATTTATAGTGTATCATTGGAAAAGATGAGTTTTCCTTACATCTATGAATTGGTAAATCTGTTTCCAATAACAGGTGATAATGAATCACCACATAAAAAGAAGGATCAGCCATTTTGTAATCTGTCATGTTTTTGAGAAAAGTGGTATTTTGCTGCCCCAAGTAAGAATCTTGCAATTACCTTTCCTATGACTGTGTGTTCCCAGGACTGGATGAATTTTGAACATGCTGGATACCAAACTAGAATAATCCTATTGTGTGCTAATCCTTTCAGCAAACACATTTTTGTGAATATTACTGCCCCGAGATACAGACAGACACTGTCATTCAATAAAGGTCTCCTTCATTCTCCTTCTATGATTCTATGACTCTACGATTCATTAACCATGTATTTAGAAGTGTACAAGCGGGAAGGATAGAGAACAGCTCTATTGCTCCATTCAGCAAGGCTTGAAAAAGCTGTGCTTGCAAATGTGGTTAAGCCTAGTCTGCCAGGTCAAGTTGGCCTAGCAAACTGCTGTGGTGGTGTCAGATCTTCAAAGGTTTGAACTGTGTCTTCAAAGGTTTATTACAGCCCCTTCCCCATTGGAGTGGGTGAAGCCAAATGTGTGCATGGGCTTCAGTTCTCAGTGTGCATGCCGTCATTGTGGGGCAGCAGCTGAGGCAGGGACCTGGGCTCCTTTCTGCTGACTGTTCAGCAGGGACAGTAAGTATCAGCAGAAAGGTGGAGCAGGCATCTGGAGACATCAGCACCATCACAGCAGAATTTGCCTAAAGCTGTATGAAAGCCTTAGGCTATGTCTGTGTGAGAACCAGGACTAATGTTGGTTGAGAGGGATCTCTGCAGGTTTCTTCTCCAACCTCCAGCTTGAAGAGCAGTGCATTAAAGCAGTGTGTCTCAACTAGCATTAAAGCAGTGTGTCTCAAAAAGCATAATTAAGGTTATAGTAGGGTCTTTATTAAGGGCGATTTTATTAAAGGAAGATATTGTGCTTTTATTATATATTGCATTCAAACAGGAATTCAATAAAGTTCTATACTTCACGTGAGATCAGACTAAAAGTTTTTAGGGATTCCCTGAAAAGAATTTATTCTTTCCCAATAGTCTTTACCTTAACTATTTAGCCCCAGAGTAGGGTAAGGAGACATCAGGTATCTCTTTGTTCCTTCATGTGGCTGTCTATAACTCCATTCTATAGAGATGGGAGAATCTAACTGTTAAGAAACTGCTGTTTCTGTCTCAAAAATGTTTCAACATATAGAAAAAAAATCACTAGCTTCAAATCTGAATGATAATTCTAAATCTAAAATTTTCTTTGTGAACAGAAATTATGACAATATTTTGGTTTGAGCTAATAAAAATACCATCTTCTCAATCATCTGGAGGGTTTTAGGGTTTTAATCCTAATTTTAATTTTAATTCTAATTCATAATGTTCATGGCTCAAATTAAATCTCTAAAGGAAAAGCTATTTTCGCCTGAAGAAAACTAAATCCAACAACATTGAAATTAGATGTTTAGACAACTTGTATTGTCTAGACCTTCTTCTAGAAGAAAAAAAGTTTGGCTTCACTGCATGGGCATTTATTGAGAAAAATACAAACATTTTCTGGCAATTCTTATTTGCTTTTCTGAACAAAGTACCGTGTATTTTCTCTAACATTAACTGTCTCAACTGTGTTGGTAGAGAGGATGGAGTCATGCTAACCAGATAAGGACCTGGTTAGCCTAACTTCCCCATCAGCGTCTTAGGAATCAGCAACTGGATATTTTGGCTTAGTCCCAGTAGGAAAGACTGTAAAATCATTGAAGCTTATGATAAAATCTTTATTGTATGTCTGCAAGGCATCATGTCGAAAGGAGCTTTACTCTCAGTTGGGGTGTTGAAGCAGAACTCTGATAAGAAAAGATAATTATTAACTGGAAAGGAAGGAAAGCAGAAACGCAAAATTTGGGCCTACGGGATCTCTCTCTTGCTCTTTAACACCAATGGAGGTGATTATCTGCCATGTATATTTTTCAGGGAATAAAACCTAACAGTATTCAGATAAAGAAATCTAAAGGGTAAGTAAATCCTGTACTGTCTTGTGTGGGATACCAGTGCCTCCCAAAACACATGGATGCCTTGGGAGCGTCTGAGGGAGAGCTAGCATGTTTTAAATGGAAAAGCTTTTATCCAAAAAGTGTCTTTTCAAAGTCAGAAATGTTCATGAAACACTTGAACTTGTTCTGAAACTGTCATGTATTTACAAAGGGGTTCATCAAAGGACAGCTTCTACCTGTACATTTTTCCTCCAGCACAACGGATCCAATCCACAGTAGTTGCACCAGTTTAGGTAAGCTAATTGCAAGCGAATCGGTGCAAATGTTGGGCATTCACAACTGCTCAGGGCTAAGCAGTCATGTGGGAATAGCTATTTCAGCATAACTGTTCCTGAATAACTATCTGCATAAAGATGTTGACTTGGGTATAAGTATTCAAGCATGAAAAAGCTACTGTCCTTTGCCTTCATAATATATATTAATCTGACTTAACTGCTAGATGTGGATGGACACACTATAAAATTCTCATTTTCCATCCAAAGGTTGAATATAGGTTGGAGACGCAGTAAAAGATTTAGTTAGAAAAGCAAAGCTTTCCCTTAAACTGAGCTGCTGCATCAGGTCCATCTGTGGCTTGTCCTTAGCTCAAATATATGGTGGTGAGTAAACCTCTGAAGTCCCTGCAGAGCCTCACTTCTGTTTTTAGTCACTGCAAGATTCTGTCCATTTCTGCTTTGAAGTTTCCAGTGGTCTGGGCAACAATATCATCCCTTTTCTGAAGCATGTGCTACAGTCTCAGCGTAGAGCTCCAAAGCATTTTTTCCCAGCTTCAGGGTCCCCAAGAGAAGCATGTTTTTTTCCTTGCTTTGTTTTAATCCCATACCAAACCACACCACAGTCCCTCCTGATCCTTTTGTAGCTCTACTGGCAGAACAGGGGGGAGAGGGAATTATGATGCTCAGGAGACTACACCATAAGTGAGAAGAGGTTTGAAATTAGTAGGAACACTCATTTTAACCCCTAAAATCTTTATAATCTTTTTGCCTCTTTGGTCAAGGAATTGCTGTGTTCCTTAGACTGCAGATTCTGCTGCTGTACATGGCTCATTGCTTTTTAGGCCAAGAAATGAAAATGGCCCCATTAGTAGAAAGTTACATTAATTTTATTAGATTGTTATTCAAGTACATTAGAAAATATTAATGTCTTTTTATGGTTTTATTTTTTTAAGATGCTTTCTATTTTATCAACAAGGATCATTAACACTAAGAGAACAGTTCTGTTTTCTTGCACGTGTTGCTAAACAAGTCATAATATTTCAGGTATATTACACAGTACACATTAAAAAAGACCTCACTTTTAAAAGCACCCAGTAGCCTCATCATTATACATGTCCAAATTTTGATACTCTTACTTACAATAAATATGAAATGAATATATTATTCTGGAAGCTGCACCATTAAGAATAATGGAGTAGTTTACATAGTAATATACTGCTTGCCAGGAATAAAGGTATCTGCACTGGTCCCTATATGTTGATGATAAAATAAAGTAGGAATACTAATGTAGGCTTATGCTAAAATAAAATGTGCCATCAAACATTATGCTTCACAGGAGATAAGCCTGCTTTCTACTTTTCCAGACTGCTGTTAACCTCATCTTGTAGGACTAGCGCATTTGTTGTCATGTTTTCTTGCATTTACCACAGAGGTCACACTCCATTATATTGTTCATCAAGAGTGGTAGAAGTCAGCCTGGTATTTAAGGCTAGGAAGAGATCTAAACAGAGATAAGTGGACAGTTTATGAGCAGAAACATCCTGCTCTAGGCACACGCATACCAGCCAGTCATTCTGTGTGCGAATAAAAGAACCATAATTGGCAGCACTTTATATAATGGACTGTTTTCCATTTTGTCTTCAGCTGCAGACATTAATTTTCTTAAGCTGCAATGATGTGACAGGCCTTTGCGCTTAGGTGAGACTGAAGTGCTCCAGAGGCCAGGGTCTCCAGGGAGAGTATTTCCTCTCTCCATTTACCCTTTTCAAGCATGCAGAATTAATATGCATATTATTGCTGTCCCTTCATTCCCTCCCCACCACCAGGTTCTTCTCGCGCTGCCTTGAAGTTCGTGCCAGCCCTGTGATGCTTTCAGCAGGTCTCTGTACAGCCTCCCATGTCATCACCAGGAGACCGAAATGTCCTTTGGCTGGAGAGGACTGTGCTTTAGTAAACCCCCAAAGGATACAGTTTTTTTCAAACTGTACCCCAGGAACCTCCGAAGAGATCTGTGGGTGATTCTCAACCTCCAGAAAAACAAGCAGCAGGAGGTTAGAGAGAAACATGGATCGGGGAGACAATCTCTGTTACAGCAAGAACAGTCGGAAAGGGACCACAGTGAGAAATCTGAGCTAACACCTGATAGATGACTGACAGTCCTTGCTGTAGCCAAGGTCAAAACCACAGACTGATTCACCCAGGGAATTATTAGAAAGGCTTTTCCCCCTGGTTCGATATCTGTTGAATTCAACAGTAGAGGCTCAAACCCTAGTTTCTTATCGCTCGTCCCCGGGTTCCCCTTCTCCCCGTTCAATGCAATTGCCTCACTCGAGTAGTCCCCCCCTGCCCAGCCAGTGTGGAAGCCCCGCACCCCACACGTGTGTGCAACGTGGGAGGGGGCCAGCACAAACCCCCTGCGTAGCAGCTGAGATGCCTTCCCGAGCTCCTCCGATAATGCACCTGGTTTTTCAGTGTAGGTGTGTGTACAGTCGCTCTTTTCTTCTAAGTGAGTGGGTTTTCGTCTATGATCAGGAGGTGACTTGACCTTTGATAAAGAGATCTGAGCACTGTGTTTGCCAGCGGGACACAGGGTGACACATACGCTATTTATACTCTGTGCTATGCTTGGTTTCTTTCTGGCCATGGGTACATAAAAGAAGGGGAACTCATGGATTTGACTGATGTGCTTGGTAATTCTTTTCAACCAGAGCTCACCAGTGCAGATATGTATTAAAAAACAAATAAAATACCCCTCTAGTTTCTACTGGTAAACACATCTCCGTGTCTGCATTGTCCCCATTGCCAAGCCTCAGTGCTGCTGGGGTGCTGGCAGTCTGTGCAGGAGCAGACATTGGACCCCAGCTTTCTTTTGTCATGGGTTCATGGCTTCCAGATACCGCTGGCAGGTTCTCACAGTTTGTATCAGCTTTCTTTTAGGCACTGGAAACAACAGCAGCTGCTGTATGCTGAGCATTGCTGATAAAATCATCAAACGTGCTAGCATTTTGGTAAATATTGCTCTTGGTGGAAACAAGCAAAGACACAAACAGAAACCTGGGCAGTGGTTTGCAGGTACAGCTGGTCCTTTTCACCAGAGAGCACAGAAGGCGGCAGGCCATGCAGTGGACTGGATACTAGAAGGGGTTTTGGGAATGGACTATAGACTTGTCAGGGAATGGACTATAGACTGTATGAGCCCCAGGGTGGGCAACCAAGCACCCCTTTGGCAGGAGTCCCCACATCACTGATGGACACCGTCATGTCTCAGGCCCAAATCTGTCACGGACACCAAAGGAGAACTGAGGGCCAACAGTGTCCATGTTTAAAAGAAGGCGGCAGCAAAGGAAGTAGAGGATTGGACACAAGGAGAAAACAACAAGTGAGGCCCAGGAAAAGAAGGGAAGTGTAGAGAAATGGAGATAGGGATCCAGGCAGCCATATCACCTTCTTCTTCTGCCCCCTTAGTCACACACCCTGCCTCTTCCCAGCCTTTTTTCCTCATTTTGGCTCTTCAAAATGAGTTGAAGAGCTCTAGCTAGGGGATTAGGAAAATCACGGTGAATCCATCAATCCAGGCCAGGTTTTCCCTCTACCTTTTTCATACCTTTTGATATCAAAAGAAAACCCTCACCAGAAGACAAGAGTCTTAAGTTAAGATGACATACAAAGGGACTCCTGATGGAAAATAACAGTTGATAAGGAACTGATGCTCTAATGAGTCTGTGAGCTGCTAACAACAGCATTGCTCAGGCACTTCTATAAACCATGTGCTGTCCACGGCAGACATACTATTAGCAGAGAAAATTCACACTTCCCTGATGAACTGGATTATAAATCTAATCCAGAAAGACAGGCTTGTAAGACTTTGCATTAAAGGTTAACTGCAGTTGTCCACTCCTCAAGACCACGTGGAAAAAGAAGAGCAGGAAAAGGCAAGATTTAGGATTTATTCCTTGCGCCCGGAGACTGTAGTTTTCTGTCCCTGAATGTCGTGCTTTCAGAGGTCTTCTCACAAAGGCATATTGGGATGCCTGACTTGGAGCTGTTCACTGAAGCCCTGCATAAGTAGTGAAGTGCGACAGCCTTTATCAGAAAAAAATTACTAATGAGGATGAAGTTTCTACTCTGAGGGACCTACAGGGCCTGTTCCTTGGTCCAAGTGGAGCAGCTCAGCTGCTCTTTCCTGTTTAGGATTCCCTTAGCACGGAGTCTTGTGGTTGGGAGCTCAGCTGTGGAGTTGGGAGGCTGTTCTTTCTTAGTTCTTCATGCATATGACATGTCCGGAGGCTGGAGTGAAGTTATGCAGTCCTTACACAGGCAGGGGAGTACCTAGCATTTAGCTCTTCACCTTGGGAGAGCTTCTTCTGATAACTGTTACCACTGAGTGCCTGTGATCCTTCCATGTCCTGCTGAGGACCTCTCACCCTGTGCATACTTGGTGGTCCTCCATGCCTATGTTTGTATCTTGCTTTTGTAGTGGGTCTCGGGAGTGCATTTGAGCGACATACAAAATCAGCTTTGTGCTGTGACATAAATGATGATGATTTGGCTGTTCATCATATGAAAATCACATGCATTACATAAAATCCAAGCTGGCAAGACAGACCTAACAAGATCCTCATGATGCTGAATAATTTGTTCTCCTGCCCTGGATCAGACTCACCATTATGACACTATCTGCCATGTGTTTGCTCAGACTACTCTTGTAAAGATTGCAGTGATGGAGATCCACTGCTTCATTCTTCTTCCTCTGCTGCATATTTCCTTAATATCTAACTCAAAATCTTTTGCAAACTCTAAATCCATGGGACTTGCTCAGAAGATAAACTTTCTATCTTTCTTTGAGCACATGGTGGAAAATAGTGGTGGTACACCATGGTGGTACATTATTGTGAAGCAAAACAAAAATATACAAATTCAAATACAAAGCCTGAAGGACAGAGCACCAGGTATGGTAGGAGGTTCCAGGTAGTGTGTCAAAAGTGATGTATTTTTCTGTTTCTAGGCAGAGGGAGTGAATTTCTCATTGTTTCAGGTTCCCCCAAGAAAGAGGAAAGACAAATGGCATTTACAGTAAGAACAGGAGTTTCATACAGGAGTAAAAAAAATGCAGTTTTTCTTGGAGGATTCATTTCATCCTGAAAGAGTCTCTAAACCTTTATTCTGAGAGATCCTTTGCTTGTCTGTCATAATCAGCATTAATCTATGTATGTCTGTGTCTTCTCGTCTGCTGCAAGTACTCTTGGGATTATGCACTTGAATGTAGGGTTATATCTTGAACTAACTGCCATGCTATTATGAAGGCCTCTGGAGAGGGATTTCTCCATTCAGGAGTGTCATTGCAGTATATTTATTTTGCTTTCCACCACATTCTTTAGTAGACCTTTAGCAATTGTAACTGCCAATGCAGATTTACCATTTGACTGGCCATGCTCTGGTGATGACCAAGTGGTGATGACTAAGGGTCCATTTCCAAGGAAAATGCACAAAGTCATTGCAAGCAAACTGAGATCCTCGCTCTGAAAATGGCACAGTTGGAGACACTTTGCTTGCTGAAACACTTTGCTGCTTTCCCTGCCATGGTCACTTAGATACCCTCCAGTAATTTCTCATTCCCATGAGGGTGAATATCAGTGTACAAACAGGAGTTACAGTTTGTGCAGTTTACTGTGAAAATAAGGTCTAGTTTTCTTTTTCCCCTAGATGTGCTAGCAATGGCATTTCCTTGGCAGGGATATATTAACTATGGAGGCTAATTGTGATCTATACCACAAGAATATTTTTCTTTTCAGATAGGCTTATCTTTGGTGCTTTTAACAGCTTGAGATCTGCTGACTGTTCACATTTCTAAAGACAGGGCCTCTGTCCATATCGCAATGCCATCTCCTCAGACGCACCGTATGTCTTTGGTTAATGTGTCACCACTTCCTTGCTATGTGAGATGGCTACATGTGAGGAGATAATAGTGTGAATCTTGCCTCCTCAGCTAGCAGTGGCTTCTTGGGGCCTCCAAGAGTCCTGGAAGTCATTTTGTGACTACCTGCATTTACTTCATTAGATATGGGGACCCTCTGTCTTGCTTTTACCAGGAAAGGGGGTCAGATCATAGATCCCAGGAAAGAAGATCAGCAGTGTTTCAATGGTGAAATCTAGCAATGCTTCTTGGCTCAGGAACTGGATGCCCATCTCCTGACTTAACATTGAAACAAAGTTCAGCTATGCACAGGCAACATCCCTCCCTGGATCTGCTTTGCAAAAACTCATCTGTGTGAGCAAGAGGACAGACATAGTACACCCCAGACGATCGGGGTACCAGCTAAATGCTCTGGAAATTTTTCATCTCCAGTTTAGTTGTGCCGACATGTTGTATGTATGTGTGATACTGAAGTCAATCACAGCATTATCTTCATTTATTCCATTCTGGATTTACTTCCCAGGCACTTTCTGGCAGACACAGAAGGCCTTGGTGATGAACTGCTGTCGCTTTCTTCAGGGCAGTAGTCTGGAAATGTCATCTACTCAAACAGAGACCATGCAAGTTTTACTGCTGGGTTTTCTGCAACATGGCAGTTTGCTTTGGTTTGGATCCCAAACAGTGTTTTTGACTGCTTCCATCTCTTTCTTGTTGTCCAGTGTGTGGCAAGGTAGCTGCTTGCTTTATCTAGAAGAGGTTGCCAATATTTGTCTGTAACATCCTGTACTGAGAATATTATTTTTTTTCTACTGGAGTTGTCCTGACTCAGTGGAGGACATTTAGCAGTAAGTTCTCTGTAGTGCTTTGCTTAAATTGCTACCTTAATGTTTTCCAGGTTATGGGCTCTGTTTCTTTAGTAAAAATGACTGCTTTCTGCATTTGTTTGGTTACTCTGTGAAGCAGGTGATACACTACTGAATCATTCATATCTTTTCAGATGTAATATGCTTAGACAATATCTTTCAAACAAATCTTGGCAATCTCTTAGCATTTTACTTGTGGAGGAACCAAAATTCTCTATGTGCTTTGATATTTTCATTTTTCCATCTGTCCTGTAGATACCTGTTCCAGTTTAGGCATTGGGGTCAGGTGCTCTGTAGCTGAAAGAAGACACATCCCTGTAAGTCTCTGCCTGAGTCTCTATGCTTCAAGACTAAATTCAGGTTCTTTAATATTTTGCTGTAGGTATGTAATTATGCCCCCCTGTTGTTTGACTCAACATTTGCCTGACTGATGTTTCACTTCCTTTTCCTGTAGGAAGTTTTTGTGACAAGGTAGATCCTTTACGTGCCGCTGACTCCTTGGTGCTCAGCTTCCTATACAGCTGGCAAAGGTCCAGAGTCAAAGGCAGAGCAAAAGCACAAACAAATGGAGAATGAAGAGCCACCTTGTACCCCTCTGGCTGCAAAATCTCATTCTTTTGGCTAATGCGTCTGAGGTTTTATGCATTAACTGGTCTGTTCTTCTTGCTGGAGGCTTTGGCATAACAATTTTTTTTCACGCGACCACTACTGCATGTGACTTCATATGCAGAACATTTTTCTTTTCTCTTTTTTCTTTTTTCTTTTCTCTTTTCTCTCTTCTCTTCTTACTTTGTTTCTATGATTTCACCATTTTGTGCTGCTCATCTTCCCTTGCCTTCTGTTTGTATTTGTGTACAAACTTAAGTTAAGTTCCCTTGCTTGTGTTTGTACATTTTGGTAATTTCTCTGCTTTCTCCAGGCTAGTGATGAATCATTTCTCCAGTTATTAACAACTCCAATTTTTCTCTCCCTTTGAATGCAAGCTTGTTCAGTAGCCTTGCACAGTCTAATGCTTGTGCCAAAGTTTGTGGGTACTCTGTGACCTTTCTTATTTGACTTCCTGTAGCTTGCACACTGTTGGGGAATTTTTATTTGCCCTTGAGCCGAGTTAAACACGTTTGTACTTAAATATAAAAAAAAAAAGAACAAAAAAAGAACAACGCATTGGACAGAGCCCTACTGCCATAAGCGGTTCTACAAGGAGTCTGCAAAGATGCATCATGAGCCTATTCCTTATATGCACTTGCACCAGCACCAATCCTGTGACCACTGTCATGGAGTGCCTCAGTCTGGTGTTGGATTCATCCCCCAAAGCCAGTTCTGCTGCCTAAAGGTGGCCCTGAGCCCTCCCATTCCAGGATGGCTACAAGACAGTGCTGCTCTGGTTCTTATCTCATGCCAAGGGAAACTTCACCTCCTTGCTGGGAGTCTTTCTGTCTCTGGCATTCCTGCTTCCAGCCAGTTTAACCCCTTCTGCAGTTGGGCCTCCTTGCCCTCCATGCCAGATCATTCCTTGGTCACAAATTACCACTGCTGAGCAGTTACAATTTGAATTTCCTTTAATGCCTAGTCCATATCCTCCACTGCAATCTGACTACCTTGCCATCAGTTTTGTCAGTTATGCCAATACAGTGATAATAATTTCTTGATCATAATTTTTAAAATTACAGCTTTTCCACATATAGCTTTTTTGTGGATTGAAAATGCTTTTGGAGAGCTGTGTAAATACCATCATGGGCTCTTCCGACCTTTTCCTAGCACACCAGAGTACTGTCATTTCCCATTATGAAGGTAGTGTGACTACTCATTTTTTACTGTTCTATCCTGCCCCAATGTAGTTGATTTTTGAAAGTGATGAAAAGACTGTACAGTTGTCTAAGCATGACATGAAAGTTTCTGCCTCTTCCTCTTAGTACATAACAAAACAGAGCCATGAGTCTTACTCCTACGAACTTTCTAGTTGGGTAGTTCCCTCCTTACTCCCAGTGTATTATTTCAAGATGGTGCAAATCATCACCCTTTTCATCAAATCTAGAATAGGAAATTGATGTACTGACTTAATGACTTTTCTCTCTGTGCTTCCCCGCTCCTTTCTGCCTTCTTCCCCATCTGCCATCCCCACCCAATATATTTGGTTTCTAATTTCACATACACTTCTGACGTCATGTTGAGAGTCCCAGTACAACATTGCAGCTTGCTTCTTTCACTACATATACTACATTCTTCATTAAGTACTTCCTGAAAGTAAAGTTTTTTTCCCTCTTGGTCATTTCCTTACAGAGAGATGGGGATGAGATGGATGTGTATGTACCACTTAAGAGAAGAAATGAGAATTTTGTCTGCTGGTAGTGACAGTATATTACTCTTTAAGGGGTCAGAATGGTATATAAGTGGTTCAGTTCAGCCATGAATATATACTGCCATACTGTAAAACTCCTAGTTTTACATCTATCTGTCAATAAGTAGCTGTAAGCCACCTGTTGTGTCTGAATCCCAAATAATATATATCTGCACAGCTGTATTGCTCTTCCTTCCCTTCCCCTTTCAGTGAGTGCTGCAGAAGTACAAGCATATACTTAACAATGTCAACTTCAGTTCAGTGTTTCACCTGTTTCTGTCAAACATTTTGGATTTGGGGTCCATATTCTTTAAAAAATGAGCAATTGCTGAAGCCCATCTGTTTCTGATCAAAGAAGGGTGAGGTAACTCAAGAGTCTCCTCTATGAACTTCTCATAAACACACTTGAAAACAGAAAGATTCTGGTTTTGTTTTTAAAGCAGAATCCACTGATGAAAACTCTTTAAGCATCCTTATATTTTAGAATATAGTGTGCTGCCAAGAGAAAAGAAAATGAAGTGCATTCCTGCCTCCAGATACTCGCTGCATATAATGAGTCATCTACTGAAATGTCAAAGCAGATGCTTGCAATCGGACTGAACTTGAATGTAAGGAAGTGGCCTTCTTGTACCAGTAACCTATAGCATAGTGACTTGATACGGTAGTTGCAGAGTCTAAATTCCTTTTCCCTTTGAACAAATAACCAGCCACCCTTGAGTAAAGTTCACATTTTTTGTCTCTTCTGTCTCCTGATCCATCCTCTTATTTCTTTTAATGTGGAACTTAAGGGGCCCTCCCAGAGAAATAGTGCACAAAGCATATCCTAGAGCACAAAGATATCAAAAGTTTGTTCTTTGGTGTGATGAACTCACATTTTTAGGAAGAGCTTGAAGTGAGATTATAGACGACTGGCCTCCTAAATCATAGTTTGCTTTTTTTTTAAGAAATCCTCAGGTTTGAAATAAATTTCTTCTCTTCCTGTTGCATGGCTGTAGGCACTTGGCACTGCTATCACCTATATAAGACCTAAGACAAAGATGTGAGATTGCAATTCATTTTGTTTGCTTGTCAATAACAGTTGTCTATAAATAGCATTTATTCTGCTGTGGAATGAAAATTATAAGAGCCACTTTCATGAGCTCATTATGGAGTATAATTGTTTAAGCCAATTGTAATTTTTTCCATAAAAATGTTGTTCTTTGAGATAAGAAAAGCTTTTATTCACCGTAACAAAAGGTTGAAGTGAAGAGATATAGGAAATATCTCTCAATATTTTAGGAAGAGAGCTAATGGAAGTGAAGCTGTGTATCAGTGGGAGAAAGTACTAATCCATTGGGTGATATTCAAACCACCAACATTTTCCTATGTCCTAATTTAAGTGTCTTCTTACTCATCTAAAGCTCAAAGTGTTTTTAATTTGAAATCAAAGTTTATTTGTTGATACTGGAACAGACAGTTTCAAATGCTCTCTTCCCACTGCAGCTGCACAGTCAACTCATTTCATTCAGTTCTGCTTACCTAAAGTGATGTGCTGAAGAAGGTGAGGTGGTAGGGCCAATGGGATTTACAATATTGTGATTCAAGCAGTTTTCAGGGAGCAAATGACTTGGTTCCAGGCATTCCTTAAATGCCTGAAGTGTTGATCCTGTAAGTCTTCTGTTAAGGGAATCAGAGCTGGAGGACTCTAAAACTCAGGGATTTCATCTTTCCAGTACCATACAGCTGACGCTGGTTGGGTCTAAGACCTCTGAGGTTCCTCCAGTCCCAGTCCAATAGATGCAACTGCTGGAACACTGGCACCCACACAAAAATAAACTTTACTCATATAAACATGAACAACAGAGACAGCCTGATCCTGTTTCTTCCTTAGACCGTTAAGGGCATGAGTTCGCTAATGACCTCACACACACACACACACACACACACACATCCATCCCTCCAGCATCTGGCACTAGACACTCGGTTTATCTACTGACTGGCCCCCCAAGCCCTGCAGTTGCTGGACTCCAGACCTATGGGCCCCTATGAGCTGTGGTCCTATCTTCAGTTGCTGGACCTCAGACCTCTCATCCTGCTTACAGTATAGTCCACCTTAAAGTTCACTGGTAGCTACATATGTATATACACATGCACAGACAGGAGAGCACTCTCAAAAAAAAAAAAAGTCACAAAGGTTTTAATAAGATGTGAGAGCCTGTGGTGACCAGATGCAGGGCTTGGCCAAACAAAAATAAAGACCAGCAGCTTGTTTACCCATGACCAACCCTGTTTATGCCCCTTCCTCTCCATTTGCCTATGCTTGCTCCTTCCTGACCCATCCTGATCCCTCTTTTTCCCCTCCTTTGCTCCTTCCTCTAAATGTTCCATAATACATCTTGCAGATTCCCACAGTCCCATTAAAACATCCCATAATTATTTTTATATAACACCGCAAGCCCCTCCAATCTAGAACCATAGAACAGCCCATGTTGGAAGGGACCTCAAAAGATAACCTGGTCCAACCTCTTGTGGGAAAGGGAGACTAGATGTGATTATCTAGTACCCTGTCCAGTCGTGTCTTGAAACCCTCTAGTGATGGGGACTCTACCACGTCCCTGGAGAGGTTGTTGCAGTGAATGATTGTTCTCACTGTGAAAAATTTCTTTCTTATATCAAGATAAAATCTCTCCCAGTGCAACTTGTACCTATTGTGCCTTGTCTTCTCCGTGTGGTTTCTTGTGAAGAGAGAGCCTCTGTCCTCTTTGTAGGCATCATTTAAGTACTGGAATACTGCGATGAGGTCCTCCTGAGCCTTCTCTTCGCCAGGGAGAAAGGACCTAACTATTCAGTCTTTCCTCACAGGGCAGGTTCTCCAGCCCTTTGATCATCATTGTAGCCCTCCTTTGGACCCTCTCCAGTCTGTCTGTGGATTTTTTGAATTGTGGGGACCAAAACTGGACATGGTACTCCAGGTGCAGCCTGACAACTGCTGAGTAGAGTGGGATGATCACATCTCCATCTCTGTGTGTAATGGCCCCACGGATGCAGCCCAGGATCTGATTTGCCTTTGTTGTTGCAGTGGCACACTGCTGACTCATGTTCCTCTTATTGTCCACCAGGACCCCCAGGCCCCTTTCAGCAAGGCTGCTCCCCAGCCATACAGATCCTAACCTGTATTGGGTTCTTTGGTTATTTCATCCCAGGTGCAGGACTTTACACTTGTCTTTGTTAAACCTCATACAGTTCTTGCTTGCCCACTCTTCCAGCCTGTCCAGATCTCTCTGTAACATGGCTCTCCCTTCTGACAGTTCTACCTCACCACCCAGTTTAGTGTCATCAGAAAACTTGATGAGGGTGCTTTCAATCCCATCATCCAGATCACTTATGAAGATGATGATATTTATGAAATTTCCCATAGTAAGTTTGCTTTCACAAATGAGACCCGTGCTAATCTTATTCCCACCCTTCCTAACTGTTCTGGTTGAACCACCTCAAAGCAACCCTTGAGTACTTCCTTCAATAAACCATCAAGGAGGAACCCAAGGGCTCTGGTCTATGATATTGTCTCTTATCCATAGTGTCTCAGGGCTTTTGTAGCTAGATGTTTAATCTATTATTTTCCTTGTTTCTTGTCTTTGTTTCCTATGCTGGATAGCTATTTAGCAGGTATTTTCACAACCAGATATTATGAGACTATTATATTTTACATATGCATGCACCCATGCACCAGTATATGCTGGGCAACACCCAGCTGGAAAGCAGCTTGGCAGAAAAGGACCTGGGGGTCCTGGTGGACACCAAGTTGAACATGAGTCAGCAATGGGCCCTTGCTGCAAAGAAGGCAAATGGAATCCTGGGCTGCATTAGGCAAAGTATTGCCAGTCCGTTGAGGGAGGTGATCCTTCCCTTTTATTCAGTGCTGGTGAGGCCACACCTGGAGTGCTGTGTCCAGTTCTGGGCTCCCCAGTACAAGAAAGACATGGACGTACTGGAGATAGTTCAACAAAGGGCCACAAGGATGATTAAGGGATTGGAGTACCTAACATATGAGGAAAGGCTGAGAGAGCTGGACTGTTCAGCCTCGAGAAGAGAAAGCCAAGACGGATCTTATCAATGTCTATAAATACCTGAAGGGAAGGTGCAAAGATGATGGAACCAGGCTCTATTCAGTGGTGCCCAGCACCAGGACCAGAGGCAATGGGCACAAACTGAAAAACAGGAGGTTCCCTCTGAACATCAGGAAACACTTTTTTCCTGTGAGGGTGACTGAGCATTGGCACAGGTTGCCCAGGGAGACTGTGGAGTCTCCCTCTTTAGAGGTATTCAAAAGCTGTCTGGACATGGTCTTGGGCAACTGGCTCCAGGTAGCCCTGCTTGAGCAGGGGGGTTGGACCAGATGGCCTCCAGAGGTCCCTTCCAACGTCAACCAGTCTGTGATTCTGTAATTCCTTCACGGAAGACATCTCATCTTATGGGTCATAGATACAGTCTCAGCTTCACCTAGTTTCTCTTTGGATCCTTAGCTAAGCTCAAATGCCCTCAAGCTAAGGAAGACACAATATCCCGATCACCTCCTTTCTGGGCAAGTACAACAACTTCCAGACTAATGTACAAAGACTATTGTATCATTGCATCTTCCTTTGCCTCTTTTGTTAACAATCATTCTCTGAAAGGTCTCATTGTTTCCACTGTAGCCAGCAATGCCCATAGTACAGGTCCAATTGAGGCCCATACTAAGACACAGTCTGTGGTTAGTTTTTCTTGCTTGTTGGTTCTTGGTATCTTTGTTGCTCAGTGTCAAGAAGTTGTGAATCAGTCTGTAGAAGTATGAAGTACTTAGGCACCTCATTTAGTCAATGTAGAGAAGCAGGTGCTTTAAATTACTGTTGAGAAGAACCAGCATCTCTTCAATGAGTGTCTAGGGCAGCTAAGTGCCTCACTTAGGCACTCTGAATTTTTGAGCAGTGCAATAGCTAAGTTAGGTACCAGAGGTGTCTAGGTCTGAAAACAGCTCCCACTTCCCTTTTACAATTTTCTTGTCAACAGATGGGTCAAGGGGAAATGAAAAGCATGTGTATTCCCTCCCCATCCACTCCTAAGGAAATAAGTTTGCTCTGTCTGTGTTTGCATGAACGCAAGTGCCTGTCAGCACCCAATAATGATGTTTAATCTATTGCTGAATTCCAAGTAAGTCTGTCAGAGAGGTAGAGGGCTAAACTATAGGGAGTGCTCACAAGGTTTGTGAAGATATGAGGCCGGGCAAAGAAGAGGCACCCTAAAAATTCCTCTACAGAGGGAAGGCTTCAGTACTACCATTTGAGACATTGCCCACTCCTGAGACACAAAACTGTTGGCAAAGAGATCCCATTGATTTGGTTGCTCATGGAACCACTTGTTGCTTTTAAGCATTCCCCTTTTTTTTCTGAAAAAAACAAACAAACAAACCAAAACAAATCATAGAATCACAGAACCATAGAATCATAGAATACCAGGTTGGAAGTGACCTCAAGGATCATTGGTCCAATATTTCTTGGCAAAACCATGGTCTAGACAAGATGGCCCAGCACCCTGTCCAACCAAATCTTAAAAGTGTCCAGTGTTAGGGAATCCACCACGTCCCTGTTCAGATTATTCCAATGGCTGATTGTTCTCATCGTGAAAAATTGTTCTCTTGTGTCCAATCGGAATCTCCCCAGAAGTAACTTGTACCCATTACCTCTCATCTTTTCCATGTGACTCCTTGTAAAAAGGGCATCTCCATCTTCTTTGTAGCCACCCTTTAAATACTGGATCATGGTGATAAGCCTTTTTTTTTCTCTCAAGGCTGAACAAACCCAGTTCTCTCAGCCTTTCCTCATATGGCAGGCTTCCCAGTCCTTTGATCATCTTTTTGGCCCTTTTCTGGACCCTCTCCAGCCTGTCCACATCTTTTTTGTATAGCGGTGTCCTGGTTTCAGCTGAGATAGTTAATTTTCTTTATAGTGGCTAGTATGGGGCTATGTTTTTGATTTGTGCTGAAAACAGTGTTGATAACACACTGATGTTTTAGTTGTTGCTGCACTGGTCAAGGACTTTTCAGCTTCCCATGCTCTGCCAGGTTCAGAAGAAGTTGGGAGGGGACACAGCCAGGACAGCTGACCCCAACTGACCAAAGGGATATTCCATACCATATGGCATCATGCTCAGTATATAAATCTGGGGGAAGATGAAGGAAGGGGGGATGTTAGGAGTGATGGCGTTTGTCTTCCCAAGTAACCATTACGCATGATGGAGCCCTGCTGTCCTGGAGATGGCTGAACACCTGCCTGCCCATGGGAAGGAGTGAATGAATTCCTTGATTTGCTTTGCTTGCGTGCGCGGCTTTTGCTTTACCTCTTAAACTGTCTTTATCTCAGCCCACAAGTTTTCTCACTTTTACTCTTCTGATTCTCTCCCCCATCCCACCGGGGGGGAGTGAGTGAGCGGCTGGGTGGTGCTTAGTTGCTGGCTGGGGTTAAACCACAACAAGCGGGGAACAAAACTGAACACAGTGTTCCAGGTGTGGCCTGACAAGTGCTGATGACAGTGGGATAATGACTTCTTTATCTCTGCTGGTGATGCCCTTGTTGATGCAACCCAGCATCCTGTTGGCTTTCTTTGCCACAGCAGCACAGTGTTCACTCATACTGAGCTTGTTGTCCATCGGGACCCCCAGGTCCCTTTCCACAGAGCTGCTCCTCAACCGGGTAGATCCCAGCCTGTGCTGCACTCCTGGATTATGTTTTCCCAGGACCAACTTGTCCTTGTTGAACTTCATATGGTTCTTGTTATCCCACTCTTCCAGCCTATCCAGGTCTTCCTGCAGGGTGGCTCTGCCTTCCAAAGTGTCCACTTCCCCACTCAGTTTGGTATCATCAGCAAACTTCATCAGGGTGCACTTGATCCCATCATCCAGATCACTTATGAAGATATTAAACAGCATTGGGCCCAATATCAATCCCTGGGGAACCCCACTTGTGACAGGTTGCCAGTTTGAAAAGGAGCTATTTACCACCACCCTCTGGGTGTGGCCCGTCAGCCAGTTCCCCACCCACCACACAGACCACTTGTCTAGACGGTAACACATCAGTTTCTCTAGGAGGAGGCTGTGGGAAAAGATATCGAAAGCCTTGGAGAAATCCAGGTAGACAATGTCCACCGCTCGCCCCACATCAACCGAGCAGGTTATTTTGTCGTAGAAGGCAATCAGGTTTGCCCTGTCAAGCATGATTTGCCCTTGGTGAATCCATGCTGGCTTTTCCTAATCATGTGCTTCATTTGACCTGCGATAGCCTCCAGGAGGATTTGTTCCATAACTTTCCCAGGGACTGAAGTAAGACTGATGGGCCTATAATTTCCTGGATCCTCCTTTAAGCCCTTCTTGTAGACAGGGGGTGACATTAGCCTTTGTCCAGTCTTCTGGGATGTCCCCCAGTCTCCACAACTTCTCAAAGATTATGGAGACCGGCCTTATAACGACGTCAGCCATCTCTCTTATCACCCTTGGGTGGATAACGTCAGGGCCCATAGATTTGTAGGGGTCAAGCTCCTGTAATAGTTCACATACCAACTCTTCCTTCACTGACCGTGGGTCTGTGTTTGCAACCTGGATTTTTGTTCCCAAGGCCTGGGGCCCAACAGTGCTGGTAAAGGCAGAGGTGAAGGAAGTGTTGAGAACCTCTGCCTTTTCTGCATTGTTGGTGACTAATTCACCTCTCCTGTTCAACAGTGGGCCATTATTTTCCTTCTGTTTCTGTTTGCTGTTTATGTACCTGAAGAACCCTCTCTTGTAGTTTTTGACATCTCTGGGCAATTTCAATTCAGGCTGAGCTTTTGCTTTTCTAACTGCATCTCTGCACGCCCTGGCAATGCCCTTGTAGTTCTCAACAGGTATTTGTCTGCTTTTCCATCTCTGGTACACTTCTCTTTTGGTTTTGAGCAGACTCAGAAGCTTGCAGTTAAGCCAAGGTCTTGCTCTGCCTACTTCCCTTACCTTTAAAGGGGATGAACTGTTTTTGTGCTTCCAGGAGAGTGTTCTTGAAAAACTTCCAGCACTCACTAGCTCCTTTATCCTCCGTGGAAGCTTCCCATGGAATCCCTCCCAGCTGAGCTCTGAGTGAGCTGAAGTTTCCTCTTCTAAAATCTAAAACCTTTGTCCCAGTATTGACCTCCAGTGTGCTCAGCAGGATCCCAAACTCCACGATATTGTGATCACTGCAGCCAAGGCTATCACTAATTGAGATATTACAAAGCAGGTTTTCTTGATTTGTGAGTAGCAAGTCCAGCAGTGCCTCATTCCTGGTTGGCACATCTAACATTTGTATGAGGAAGCAGTCCTCTACGCGTTCCAGGAACTTGATGGATGACATGCGATCTGCTGTATTGTTTTTTCAACAAATGTCTGGGTAGCTGAAGTCACCCATAAGAACCAGGTTCTGTTGACCCAAAGCTGGCTTAAGTGACCCAAATATTGCTTCATTGGCCTTGTTGTCTTGGTTTGGAGGTGAGTAGCAGATGCCTACTGTAAGATCCCCCTTGGAGACGACTCCTCTGATCATGACCCAGAGGCATTTGATAGGGCTTCCACAATCGCTGTAGTTGAATTCTATACATTCAAGGTTCTCCTTAACATAGAGCGTGACTCTTCCTCCTTTTCTTCCCTGCCTTTCTTTACGAAACAGCCTATAGCCATCCATCGTGATCCTCCAGTCATGTGAGTTTTCCCACCATGTTTCAGTTATTCCTATGACATCATAACTTTCTGACTGGGTGCGGAGCTCCAGTTCCTCCTGTTTGTTCTCCAGGCTGCATGCACTGGTATACACACACTTCAGGTGGTTGGTCTTCTGGTTCTCATCTTGGGAGGCAGCTGAGGAACATTTGTCGCTGCTCTGGTTGGCCTGGCTTATTCCCCAGCTGGTTGCAATGGCATGAGCATTGCCACTTTGGACCCTGCCCCCCCAGTCCTTCATTTTAAAGCCTGCCTCACAAGTTGGCCAGCCTGCTGCCAAAGTTTCCCTTGCTGCTTCTAGATAGGTGAATCCCATCCCTCCCTAACAGGCTATAGTCATCGAAGAATGTCCCATTGTCATAAAAGCCAAAACCCTCACGACGGCACCAGCCATGAAGCCAGAAGTTGATTTGCATTATATGTCTATTTCTGGCTGCACCCTTTCCTCTAACTGGTAAAATGGAAGAAAAGATAACTTGAGCACCTATACTTTTTGCTTGCACCCCCAGGGCTTTGTAGTCTTCCTTGATTCTGCCCAGTTTCTGGCTTGCGGTGTCACTCATGCCCACAGGAAAGAGTAGCAAAGGATAGTAGTCTGTGCTCCTGACAAATTGTGGCACGCTCTCGGCAACATCTTGGACCTTAGCTCCCAGAAGGCAGCATACCTCCTGTGACTCCCTCTCAGGCTGGAGATGGGCGCCTCAGGGTCCCTTAACAGAGTCACCCACTACGAGCACTCGTCGTTTCTTTTTGTGGTATCCACTGTCAACATAACCATTCCTCAAACACCACAGAAACACAACTTTTCCTTTTTGTAAAAATGGAAAAAAAACCCAAACCATGAACAAAATGATTTTTTTATGTCTTGCAAACATTTTTGCTGTGAAATATTCTTTTTTTACATCTCAGATGCCTTTTTCTCACACCATCCCTCCCAACTGCTAAGGCAGACATGGTGAGGAAATGGGATTATGTCTACCTAAATTTGTAATTTTAATGTATTTTCTTTGCATGTTTCCACATGAAGGTTAAGGATAATTATCCTAGCAGATGAAACACCTGTTGCTAAAAGCAGAAAGCAAGTTGACAGGATTTATGATATTTTTCCTTTTTAACAGTGAGATTAGGTACTCAGTGGATTTTTTCAGCACTTGAAAACTAAAAGAAGCTCACGCTTCCTCTTACGTAGAGCGTACAACAAAGAGAAATTTGGTTATGTTTAGATATATCTACATAGTCTTTGAAAGCCTCACAGCCAATAAATTATTTCATCAGCACAAAAAGCTGTGAAGTACTGCCCCAGTTTTATTGAAAAGAAATTGGTCAAATCAATATGAACAGGCAAAGAAATCCAGCTTGTGTGAGCCCCAGATCTACCTCCTCTCAACAGACCATCCTTCCTACACTGCTTTGTAGGAGGACTTTCAGTCTATTCCAGTAAATAAAATGGGCTAGAGCCAGTTCTTTAGTCTTGAGGGTATGTGGCACGGCACAACTTGACCTCAGAAAAGGGTAGCTCCATCCATGCAATCTATTGAGAAAAGTCCCTGGCCTGTGCTGTCCATGTACCTGGGCATTGCTTGGGGAAATGGCAGCTGGCATGGGCCAAAATCATGCCAAGGAGCATCCCATTGATTGAGCAATGCAGAAGATCACGTGCCCTTTCCTGGGGCTGTTTAGTGTAAGAATATGGCTATATCTACATGGTGCCATGCTGAGGTTCTCTGGAGGGGAACAATTTTCAGAGAAGCCAGAAAAGTGACTTAGTTCCTCCTCTCAGAGATTGATCTTGATTTTTTTTGTCTGCATACTCTATGTCCAGATGTCATGCTGATGAGCACAAAAGCAATGTATAATTAATAATGATGAGCACTGAGTAAACAGTAATTTCTGAGGGAATTAAAGTCACATTGGGCAAAAAATTCTTTTGCTAGCATTAGCAACATTCTCTTTAGTCTCGTGATTTAGGAAACACGTGGTCACCTGTAGGTGTTTAATGTGTACTTTTGATACCGTCACCTGCGATCTGGTTGTCAACAGTTTGTGGTGCTTGTTCCAGGCAGCATTTGCTGCATACGAAACATGAAGCTCCCACTCCATGCAAAAATATAACCTGTTCTCAGAAACTGAGATTGCCACTCACAGTGTCAAGGCTGGAACCACAATATTCACTGGTTTGATGTCACAGCTATAAGTTATGAATATTTTTTAGTCATCGCCTCCAGACTGGAATGCTAACAAGCAAGTGCAATTTCTCCCATTCATTTACTATGGGTGTTAATACAGAAAGGCCTTTTTACACATATTTAGCTATCAATGCAGAGAAGTTTTTCATCCATAATCAAGAATCTTTAAAGTTCCTTACTATGTTTTAAGCAGCTGTTATGCTGTTTTCAGTTTTTAAAAGAAACAATAATTTTGGCTGCCTGTGTTTAGGATGCCTCACTATAAGTCTGATTTTCTCAGCCCTCAGCATGGGCTGAAATCCTTTGTAACCACACCATGCCTCAGAGCAAGCTTCAAAAGCCTGAAGAACAATATGCACACACATTTTTCTAGCCACACAAATAGCTGTTGGGGGTGTACAGCTCACCTGCTCAGGATATCTAGTAGTAAACCAAGCCACTAAGCTTGGTTGTTTTTTTTTTTGTCAGTGAAGTTTATTTGCACTTGATTTTAAAGAGACTGTTCTCTAAAGGCATATGCCATTCCAAATCCAGATGTACATGCATATTTATATGTATATATGTGTGTGTAGATATAGATAGCACATCCAGGCCATGTTCAAGATAAGGATCCTGCTTTGCGACTGACTATATACCAGTATTGTTATATGCAATGTTTTCCATCCAATCTACTGTGTAGGATAAGGATCCTTGGAGTTAGTTGTCTTGTGCTGTCTGGGGATAGCAGATCATCATCAATGACACTCTTCAGGACTGTAGACACTATTGAGCCTTGAGCCCCAGGAACAGAAAGCCACGTTTGTGCCATACCTTTTCCATCCAATCTATTGTGTGTGAGACCATCTGTTCCCCACCAAGCAGATGATGAATCATGTTGATTGGGCTAGTTCACTGTCAAAGACAGGACTAGCTGGGACACGTTAGCACCTGGGATCATGCAGTAGGTGAGGTGGTGATCCATAAATTGAATTTTATTTGTTGAAATTGGAGTAAAAACATAAAAGCTACTGAATATCTAAATGTGTTGCCAGGGACACTCTCCTCATGCTTCACAGCTTTTTTGTCCTCAACCAAAGTGGTTGCAGTTGTGTAACAGGTATTTAAGCTGGAGATGAGTAATTTAGATGAGATGAATCCCACCCCTGAAGACTTGCTATTTATACACTTGAAACTGGTCATTTAATAATAAGCCATCTTGAGCAATTTTTTACAGAAAATTTTGATTACAGACCCAAGTTTAGGAAATTGAACCAATCTGTTGTTTGAAAGCAACTGACTAGAGACCAAAGGGAAGAACTCTACTGAGCATGCTCTTCACCAGGTGCACCCTCTTCAGTGATGCTCATCTCCAGTATGTTGTATCAGGCAACTTGGAGATGAGAGACTGAGACACACTTAAGTGAGGCTGTTTGTAACCTAGCTAACATTATTTCAGCCTTTTGGTACAAAGAAAATTACTATTTTATTTAAATGTATGACAGTAAAATGTGGTTTTCCACAGACTGAGAGAACCATATCTGTTCCACAAATCAGCTTCAGTGAAAACGATTCCTTTTTTATACTGAACTTAGTACTGAAAAGTACTAAGCATATAGCTTATATCAAAACTCCTCAACGATCTGATGTTTCAGCAGCTCTGGCAGCTCTGACAGCTGCACTTGAATCCATCTAATCAGTGAAAGCTATAATTATTCTGGGAGCATGTCACCCAGGTCAATCGAACCCAGGAACTGTACAGAACATCTGAACTTCATATGAGCCTTTCCCAAGAACTTGGTGGCAGATGAAGTCAGCAATGGAAATTAATGTAAATGAACGTCAATACAATCAGTTTTAAGTGCCTAATATTCAGATCAGACCTGACAGCAAGACTGTTATTCAAAATCTTGAAACACTTAGTTGAACACTGAGTGTATCATCAGCTACAAATTCAAAAAGCATGGTTAAAAAGTAGAGTTGTGATTTCAACTGTGGTAATGGAATTAATCTTGTGCAAGAGAAATATCACCTGACAGAAGGCTACCTGAAATCAGATCACTTAGCTAAACCAAAAAGCAGGTAGTTCTTGAAGAGAAATTGATACAAATTAGGTTAATACTGCCAACTCACATTATAAGGGAGCACTGGATTTTGTGTTCCATAGCATATTAAATTATGAATGTAAGAACACAGGACTAACGACCCATATGTCCTGTCTATGATGGTGACTAGTACAAGATGCTTAGAGAAAGAATATAAGAAATAGGATAACTCCCAGTATGTAGTGATTCTTACTACTGGAGAGGGCGGGGAAGTCTCCTAGGAAATATCTGAACTAGAGTTTTCATTCAAAAAATTTCATCTAATAGCCATCAAGGGATCTAAAAACCAAGTTTGCTTTTTAAACTTAATATGATTCTGTTCCTATTTAAAGCTCCATTTATGTTTTGGACTCCATAACTATTTAAGTAAAAGTTTCACATGCTAACTATATATAAAAATATTACTGCATTCAGTTTGTTTCAAAATCATTGCTTAAGAATTTCCTTGGGTTCTGTATTAGGAAAAGGAGTGAATGATTGTTTCCTAGGCATGTTCTCTGTACAAATGTTCAATGTTTCAGGTGTTTATAGGACTTTATCATAAAACATTTTTCTATTTCTTTTTAAGATGAAATAACTTAATATACATTATCTTCCTGTATGGTAGAATACCGCTATTGCTGTCCTTTTCTGCACCTTCTTGCAGTTCAGCTATGTCCTATGTGAGACAGAAGACCAGAAAAATACACAGAATTGAAGATAAGGGTGCTTTATGGGTTTAGATAGAAGAATATTCTAACCTGTATTTTCAATTGCTTTCTTAATAATGCCTAATAAGAACTATTTTTGAACAACTTCTAAACACTAAGTTGATGTTTTCAGAGGAAACCTCGTTTTCATAATGACTGCTCACAATGATTCCTAGATTTCTTTTCTGAATAAAAAACCATCATTAGAACCCACTATACACATAGTTAGAGCTATATTTTCTAATGTGCAATAGCTGGCATTTATCAACATAAAATTTCATCTGACATTTTATCATGCAATTACCCAGAATTGTGATAACCTTCTGCAACTGTTTGCAGTCAGCTTTAATTTTGACTATCCTGAATAATTTTATATTATTTGCACACTTTGGTACCTCACTTTTGTGAATAATTTATGAATGTGTCAAACCACAGAGATTCTAGCACAGATCCTTCTGAAATTATTTTTGTAACCTCTCTGTGATATTAAAACTCATGACCTCTTATAAACTTTTATTTCTAAAGTTTTAACTAGGTTTTCCTCCAGAGGGATCTCTGTCTTTGCACATCAGCTTAATTTCTTTGGTGATTTTTTTCTTGCAGGACCATACTGAAAACTTTTTGAAGACCCTAGGCACACTCATTGACTTCTCCAAAGAACTCAAGTAGATTTGTGAGAGATTACTTCTATCAACCAAATCAGTGCTAACTCTCCTCTAATTCTACTCTCCGTGATAGTTTCCAGTTATTTGCTTAGTGCAGTGGTCAGTCTTAGTGGTCTGTAGTTACCTGGAGCTATCTAAAATTTGGCATCACAGTTCCCTGGTTTCCCCTGGTATTGTTATTAACTAAAGCAATAAGCTTATCAGGTAGAAGTGCAGCAAATTTGTAACTGTTAGAACTCCAGGGGAAATTCGAGGAAATTCAGATATCAATTCACAATGGGACAATCCTGGCCCACCAGTAAATGTGTTTACCTTTACACGAAGTAAAATTTCACTTACTGACCTGGGGCTATGAGAAACCACTTCAAGAAACCTAAGTTGTTTTAAAGCCCCAATTAAATGAGTAGTTTTACCCCATGGTTCAGTTTGCATGCTTTCCATAAAGCAGCACAAAGGAACTTCAGTTTTAATCCATGTTTCTCTTAGTACTTTGTTTATATTATGCCAAGAAGCAAAAGCTAAGGCCTTCCAGGCTTTCAGTGTTTGAATGTTCCTGTGATGGAAGAATTTAACCCAGGAGGATAAAGCGAATGACCAGATGCATCAGAGACAACACAAAATGACAGCAGTATCATGCACCAGTGTTGCCTCTGTACAGATAATACAGGGAAATAGCTATAACCCTATTGAGGGTTACCAAATGCACAAACCACATCCAGCTAAGGACGTCTCCTGAGATGAACATAGTTGAAGGCTGAGACTACTAGTAGGAAGTGTCATACACGCTTGTCCTGTTGCTGCCCTTCCCTGGGCACCTGTTTATTGCCACTGAGGGTTTCTTCCCCTCCCTCCGCCCCCCCCCCCCCCCCCCCCACCTCCCTGTCCCCAAGAATTTTTGCTCTTTTGCAGATGCTGGACACGGATTATGTCTTTTTGGAGACACCTGTGGTCTGGCCACAGCAGCCAGAGATCCATGTGTATTAGCCTTGTGCAGACTTCAGCAGTGGAGCAGGCATCCATGCACTGGGGTTTGCATAGGTGTTCCAAGTCCTCACACAGCTTCTCAGTCCAGATTGACCTTTTACCTGAGCTATTATGGCCTTTTCTACAGTCTTACACGTGTAGGCAAAACCCCAGGCAATACACTCCCTAAATGCAGTCAAGTCTTACTCCCCTACTTCGGTCTTTTTTTTTTTTTTCCCCAGAGTATTTAATTTTAAAACGATAGGTCATTTCTTTTTGCAGATGGAAAGAAAAAACTCAAAACTTGATTTTTATTTTGAGGGTAGCATGGTGAACAGTAATAAATGTGTCAGCACTGGAATCTGTCACCAGCTTAGCCACAGACTTTTAGTGTAACCCAGTTCCTAAATTCCTGTTGTAAATAGATTGATTTGGTTCATTGAGAGTTAAGTATTTCCATATTGAGCTAAATTCTAATTATCCCTTGTACTGTAAGTACTCCATTTATTTTGGGAGACAATGGGCTCCCTTAGCAAAAGGGCAGCAAAATTATTGCAATATTAATAAAAATGCATCACAACAGTTGTGGAATAAACTATTAGGCTTTAAATCAGAGAAGTAATTACAGGCCTATTATCCAATATGGCTACAGCTGCTCTGTGTATTTATACACACAATTGCTTTCACATATACACCAGGAGGATTAGAATGAAATAAAACCCATGAAAGAAAGTATTTATCCAGGGAGTTAGAGTAAAAGCAAAGATTTCCTTTCCCTACCAAGAAAAACGGAACCAAGCAGCTGCTCAGTTATTTTGGATTCTTGTTCTTGCTTGACAATGCTTAAAAATGTTAAGAGCACCAAAATGACATGTCAAGATAATAAATGAGGTTTTCTTTGTAAGCAGCATCTGTCATCAGAATTTCTATTCCTCTCAGCAGTATTTGACTACTTATCAGAAATTCCTCCTTCCAATAAAGATTACATTATATTTGCTGTTTCACATAAATAACTTTTTTTCCTCCCCCTTGAATATTGATATCTTATTCATCATAAGACTCTGGAAATCCAAAGAGGGAAATGAGGAAAATGATCAGTAATAAGGGATCTCACAAATTGTCCATTTTAACTGAATGAAAATCCAAAGCCCAAGTAGGCAAAATGTTCATCGGTTTTTAGGAAATCACTGCCGATATGGCTATGAAGTTCATTGTGGTCTGGCAGCCAATTTCCTGCATTTCTGTTGTGGCCATGCACAAACGTTTCTACCACGCTTTTCTTCTCCAATGTGATATTCAATTGCATTCTAGCCTAATTCACAAATTACATTTTCAAATGCCACTTATTTACTGCTCATGTTGCACTTTGGTTCAGGGTAGTTCAGGAAGGGTGTTTTAGCCACTCTAATCCACTTTCAGAGAAAGTTAAAGAATAAAAAAGCTAACTTCTTTGAGGAGTAAAGTTTTTATGTTACAGTCAGGAATTGGGAGAGGGCAAAAGATGAAAAGAGACTGTATGTCTGGCGGCAATTTCATAATCAGCCCCACTGCAGCATTATCTAGCTTTTGCTTGCGCTGCATTCGCAGGAGAGGCATCGCCACCGTGTGCTTTAGGAAGTGATGCAACATCTACGCCTGGAATAACAAACCCCCGATCTCCTCGGGCAGAGAGAGCACAGGGAGGAGGAATGCCTCCGCTTATCACAGCCACCCCAGGCATGCTGGCTCCCGATAGCACCATCTTACCGTGTCCAGAACAGCAATTTGCTCCTCTCTATGCGTAGAAGATCAAAGTAGCTTAGCTTTGAAAATAGTTTTTAGGACAAAAGCAGGTGTCCTGGGATCCTGCCCTGACAGAAAGCCATGCTATAACTGACACCACGAGCCCAGTTTGAAGACAAGAAGAAGCCCCTTGGTGTGAGTAACAGAAATGACATAGCAATAGGTGGTGGTGCAGAGGCTGTTTGTTAGGGGGATAGCTACACAGATGGAGGGCACGTGGGAGGGAACCAGGCGTCAGGATGCGAAGGAAAGGGCATATGCAGGCAGCCGGCTGGTGAGCCACCTTGCGTTTGTGCATTGGGCCCACATCAGCGCCAGCATCACTGCCCTGGTTTGTACCTAGCAGCCCCCACTGCTATGACTCACCCATGTCATGGCCAGAATCTCCAACCAGCCAAACTACTGCAGAGAAAACAGTTCCTTCAACTTGACTGTTGTTTCCTCCCTGAACCTTATTTTAGTTAAAGCTGCCTTTTCATACACAGTCTCAATGTGGTTTCCCTGGGCTATTCTTTCCCTTCATCTCATCCTGCATCTTTGTTTATATATTCTTCTGCTTCTTCATCCAGACAGGAGAGCAAAGGTTAGAAAGAGGACAAGAATTCAAGTAGGGACTGATGCAAGGTCCAGCCTTTCAGGAAAAAGGAAACAAGAATGTCGAGATGGCAACAACAAAAAGAGCCAAGTAAGCATGGAGATGTCTTAGTGCTGGACAGAACTGACAGCTTCTGCCTCGCTGCTTCCTGGCTAGTGGAGACTTGCTGTTTGCCTGTCAGGTTGCTCAGTGCTCCAGGTAGGAGGGCAGGAAAATATGACAGAAAAAACACAGCTCAATGATTGGCACCTTTCCTGGCAAATAAGGAAAGAAGGAGTAGGAATACAGTTTCTCCATCGTCAGCCTTTGATATGATTCTATGATGTGGGGGAGAATTCAAAAGAGCCCTAAATCAACAGGGAGAAGGATGCTTTTGATTTCCGCTGAGGCAGCTAACCAACAGAAGAGCATTTCGTGGGAGACATTTTTTGGATGAGATAAGTTTGAGATGAGTAAGTCAATGTATATTATTTCAGTGTTGCCTATTACATACTAGGTACTCGACTACACTTTCATAGAAGTTTTAAATTATTGTGCATTGCTTCACAACTGGAAAGGGGTGTTGACAGCATGTTGGAAGACAGTTAAAAGGTCAGCTGAGATATGGTAACTTGTTAAGGGATTCTGACTTGGTTAGAGTCAATTATACAGCCATAACTTAACATACACAGCTTGGATTTGTTGAGTTTCTCAGGACCATCACGGAACCAGGATGGGTAACTCTGCATTGTTTATTCTCAAGCCTTCAAGTGCTTATCAACACATACATGTTAAATGGGTAGCTGATCTTCTTCCAAATCCTGAAAACCCATATTGACACTGAGTTTTTCAAGAGGCCATAACCCTGAAATTCAGTGAAACATAGGTACCTAACTCAATTCAGCCCCATGCAAAACTCAGTCACTGGTTTCTGCTGTTGGGGCCCATTAGACTGTGGCAGTGTCTTTGTGAGCACTTACACAGCAGTTGGCACAATAGTTCTGTGAGATGCAGCAGGAACACTTTCCACAACAGTTTTCCCTATAACAAATCTCAAGATGTCATTGTCATATCACTGCAACACATATTCTAATTTGAGGACCTAGCTGAAAGCCCCTACACTGTTGTCTTCTGTGCTGCCAAGAATGTAGCCATTATCCTTCCTCATCTATCGGTGTATGGGAACATGCCAGAGCCCTTTTTGTTATCTAAAACATTTGGAGTCAGAGCTTCTATTGAGTGCTTTTGACAATTTGAAGTTTTTCTCTCTTCCTTAGTTCCTGTAAGCAATGAGTAATTCTCCTTCACATGATGAACTCCATTGCCCCCTAAAATTAGTCTCCTGTGAAGAAACCACGTCAAAGCAGTCATCTAATGTCAAAAACATCTCTGGCTCAAGAAACCAGAGCAAACAAGATAGATGAAAAAAAAAGAAAAAGAAAAAACACCTTTCCTGGCAATTTGGAGGAGAATTTCTTTTTTCCTGCGGAGTGCATGATGAGCAATTCCTTTTCAAATGCTAAATTCCCTCAGAAAGTGTTTTGGAGTAATATTGTTGAAGTTTTATGCTTTCAGTATTGCAGTCAATATAATGAAATGTCCCTGGATTAAAAATATGATTTAAGAAAGAAAAAAAGTGGGCGGTGAAATAAGAAAGGAGTATTACAAGTGACGAATTAGTGCTCATAAATCAACCCCCTCTCCCTCAATGGCTCCTAGCAAAGTTCAGCACCGTCGCAGCTCCCGCGCCCAGCTGCACACCTTGGCCGAGCAGAGCAGGAGTTCTGCAGTGGTGTTCACAAGGCAGACACAGTCTGTGGGGGTTTTCCAGACAGGGACTGCTCAGCACCAAAGGGAATGCTGTATCTCACAGACTTTTCATTTCCTCTCTATGTGATTTTTTTATTTTTTAATAATAGAAGGGATACATTTTGACCACATTGACTAGCTTTCTGTTTACCTCAGACCAAACAACTTTCCTGGGTGATCTGTCGGTTCTGTAACTTTCACCTGAACCACAGCTTATCTTTTAGAGAGACAGATGGAGACTGGTTTAAGAACAGACAGATTTAAGATCAGAATGATCTAAAGATATCCAGTGATGGACACCCAATCCAAGCTCTGAGTGAGTGATTTCTAGATGTTAATTCTCTGCATTACTACAGATCTAGTCTGAAATAGACACATTTTTATTTTCTCTAGTAATTTTAACTCTCTTTTGATTACTAAATAAATGGAGCTCCCAAAGTTGTGTTTTGTCACTAAAGTTTGGATCCCAACTCTCAAATCAGTCTAGTAGTTTTTCTGCATGCTCTGCAGATTTTCAACATCCCTTTTTGAACTGTGAGGATTTGAATGAGTCTTAGTAAAGCTGGAAATATCATCTACCTACTTGCATTTGGTATTTCTACTCTTATGCAGCCAAAGATTGTTTCTCAGCCATAGATCAAGCTCCTACCATCACACTTAAAAGTGCTTATTCAGAGGATTATCCACTACATTATTTCTGAGTTCTGTTTACTGAGACACAATACCAACTCACAGTTCCTCTAACTTGTAGAAGAGATCTATGTTCACTTGTCTGAGATAAATGACTTTGCTTGTATTAAAAAAGTGGTCTCATTTCTTTGAGACCATTCTCAAATGGTCTAGGTTTGCTGTATGCTCCATCCTGCTCTGTATAACCCACCAGCTTCCATAATTATTTACCATTCACACAATAGTTCTGTGTCTTTGCACCATCCATTAATTATACAAGCAAAGACTTCTGTGTATTTCCAGATCATTTTTTATGAGTGAGATTGGGCCAAGAAGAAAGCTCTTCTATGCTCTTCTGGAAACATGTTTACTGGATTGATGATCCACAATTGTTTCATTTAATACCACAAGTCTGATGTTTAAGCTATTTAAGATGAACTTCTGTAACTGTCTTTTTTCTTATAATGCTAGTATTTTTTCACCCAGTTATGTCAACTCTCATTCAACCCTAAATGCTGCACATATCTGCCTTCCCATGGCTTTTAATTGAGACCTCATTCAGGTTGAGCTCCAGCTTTGCCCACATTAGTTGCCATATACCCACTGAACTTTACAGTAGACTAATACGTAGTGGCCATATCTTCAAACCTTATCATACTAAGGAGGAACACAGCGACTCTACACTCACAGAGCAGGGAATGTCAAACTCTGTATGCTGCAGGGTTTGGAGCTCAGCCACAGAACTGGATGGACATGGCCGTGGTCAATGCTTTCTGGTTGGATGAAAATTGCTGCCTGAGTTCATGTGAGTTATGGCAATTGCAGGGAAGAAGGAGCAAAGAGATGATTGTGGTGTTCTTAATTACCATGCACCTGCAACCACAGCCCAGCAGCACTGCCATTTCAACAGTGACTATCATTCAATTCCCCTTCAAGCAGGAAAGGAATAGGAGGAATGTGGGAAATTAGCTTTTTCAAGGAGTTGGGACTGAATCAGTTGCCCAAATACAGAAAACTGAACATGCAGTCTTTTAAGTCAAAGACATAGGTATAAGGCTGCCAAATTTGGCACAGGATCGATAGTCCTGTGCCAGGTCTGTCCTTCCAGACCAGAGACTAGGTGGGATAACTGTCATCTGAAATGATACTAGAGTGCTATATGTAAGTAACTGAATCCCACCATAATCTTATTTAAATGTAGGTGTCTGTGGGACAGCCAGGTGTCTAAACACTGATTATAGTTAGTGGTGATCTAGTCAATGGTCAATTACTCTAGACAGAGATTGAACAACCCAACCCTTAAGGACAAAATAGTCAAAGGGCATTTACTTTTCTTCCTTTGTGTTGAAACATACAGTGTCATGATAATTGTATTCAGTAACACTGCACAGGTCTATAGTCTATAATGGACTACGTATTCTGCAGTTTCATTCTAATATCTTCTAAACAGTAAGGGTAATAATAGTTTGATATAACATCTTTTGGGTTGGAATAAAGCTAGGCAGACTGTAATTTTCAAGGAAGAGATACAGTGGTAGCAGAGAGGACAACAAAAAACCAATTTCCTTTAAGGATTTACCAGGCAGAAAAGAGACAGTGTATCTTGGGGTTATCAGAGCCCAGCACAACCTAACAGGACCAACCACAGCAGCTCAGGCAGAGTTTTGCTAAGCTTAGCCTGAAGGAAAGAAATGTTGGTACCAGAGGTGCCAGGTTACTTGCCAGAGTGGTGAAGGTCTCAGAAACTTTGCTCAGAGGCAACGCAGCACTATTCAGAGTAGTAAAAGTTGTGGAAAGATGTGGCAAGTGACTCAGTGCTAGCCTGGCCTGTCTCTTAACCAGGAATCTAAGACAATATATGGCAATTGTTGCAGAAGATAATGAACTTTCTTATCATGGTAAAAAGAAGAAAATACCCAGATCTCAGGGGAAGGGGAAGGAGCAAGAGCAGCAGCTAAGTATTGGCACTGTGGCTAAGACAGTGTCTGCATGGAAGGCAGCAAGACAGTAGACAACGAAATGAGGGCACTGTGTTGGGCATAAATTGCAGGGTTTCAGTGGCATGGAGGTTCAGGGGTGATCTGTGTGAAAGGAGGTCAGGGGCTGCCCTGTGCTGGTCACAGCTGATTTCATTCAGCTCTGAAGATGCTGCAAAGAACTAATCAGGTGCCAAAACCTCATGCTTAAACATATTTAAGGAAAAGTGTCAGCTGCAAGGGTTAAGACACATGGGAAGAGAAACATGAGGAAATGTGGGGAAGGTGATGTTATTGCAGACATGGATGGATGGATGGATGGATGGATGGATGGATGGATGGATGGATGGAGGAGACATGGATCCTCTAGGAAAGAAGTGCTCCGTGCCAGAGAAGGTACCTCTGAGGGGACTGTAGCTGTGGGTGACCCATGCTGGCTTACTGACTCCCCTGAGGGACTTTGGCCATGGGCCACCCACACTGGGGCAGGGACACCCCTGAGGGACTGTAGCTTGTGAAAGAGGTGTTCCCCTAGGATTTTGTTCAATTGGTTATGTTTTTCTCTTTTCTTTTTTCCCCTTGCTACCCGAATCAATAATCAAAAGTTTGTGTTAACTAGCAATGAATTACATGAAGTAAAATTCCCTAAGTAGAGAGTGCTTTGAACATGACAGCCTATGTAGTATCACCAGCTGAAGCAATGCAGGTCTCTTGTTCTCCAGACTCTCATCTGGGGAGCGCTGCCCCCACACCTATCTACACACAGCCTGAGGGAATAAGCTGACAGGGGGACAGGGGCTGTTGTGCAGTGGCGAACATCTCTTTCAAGAGGGTGACCAAACTGCAGTATACAACACTCCAGCTGACCAGGCCTTCAGGTACTTTTAAAGGTCAATGATTATGTTCTTCTGAACTTACTTCAGTTTGCTATTACTCACAAGTCACTTTTTCATTAAATGGCTCCAATTTATCACTGAAGAATAATAATCAAAGGAATTAAACTAGCCTTACCTCTAGCTTAGGAAAAAATGATGCCATTTTCCAAAATGAGAGGGCTGTATAGCACACGTAAAGCCCGGCACTTGGCAGTATTACAGTGTTGTATTTTCCTGCAATCCTGCAGCACTGCTGTCCTACTGGTGCCTCTGGCTCTGCTCTGTTCTGAAGAAATCCTGCATCTCTGCGAGGGCAGGGCAAGCTCACATCCTCTTGTCATACCAGAAGTCACCCATTTTAGCTGATAGGAGATGATTATGGAAATGATAAGAGAATGGTCAGTAGCTTCTCCTGTAAAAAAGGTATGCTTTCTTGGCTGCCTCCAGACTTTCTGTTGTTTGACCTAGACTTCACAGCTTAGGACCTAGTATGCTGACTTAGGAACTCTTGATCCAGGATATCCACTGCTTCTTATTTGAATGGTAGCATCATCTCTGTGAGTACATAAGCATCCCACTTCTTGCAGTTACACTAGTTTAGGTTGTGTAGACCCTTTACTCACAGGTGGAGGAAATCCAGCTCTTGAAACATGAGATTTAGGTAGTGAATGTCTGTCCAGGAATCCATACTACTTGGTTCACAACTGTAGTCCACTGGAGAAAGCAACATTCCTAAACACTTCCAGGTTTTTAAGAGAGGGAGGGAGGAAAAAGTGGGTTTCTGGTCAACCTGACTAACCCTGAGTGCTGAGCAGGTCTCCCTGCCAACCCAGGTACACTGGTGTACAGCTTGAGTATGGCTGGTTACATCAGGCTATGTGTGGACGATTCAACAGCAGACACTAAGACAGCATCTGTTAGCAAAACCTTGAAATGGAAAACAGGCCTTAATCAGAGCATTGTCTTCTTGCTTTAGGAATATTTTTTTTTTCATAGAGTAACATAGTTTTGAGGTTTGCATTAATTAGTACTATTAAAACTGAACAGTAAGCAGAGATAATACAAGGTGATAATACAAGGTAATTTTTCCTGAGGACCTACTAAATAAGATTTATGTTTACAGTAATTAATGAAAGGCAAATAATATTTATACATGGCAATGGAGGAATTTCAGTAGAATAGAAAACATATTTTATTTCTTAGGACAGAAAGCACAGAAATAGATAGAATCACAGAACAAAGTAAGTTGGGTCCCTTAAATTCTCCCCATATGTCATATATTCCAGCCCCTGACCCTCTTAATGGCTCCCTTCTGACCTCTCTCCAGTTTGCTAATGTCTCTCTCTTGTATGAGTAAATATACTTAAAACAATTACATGAAACAATTCCCGATAGCAAATCATGTTCTGGAGGTGGAATCCATAGGATCCAAATAGACGTTCATGGCTGAGATTATCATCTGGAATCCTTAATGGTCACTGAAGACAAATAAGCTCTTCTCAGCTGCTGTCCTTCTAAAGTAGACGTTAACAGTAGGTTAGATGACTTTGCATCCTAGTTACCTGGTGCCAAGGATGACTAGCTCAGATGGAGGCACCGCCACCGCAGGTATCTGAGGATAGATGACAGGAATCCTCCCCCCACGACTGCATTTCGGTCTTTGCTGGGAAGGAAAGACAAGGCACACAGTTTTATACTGGAAGCCCTGCGGGCAGCAGCCCCAGTACTCCAGGTATTAATCTTTGACCAAAAAGATGCACAGAAACTGTTAACCCTACTTTGCTCTAAGTGGGATGGTGAATGGCAGAAGCTTGGCTTCCTTACAACTTGCAATTTACATCTAACATGAAGTAGCATATTTAAGTTTCCCTAACAAACAATTTCCAGGAGAAAACCTTCCTGCTTCTACTTAGGCAGTGGTAACGCCCCAACTGCTGGGTTACAAACATCCCATTCTCAGGGAGACTCCGTGAAGTTACGGAAGACAACAGGGGTGACCTAATGGACTAAACAAAATCAGCACATCACTTTTTATGTGTATTAAGGCTGAATTACTTGTGCTGCTTGAATCCTCACACATTGCTTTTTAAAGATATGATCACCTTATAACATTGTGTTAACAGTAATTAGTGCATTTAATTTTCTGTTACTTTAAATAAAATAAATCCCTTAAAATGACTTAAAAAAAGTTTCTCTTCACAGTTTCTCCTTTTTATTCTCTATACAAATGGCCTTGCAAACGCTCCCACATAAGTGCTCAGTAGGTTGTGGCAGGCAGCTGCTTTCTCTGCTTGGCCAGTTTACAGCAGCATTTTTCCCTTGAGAGTGATTCATGACATGTCTGAGCAAGCCAAAAACTAGCCAAGTGGGACAGCTGGAATTAGTTTCTGTGCAGCTGATTCTTTGTACCTTCTTTCTTCGCTAGGCAATAGCTTCAGAGTAGCTGCGTCCACAGAGCTCGGTGGATTTACCCCTAGCTTGTACTGGAGAACGTCTCCCATGGGAGGTGCCCATGGCTCTCCATTGGCTCTAGTGGGAGATCAGGTTAGGTGTGTTGTAGAAGGTTATTCCAAAGATGCTGGAAGCTAAAAGTCATATAAAACTGGTAGTGGACTTACAATTCACGTGCCTGTGAATAACGACTCCTTTAACTGGCTTGCATTTGATTGTCCCTGGCGATACCTCATCTGTAAGCAACATGGCAGTGGCCTTAGGGACGCTGTAGGGTTTTCCCTGCTGGGGCTGGTCACCGCATCTCCATGTGTCTGGCTCATTGGGTCCTGTAAGGAGCCCTATACTATACCTCTTCTCCACTTCAGAACCAAGGGCATGAGGGTTTCATGTGCTGGAAGGAGGAAATTTAAGTAGTCACTGGAAGCCTAGAAAAGCAAGTTTAACTGGGGATATGAGCTAAATATATGTATAAAAAGACCCTTGGTACTGCTGGGGAGAACATACATACATCTGAAAGAGTGAAACTAAGAGAAGAAGATCTCTACATTCACCTTCTGTTACATTTTCCTCGCCTCCTCTCCTACAAAACCATGCATGTTTCTCTCTGCAGCCAAGAGCCCTTCCTCCAGCAGGCTGACGTGCCTTTTGGAAAAGGCTTTCTTCTTTGCGGCATATGACTGCTGGCTGAGAAGAGGTAGGGGTTTTCTAAATTGCTCTCTCTGAACTTGAGATAAAGTCACAGTCATTGCACTGAATTTTTCCCCCATTGCATGATAAGATTTGTGGGCAGGCAGGATGAAAAGTGGAAGCAGGAAGGGTATTACCAGCAGGGAAATGTCTTTGATCTGAAAATGGCGATGCTCAGTATGTTCACAGATAGGAAGGACTCTCTCCTCCTCTTTAAGTCCAGCTAGCTGATCCCTAGAATACTGCGGCAGCCCCCCGAGTGTTTCTGAAGGGCTGGAAATGCCACAGACCTAACTCTGATTTCTACATTGTTTTGCATTACAGATGTTTCTGTGGAAATAAAGAAAAAGCTTCTGTGTGAAAAAGCTCCAGGTCCAGTGAAATCACTAGAGCTGTGGTTTTAGTGTCGGCTCCTTTTCATTTTTTCTCATTAGGTGTTACCTTAGTTTTAGACCACAATGGCTTCTGCTGCTCTGTGACTTTTTAATCACTGGCTGCACTGCAGTGTTAATGGAGGCGGTTTCCACCATGTTGGGCTGGATATGCTGCAAGTTTACACAACCTGTTACTGTAATAGATGGGAAGAAGAAATAGCTTATTTTTGGCCCAAGTTAAGGGGACAACCAGTGGTGGTGCTTCCATTTTGACAGGACAGTTATGTGTGTTTTGACCTGTTTGCCATCTCTATTCTCATCTTTTCCATCCTAAAAGAAACACTGATGTCATTCCCTATCTCTAGCTTTGGACATTAAACAGAGGTGAGAATTCTAAGTCATTTAGTCTTGAATGTTCTCCAAACTAATCTCATATACCGCTCTGCTCCATCTCACTATACCAGTGAGCTTTGCTGAACTGCCATGCTACTTCTGCTGCCACAAATATTTCCCTGAGATTGTGTCAAACTCTGTTGGGAAAGGTGGAAAAGAAGAAGAGCTCCTCTACAAGCAGGGAATATAGAAATAGAAAAACAAATAGGAAACTGGCTTAAGCAGGGGACTTACTCATTCCAGGAAAAAAACTTAGGAATTCTTGGGGGAAGAGAGACTTCTAACGTTGACTTGGTATTTTGCCTTTCCATAGCTTAAACTTCTGTTTCAAGAACGTTGAGAAAGGGTATTTGTGCCCTGGAGGGTGGGCTTGGTTCAAACACTGCTCTGGCTCTTACACGTTTTAATGGCATATCATGCTGCAGGCAGCATTCCTCCTCCCCGACAGTGCGAGGCGTGCTCCTGACCGCGTCCTGGCAGGGCATTCAAAGAGCTCTGGAAGGAAATCTTCCCTTCTTTCTACACTGCAGCTGGGCTAGCCATGCTTCAGTCCACCCCAGCTGGGACAGCTTGAGCTGTGGAGTTGAACAGATGTGATGAAGGAGAAGTAAACGCGGTATAGCTGAATGCAACCCCTGAGCAGACTGAGTATCGTGCCTAGCACAATGATGGCTCTTTTCTGGGGCGGTGCTTACACACCCGAGACTTCCCACCTGAATTTGTCCCAGCTGGTCCTAGCTGCCAGTGCCATGATGCTGGAGGACAGAGATGCCCACGGCAGGAGGTAAATCTGTCCTGCCACACTGCGGAGAGGGCTGCTGCTTTACGCACCCGTCCCTTGTACCCCCACTAAGCAGCTAACACAGGACAGCCGGATTGTCCCCTGAAATTGTCTCAGTCAATGGAGCTCACTGTCTAGATGGCTACATGATGCGATGATGCCTTTTGCATCATTTGAGGATGTGAATTTAATTAGGCAGCTGCCTTAGCATACACACACCAGCTAAGCAACTCTTGGTAAGAGAGCTCTGCAGTGCGAGTAGGGGCCCCTACGGAAGAATTGCCATGTAATAATGAAATCAAATTGAAGAGTCCAAAAAAGTAGCATTTTCTGCAATCCTGTACAGACAGAGGCAATTAAATGCTACACTCCTTGCAGAACTGATGTGTCTTATCTTGTTCCCTCCTTTGAAAGTAGGAGAAAAATCAAGAAATAGTCAACACAGCTGGGCTTTTCTTTTTGTTTACTTGGAAAACTTGTTTTAACCATCAACTTTAGCAAATTTTGGCAGTTACAAACCTGTACACTTTTTTTTTGTTGTTTTGTTTTTATAGCAAAAGAACACAAGACAATACTGCCAACAGCAATTATGAAGGAACAATTAGTTTTTGGATGAAGGACTATACCCACTCAAAGTGATAAACCTTCCCTTTTGCATAAGGTTGACCTTGTTGTCATTGGAGAAATGACATCTCTTAATACCTACTTGAAATGGCATAAAAATCATATCTCTAGTTTTTTGTGCAAAACACATTCATTTAAAAAAGTCAATAAAAAACATCTTCTTAAAACCAGAAAAAAGTTAAACAAAAAGAGCTGAACCCAAAGGAAAGTTACAGTACATTTTGAAATGATTAAAAAGTTTTCAAATCTAAAACTTTTTTGTTTTTTTTTGTTTTTTTGCTGTTACCTTAAAAGTTTAAACCAACTTTGATGACTCTTTAGAATTATATCAAACAAACAAACAAACAAAAAAAATTAAAGCGACCTGATTGGCATCAAATATCTACAAAAGCCTGGTAATCTGAAACCATTATATACATTATTTTATAAACTTCTTTTTAAACACCAAAACATACATCTTTTACAAACCAGCCTGCTTGCGACAGGTAAAATTTACAAGACAATCTTCTCTGATACAGTGCGTTAAAAAGAACTGCTTTCACTCCTAAACATCTTTGTCACCTCCTGAAAAGCGGCAGTATGGGCATTGCATTGTTAAATAATAGCGATTCAGGTATTCCTATGACAGAAGAATGCTACAGTTCTGAGGGCTCCGATCTCTTTCCATAACACAGTTCAAGTGCACTCTTAACACTGGTAAATATTACTTATGGCCTTTGTGTAATACGACATATTTGCAATTATTGCTTTTCATTATTACATAAAGAAATGAATTTAATTTCATTTCCTCCCCATCCGCCCATCCCTTGGATGATGCAGCTAATTCTCTAACTGAATGGCCCTTCTGATAATGGAGGTGTTAAATGTCAAGTTTATGAAACACAGGCTAAAAGCCATGGATAATGGGCAATAGTCTAAATTTCTAAGGCTCAAATCACAGTTTGGTGTATTGAGAGGAATAGAGATGCAAACAGGCAAAAACCACAGTTTTACTGCATGGTAAATGATGGTAAACCATCAGAGAATGAACCTGAAGATGTAGTTCTCGTTGGAAACCTATGAAATGTCCATTATTACTCAGTGAATAGCTCCAAAAAATACCAACAAAGCACAGAGGTACTTCCACTACTGGTTTTAAATAGCTGGTTTTCTCCATTATTGAGCATGCTACCTTTTCAAACGAAGCTTAGCAGAACTGGTCCAGGGCACCTTCAGCTCTCTCTCCCATGACTGCAATTATTATCGGCTATAAGGATACACTATACCATCCATTTAGCTTTTTCAAGCAGGAGCTCGATGAGGAGTAAAGCTGTGTTCTTAACCATTTGTCCTGTCCAGCCCACATTTCTCTTTACAATGGAATTTATATTGAGCCAAGAGCAACAATTTTTATGTCATATTCTCAAAGCTTACCACCTGCCGGGCTCACAGCGACAACAGGCTGCTGCCTCCCCAGTAATCAGCATTTCAGTGGAATTGCATTTCCTCACTGTGCTGCACCCCGTCCGAGTTTCTGACTGGAGAGGGTACCAATACATCAAGGCTAGCACTACTTCAGACTACACTAGGCAATTTAGAAAAGGGGAGAAAAAATTCTGAGGACCAAAATTTAACTTGTCTCTGGGACATGCAGAGCGGGACTGCCTGCTTGAGAGATGGAGCACACAACTTTCTGACTTCAGGAAAACAGTAGCAGTGAGAACCCTTTGACTCCTTCCAGCCTTGTACTGCAACTATAGGCTAAGGAAACCCGTGGGATAATTCAGGATCAAAGATGTCGCCGAACTTTAGGAAAATAGCTTGACTGCCTGGAAATCACAGCATTGTAATGCATCTCTGCATTGCAGCGTCTTCCTAGTGGCCTTCATATGCTGTGTCCTATAGGAGCATCCTAGAGGAAGGCAACTTTACGGTGGTCTTCTAGTGGGGCTGTCCATTTGCCCCATGGGAAGGAAGCGATGCTGCAGCTCCTTGGTGTCACCTTTGACCCTTTGCCCTGCTATAAGATACTGGCTCAGGACAGCAATCACATCCAATATCTATGGTTTTGTTGGGGGGTTTTGCCTTTTTTTTTTTTTTTTAATAGGATCTTTATAATGCAGAGGCAAAATAATTAACATATTTAAGAAAGTTACATAAGCCTAATTTTTCCTTTTGCACAAGGCCACTAATGTGGTATTGGCAGCATAAATTATGTTGTCAGTCACTTTAAGGCTCCTTCCATTGCCAGAGTTATCAAAAGGCTGTCAATGTGCATGACATTCTCAACCTGATCAAAATGCAGACAACAAGCACCCTTTTACTCAGAGTCATACACCCTTGGCAAGTCAGTGGTTTCTGATACAAGCATGTATTTGCATTTTAATAAGTTGCTTATTTCTTTTGTTGTTTCTTTACAAAAAGCAAAGACTGTCTTGATCCTAAGAGTTATAATCCACTGGTACTCAAAAGTACTTTATTAAGTCTATGAAACCTCTCCTACAGATGATTCCAAAAGAAAACACCGTGTAGTGGAGCCATCTACAGGAATGTGAATTGAAATACAGACACACAGGATAAGCAGAGGTGTGAGGGGAAGCTCTAACAGAACCAGGGACCTGGCAATGACAGCAGCAGCAATATAAAAATCATCGTATGGCAGAAAAAGAATTATATATTGGATGGAATAATATGAACACTAATTCTTACATGAGGTTATGAATGTGTTGTTGTCTTCCAGGTTAGAAGATTACGGCTTGTCCATGCAGAGTAGTAATTAAAAAAGAAAAATAAAATCGTTTGGATTAACAAGAGAGAAGTTAATATGAAAATCTTACTCCCTAAGAGGTATTTCACCTTACGATCTGCATTCAGGTCTTATCACTATCAAAAGGAGCCAGAACAAAACCAGAAAGGCCACAGAAGTACCAATATTCACAGAGGGGCATCTGTTTGAAGATTGATTAGGCCTATTCGATTTGGAGGGGAGGAGATATTGAGGTATAGAAATTATAAGTGGGACAGAGAAGGCTGAACGGGTGATCCTTGGCACCTTCCCAACAGCACTTTAATAAGTAGGCGTTCAGTGAAATGAAATGGCAACAACATCAAAACAGAAAAAGTACTATACATTGTATTTATGCATATTTTACTAGTAAAACTCACTACCAACAAGATATTACTGAGGCAACAAGCTTGGTAAGAAACATTGATTTGTTTTTTGTATGGCAATTGCTAGGGTCCCATGGTGTTCTCCCTCGTGACACTTTTGATATGTCCCAGTAAAGTTTTGATATCGGTGTCTCAGGCTTACTCAAGAATTTTCACTACAGAAAACAGGTAACAAGTACACTTCGTAACTAGCTGGGGGCTTGAACAGAACTAATTGCATAATGGATAAAAATGTCTCACACCAAAACTGAGTAGGAGCAAACCCCATGTAAACTGCAGCCTGATGACAGGAGAGTATTACATTCTCAGAAAGTCATAACAGCTTTAAAAGTGCAGCTAAATTTGCAGCTTTGTTTTTCAAACTGAGATGTTCCTACTCTTGAAGAGACATCAATCTAATTGCATCTGCTTTCCTGAAACATAGACTTCATGAACAATGCAATTCATCCTCTGTCTGTGCCTCTAGGCTTGCCAAACCATTTCATGGCTTATTGGCAAATCCCTCAGTTCCTTGCAATCGCGATACAAATTTCCATATTTTTTTTCTTCTTGAAAACACAGAGATAATAGCAGGGAAAAGGGGTTGAAACGTACCATGAGCACATTTAGAATGTATCACTGTTACAGAAGCATGTTTACTTTGAGAAGACCAAGTGACATTCATAAATTCAATGGACAGGAACTATTTGCAGACAAGTACTTGATAATACTTGTATGTGCAGTACATGGTCTTTCTAGAAGTTCACCCAATTTATTCATGTACCTGTATATTGAGCTGTTTTCTAGTGAAGAATTGCTGCATGATCCCAAAGAAAATATCTACACCAATCTTTCACAGCTACATAAGCTATTGGAGGGAAGCAGCAACATACTGTTACCTAGACCGAGAATTTTAGAAATCCTGTTTTATTAAAAGTGTTACAAGCTGCAATTATTTAAATTACATTCTATTAATAATTTCTTTTTGTTGGGGGCAATTTGTCAATAAACACTTCCCATATGTCAAGAAATGGCCCACAATTTAATTTTGAGTGAAACTCAAGTCAGTCAAGAACATGTTGCCCTGGAATACAACTGCTGAAACTATTCAGTTAAGATGTTTGACCGAGAGACAGGCCATGGAAAGCAGCAGAGGAAACCTGTTAATGAATCTGTTCATCTATAACAATGATTTATGTATTCAATAGCTTTTCAGAATGACTGAATTATGCCATGGAAGGAATGGATGAAACCCCAGCAGTAATGCAGACTGCAGACTCACATTCACTGTATAAGGTATACAGATGCTGTAAAATGCAGTGGTAAAAACATTTTCGTAGCACAGAGCAATGGGTACGTATAATCTGCTTCAGTACATTGAGTGAAAATCCCATATTTCCATATTGCACTTAGCTGCTCAGGCCAAATCAGTGTGAAAGGCCATTTACTCCAATCAGGCTGAGGGAAGCATAAAAGCATACTGATGCTGTGGTTTTCCTCATCCCACAACAATATTCTGAAGTCTGCAAACAACTTTTGGAAGTCCTCAAATCCTACGAAATCACACATCCAGCGGAAAATCTAGGGCCAGATCTTTGGCCGCAGCCCATCCGTGCAGTTCCACCGCCTGAGTCAGTTTACAGCAGCTGAGAACTCATCCCGTAAACTCTAAGGATGGACATTTGCCAAATGACCCAAATGATGTTAAGCTAACGATTTGAGGTTACAGCAGTGTTATATGCAACTTAATTGCAACTAATTTTACTGCAATAATTGTAGCACGATGACTGCTGTTAAAGAGGTGATTGCCCAAGCAAGGAATTTCAAAAAAAATCAGCAGCACGTTGTAGATAGTTAGGTTTCCCGATGTTTTCAGACACATGTTCATGTTGCATACAGAAGTCAAGGGATTCTGTGCATATGCAGCTGGGGCAAAACGGGGCCACTACTCAGCCAAACTCTGACATTTCTAGAAGTCCTCATGGGTGAAGTTATGCACACGCACCTGACATCAGGTTTTAAAAAATGGCAACCAAAGTAGGCCAATTTGGAGTAAATATACGCTGTATATAAGTTGCTCTATATGCACACAAAGTAGAATGAAATGCTATGTAACAAACAAAACTATAGATAAATATTTATGGACAAATGACTGGTCGCTTGTCTTTGATAGGTCAATTTGTAAATGCTGTTTTTTCAGCCATCTGACGTGTTGTACACAGCAGCCTCAGCGATCAATTGCTTTCACTCTTTCGCTGACATAAAATTTCATGCAACAGTGCATCTTCGAATGATCCATACCAGTTCCTTAATACTGTGGGGACATCATAACACTGTAACACTTTTAATAATACTAATTTTTTTTAATAAAAAAACCCCCAAACTTTGGAGGAGAGAAAGAAATTATTTAGCAATTATCGTTTTCCCCTGCATCAAAAGCTGAGTTTTACTCTTGGTAATAAATAGAAGGTACATACGCTCCAGATTGTCTGTAACAATTTTGTGATGTATAATACTTAACACAATTGGTCTCTTCGTGTCTGCACATACAGTATCATTTCTGAACAAGTTAATAATGGGTTATACTGTATTTTTGCCTTGCCCAATATATATAGATACACCTTCAGCAAAATTTCTTCTCAATATTTATACTATTAATTGGACCAAATGACCAAAAAAAAAAAAAAGAAGAAGAAGAAGAGGAGGAAGAAGAAGAAGAAGGGAGCTTCCTTTACACTTGTGTCTGATGCTGGGTCTCCACAAATGGAATGTGAACATTTTCTAGGTTGAGTTCCTCCACGCTTTCATAGTCACTCATGGCTACTTCGGAGTCATCAAAGCCGCAGCTGGCGGAGACGTCAGAGGAGGAGGCATCTAGAGAGTTGTGCAAGGATAAGGGCATCTTACCTGCACTAATATTTTCTGTGTTCTGGCTTGGGCCAACAGCAAAAGTACTAAATTCATTCCCAGTCTGAGACCCTGCGGTGTCCGTCTCATTGGGGAACTGGTGAGGAGGGAGGTATTGGCTGGGGTGGAAGTGCGGCCGTCGCCTGCAATCGGGGCTGAGTGTACTTGCCATTGAGACCGGCTGAGAGGGTGGGAGGGTTTCATATTGGTCTGGATAATCCTCTGGAAGAGGAGGTGGTAACTGGTCCTGGCTTAAAAACTCCTCTTCGTGAGGGGGAGGGTAGTCGCTGTCAATGTCGTAGCCACCAAGGTAGTAATCTGTTTCCAGCTCTCTGGTGCTGCCGTGATGAGCCGAGCCTCCATCTGCTGTCTCAAAGTTGGGCACTTCCTCGATGTCGGACAAGCGAGCACTTGGCATCCAGTCAGAGGTATCCCAATGATACGCTGCAGCAGGAAAGAGAACCACAGCGCTCCATTAGGATGGGGCCGCTAATGAAAACAAGGTCTTCTGCATGCACTCGCCTCTTAGTCCTCACAGCACGTTCAAATCACAGCATGCGCCACAGGCCATCGACACAGGTCAGCCATGCTCTGACCAGAGGGGCAAGGGAGGAGAACAAAATTGTATTATGATGCTAATGCAAACAAGCAAAGAAACAAAATAGGGCCACTCTCAAGCATTTTGCTTTTTAGGATGCTACTAGGTTGTGCAAGCAAATAATCTGATCAACTGAAAACTGGATCCTGAAATAAAAAAACTGGCTGGCCATTCTCATGCAGCATTTGAACCCAACAGAATTCAAACAAAAGAGGACACGTGAAGCAGTTCAAGAAAAAACAGATCAAGTTGGTGCCCTGCCCACCCCAGCCCAGTCCAACAGGCAGAAAGTGTCTCAGAAAAATCACCTCTGTTGTAGTTCTGTCCTTGATCCATAACAGACACTGTCAGATACAAAGTGAAAAGTAAAAACTGGTAACTCGGAGCTTGTTACCAGCATAGTATTACATGTGAAAATACAAAACTCTGCATGCATATTTCTAAAGTACAGCTGCCTCGGTGTCGTTTTAATAGGATTTTTAATTGTTCTTTATTTTAGCATACAAGATAAGCTTGCCCAGTCAAATGCAGACATACATAAAGATATGATTATTTCATGTGTATTATATTCCTTTTCTATCATATCTTAATTATTTACCCTCACTGAACAGATATGGAATTACATTAGAGATGGAATTCTTAATACAAAAAGGGCTATCCACCATCTCTACGGTTTATAATTGCAAAGTACATTTCTCTCTCACTTGTTCACTTTGAAACAGAAAAATAAGAATCTACCATTCTCAGGGCTGGTTCAAACAAATCTGGGCCCACCTGGGCTCAGATACCATGGTGATGGGCACGGTATAAGAACCTGAATAGAATAGAATACAAAGCCATTTAATGGGGCCGTCAGCTACAATGCCCCACAACCCCATACCCACCTCCCACCTGCACTGCCATGCTAGCCGGTGGGGAGGGAGGCATTCCAGTATGGAGAGGGTGCAGGGGTTGGGGAAAGAGCAAGGAAAGAGGTTTTATGTGAGACAAGAGCGGGGAATAAGCTGCAGCGTTTTCTAGATGAGATGCTCTTGTTCAGCCACATGTTATTGGGCTTCATGCAAGAAGTCACTGGGCAAGGTCTCTGGACTGCATTGCTGGAGGACGTCTGGCCAGATAAATAGACCTTTATGGCATTACAGTACTTAACCTCTGGGGCTCAGCCACAGACGAGGGCAGAGAAGACTGTTCTCCAGGCCTCCATCTATTAACCCCACTCTTGCCCTTGTTGATCACCACATGGCGTATGTGGTGATGGTGATTTCTGCATTAGCTCATTAGCCAGACAGTAGCTTTCTACCTGCTCTGCGTTAGCCTGGGGTGAGGAGGGTTGGGGCTACTGCAGGTTTAGCAGCAGTATCTGAACCGGCCCTAACCACTCTTCTCCTTCTTCACTTCCCTCCTTTTTGTAAAGCAGATTTTGCTGTCTTTCAGTCAGTGTAATGACATTGCACCCGAGATGCATCAGGTCCCTCCGAGCTGTGTGGTTTCAGGATCCAGGAGAACCTCACTAATTTCCCGACTCGCGCAACCCCCGGCAGCTCCCTGGAGAAGGAGCCCCGTCCTCCCGCAGCTCCGCGGCAGCGATTCTGCCTGCCGTGCACCGGGAGCTCCGCTGCAGCTAACGGCTCACTGCTTTCAACAGCTCCACTGCAGAGCATGCCAGGTTCGTAAGTCTCATATAAGGAACTGGGAAGTGGACACAGCATTTTCAGTGACAGTCTCTTGAAGCTGCTGCCAGACTTGCTTTTTCTGACCTGTAAAGCATGATGGGGAGCCAATGCGTTTGCTTAAGCTTTGCTTTAGGAAGGCAAGGCCATTTACAGTGTCTGTGCTTTCTTTTCAAGGTTATTTTCTTATTTTTTGAGTGGGACTTTCTTTTTGAATTAACCTTGGCTAGTTAATTTTATTTGATAGTGAGAAGAACGGCATTCTTACACTTCACGGAAACAGTAAATATATGATAGACAAATACTCAAGTGCCATCACTAGCTAGGAGTAAAAGTGCTTTTCAGAATTACCATGACACTGGCTCATGAAAAAAATCAGTAATTTCACAAAAATAATTTACTTGATCGTCTTTAAGCATTATGCAGACTGGATTAGCTGAAGTCTGCAAAACCTGGCTTAAATTTGCTAGAGACAAATGGAATTTTGGATTTGTGGATAACTTGAGCTGATGTTGAGTGGACATTTTCCCAAGGATAAGGTAAATGTTGTATAAATAAATAAAAGTAATGTTTATCCATGATACATCACATTTCCTCAGTGCTTTAAGGAAGAGGAAAATAGTGATATTCCTGTTTTACAGGTAGGGAAACCAGTTCACTTGTAGTATGATGTGCCTGAGGTCACCCAGGAGGTCAGTGGCAGAGCTGAGTGTTGGGTCCTTGGACCCAACTGCCGCTCTCTATTCAATGGGCACATCAGCCCCAGGGGGAAGGCAGTGGCAGGCAGGCTGCCTTGCTACGTGGCATCCATGGAGTTGTGCCTACAAGTCTTCTGTCTGACACTGTGTTACCTGGGAGAAACCAGCCATCTGCCTACCACCACCTTGCTCCTCTCCACACAGTCCTGTTGGAGTGCATAGCCCAGGTTTTCTGCAGCCTGGGATACTTCACGGCCTTCCTGTGTCTTCTCCTGTTTCCCAGCCTCTGCAGCCAGGATAATCTCAATGACTGGGCTCCATTATCAACCTAATGCTATTCTCTCTGAAGGCAATGGGAATAAGCAAGCAAAAACATTGACTTGAACAGAAGAGGATGAAGGCCTTGACACCTTTTCTACGACTTCCAATTACCCACAGATATTTTGTGGTATATCCCTCTGGTGTTCTCGTGTTTGCTGGTGAACATGCTGATCTGCAAATCCCCATCCCCGCCACGGGTTTGCTGGTCAGTGTAGATTAGTGAGGTTCTGCTGGAATGTTTCACAATGAAAACAGGAAGCATTGTTGCATAACAAGAAAGAAAAAAAATTAAATACCTTCATTTTCTATAGTGTCAACTACATTGTTGACAAGCTGTATGACAGTCACTATGGAAGCTTGCAGGGGAGGGAAAGCAGAAAATAAAGGGAGGGGAAGGACAGCTTCAGGTTAGTATTTAAACACACATCATATGTTACCACAATAAATTCTCTCAAACAGACAGAACTGACATTGAAAAAAAAAGGCTGCCGACCAATGCATGATTTATGCAGTGGGTTGCAGGACATTTCATTTCAGATAATCCCATACATTTTCAGAGTGGTGATAAATTCCAAACCAGCATTTCCAGAAAGGCATACGGGATGATGTGTATCACCTCATAAATTCAAGCAGACTGGCCAGCTGATTCAATTAACCAGAGCAGTATCTTGTCTACCTGACACTAATTTCTAATTCATTCTTGCTTAAAGGTCTCCGGGTGCCATGTGCTCCAAGGGATCATTATCTTTTAGACCATCGCATCACTGAAACAGTGCTAAGCTCAATCTGTTTCCTAAGAGGAATGTTTTACTTATTTACTGTTTGTGCTGTGCCATGTAATACCTCTGGGACGTTAAGCAGGACTGCTATAATCAGGAGGACACATCCGAGTAGGTTTGGTTCAAATTTTGATCTGTGTTTGACGGAATATTTTCACAAATGCTTTGTGTATTCTCTGCAATTCTTTTACCAAAACATATTTTTCCCTTGAAATAATTAATATAGACTGTGCAATTGTTTAACATGGAGTCCAACAGGCCTACAATGTGTGGTCCTCTAGATGACCTGCATTTTGGACCAACTAATTTCAGGCCTTTGAGGACCTGAAATAAAATCCACCAAAATCAGAGGGAAAGCTCTGGTTCAGTGGGTACTGGATCCGTCCCTTCTCCTTTGCCTTTAATTATGAGAAAAACAGCAGGCTTTGGAGCTGGCTAAGAAGGGGACCAGAAATGTTGGGCAAGACATACTATTTTGTTTCACACAGCCAATAGACTTAGAGGTCACAAGAAACATGTTAACAGTAATAGTGCCATTCAAATATATGTTGAATATTTTGACATCTTTGTTAAATTTTGGGGATGGGATCAAGGATCTCATCGAATTTCCTCAGTCCTTGTGAAGGCTTGGCAAAAAGAGCCTTGATAAACCAAAGAAACCATGTTCTATGTCTATGTTGAGCATGTTTATGCCATCAACAGCATTGGTAATTGTACAAGGGAGACTTGTATTGGCTAATGCATAATAAACATAATGGAAAAATAAGTGATTCCATGTAATTAGCTGCTGCGTGGCTGGGAAAAGAGGTGGAGGGCAGCCATAAACTGTAACAGGAGAACAACCAAGAGTGAAAAACAGAAGGTCAAAAATGAGGGCCAGCACAATCTTCATTGCAACTAAAGGTTGGCTCTGCTGGGAGCTGAGCAGAGCGTGTAAACAGAAGGGAGGGAAACTTCTACCCCAGGCAGCTCAGTGCAAGGCAATACCCAAAGCCAGCATTGCTTGGGGGTAGAACCTTGATGTCGTCAACAGCAGTTCCTTGGACTTCCCAGCAAAACCATCAATTGGCCTGCAGTGAAACAGTAACCTAAAAATACACTTTTGTCATGTCCCCCCCCATTCAAACTAGCTTACCATGGAAACCTGTAACTTGCCTTTGAAATGACTTCTCAAAATATTATTGCTGAAAGTGGGCAACTTTCTTGCTGAAAGTGGGCTAACTACTCTCAGCAAGACTAGAAGAGCTGAGCAATTTAAATGCAGTAGGAATAATGTGGAAAAAATAAAAGGCTCAAAATCACACCCAAAAAGAGTTTGCACGGTGAGATAACCTCTATTTGACCCAGCAAGAGAAGGCTCCAAGCACCGTGGAGAGGGTGAGTGGAGGCTGCTTGCATCTGATACAAACCGAACAGAACAGGGCTGTTCACACCTTCAGCGGGATGCATCCCAGTGTTTGTCAGGTGCAAAATGGGTTTCCCCAGTTGGAAGTGATTAACCAGTTTCACAAGACAGTGTTGGCACGGTCATTTGTACAGCAGCATGGCACAAGCCCGTCCCCACTGCTAGCCATGTGAGCACCCAGCACCATTGCTCTCAGCTTTGGAGGAAGGAGTTTGGAGAAGGAGCAGCCTGTCCTGTCTCCCCAAAGAGCGTGGATGCTGAATTGCATTTGTTGTGGTTTCACTGACAACCTTTTAACCTCTGCAGGGATGTGAAGCACAAAGAATTAAAATGACAGGAAGGGGAAGGATTTATGGCTTCAAGAAGGATATCCATTAGCCCCTATGTACATGTATATGAGCATGTATATGCTTACTTATGCCTGTATTTATATTTTAAGCTCTTTCACTGCAAACATCCCCTGCCACTGCAAGAAAACCAGAGCATGCAGTCTTGCATTGACCTCTGCAAAATGACTCAGATGAAGTTTCTTCCCTAATTCTCCCTGAAGATATGGGTTTGTTTAGACCCTGAACTAGAATTGTTATCTCTAAAGGCCATATTTTAAATACAGCTTTCACAAAAATGAGTGGGCACAGAAGGTCCAATCCAGCTTCAGTGGGTACCATGTCACTGATTTAAATGGGAGCAGGATCAGATGTTTGAAAAGTCTAATTAGAATTTGGGAGATACAAAAAGTAATCACGTACAGTAAATGACCACCTGAATAATTATTCTAAAGCTAATTATAATATAAATATATATTATTAAAATAACAATAATTCTAATAATTATTCTAAAAAACACTAAAGGGTTTTTTTTGGGAGTGCAGGGGCAGAAAAGCAGTGAGAAGCTTGACAAAAAATACTCATGATGCTTCAGCCAGAGCTGAACCAAAAGGAACTGCAAGTGCACTTCTCTTTAAGTGCTTTTTCCAACATTTAGGAGTACCTAGGGAAGAGCTGCATGACATGACTGAGGAACTGAGTCTCCAGACAGTTCATTAACTGGTGGCTGAGGAAACTAAGTTCAATTTCTTTGTGCTAATCTTTTTCTGTGTATCTGAATGAGGCTTCCCTGACATCCATCATCCCTCCCTGGCAGAAACATCTTGCCTTTTCTCAGACCCACCGCTCAACATACATGGGCCATAGGAACAAAGGTTTGCTCTGACTTTCTAGGCCTCTTTCAGGCTGTGTCTGGCTCTGCCCATGTCACCCGCTGAGATAATGATGTAGGACATGAGAGCGGGCAACGAACATGCACTGAGCAAGGATTTAATGGTGCTCTATTGTTCGCTGAGCAGTGATTGCCAGGGAGAGGCCAAGCCACCAGGGACTGGCTCCACTTATTGTTGCTGCTGAGCACCAGCAGAGTTTTGTTGGGACCATGAATGAGACCTGGCAAACGGCACACAAATTCCCTTTCATTTGACTGATGAAACATGAAAGTCATCCTCTTCCAAGAGGGAAAATGATAGAAATACTACAGTTTCACTTGCAACCTATTAGTCAGCTTATATCTTGGCAACGTGACTCTGCTATATCACACCTCTAATTCACTGTAAAGCTTGGTACTGATACAACAGCTCCAAGCATCAAGATTTTAATTATGTTCCTATAATCTAAAAAATGCACACAAAGTGAGAGTTTGAACTCAGGACTTCCTGACTTCTAGCATCATTAAAGAGTTTTCTAGATGTCACCTAAACATTTTTAATAATATTAGAAAGAGAGTTAAATAGTTTTGTCCCCAGCATAATCAAGATAAAACCATTTCTTACCATTATCATCACCGGAATCAGACTGGAAGGAGCTGAGGGACTGTACTTCGGAGTTGCTGCCTTTATTACTTCCTGCAAAACAGGTCACTTCTTCAGCGTCACCAACCCCTTTACCTTCATTGACAGCAAAAACAAAGCAAAATGGTACTCTCTAGGTATGCACCGTTGTCTATTTATACCACAGAGCCATTTAAATCCTGCCAACAAGTAGCCTTCTGTTATTTTTGTCAGAATAAAATTATTTCCTTCAGACAGAGGAATGACCTATTGGTCAAGAAGGCAGCTGATGAAGATACCTAGACTTCTGAAATGATTGAAGCCCAAAGAGTCTTTCAAGTGGCTGACACCACTGTAATCAAGGAAGAAACATCTATATTCAGTATCACCTTTTTTAGATGACATGAAGTCTCAGCAGCAAAGAAAATGATGACTTAAAAATGTGGTATAAACATCTTATACAAGAGATTACAGTTACATTTATCTTTACTGTTAATTTCCTTATATTAGAGCCTCATTAAAGGCTCATTCAATGCTCAATAAAGTTATTGTGCATCTTTTTATTCATATCAGTGGCCCTTGGATCAGATTTTAATGGCTTCACCACTGACATATAATAGATTATGCTTCAATTTACATTGCTTTTCATCAGGGACATTCAGTCTTGACAACTCTTCTACAGTTTAGAAATGTAACTGCAGCCTACGGTATAAATTCTCACGTAATTAAACACACACGAATAAACACATTCAACTATACATTATATGAGTGATAATAAGGAATACAAAAAGTTATCCCCCACGGTAAGCACTGAGATAGATACCTGAGCTAATTATGAATGAACAAGCTCAGGTGCGGCAAACACGTAAGCACAGCTCTCCACCCGCTAGCTGTGGCTATCTCTACCCAGCATGGGGCACCTCCATACAGTAAGGGCTGATTTGCTCCTGCTGAGAGGCAGGGTATGTAGTAGATGGAGCGAGTGCTGCAGTAACGAAGCTGCATTGCTTCCCACTCCGTGACAGCTGAGGTCCGTCTCCATGGCGTGGCCTCATGCTGTGCAGAAATTCGTACAGATACCAGCAGCGTCTGCGGCAGAAACACCCAAGAGAATACAGAAGAGAGCACGTATGGGGGTTGGCGTGCTGATGCTTTCAATCAGCAAAATTGTATTTAATGGTTAAAAAGGTCAACCACAACGCAACTGTGAAATACAGCCCAAAGAAATGAAAATTAATTCCTGTTTTTCCCTAGAAGACCTTACCCAATGATGTGCTGCCTTAGAGGAAAATGTGCAGGTCAGGGCACAGGTATGAGGCAGTGCCAGATACTTCTCTCTTTTCCTCAATTCCTATTGCCTAAAACTATGGGACTGTGAAAGTGTCTGGATCATGGAGTTTTATTTGACAGTTTTGGTTAAGGCTGTGTTGCAGTGGGGTTGAAGATGCATTAGGGAAAATTACCGAAAAGAGAAAACATAAAAAAGCCCCGTATGCTAAAGCAAACATCTCCCAGTCCATATGACATGTTCTGACTTGCAAGGATAGACAACGTAGGGCTGTAACTCTGTCCCAGCAAACTGGCATTTCCTGCTATGACAGAATATGTGAAGTTCGCTTGCATCTTCAGCAACTTGTTCAGGAATGGAGGGGGCACTGTGTTATCAGGCAAGAAACCATCAGAGCACAAATAGGGTAAGTGTGGGGATCAGAAATTTTGTGACCACTCTGATACAGAATGCAGATGGGAATGCAATGGACTGAAAAGGTGATCCCATAAGCAGTGCATGATTTTCTACTTCATTTCATAGACACTGGAAGTAGAGAATATTAGTTCATTTGTCCCTGTTGCAAAACACGATTGCTTCTTGCAGAAGGTTTTTAACTCTCTCTGGAGACAAACTGCCCAAACCCAGCAGAGTTTATATTTGAGAATTCTGCTTCAAATTCTTTTTTCCAATAGAAAGATGATTACATTGTATCACTTGAGGAACTAACCCTCAGAGCACTTACTCATATGTGCTTTCTGAACAAGTGAAATAAATGCGTTTACTCATACTTAATGCATAGAAGTAGAGGTCTTGTACGCCTAGTTTAATTATAACCTTTCAAAATTAAACCAAATCACTTCTTGGAGAAATGTAACAATTGCAAGAGTATGAGGTTGGAGCATTAAGAGTACCTGTGCCACTGTACTTGCTGCAGCCTGAAGGCAACCCTTACCTATGGCAAGGAAGAGTGACAGCAGCAAGCAGCACTACTTACTTTCCATCCCAGCATCCCACGTGCTCTTCCTGATGGAGTCGCAGTCGGAGCGACAGGGAGACACAGCAGGCAAGTTTGGAGCTACGCTGCACACCACCACCCCCCGCCTGGCCGTTAGTATTCGAGGGGACTCGGGATGAAACGTCGTCATCTCCTGGTGCTCCACGCCAAGCCCATCCACTATCTTGTCCAGGTTATTCCTCGAGTCACTCTGGAAGCACGGGGTATAGGCCATTGGCCTCACCGGGACCTGTGGAGGCCCAACCTCTTGGTAGATATTTCTGCTGTCTCCACTGTTCCTGATGTTTTTGAACTGGATGCCATTGCTCTTGTTGAGCAGGGCAGCAGTAGCCGGATCCTGCACGAGCGTGATGTTGTTGCGGGAATAGTTCTTCCTGAATACTTTCTTACGAAAGATGATAAAGAGGATGATCAACACAAATATGACGAACAGGACCACGGCTATTCCTATCAGCTCCTCCTTGCCGACGTATGAATGCCCAGCTTGTATATTGGGAACAACCACAGGGCGAAGACCACAGTATTGCCCCACATAGCCAGGGGTGCAGTTACACAGAAATGAACCAAATATGTTGACACAGGAGCCACCATTTTCACATTCTTCTCTTTCGCACTCGTTGATGTCTTCTTCACACCTTAAAAGAAGAAAAGGAGAGTTTGGAGTTTGGAGAACACCTAGCAAACAGCCCAGCTTGTACACGATGACTTATCATGTCAAAGTGGTACCATTACAGTTAACACTTGGCTGGTTCTTGGCAAATGATCTTATTATTATCATATCATTTAATGGTATTTAATTCTTTTCTACAGCTATTCCATGGCTTTTTAAGACAATAAAATGGAAACATCAAGAAGGAAATAAGAGTTCAAAGCATCTGATAGGAAAAGGGTCCTTGACCCTAATGAGGCTCATGGAATGTAATAGAGAATCTCAGACTTTTTATATTGCTTTTGGACCATCCCATGGGATTCAATACAAAATATTAGGAGGATTCAAGGCGAAAATAGTTGAGAAAAAATATAGTAAAAAAATCAGAGTACTTATTTAAGAGAAGAGGAGGATATACTGACTGTGTAAAATTATTTAGGGCTGGAGATAAAATGAGCAAATATTAGGGAAACGGAGGAAAAAAATAATAGGAACCTTAAAGAGAGAGGAGAATTGGAAAGAAGAGGTGATTAAAAAAAAAAGGCAGAACAAAAAGTACAAACAGTAGACAAACTAGATAAGAAAAAAGCATGTTGATGGGCAGGCCAGGGGATTTTCTGTTTCTACACCAAGTAGATCAAGGCTGGGATTTTAAAAAATGAATGCAATAAATTAGGCTTTTACGTGAGGGCTAAGGTGACTAAATAATTGATCCATTTTCAAAAAAAAGATTACATAGCAGCTTCCACAGGCTTTATGGGACTGCTCAAAAAGCCTCTAACACCTAGGTGTGCATATCTCACTGAAAAGTGTCTGGAGATAACGTCCTGAAACAATAATTTAGGAGGGCAAGTTCAGAAAAGCATTTCTGAACATGCAAGCCTCATGGATTTCTCAGCTGTCATTAGCTTAGACTTGAAATAAGCAGTAAGTTTTGGGTTATTTTTTGCTACGTGAATCAGCTTTTGGGTACAAAATGCCTGATCAAAAAGCTCACCATCACTGAATTGAAAAGCTCCCGGTGCCCACCTGGAGAGGGTCACTTACGTTACTCCTGTCAGGCCATTTTTGCAGTTGCAGATGAAAGCGTTGCCAATGGGATCGCACGAGCCTCCATTCCGGCAGGGATTCGGAAAGCAGGCTGTGATCTCCGACTCACAATTCCTTCCCGTAAACTGGGAGAGGCAATTGCACTGGTAGCCTGGGAGGTGAGGGACACAGAGAAATAAATCAGAAGCCTACCCCTGTCTAAAAGCAAGGGGATCCATTTGGCTACTTTACTCCAAAAAATATATTGTACTATGGGGGAAAGGGGATGTTTATACTCATTCTGGTATGTCTGTGTGCTCCACACTAATGCCGGTCGAGAGTTTGTTTATCTGGGATGTCTGGGCAATTAGAGCTCATGTCTACAACCAGGGACCAGAGGAATTGCTGCAGCCCAGACCATCCTGATCATCATGATTCAGATAAGAATAAAGGTAATCCACGAACCAACTTTGGTCACAATAAATATTTTAGATCAAGGATGCCTCTCCCAATATTTTTGAAAATACAGACCATATTTGCTGATAGCAGCAGCCCACGCTCCTTTAGGGGCTTCGGTGAGGAACAAATCCATGAGCTGAGAGCTTTTCCACATCTGCCTTTCAGAAGGACGACACAGTAGGGATGTGACAGTAATAAAACACTTGATAGTGATACTTACCACTTTCATAAAGCGTATCATCCAGGCATGAACTATAAACTTCATAATGCCAGCTGACCTGGCCAATGCCAGCCCTAATCAGAGCTGATTATGTGCAGTGTGTGCTATTAAGAGACTGATTAATCACTGGCTGCAAGACGTGAGACATAACGCCACTCAAGTGGAGGGGGACCCTGTAGGGGATCAAAGTCCTACTTACACATTTCTTGTCAACAGAGGAGCAATGTCAGAGTCAAAACCAGTTCTTGAAACCATCAGTTCTCTCTGCCAAGTATCAAATGACAACCTCTTTTTTTTCCCCTCCTTGTGATTTCATATGGCACAGTGCCATTAATAAAAACTTTATTTAAGGTCATAAAGAAATCCAGTGAGACAACGTGTCTCTTCATATTGTGAACTGGATATTGAAATCTGAGTGCTTTTTCATTCAAAAAGAGCAAAGAACATGTCGGTTGTGAAAGCCATTAATGGTTAAGGCAGTCCCTGGGATGGAAAGACTCCTAGATTAGAGATGTTGAACTAGCAAAATGTTCCTGGACATCTGTAAAAAACTTTGGCTGATTTTTTAAAAAAACTACTTACAAAATCCAAATGCCCTAAACAGATGTGTAGGCGACGTTCAAGCTCCAGTTATGGGGTTCACATACTTACTGAATATAGCATACTAAGCAACTGGAACAAGGAACCTTCCTGCCATTAATACTGCTGGAGTTAGAGCCAAAATGGTTGCATGCAACTCAATTCAGTGTCAAGATTATTGGAGATCAAGCTGATGTACCTGAAATATCATCCCTCAGTGGTGAGCTTTTTAAACATATTTTTTAAAACCTTCTATATCTATACATCCGAAAAAACCCCCAAAACATATTTTAAAAGCCACTATTCTAGGAAACAAAGCAGGAATTTCCAGCACAATTACAAGGAAAAGAATTTCATGGAAACGATATGGAAAAGCCCAGTGGAGGCATGAGGCAAAAGCAATTCTGCATTAAGACTCCCACATCTTTTATGTCCTATCCAGTTCAATTTGCCTTGTTCAGTTACTCTAATTGAATTCTTTCATAAGGACAGGCTTTAGAGAGCAAACTTGGAACCAGGCTTGCTGGTGTACTCAGTCAAGAGTCCAAACCTATTTAATTGAAGATAAATGAAATAGATACTCAAATATCATGCTGTTTCATTGTCCTGCTACAAGACAGGAGATAGAAGCACTACTGTTTTCAAGGTTGCAGAGTTAAGAAGAGAAATGACTTGATTTTGGGGATTCCTAGAAAGCATGTTTGGTCAGCATCAGCAAGATGGGATTATTTTTTGGTGTCTTATACATATCTCACTCAGACAATGCAAACAACTTTCTGGACCTGTACAGATCCGGGTCTGAAGAATTACAAAACTGCGACTGCACCAGGCATTGCATTTTAATGCCATCCCTACGGAAGATTTATTGTTAGTTGGCAAAGTAGCTGATCTAGAAATACTGTAGGTAAAAATCACAGCATGAATAAAAAAGGCTGTTTCAGTGCTTCATTTTATGACTGAATAGTGACATCTATAGTTCAAAAATTTACAGTAATGTTTTATATGTTTTTTATGGTCCCAATGAGTTTAAGCGAAATAAAAATGTTCAATTCAAATAGAAAACATTTTATTCATAAACAAATCTATTGCCTTATATAATAACAGATTAGGTATGTTCTTCTATTTTTTATCTGATATTTTAAACCTACATAACTTTAAAGTGACTTTAAAAAACAACTTTCTGTACCTAAATTACTAGTTGCCAATCATTTGTAAGACAAAGCCTTTGAATCACTTTCTTTTCACATCTTGTGTTTGTTTCAGCTGATTAAGTTCTGGGTTCTCACTCTGTAACATATTCTGTTACATTTATTCACTGCAGAAAACTTGAGAAATATTGATTTGGTAAAAAAAAATATCCTTTTACCACCAAGTATAAAAGGAACATGGATTTATTATTTATTTATTATTTTATTATTATTGCCTATTGTTTATATTAAAGATGCACCAACTTCAATAAACATTTCATACTAAGAGGAGATGAAACTGAATGCTCCAGATGGGTCAGAGCTCTATTGGGCAATGTACGAACAAGACTAAAATGAAAAGTCTGCTTCTGAAAGCCTACATTTTTGACTGTATTTGATTTAATGATGGTGGAACACGGTCAGCTATTAGAAGACTGAAGTATTTAGCATAGATTCTAAGTTTAGGGATCAAAGTTTGAAATAAAAAAGGCAATAAGACAGTATTAAATTACAATATTTATCGCTGACTTTTCCTCCCGTTGGAAGCACTGCCATACACCTGCCAACTCTGAGCCACTGGCAGGAGACACGGAACTTTCCTGTGGCACACATGCTCAGAGCTGCAAAGCAGTCACCCGGGAGGTCTCCAACACAGCAAAGCATATGTCAAAATTCATGGAGTAGGGAAGTGAAGAGCTGATAGGATGGCTCAGTACACAGCATATATCGACTCGGCCAGCAGACTTGCCAGACCTTTTATGCTTCTCCAAACCTCTCAGCAGAGGCTGTAATTTTGCCCGCTACTGCAAAATTGTAGTTGCAAAGTGCAATAGTAAAGAAAACCCTTTTGGTCAGGAGTGCATCTTGGGTCTAACAAAGAATTTTTATTACACCTTTAATTTAATATCCCGGTAATGTAGCATGCATTTTTTCCCACCCGTTGAGCACAAGAATAATACTCAAACTTCCCACATCTGAGGACAACAGAGCTGAAGAAACGGCTAAGTGCTCTGTCCTCTCAGCAGGGGATGGAAAAAGCCTTTTTGAGCAAACTAGGGCTTGCTCCTGTTCACAATGAAGGCACTGAAAGTCTTGGAAATTCATCAATGTTTAAGATCATACAGTCCATCTGAGTTCCCTCCAAGAGATACGAATATTTCATTTTGCACACTGATGCTGGAAAATGTTGATCTGCATTCTCCAAGGCAGCAAATTTTGTGATATCACCACTGTATTGCTTCAGAGGGAAACAGCGTAAAAAGATAGAAAGCTCTGGTAAACACATCTGCAATGCTGCTGGGGTGGGACCACAACACTCAGCGTGTGCCACAATAGCCTGCACCAACAGCTGACCTACGAGCAACGACAAGCTACGGGCAGCATATAGCCCTTTTAGGCTATACCTACATTAGCAAGCCCTGCAGAGCAATGGCAGTGGGTCTGTGGAACAAAACAGTTGGTGCTGAGGACCCAGCACCCTCAGTGCACACATTTCAGGGCCTTAGGATTACATTAGCTGCGCTCCTGGTGCACACCTTCCAGCTCAGCACCGTCCGGGGGAAGCCTGGTCCTGCCCTTCGACACCTAACCTCTCCACAGCAGGAATCAAAGCACAGTGAGAGGGGACGATCAGAAGATTCACGTCAAATCACATTTGTGATTTTAAACATTTCTTTAGACATAGCCCTCTCCTGCCTACACATAGTCTTGGGCTTTCTGGTTGTTTTATAAGGCTCCTCCACTAATCTGAGTCCCCGCTATGTAGCTGAGTCTCACCTTCTCACTTTGACTCCAACAGCTTCTCTTCCTGCCTTGTTGGCATGTCCCTGTCCAGAGGAAAAGGGATTTTTCAGCCCCGACCTTACCGAAGAGCAACATGCTGTAAGCGAGCACACCCACACAGCCGTCCTGCCTATACCTATGTTTGCTTGGCACTTAATAAGCAGAGACAGTGGCAAAAGGCAGGCACGGTGCCATCAGCAGATGGGATGCCGTTATGCAGCGAACGTCTCTGTTGGTAGCATTCCCAGCCTGAGCATCTGAGTGTCTGTCTATCCTCAGGTTTACTTGGCTTTATTAAAGAGGATGCTCCGAACTGCTGCCAATTCTTTTTTTGAACATGTGTATGCTCCTGTTACTATCTATCACATGCAAGAGGAGCTGGCTTTTATCTGTTATGTGCTTTGGCTTTTGCATTTGATCGCCCCATGTAGTTTCTTTCCCTGCTGTGCAGCTAGACCTGACAAAATCAATGTCCAGAAACGCCTGCCCTTGGCCCTGCTCACATAGCGTATCACGGCAAGTTAACTGATGAGAAGAACTGAAGGTGAAGAGGACCTCTCCAGCATTTGTATTTTGGTATGTTTACAGACATACCAGGCCACCTTCAAGAACTCTGTGTTCTTCAGCCATACATATTCCTGCCACTTCAGATTTAACTTATCTGTCTTTGAACAGATGATTGCCTCTTGCCACGAGTTGGTATGAAAAGGAACCTCAGTCTTTGTTAAACTAGTGCTTTCTATGAAAGGATTGGCATGTATGTGCTTCCAAACTGGGAATTTAAATCCAGATGTCTAAAAGCATAGGTATAAAAAAGATTAAAACCCCCAAAATGTCTAAAAAGCTTTTAAAAATTAACTGATGTGCATTTGGTATGCTCACATTACAGCATGCTGGTTTGTTTGTGTGTGTGAAAAAGCAAGACTGAGAACACAAGTAAGACCAGGTCAGTTCATGACTATGGTTTTAATACACCCATTTTTCCCTAATGTTGTTCTTATGAACTACCTAATCCTCAAAACCACCCCTGTGTCAATGTTGCCAACACGCTTTAAAACAGGTATTAAAACCACCACCTAAGTTCCAGGTTGCATTTTTCCCTTTCTTTGGATTTTAACGCTATTCATAAAAAAACTAAAAAAGAAAAAATGAGGAGGGGGAAAGCAATGACTTTCTGTCCTCACACTCTGCCCACAGTCCTTGACTCAGAAGCTATTTCTGCTCAAATGCTTCATGTTCAAATAAAATTGCCTACTCATATAAGCCATTTACTTCAATCAAAGCCAGATGTATATAGGATTGATCAAATTAAAAGGAAGTAACTATACTTATAATTGCAGGCTTTACAAGCACGAGGTTTCTCTCCGTGGTTGAAAAGCTTGGCGCAGTGTTTGGATTTGATTACAGTAAAGCTTTCTATTGCTGTGATTGCTCATGTTGTTATTCATGCAGATAAACATACATTTACTATTGGCAGACCTGGTAATGTCACTCTATTATTAAGGTTGTGTGACATTTCCCTTTTTAAGACCTCATATTCAGCAGCTTACAGCTTAACCACACTTTAAACACTTGGTTGAAATTTCTTGGGAAATTTCAGTCCAAAGAGCCAAGCTGTTTCTAAAAGTCACGCTGTTTGTCAGGTTTCAAAATGCTAACAACTTTATTTAAAAATAGCTTCACTGACCTGTATTTATGGGTAGGGGCTGAAAAGTCTGGAATAATGTGGCCTGTATTTCAGGGCTGTGGTTTCCAGTGTCTCCAAGAAAATTGTCCTAAAGCCGTATATAGCTCTCAGGAGTCTCCTGAGCTGTCAGACCTGGTGAATGCTCATCACCTTTTCTCAGCCCTTTTAAAGCATGCATGGGATCTCCCCGCGGGGTCCCTGGACACACAGTACCCTCTCTTTAACTGCCGACAATGCCGGGCATACGCTGCTGCCGTGGGACTTGATTCGGACTCGTGGGAACACATGAGTGCAAGCGGAGGTTCATGTCATGGTTGCTTTCAGCTGGCCCAGAAACCAGATTTTGAAAGCAGAGAGGTTTTTCTGTGCTCTCAGTGATGAGAGCTACCCATACATTCTTCTGCAGGCTAAGATTCACATCTTGTCCTCCTGTTCAATATGCAGAGAGCTACCCATACATTCAGAGCTACCCATACATTCTTCTGCAGGCTAAGATTCACATCTTGTCCTCCTGTTCAATATGCAGAGAGGTCAGACAGAAAGAGCCAGCATGGGTCAACTAGCCCTGTGCCAACTCTCCTTTTGGGGCAATACCTTTGCAATCAGTCCCAAGCTCTGTGCAGCCCATGCACAGCACTGTCCCGGAGTCAGGAGCTTTGAAGTTGCTGTGGCCTTGGCCATACGAACCCTAACAGCAGCAGCGTGGACGCTCCTAGTGCGTGCAAAGCATCGCTTTAGCAATTCCACAAACAGGGCCGTAATATTACCCTATTCCCATAACTGCGGGGTGAAGTAGAAGGTAATCAGAGGCAGCTTTTTATTAATGGTGAACAGGGCAGTAGGCATTTCTGTTGAAAGGAAGATCTCACAACAGGAATACTATTATTGAGGTTTGTGTTTTAGATGATCAATTTATGCAAATTATATGTAAATTAGACACGGCCCCTTTGATTTCTGGCATGTAGCCAGCAACTCTTTCATGTTATAATGTTGGGTAACCTTTGCTTGACTGTTTCCTTTTAAAGTTAGCTATAAATCTGAGCTTTCTTTTTCTCTCTCTTAATTTCCTTGTAAAGCACAGTAGGGTTTTTCTAAGAAAAAGGATGTGAACGGTATATGAAATCTGCTCTGTAAAATTCAAATTAGAGGATTTATTTATTAAAACAAATCCTATCATTATGCCAAATACTCTCTGTTTAGGAAAAGGAACATTATTCTCCAGAAACTTTAATAGGAGGATAATATAATAGAAAATATTAGTCAAGAGATCCTGATGTTACTGAATGCCCTGGGATTGGGAAAAGGACCTTTTCACAGTATATTTTTGAATGCTTCCACCCATCAAAAAAGAAAAAAGCTGCCATTTTCTTTCTTAAGATAAAAAATGAAGAGTTCTTACTTTTTTTTTCTATTTTAAATGAAAGTCAGCTGCTAACATCTATGTCAGTGAATACAATGGCTGATGATTCTTAAATGCATGTTGCAATTTGTGGCTCCGCAACCAGGATTGGCAATGCTGTTGGGCTCTCCGCTCTACGGAATTTAATTACATGGCCTTTTTGCATATGGAGGGCAGTAACAACAGAATCGCTTTGCCTGGTGGAAACAAAAATGCCCATGCCTTCTCCTTGTGGGCTGGGCTGCAGAACCACCGATACATGGTCAGGGCCCATTGTGCCGGAATTATGGCTTTATAACAATCCTTTATTTACATACACTGCTGAGGCAGTAAAAACAGCAAACAGATTTTTTAATGGCAGGCAGCCGAAACATCCCCACAGGGCACATGCCCCCTCACCGAGGCAGGAACGCAGGCGAGTTAAATCAGTTCCATGGCTGCTTTGCAGCAGCGAATTATGTTGACATGAAAACGGTGCGTGCCATTCCAGTAATAAAAAGGGTCTAATCTTCAGCGCCGCCTGTGTCTCCCCTGCCCCACTGCTCCCCTCAGTTTGACTTGGCATGCACATGGTGCTGGGAGAAAAAGAATTACTGTAAAGCATTTCGTTAGAAAGGTTTCAATTTACTCATCACGAGATTGCTGAGCAATACTGTAAATAGACTCAAATAAAATCAATAGAAGGAGCTGTTCTCATGCTTCCTAGGATGCTAGCCTGGCGAATGGTTAACCTCATTTATTAAGTATGGAGTCTGAATCAAAGCCATGTTACGTCCATGTACATATTACAGCAGTATTTCCTAGGGATTTAAATAATCTTGCTTAGCAATTCTCTCAGTGGCTGCAGCATCTGTCTGCCTCAATGATTTTCTTTTGCCCTTGTTGTGCAGCTCTCCTTTTCTTTCCTTCCCTTGGTAAATGAAGACCCTTAACGACACACACAAGCAGCATTTGTCCTTGTGCTGCACATAACGTCCTGGCTTGCCAGTGCTACATTTCATTCCTCCCATCTCCTTCGACTGACAGCAAAGCCAATAGCGTCCTGATGCACCCTCTGCCCTGGCATAGGAGAAGCGGTGGCTGAATCAAAGCCAAGGATGCAGGGGAGATGCTAGCTGAGATATCTCAGCATCAGAAAATCCACATTGTCAGGGCTTACTCTATAAGGGCAGGATTATCCAAATGAGAAACTTTTGTCTGACAGTCGGTTTCAGCCTTGAAAACTAAACTGTTTTAAAGTTTAGAAAGTTCCTAAAGTTTAGAAAAATCTGCTTGGGGGAGGGTGATCAGAAAGGAAATATGAGAACAAAGCTTAAAACAATGAAAAACAGAAATAACAATTACAGGTGAAAGAGAACTTTCCAAGCAGAAAGTCCTGGACAGTGGTTAAGTGCTCCATAAAAAAGAGTTTAGTGGGAACTTCCCTAGGGAACCGTGACCAAAACCACTGACAATAAGTGGGTGGAAAGCTCTGAACTTGCAGAAGACCTCTCTGTTGAGCATCCTCCTTTTTGGAGGAAGTTTTAGTCTGCCAGAAAAGGTGAGCAGTGCTGCCTGCTAATACAGTATGGGAAGCTGGAAGGGAAACTTGTACGCTGCAGAGACAGAACAGTCCTAGAGGAAGGCTCCTACATGTATGCCATTTGCTTTTTTTCCTGCTAAGATGCTGACTGTTCTTATGGTCTGGTAACTTGCGCACTACATTACTGGGTAGTAAGTCACTGGCACCCAATCACAGAAGCCACCATATAACCACTGGATAGGAAACTCCAGCACGAGTACAGTTTAAATCAATGCCCTATAAACTTTGGATAACATTACTTAGACGTGAAGCACTCGGGCCTCCGAGGAAGCTGTAAAATATACTTCAGGTGGGGTTCTAATGGGGCGGACTCACTATTTTCCATGCAGACATGTAATCAAATTACTCACTCACAAAAGGACCAAGGTGTTTGTGGACAGCTCAATAATTATTTGTGACAGCTTCAGGAACAGAGAAAGGCAACAGTGCCATTGCATCTGTGACGGACGTTTGAAATCACCATCTTTGTGTACAGCCTTTGATGTTGTAAATGGATCCTGAAAAATCCAGCTGAGCATTACAGTAATTGTAATTCTATTGGTTTCTATAGAAATGGGATTATCCTAACAGCCAATAAATCAATTTCCTCCTGGAACACTAATGCAATGAGAAGGGGCACCATTTCACCGTTATTTATAGAGCAAACAGCTTTTACACAATTTGCAATACCTATCAGAGTTTTATAGAGTTCATGAGATTTTTCAAGCATGTTGCTGCATAAAACCATCTCTGGCAATAAATTATACAGGAAAATGGGGAGGGGGAAACCCATAAAGTAATGCAAAATATTTACCACCAGATGGCACGCTGGTACAGGTGCCGCCGTTCTGGCAGGGATGCCTCTCGCAGGCATCGGGGTAGAGGACGCAGCCAAGCTTTAATTCGGTCAGGCCAACCACTTCTGCAAAGCTGCTGCGCTTGTTTTGGAGTGGCAGTTCGTTGTTATTTAGGACAACTGAATCCAGGCAGCCCTGAAAGCCGCTCAAGACCTGCGTTGTTCTCTTGTCGGTCAGGCTGCGGACGTTATCCACTTGGACCTGGGCGCCGAAGTAGACGGAGCTATCTGTGCTCAGAGTTTGGAAATAGAGGGGGGCTTTGCGGCGCTCCACGTAGCTGTCGTCCAGGGACAAGCTTGTGAAATTGCGATTCAGCTCCAGGAAGACCGAGTGCCAGCTTCCATCATTAACGGCCCTGCCAGAAATTCCCAGGATTCCCGGTCCACTTCCGCAGTCCAACTGGAACCACAGTTTGCCATCGACAATCTGTGGGAGGAAAACAAATCAAAGTGCTTCAGGCACTCAGCCATCTCATAATACAGTCTCACGGAGAATGTGGAAACACAGAGGACTTCTAGACAGTCTCTATACAGTGTGAAAGCTGTTCTCCTATATAACACTAAAATAGCAAAAAGCTGTGCCTTTATCATCAGCAAAAAAAAAAAAAAGATGATAAATATCAGCTTAGAATTTAACCAAAGCCAGTTACTGCAAGCAAACTGAAAACATAGAAAAAAATATAGATGCAGAACACAGGTGAGGACCGGGATAACAGTGTGTCTCACTGAACAAGGCATGGACCGGAGGACCCATGTTCTGCTCTTGGCTCTGCTGCTGAGCAGTCGTGTCTCTCTGAGCAAGTCCCGCCATCCACCCGTGTGCTGCGATTCTGCTCCCAGTGGTTGATGCTACCAAAAGGACAGTCAGGGCAAGGGACCACCGCGGAGTGTTTGAGAGAGGCTTGTGGCAAAGTCAATGGCCACCGCTTTCAGCTGGGCATGTTAGGTGCTCTGCTCATGCACACGTCCTGTGCCTCTGTAACCTTTTGGAGCATCTCAGCAAGGTGTGGATTTGTCCCTAAGTGTCGTAAGTTCAGTTTCCCTAAGTACAACAGTAAGATTCTGATTGACCAAAAGGGTGCTACACTACCTGCTCTGTGTATACCTCACAGATGCTACACGACCTGCTCTGTGTATGCCTCACAGATGATATAAGATGGCTTTTACTTTTCTTTCTTTCCTCATATTTATCCTGGGTTCATGGCTTTAGAGGGATTGGTAGGATTTCTCACTCTCCCTCCTGTCCCTCACCCATCTGAAGTCCTCATAAAGGGAAAATCTGTGCTAGCCTGCTGGGGCTGGCAAAATGCACAGTGAGGGAATAGGTATGAAGTGCTGCTTTCCTGATTAGCAGTTTACCCAAAGATTTTAGGTTTCTCTAACAGATGGCAGATAAGTTTGAAACGGCTGACAAGGCTGGAAATAATTTCTTATGACACATTAATTGGATTCAAGCTCCCCGAAAGCTCTTGCAATTATTTTACCTTTATGTCATGCTCTAGGAAGTATTTATTTCTGCAAACCCCATCTCAAGACAGTTCTGTCCCATTATTTATCCCTCTGAAAAGTTCAGGCGCTGTGTCCTTTTTCATCCTTCCCTGCAGCACACATTGTCCTCTCCCTGGTTTATCTACAACACAACCCTACTGCTCTCCCCCAGAGCAGAGCAGAGTTGCCATAGCTGTCAATGTAAGAACCCCTCCGAGCTTTGGTGGCCTGCTGAATTGGCAAGGCTAATGCAGATGTGAGGATGCCGCATTGTGTCGATATGTCTTTGGCCATTTCTGGCCGTTTCTGGCATGAATAATCATTTAAAACTGTGCTAGCTAGAGACATCCCTTGGCATGTGTCTGAACTGGTGCTCAAACTCTTCTCTACCAGATTTTCTGATGTGGCTTGAAGGTAAACGGGACACTATTAATCTACAGGAGCAGACTCTGCTGTTGTGTCATTATCAGCATTTTATTGTCCTTAGAGGTTCACAAAACTACCTGGAGAAAAGCTAAGGGTAAATTCTTGAGTTCTGATGATGGACTTCCTTCTCTTTTCCAGACCTCAGTCTCTCGACCGGCTGAATTTGAAATGGGCTGTAACCTCAAGCCAAGTCACACTGGGCAGTTGGGGTGCCCACTCCACCACTCTGCAATCACTTGGACCGGGTGGACACAGAGATGCTAAGCACGTGACAAGGACCCTATACATGCCAGCTACCTACTTACTGTGCATGGCATGAGGGGTGTTAGAGGAATAGACATGTAGAAGGAGCCAGAAGAGCAAGAATTAGCCCCTGCTATGGGCAGCTGGTTATTTTTAAGTCCTTGACCTGTAGGATGTAATGAAACTGAGAAGAAATGAGAACTATGACTGTAATACAACATGCTTGAGGGATGGATGTTGCTTGGTACTCCTACAGCTCAATCAAAAAAGGCTAATGGATGCATAGAAAAATAAGTCTGGATCATTTTTCATTAAAAAATCTTTTCTTACAGGACTCAAAACTCAGCTGTAAACTATTTCTGTAGATTGAAATTGGGCCTATTAAAGCATCTGCTCAGGAGGAATCTCAGTAAACAAGATGCTCTGATAAACTGAGCTGGTTTCTCTCCAGAGATAGAGCAATAGTTTCTTTTCTCCCTGTGCAACAAAATAGTCCACAAACCTTGAAGCTGCTGCTCAGAAAGTGTGGTCTAGCTCAACAGGAATACAAATCAAACAGAAAAATACATGCCAACATATTACACTTTGAAAACCAGCCATCATCGAATAAGCAGTTAACTTGCTTCTTATTCAAAAGGCTTTTTCCTATGGAAACTGTTCTACTGATTGTGTATAATATACATATACCTCCCCTAAGACTACTTATACCCTGAAGGACCTACTGCCTGCATGTCTATTACCCTTACTCACAGAACATGCTTTTCCAATTATCTTTATAAATACAACACCACATATGAGCACCTGGGATAAATATTACACCATTTGTATATGGGAAACGATGATCTAAAAGATTTGCCATTAAAATATGTTTTATACATCTTTCTCATCCACTTTTATTTCTTTTTACCAGCAGATGATCTGACATACACAGTAAATATATATTGTCTGAAAGGCTATGTTTCCTTCCTTTTATTAAAAAAGCACTAGTAACCTCCACCTTAGGCTAGAGTGAAAGATGGAAAGGATGGTTCAACGCTTACAGTACTAGTCTAAGATGTGATAGATATGCATGGGAATCCACACTCTGCAACACTCTTCCTCTGGGATCTCAAGCAAGTCATTAGTTTCAGGTCTCCATCAGTAAAAGAGCAATAACGTCATTTCCCTACCTCACACCACTGCTTTACGGATACATACATTAAAGACTGTGTCGTGCCCAGATACCCCTAGCAGTGGGACCATAAAAATACTTCCATCAATCAGATGGTCACAGGCCTTGCTGTAGTGGGCAGGGAGGAAATATTTGTCCCCTGATGGCCCCATGCCTCTAGGAGGAGGAGGAAGAGCAGGAACAGCCTGCAAGGAGCCAGGGCTGCAAAGGGCTCCTGTCCTGCCTATTTAGCAGCTAAGCTGGCCACGCAGGGAGGAAAAGGGTCCTCCACTCAACAGGGCAAAATGATCTCTCCACTCCTAAGCATGGAGAACTCAACCACAGGTCTTTGGTTCAGCAAGTAATCCCTGGAGTTCCCGTGATTCCCTGTAACCGCAGTGATGTCAGGGACACTGTTCAATCCTCAGACAGGGCTCTTTGATTATAGCCTCGGCCTTGGTACCAAGAAAAGCCGAACTTCAAGCTAATTTCTTACTAAATGAGGTACATTCGAGCAAATAGTATGGAAATCCAATGAAAGGCCAATGCTGTTGCCCAGGCTCAGCAGTTATCCAGACGATAACCTCAGTGGGATGACTGGTCTGATTGAGGGTGGGTAGCATCAGACTCTCAGTTCAGGACTGAATGTGTGGCACCGCTTTTTTCTCAATCTATGTGATGCAACACAGCAGAGAGCTTGAGTTACTCCATCTCACAGCAGAGAGATGCAAACTCTGCAGCCCCTCGCCAGTGCGGCGCACGGCACCAGCAGAGACCCTCTGCACCAAGGTGAAAGCAGAGCAGAGCTCATCCTAGCTGGGCAGAAAATTCCCACCAAGCTTCCGCTCTGCAGCGTTTTCTGGGCTTAGTTGCGGTACCTCTCATTACACCTACTAGGACAGTGAGGTTAATGCATACTCAAGCATGTATGCTCTTACAGATACAAAATTCCTCACCTGCATAAAATGGGTAAATAATTCCTCACCTGTATAAGAGTACAAAGAACAGACAGGGTTCCAAAAGCTGATGCAATCTGTTACATTTCAACAGTTTCATTCAATGAGCAAAATTGAGCCAAACACATATTGTAAATTATATTAGAGTATTAGCCTGGCTAAGATGTTTGGCTAACATCCATATTTGTGTATCAACATAGGTAATAAAATGATCAAATGGTTCTTCTGAGACCACCTTAGGCTCACACAGTCCATCTGCAGTCACACACCATGGATACAGCATGCTGCCTACTAATCTGTCTGGGGAAATATTTCGTTAGCTGAATTACATTTCAGGTTCGTTTGTGTAAAACAGTATATTTAATTAAAATATTACTCGTTTCAACTCTAACCATAACTGGGATCATATCCAAGCTTCAGCCTTATCCAGCATAAGCCATGTAGCAGTAATGCATCAAAATGTATAATATACACTTAACTAAACCATGCAAAATTTCACAGTAACTGCCTGGACAGGGGAACATATGCTTGCCTTTTACCCTTTAATAGCTATATTTATAGCATGATGGGAAAGTCGTTCTTTACCTATTTTTAATCCTTTAAATTTCACAAAACAAGTTGAATCTCCATTATATTCCTTGAAAAAAGAGAAATAAGTTATGGAATTCTCTTCTGCTATGGCCTCGTAATGCTTTAAATTGTTAAATATTACTTTTCGCAGATAGATGCTACATAGGAAAAAGGAAATGGTGATACTGTTTTTGGCACACGTAATCTTTTCAAAGGGAAAAAAAAAGGCCATCGACCTGCATCTCATTTTGCTCCAATTGTCTTAAAAGCAAGAGCACGCAATGAAAAAAATAGCCAACCTCTCAAAATCGATGGACGAGTTGCTTTATTAAAAACAGCTGAATAAATAACACCCTTATTATATTGTATCAACACAATGTAGCTGGTAGGCTTTCAGCAAAGTAGTAGACAAACAGTTTGCTCTATGGAATTTATTATTCATCCAAGAAGGACACCGTGTTATGATTATGAAATATTTCCATCCCCGGAGTTATCACAAATGTATGAGCTCCCAAAATTAAGACGGTCATTTAAATACTGAAAACGATATTGCAGCATTAATTTTTAATAGACTGCAATGGTGGAGACTTGCTTCAAAAAAATCAATGCCACTATATGCCCCAACAGTGGTGGTGGTTTCTGCTTATTCTCCCATGGGCTCGTACTATGTGGTTGGTCTAAATTTCTTCCACCTCTGTCTTTGTTTGGAGCTCAGTGTTGGTGGTGGGCCCTCTGGTGCTAATCCAGCAGATACTTAAGTACATGCTTAAAATTAAGGTATGTGAGTAGTTCCAATTGCCTTCAAATACAGGAAGTTAAGCAAGTGATTAAGTGCTTTGCTGGAGTGAAGCCAGAGTGCTCAAAAGAGCACAGGATCCCATCCTTTATCCTCTATTTGGAAAGCTTCTCCTCATGTTTAATTTAATTGAAAGCAATGCTCAAATGATAACAACTTCACATTTATAGACCTCCAATTAATCTACTTAATGGCCTCATTTCTGAGCACTTCCCTATCTCACAACATATATACCTGGTTAAAAAAAACCAAAACAAAACTAAGAAGGCCTTACCTCTGGTTTACAAATGAAAAAACATATGCTTAGGAAGGCTGAGGGTAACTTGCTTGAAAGCATCTCAGTTAGGGATCCCCAAAGCACAGTTTGAGTCAGCTGCCATCCCTGAGCTGCTACAGCTACATCCCTTGAGCATAATGCCATTCATCTTCCTTAGAGCACTTTCGTGAGACCTTAGTCTGATGTTCCTCTGCTAAATGACCTTCACGAACAAAACCCTAGCAATTCCTGATTCTTTAAGTGATGCCATTTCTTAAAAAAACATGCTGAATGTAATGCTTTACTTTTCTTTAAGCCCTATGCTTATAGAAGCCAAGGGCTAGACCTGGGAAAAGGACGTACCCACTGCAACACCAAATCCTGCCCTACCTAAAAGCCAAGCATGAGGCTCTGGGAGTGGAATTCCCTCTGTCCTTCCCTGCCCAATGCATGGGAGAAAGTGGAGCCCTTGCATCCATAACACCACGTACAAGACCCTGGCCCTCTCTCATCAGACACATGAAGCGGCAGCTGTGTCTGAAGCTCTCTACTAAGTGCCACATGAGATGGGTTCAGAGCTGGAAATCCTTTCTTAGAGCTAGGAAGCAAAAAAGAGCATGACCTGGTTGACCCCTGAGATGGGAGCAGAGTAGCCGCAGCTCTTGTCGCTGCTCCTTCAAGTATTATTTTTTCCTCCCAGTATCTTCCAAAGCAAAATGATCGTGATTGTGTGAAGCAGTGACTGAAAACACATAATTCCTACCCCACAACTAAAACCTCAACCCAGGTGACTGCAATGAGGGGCTCTCATTTATTTTTTTGTAATAGCATGAATTGTCCTCTTGGTGGCAAGATCTCCCAGCTTCAGCTGGAGATTTCCACTCAGTTGCCTATGACCTGACCTGCTGGACTCCTTAATCATGATAGTGTTAGACACTAAACTCTAACAAAATAAATTCTCCTATCATCATTCTAACTCCATTACAGCCTGTCTCTGTATCATGTCCTATTGTTTTCACGTGGCACCTTTCACCAGGGCCATTTGTTTTTTTCAAGCATTTTTCAAAACTACAAAATTGCAAATGTTCCCTACTGATATATGCTGAGAGTAACCACGATGAAGACTTCAAAGAAGGTCTTCAAGCCTGCAGTTTTGTTTTGTTTTTTTTTAACAAAAAGCTATACTGAAAAGTTCAAACTGTGCACTTCTATGTGTCTCAAAGCAGAGCTTAATTGTCTTGTACAAATCTGAACAACGCTGAGAGCCCCCAGTGAATGACAGACAGTACTCCTGCTCATGAAATATTTCAGTCTAACAGCTATAAAATTATTTGTTGCCCATTAATAACTCATCTAGCCGTTTCAACATTACCTAAGCATTCAGCCAAAAGAACTCTAAAGATTACAAATACAGACACAAAAGGCTCTGTGCCATTTCTCCCACTGCTGAATTATAGGACATGGCTGAGTTACAAAAGTCAGTGTCTTAATTTTGTGCCTTAGAGGCTCTAGCAGAAATACTGTACATGCAGGCTCTTGGATGAGCCTAGCACTCCCTTTCCACCCAGCAGATATTTGCCATTCCACGGAAACCCAACAAAGAACGAAAATGCATGGAGAGCTTATCAACTAAATATTGACTGGATATCAATCGCCAGCTACCCCATGCCTCTCTCAACAAATAATCTTCATTCACAGAGTGCAGGAACCTTCACATTCAGTAGGAGACACGTTCTAAGCAGTTGGTTCCTGGAATTAACTTGACAGCAGTGAGGGCATATCCTCTAACCATAGGCACGGACACAGGGGAAGAACAGCTATTTCAGCATGCATCGCTTTGACTATATGGTCATATAAATGGCCAAATCTTACATCTCATGCAGATAGGCTCCTGCATGCAGACACACATAATGTTCTTATAATGATCAGCACCCAATGGAGCATTTTCCAAGTAAAGTACCACTAACAAGCTGCTTTTTTGATTGTTGTTGGTGGTGCCATTGTCAAAATTGTTGTTTTTCCCTGTTGGCATGAAACAGATCAGACTTCATCTTCTCAATCTAAGCTGAAATGAGAACAGCATTCCCCAAATCAAGAGCCAACAGAAAACACAGAATCAAGAAAAACAACTGCGGAAAAGATAAGTTATTTTAATTACCTTCAGAATTATACAGGGATTTGCTCTGGTGTACATTATAATCCCATTGCTTTGCAGGGTTCGCAGACGGAGAGCCAACTTGAATTCCTCTTTCTTGCTATTTTCAGAAACCCGGTATTTAATGTAGCTATTCCCAGCAAAGCTAAGGGAAGCATGGCCTGAAATAACCAATTTGAAAAGACACATGTTCTTTTAGTGACACATGAAATAATTCCTCAACTGTCAAGTTAATTAAAGAATTTATAGAGCTAATGAGAATGTCTAGGAAGAAATAAATAAAACCCAACTTTGATGGGAAAAAAAGCTGGCACCTACTACAAAAACATATTGTATATTTGGGGAAAATTATTTTTCAGGGGATGGAGGAAAGTTCTATTTCTCCATACTTATAAAAAAGAGAGGTTTCTCCAAGTATTCAGCATTTTTAAGGTTATACACCCCTGGGGGCACCTATGTTGCCTCACTGATAACAGAGGGAGTCAAAGATAACCATGCCTGTACATCAGGGAGTTGAGTTATGGATATAAAGTTAGGTGTGAGCAGATGCCAGCCAAACCCTTGCAATGAGTTCCCTGCAACCACTGCCCAGGACCACAGTGATACAGCTCAGTATCTGCTGTGTTTTCATCAGGGAAATAGCACATGTCTTCTGTCAAGCAGCCCTGGATTCACTGAAGTCAACAGAAAGCTCCACTTCACAGGCTCTCCACCAGGCTCTTTGTATCCCAGGGAACAACACAGCTGCAGAGGACTAACAAATGTCCTGAAACTTTCTTCTTGGATGGTGTAGAGTTTTCATTAATAAAGACTGGAATTTTAGTAATCTAAATCGTAAGCAGAAGAGTTAATTATAGAACTCTGCCCATGGCAGGAAAACATCTGGCATAACAGCCTCTAGGAAAAGTCCTCTTTTCTCAGCAGCCTGTTTTACTGATCTGGGATTCAACCAAGTCAGTGGGAATTTCCCAATGGAAATTGGATCATGGTCTTCATACAGCCCCATAGCCAAATATTTTACAGGGCTTATAAACAGATGCGCCAAGTGCCAGTGCTCAGAAGGGTGAAGCAGTACATCTTCTGTTGACTTCAGTGGCACCTCTACCTACAAAATGAGAATGGCAGCACTTTGTTGTTCAAGTATATCCCCCTTTACCGCTGTGACGTGCACCTGAGCATTCGCCAAGCTTTCCTGGTGGGCACTGGCAGATGAACGGTCTCCGGTTAGCTTCATACCCCACACACTGCATGTCCCCTGGACACGGCTTCTCCAGACAGGGATCGTTAGATCCTGGGCAGAGTCCTCCTGCAATAAGTTAAAATACTGTCAGGGATACAGTGTAAAGCATGATCTTCAGCAATACGAGAGTAATGAAAGACAATTATTGATCTCACACTTCAGTACAAGCAAAGAAAGTCTTAACAATAAAAACAAAAAAAATAAAACCTTCACAGAAGAGACGTCCTTTGGACAAGTATGTAGCAAAACCATTATGGTTCTTCTTCAAAGGCTGCCTTAAAACCCATGGCAACATATTATAAAAACCAACTATTATGAGCAGTAACTGGTTTATAATTGGTGTTGTGACTCTCAAGCCAGTCATTTTCTCACAAAGCGTCCTGTGCAGGGGATTTAGGGATATGAGAAAACAAATGACATGAAGCTACGCACTCCTTTTGCCCCAGCACACCGATGAGAAGCAAATTTAAGGAGGTAGAGTTCCCTAGGAGACAAAATAAGAAAAAGCCATTCCTGGGCTACGGAGTGACAGCTGGACTTTTCATCCTCATATGGCACAGGACATGCTGCCAGCCTGATTGTATGGCATAGGCAGACTTGCCCTGTCCCCATGTTCCTCCTCATGTTTCTGAGATCTCACATCCTATTGTGCGCCTTGCCCAGGCTGACAAAACCTATCCTCCTCTTCCTATCCTCCTTTCTTCTGACTACACAAGTCCTGTTGCATCTGGACGTACATATGTCCGGGGGGCGGGGGGAAGTGGATTACTTGCTCTGGACAGGAAGAACGCAAAGTGAAGAAATTTTGAAAATCAATAATAATTTGACTGTATTTCTTGACATTACCCAATTGAAGAAAGAAGAAGCTTAATATTCTAAATAGCCAGTTGCTATTTATAATTTAAAATTGGGCAAAACATCCATGTCCTTTTGTATTTGGGGAAGAGCATAATTTGGATAAAATTATTTTGAATACTAGTGTCAACTCTTTCCTAAAAATCTTTTATTAGTATGGAATCTAATCTTGCCCAAGAATAGGTGAATTCAGAACTACTACTAACTTCATAAACTAAGTAATCTGAAGGGACAGATAAATACTGCGTTTTAAATTTGCATAAATACTTGTGCGACGCAATTACCTTATGGTTCTTCAAAACCTCCTAAATTCTTAACATCTATCAAGCTGAGCATGTCAAGGGCTTACTTTAAAGCCTGTCAATGTCAAAGGAACTTCCTGCATTCCATGGGGTTTGGATAAAACTTCTATATAACTTCTAAAAGTGTCTAAATAAACCTGTTTTGATTGCCCTAATCTTAAAAGATTTGCAAACACTGTCTACAGTAATGCAAACCACAATACTACTATTGCTGCTTAATATATGAATTCTCAGGAATATACGACTTCCACAACAGTTAGCCTTTTCTTGGTTGCAATAAGGAACTTCGTAGATGCAGGGTCAGCTTCTACCTTTGGACGTCTGTGTGTGGCTGCTATGAAAGTAGCCTTTAAGTGCAGGAAAAAAGGCCCTCCTGCCCTTGCTTCTGTTGATTTGCAGCCAGAGCTTGAACAGAGGGAGAGCCACGTGCTGGGAATGGACAGGCGTCTCTTGTTTTGCTTACCAAATTCATTTACTTAATACATGCAGGTGATGATTTTAACAATGAAAAGTCAGCACCTTCCTACCCATCACTTTCTGAATATTGGCGGTTCTTGTGTATTGCAGGACTCTTATCATATTCAAAAACTACTGTATTTTTTGAGCATAGGTATTTTATTTACAATGTATAAAGGAAGAAATCAACCTGTCATAGAATATATGTCCGAAAGTAATGAAAGAAAGAATCTTATGGCTCTCACACTTTAGTACAAGCCAAGTAGGGCTCATAGTAAGCATAGCTGAAATCACCTGGCACTGTAAGTATTTTCTGGAAAAAGAAAAATTACCACTGTAGGTTTGAAAGTGGACATGGGCTGACTACAAATATGGCAATGACTGTAAATGTCTTGCTTGATGTACAGCACAGTCAATTTAATCTTTAACATCCTCCCCTCCTTTGTCAAACATTTGTTTGAGAGGTCTATGCAGTAAACGATTTACAGTACTGCCTGTAGCACTCTTAGAAAATGATGCATGGCGATCTTTATTAATGACTTTAGTAGGTAACATTAACAGGAATAACAGCTGCAATATACAGTCACATTTTAAGTCTTACAGGGTTCTGCACTGCAGAACTATATTCTATTTAAAGGTAAGGTCTGCAGAATTTAACAGAGAATATGATGTTTTCTATAGATTTTTTTTTTTTTTTCGAAAAAAACCCCCCACATTCTTGGCAAGTAATTATTTCTGAAATTATAACAGAGGGTTAAATATTCTATAGGCTGCCTTGTATTTTCTACTTGGTTCTTTCGGCTATTTTAATTCATTCTATGTGACACACAGCATTCTGCTGTACGCAGAGTATATCTCTTCTCTGAACACACTTAAACCTTTTGTGAGGCTGTAATTCAAGTGAGCCTCTGCGTAGCTGACAGACAAGTCATTTGGACAAAAGCCCCACAGCTCGTCAGTGTGCAGCAGAAGGGGGCACTGAGATTTCCACATGTGGCTCCACAAATTTGCACATCCCTTAACCCATGACTGTATCTTTGACATGAAGCAATAAAGCAATAGCTTCCTTTGTTATCCATCTCTGCCAGGTTTTTTAGCTGATTCAAACTCTGATTTGTACTTTGGAGTCATCCTTCCACAGTCAAAATATATATGGAAAGGATCTAATGTATTTAGTGCAACTGTGGAGATACACTAAAGAACTGCTTATCCTGGCAGGCCAGAATAGTTCTTCTGGTAAACTACAAGCAAATCAACTTTTTATTCATCCTGCTGCAGCAGGATTTCATAGCTGTCACAAAAGTTTTAAAATATTCAGACTTGGGAGAAGAAATGCTCTATGCCTGTCTGTATGGTTATAAGTACATAAGCTACAAATCCGCATTATTGCATTGCCCTAGCTAACACGCATTTTCAGGCTGATTTCACAACTATGCAGAGCAAAATTGTGAAATCGTTCAAGGTTATGTTGTCCACATCAAAGATTTACAGCCTGAGTTTAAATAAAATTATTCTAATGTTGCATTTCCACTCCAAAGAACAGTCTATTTACCACCCAATAATAGATTCAAGAAATATGGATTTGAATTGATCTTTTTTTTTCTGTAGGCAAGTCCAGTCAATCCACCGCACTCCCTTGAAACTCACATTAGTATTAGTAAAGCTGTTCTCCACAAGGTATCACAGACACATGAGCTAGCGTCAACCAGTGCATGGCAGGAAAAGGTGGAACAAACTCACTTGATTTTGACAGATCATCTTCAGTTTAATAATCTAAAAGAAGGTAAAAGTATTATAATCTCCCTACTAGTATACTGAGGAGGAAAACGCTCTTCCATTGCAAAATGAGAAGTTTATTTAATTCCTCTCCATCCAAAGAAGGATCACTTCCAAGCATGTGTATATATTTTGAAAATTGAGTGCTTCAACACCTTTAACTTGAGCCTTAAGATATTTGGTGTTTTTCTGTAAGACCGTTCTCCTGAATCTGTATGAATATTAAAAAAGAGTCTGTTTCTCTTGCTAGCAGAAGAAAGCTTGAAAGGTGACTCCTGAAGGCCAGAGTCCCAGAAAGCATATAAAGCAAAGCTCCAAACTTACTTTTAAACAACCTAATAATTAGCTTAGTGGGGCGGGAAGACAGTCAACTCATGAGCTGCAATTTGTTTTTATTTTTGGAGCATGGTGACCAGGTATTGTAAGCAATGATTACGATATACATCTAAGTGCAGATACCACAAACCTGGTTCTGCACAAGTCAGCCATGGGTTTCAGTTAGCTCAAGTGCCTCTGGAAAACTTTGTGTCACACAGTAAGTCCTAGTGAGTCAGATTCTCTCCCAGTTTTAGAGGAACTTAGACATTTGACCTCTTCCATCGACTCCTTGATCACAGCTTCCCTTAAGAACCCTTAAGTGATAGATAACAGTTGCCCGATTCTAGAGTCATGCCTCCACTTGACACATCAGCTCTCCCACGTTTTATACGAGATTGTGCATTCTCAGTGGGGGCCTAAAAATGGGGGATATTCACAGGGAGAAACATCTCTCCTTACACAAGTGCAATGTTAAAAGGACTACAGCCAAATCAAATCTATCAAATTTATCTGCAGTTCTTTGTTCCCAAGCACAAGAAGGACACCTTCTTCTTCAGTCTTCCTGACTACCTTGCCAGGACAACTTGAGGCTCATTAGTATGTGTGTGCTCCCTGAAAATGGGAAAAGCAGTGCTGTACACATAGGATTCGGGTTCCTGATGCCCAGTCCTGCAAAACACCCAGGACTCTTTAAGAGGCACCGTGTGCTCTCTGGAGCTGAGGACACAAACCACCTCTGAAGATTAGGTCCTATATTAATAGCAGATCATCACAGTCTATGATTTCCTTTTGTCAGAACATTCACAAAATGCTAGAAGTGGCTCCATAAAGTCTGAATTGCCTGGTTTCACGAGAAAGTGGTCCAAGGCTGCTATTCACTTGATTAAATAACGTGGATGTGAGTGTCTGCACTTTTGCTGAACACTTCTGGGTCTATTAGAAAAATTCTTTCAAATTATTAAGCCAGAACCATATTAAACACTTGAAATGGAATTCATCTCATCTAACTTTAGGGCATGATTCATCCCACTGATTTTAGACATCTAGGGAGAGATGTATCACATCATTAAAAATACCTCATTCTTTCCACTGTGTGCAAATGAGGCCTGGAGTGACCAGCTCAGATGTAGATATATACCCACATTTGTCAAGATGATTTCAATCCAGCCCTCTCCCATAAACATATTAATGTAACCTCACTTTTGTAAGATTATAATGCAGAACTACTCTATAGCAAAGTAGTCCCAACAAAACCTGCTTCTTTGTCTCAACACAAAAGAATTACTTTGCATCATGAAAAAATAAAAATACAGAATAGATTTTTGCTTCTGAAAAATGAGAATGTCATGAGAATTATTTTACATGAATATATTTATTTCAGTCCTCCTATCTTTCTTTCCCACAAGCACTGACAGATGTTTGCATACCTCACGTCATGTGATGGGAGAGTGGCAATTGCATAGCCCCTATAGCCACACTGAAACAAACCCCAGTTTGTTACAATATTTTTCATACAAACACAAGCAGGTGAGCTAGAAAGCTAAGGACACAGTCTGTTATTGGAAAACTCTTTAGTTCAATTTTATTGATTTTAAAGGCTTAGATTGATGCACCTGAACTTTCGAACTTATCCTTCCAGAACTGAGCTGCTGAAGCTCTGAAGTTCACCCACTGCCCGCTTTGCAGTCTCCCTACATTTTCATGTTAGATAACTCTGTTTGCTCACAAAGGTAATCTAGGTAAGTTATGCACAGCTGGCATGCATAAATTGTGCGTATCTGTGATATCTGCCAGTGGGAAAAAACACTCCAAGTATGATACATATTTCAAGAACGAGAGAATTAGTTCAGACTTAAGCTTTCTGGGTCATAATTGAATCAGATCTCTGGAAACATATGCAATACTTTAATGGCTTTGTCATAATTCAAGCTATTAATATTTACTGGACTGGATCATGAAACTATCCTAGTAACAAAGGAAGTATAATACTTTTATTATACTGATAATATCTTGCTAATGCTGTCTTGTTAAACAAGGCAAAAAAATTTATTCTAGTATTTTGTGCTCTTTTTCCTGACTTGCTGCATTTATGTGCATGTACAAGAACTACCGATCAAAGAAGTATTTGCATTTTTCTAACTCTTTTATTGGGCCTAGTCTTTAGCCTTCACGAAAGCAGAACTATACATACATTCTCTAATTAATATACCCTCAGAAGCCTGTGTTACCTGCTATGTGATAAAACACAGTGTGTGTCTGTGTATTTACCTAAATACGAACATATTTCTTCTGGCTCCTTTAATTAAAAACAGTAGAAGAGGCTGAAGCATTAACTAATGTGGAGAAGGGCAACGCATGGATTTTTTTACTTCCCCTCAAGATCTCTTATCTCCGTGCAAGTAATAGGCACCAAGGCTTTCACCCTTCTGGCAGCTGTACTTAAATCAGCAGCTCTGGACACTTTTGCTACAGGCTGGGTGGTGGACTGGACATGCACAACCCCACCCCAAGTCCTGTGGATGACCCATGGGAAATCAGCACATAGTGGCTCGAATGGGAGCTATGGGAACCCACCCAGCTTTCCAGCTGGACCAGGACAAGCTGCCTGTTGCAGTGATTTCCATACAGCAGTCTTCAAGGCTATGATAAATGGTCCAGAGGCTAGGGACCACAGATGGTCTGCAAAACCACACTGCCTTTCCGTCCGCCTGCCATGCATTTTGAGGATTGACTAGTACGTGGCAGAAAAATTTGGAAATCGCTGGCCCAGCTGAATTTTTGTGCTTCCAGTGCAAACTTGCTGTGCAGGGAGGAAAAGGGAGAGAGCTGCTGGATCAGAACTGTATTGCATTGCAAAATCCTTTTTCTGGAGCTAAGCTAAGGGATTATGAGGCAGATCCACTTACTATTAGTATCTGAAGGGAATAATACATTATTATTGACTTTAATAAGTAGTGAAATGAAATTATAAACAGTGAAATTTTTGGCTGCCAGAAAACCAATTTCTGACAGTGAGGGCTATCACTATCCCCATGGAGATGAGGATTTGTGATTTCTGGGTATAAAAATGAGACAAAGCTATGAGTTAGAGAATATAAAAGTGTTTTGCAGACAGTGCTCCTGCACTGGCTCCTGGACTCGTCTGGAGGATATTGCAGCATTGTCCCTTTTAAACGTGTGAAAATCCTTTATTTCAGAGCGTTTCATGTGTAACAAAATGCTGACTATTTTTAGAATAGATACATCTGTTTGAAACTTACAATGCTATTACTTAAAAATTGACCAGATAGTCTGCTCTTGAATGCACGTGAAAATACCTCAGATACAGAATTCTGATATTTTTACAGAACTGAACTTCTATGGCATTATTATTCACGTGCCGCAGGAGACAATGATTTCTAGTTAAGTTCTATGCAATTTATGCCTATTTTCATCCCCACTGAAGTTGACGGTAAGACACGAAATCCTGCTGACTGCTGCAGAAACAAATGTTGGTTACTGAGAGACATGGCTGCTGAATTCTCGTACTGCTCTGTGTGTGTATGTGTGCATGTGTGCTTAAGATGAGGGAGACTTAGATGTATTGATTTTACAGCAGCTTTTTTCTCCGCTCTTAAATGAAGTGGAATGAGGAGTAAGTAGCCTAGCAAATAAAAGAAACAGAACTATTATTATAACTGCCTGAGGTTTTATACTCCAAGTGCAGAATCACAAGGAAGATTGGCTGTTGAGTCTATTTGTCATATATGCCCCTGTGAAATCTCTGCCAAAATGTGGAGCCGCCTGAAACCCAGCCAAAAACTCACCCTGTCACCTACTGTAGCATTAAAGGTCAGGAAGTGTTTTTTTGCAGTTATTTAACAAAATACTTCATTGGTTTCCATGCCTCTCTGCACAAATGGGACTGGAAAAGCCCTTTCCACCTGCACTCCTTAGGTCAGGGGTCCTTTTCGTTGGAGGCTGCTGGTGCATCCTTGCAGACCAGGCTGTTCTGCTACGGTCACACTCCAGGTTTATTCCAGTGGTGGCACTGACTGGGCGGGAAACCACATCCCTCCCTCTCTTCTCCCTTCCTCTCCCCTTCCTTCCCCTCCCCTGGAAATCGGTTGATGGCTCTGATTACAGAGCCTCCAGGAAAGCAGTCTTTGTCGTAAAAGGCCAAAGTTCATCAACTTCCATTTACATCAGTAAACATGAACAATTCTTCCTGAGCCTGAGAAATCAATTCCCACAATACATCAGCCAGTCGTGCTTTAACGGACCGAATTGAAATGCCCTTTCTAATCTGCATCAGAGGAATAAAACCGATGCTATCGCATAATGTGTAAAGATGGGAGGGGAAGAGGGAGCGGTACTCACCATTGCACATGCAGCGCACATTCCTGTAAAAGCGGGGGCACACAAAACTAATTCGTGCCGTGCTATAGGTCATCAGGGAATGTGAATCAATAGATAGACTTTGCTCACAGTGTTGTTCCTGACAATCCAGTCCAGAGCAATTCTTCTCCAAGATAGCAGAAATACGAATCACATTTTCCAAGTGTCTCCTTGCATTGGTAAGCTTCTGAATCAAATAGGCAGGCTTATAGAAACCACCGTTGTGCATCTGAACTGCAAACAGCATGTCAAGCTGATTGCTGCCTGCCACTGGCTGAATACTGATGATGTGCAGGCTGTCTTGTTTTTGGGAGAGCACTGCGTTTCGCAAGGTACGCCTGAACCCGTGCATGTGAAGGCCCACAAAGTCTTCCGGGGAAACATTCTCAAAACGGATGGTGACTGTGTTCTGCAGCATTTCTTGTAGCAATTGCTCAACGTGGACAACAACGTCGATGGGTACCTGGAACCGGCCATCACTGACAGAGACATTCAGGACATACTTGCCGTTATCAAGCCCTCCAAGGGCAATTATCTTCCCATCATGGCTGTTGACCTTGAACAAACTTTTCTGCTCTGATTTTAGCGTATATGTGAGGACATCGTACACATCCTGATCTGTGGCATGAATTTTCCCAATGACTCCCCCAGGAAAATCATCTTCCATGGTGACAATGAAAATCTCCAGTGGAATGGCAGTTGGTTTGTGAATGCTTTCTTCAATAACCCTCACCTGAATGTAGGTGTGGGAAACCTGCTGAGGCTTCCCAGAGTCCTTTGCCTAATGTAATTTAGAAAAAATAAAATAATAAAAAACGAAATAAAACACACATATAACACAGCTAACAACCATAACTTCTTGCTATATGTATTTTCACAGCATCAGTATTTCTGAAGACCTCTGAAAAGAACTTCCCAAACGCATTTGCAAAATACATATGCAAAGAAACGTCTCAGGTGTTTCTAGCAGTGGAAGTTACAAACTCTTTAGGGAAGCACAGATATCTCATCTAACTGGATTGCAGAGAGAAATGTGTCAGCAGAATGTCTCATTACTCAAACCGAAATGTTCCCAGGATCCCACAGCTATCACTTGTCCTCTTCACAACAGAGCCATTTGAATGTGGTATATTCTGCATCAAATGGCATTTGGGCTCACTACTGCTCTGGAAAAGAGACTGAAGTCCAGTGAAATACCAGCATCACTTTCTGCATTGCTTGGTGTGCTCCAAAGTGCTTCAGACCCTGCTTAGTTTGTGTGGATGTGAGGGAGTTCAGAGTTTTTCTACAGCACTCTGTACTGCTTTACCTGAAGCAAGCAAGAAACATGCCTGAAATAAATAAAATTTATCACCCTCCAAAAATGAAATAGGGTGCTCGTGCTGTTACTAAGGATAAAATATGAGAGCAGCACTGCACTTGGACAGATGACTGTATGACCCAGAGCACATATGATAGCATCATTTGCACTTTTTTATAGAGAGTAAAAGAGCAAGTATGACAAAAAAACCAAGGCCATCTTGACAGAAAGGTGTGCAAACTTGAATCAGTATCCTTTCCTGCACTAAGAAAAATGTTTCATTGAAGTCACTGTTAAGATATACTGCTCCACACATTTATTTGCTCCAGAGAAGAACAGAAGACTAAACTACAACTGGGTAGAGATGTAGCACACATTCAAAGATCTTTGTATTTGGACATCGGGAGGAAAATTTACAAGCTGAAGAAAAAAAAGGCAGGATGGCAATAGTAATATGGACTTTACTAGGAAAGGATTAGTAATTCTAAGACACTCTAAAAATCATTCATCCTCACTCCTAAAAGGGCTGGGTGGAGTATTTAAGGAACGATTTTATGTATATGTGCACACACACACACACACACACACAGAGAAATGCACAGAGATTACCTCCCATTCCACTTTCAGTTTTAACATTACTTTTTAATAAACATAACACAGAGGAGGAACCTGATGGTGGAAAGCACACTGGCACAGATGAATGGAAAGAAACATTTCTATGGTCTATACACAACAAGAAACTATATAATATGTTTTCCCTGCAGAAATCCCTAAAGAAAACAATGCTGGGAGGAATTGAGCCTCTGCAATTCAACAGCGCCGTTTTCTGAACCTGTTGGTGCATCTCAGACATTGAGGTCTGTCTAATACTTTGTTTATATGACATACTTGGATCTATATAGCTAGAGGATGCTGCTTAAATTTAATTCTCATGCCCAATTTTGGCTATGCGGGAACTTTGGCTAGCAAATCGCCCTAAAAGCAGAATATTTAGGATGAAGGCATGGTAAGAAGGAAAGGTGAGGTTTTTTTACTTTCCTACAAGGCTCAAAAAATGGGTTGCAGGAATATTAAATGGCAAACTTGTAAAACATTACTTTGATTTGAACTGTCAATTAGCATTAGAGCTTATATTTTTTGAATTGCAAATTACTGAGGATGCTACTAGTAGAAACAGCATTAAATGTGCTTGTAAAGGAGCAGACAGGCTGTATTTAGAGAAATCAACCCTGGTAAAGCAAGTGGAGGAAGCCTGCATTTCAGACTTAGATTGTAGGACTATGTCCCATTCCAATGAAGAGGTGTAGTTCATTGCCTCGACTTGCATATTTACTAAACCCTCCTATATTTTCTCTGGCAGGCCTGAGAAATGTGGACAAATTACTTTTGGATTTACATTTTTTTGTAATCAGAATTATCCTGGTTACAAAGTTCCTCAACAATGACTCTAAAGCTAAGTTTGAGCTGGACTTCTATTGCATATCTTATTTTCACATTCTTTAAAAGCTAAGTTGACCTTGGAAATCTGATTTCATGAATTCTTGGTAGGCTTCCAAAAATTTATAATTAAATTTATGACTTAAAAGCACAAGTGATTTTCCTTCCTAGAACAATATTTTGCTGTCACTTGTTCTGTAGTGTATTTATATGTATATAATGCATTTTTCCTTATTTTCCTCGCTTAGCTACAGAAAAAAAAAGATGAAAATCTTAAATCATAACGGCTGCTGCTCAGAAAATCCATTTCAGGCGGAGGAAATTGGAAAGGTGGCTGGCTACCTATTTATATTTATATGAAATTAGGTTTAAGGACATCAAAGGAAATATACTATATTGTGCACTTGTACACTGGAATGCATGGTATTCACTCATAGAATACAGTCAATTAAACCCAACCCATACAGGCAATGTACAGATGACCTACCACTACGAGGGTTTTTGTTTCTGTGCAGATGCAAAAACCAAGCCATACCTGCACGCAGAGCACATATTCGGTTGCCACCATGTGCTTGAAGATGACTGCAGATCTCAAGACGCCGTGAGGGTCCAGTGTGAACTCCTCCTCTTCATTGCCAGTGAGGATGGTGAAGGTAAAAGGGGGGCCATTGTGAAAAGAGTCCTTGTCTGTCACTACCAGCTGCAAAATGCTTGTGCCCACTGGTTTATTTTCCTTTACACATATACACAGCGTATAAAGAAAAGGATTAAAACGTTACATATCGCAATCATAAAACACCACATATTGCTATCGGTAATATTCAGCTGAATGCTCTTTGCCCAGGACAGCATTTCACAAGCAGCGTTTATTTGGCACCGCTTACGCCCCATGGACCGGTAGCAGAGATGGAGGTGCCCACCACACCTCCAGGGACGCACGAGCTCTGCCTGATACTGTGTCTGATCAGGACTGACTAACCACCAAGACTTGCACCCTGAGCAAGGTGCAAAGAAATGCGAACTCGCCCCAGCTCAGACTTTTTGAGGCCAGAATACAATTTCTGGCACAACAGGGATGAACAGTGAAATGTGTGGCAGATGCTGAGGTTAAAGAGCCTCACCAAACAGAAACTTACCGAAGAGTTAAGAAAGACATGTTTATACTTTAAATAAGATCACTTGATATATCTTTGGCAGATAAATCATCAAAAGCTACTTAACTGAAACCAAATGCTTTTGTATTTTAAAAGTCAGGGAAGTTTTGGATGTGCAGGATAAACTTACTTGAATTACAGCTGTATAGTTAGCTGGAGTAAATACAGGGCTATTATCATTCACATCGGAAATGTCCACGTTGACCGTCACAGATGAAGACAAAGGAGGGGTGCCGCTGTCTCTTGCCTGGATAACTAATGAATAACCAGATATCTGCAAAAAGGTGAAAACAGTAAATCACCATGAAAGCGGTCCTAAATTTTAACTCACGTTCTTTACACCCAGTGCACCACCTACCATATTCTAAGGAAAGCTGTTTGGCCTCATTACCTTCCCTGCCCTTTGTATAACATTATCCTGTTTATTGCCACACTGTGTCCCAACTTCTGTTTTATAAGGCTATCAATAAACGTAACAGCTTCACTGTATTAAAATAACTATATCAGATTATGCATTCCTGAAGCAAAGGGGCAGGCAAAAAATAAACGATGGATAATATCCAAACTCAGCCATTACTACTGTAGCTAACATTTTCATTTCTCCTAGGTGTCAGCTGGGATATGTGACCTGATTCTATTTATCTTACAGTTGGTTTCCAGGATATTATATAAATTAATGATTAAAGCCAACCTCAGTTTGAAACACAGTGTTTCTAACACGGTGATGGAGAACCAAGAAAAAGTTCACAGACAGTTGGCTTAAACACACTGGAAAACATTCGGGACTACTAGGGACAACACAGCCTCTGTAGCAACACAGTATTATCCACCGTTCAGTAGAAGATACATGTTTTTTAAGCATACTTGTTTGCAACAGCCACAAACTAGTCAGCAGGGTGTGGGCAGTTCAGTGCATCACCCATGGGCCCTCTACGCACATATGTGCCCATGTGCGAGGTGTGAGCGTACGTGACAATTTGCAAAAGCTCTGTCTACGCACAGCTTATGGATGACAGTTTGGTTTTATGAACTGCATCCTTATGTCAGCATCCTTACGTCTTACGGCTGCTTTTCACTGTATATCGTGGCACGCTCCCCAGGGAGACCTGCTGACATGTCTGCCTGTGAATCCTTCTGCGGGGGAGCGAGCAAAGGGAAAAACGCGTGCCAGATAAAACACCCCGCTCCAGCCTCTCGGTGCGGGGCTGGAAAGGTGAAAAACAAGTCCCTGCAGATGGGAACCATGTAATGTTAAAGGGGCTTTTTTGGGGTGAGAGGAAATCCAAAGCCATTTGAAAAATAAAAGCCATTTGGGTAGGAGGGAGGAGTACAGGCTAAGCGTAGGAAACAAGGGGGCTTTTCTGGGATGAGGGACCAAGCTAAAGAAAAAGGTAACAGTGTTTTGGAGGGGTTGTATGGAGGAGAAAGACTGAGATTTGGTGGGGGTGTAGTGGCAGAGGAGGGAGGAAGAATCCTGAACTATGGAAAGTCAAGAAACTGAGGCAGAGAATTAATCTTTTTTTTTTTTGCCCTTTCGAGCTGTAATTTCTACTGCTAGCTAAAGTCACGATTGACAGTTTTGTGGGGTCTTTCCCAAATTTGGTGCGTGTTTGCTTTCATTTCGATGTATCTCAGAGCTGTATGTGGCAAGAGTCATGGTTTCTGTGTGATTACAGCTCTGGAAATGAGCTTCCTTAAACCCGTGAAACCTGGGAGTCAGCACTTCCTTTGGGGATCTACAGCAGATGGGGCATCATGTATCATTGTCCCTGAAGGGGTCAGAAACACCTGTGTCTGGGAAATGTGCCAAGGAAGCAAAGATAAAGACAGTATCACAGCTTATTTTAACTGAGGGAAACTGGAAAATGCAGATCTAACAGAGCTGGCATTAAACATGCACACGCCGGAGAGGATGAATGTGTGTGTCTGAATGCAGATGTACATGAGTACACTTCAGAAACTAAATAAAATCATATTAAGAAATTAAGCCTGTGCCATTTACGAGAAATATATTACAGCAAATTTGTAACATGCACAGCCATTGTTACTTCCCCGTCCTCGACAGGCTGTGGTAAAGTAATTCTGCCACCCAACACTGACAATTTAATCCTGCCTTTGTGATAATACAGAAAGGATATTTGCCGCTGTTTTAAGCAGTAGCCCTGCTTCCAGTAGAGAGCTTTTCCAGCTGAGCCCGTGTTCTGAGGATAGCAATCAGCTTCCCCAGTTTTGCGGATGCATTGCTCAGAGGCAGAAGGCATGGATTTCTTCATGTGTTGCAAGACTTTTGAAGCCACGTAGCACCCTCCTGCCCTGCTAGTAGCACAGGCAACTGTGTTTGTTTGTTTTTTTCCAAAAGCTGCTAATTGCTAGCTATGGCAAAATGGTGATAAATCACCCTGAATGAATAATCTAGTGAGCAAACAAAGCAGCAGAATCTGTTTAATGAAGCACTCTTTCACTTTTGGTACAGCCTGGCCACTTCATAACATCACCTCCCCAGTGACATGTTTTGCAGAGCGCTAATTAATGGCTGAGGTCTCAGCTCGGTGCTTGGTGTCACAGTCTGGAGTATGTTGTAATCACTCTATTGCACACACCGCTGCACGTGTGTGCTTGCACACGCAGGAGAGAGGAGGCAGCTCATTAACACAGCAACAGCTGCCGGTAGCACCACAGGAGAAATCCAGGGTTGCTTTTTTCCCCGATCTGGCCTCAGCTGCTGTGTTGGTGCAGGATGGGAATGCTAGCAGAGCAGTTGGCTTGTATATAGGATTGGGGATAGGGTTGAGGCGGGAAGAAGTGGAACAACATTAGAAAGACCCGTTGGAGCATCTTAGGCTGATCGTTGCAGAGTATAAAAGCAGCTTCTTCAAAACAAGCTAGCAGCAGAGTTGAGATCAATACACATCTGTAAGTCATTGTAAGTTATGAAGTCCCACATCTTACCCTTTCTCTATCCAATTTCTTTTTAACCTTCACGAGTCCCAAAACAGGATCAACCGAAAATTCATTGTCTCGATCCCCATTCACTATGGAAAAATGAATCTGGCCATTGGAAGGACTGTCCAGATCTTCTGCTATCAACTTTTTTGAGAGAAGAGTGAAAATTAGCAAAACAAGTATTAAGCCATCTGTATGATACATTAATTGCCCAACACCCCACAAAGTAAGACTTCATATTCCATCAGACTAGATACATCTGAACTGCACATCTCTACGGCATCAAGCCAAGCATCAAGCCAATCCGTTTTTGATAGGAGGCTCCCCTTGGACCTTTTCAAAATTCTAGCCTTGAAACATACACAATATTTTAATCTTAATATTCCATATAACACTTTCTTTCTGGATCCACAAGTTCCAAGATGAGACTATTGTGAGGTTTGGGTATGGCACACTGCATGCCAGACTACATAAATACTATGTATTTCACTGAAAAATTGAATTTTGCCTTTCCAATAAAACCCACTTGTTTTTAGCTGACTCATGAAGTGCAATGCCTTAAACATGCCATTGCTCTTTGACAGCGTATTGGGGTTAAAAAGAAACAATCGGTACTACTACTATTTTCTTTTAGGGGAAAACTGGCAGCAGCCTGGAAAGCGATACCAGACGCAGCGTATTGGCTAGGGAACAGTTTGGGTGATACAAGATGCAGTAGTTATCATTATTAACCAGTGCAGCAGTATTTTATTAAAGGTCATGTGGCAGAGGTCTTCATCCCGCCTAAATGCCGCCCACAGCCTCTCTCACCATTATCACCGAATCACCGATGGCAGCGTCCTCGCTGATGACCGCGCTGTACACCACCTGGCTGAATTTCGGTGCGTTGTCATTAACATCTGTCACGTTTACGTTCACAGTCGTAACGGCGCTCAGGGCTGGAGTACCTCCATCTTTTGCTTCTACTACTAAGTAGAAATCCTTACACGATTCATAATCCAAAGCTTCAAAAATGGAAATCGCTCCTTTGAAGCAAGGGAGAGAATGTCAACAGCCAGCGAAAAACAAATAATGCTATGGACTAAGGGATTTGACTGTAGTAAACAGTACAGCATGCTATTTGTCACCATGGCACGCATACAAAATATGTTGTTCCAACTGTAACACTGCCCCAATCCAATAAAAATATTTGGTCAGGTTTCTACTGCTGTTGTTTGATTAAAGAATGATGCCAATTGCACTTGTGTTGCCTCTGCAGAAAGGACCTTCACAAGGCATGAAGCAGTGAATGGTTTCTCATGAAAATAGCTTTTATTATATGAGTATCGTAGACGGAGAAGTAGGGGCCATATCCACCCATTTGCTTGGGCTCATGCACAGAGCCTGTGGGAGAACTGGATGCCGACTCTGGAAATCAGCCCTGACAAGTCAACAGAAATTCACTCCCACATAATTAACTTCTCATGAATTAAACACAAATGAATGGGGTATGAATACCTTTGAGAAATCAGTTGTCTATCATTTATGTGATTAAACAGGGACTTCCCCACTCAACTAAGTTTATAAATTTTGGGTTCCCTCACGACACAACCAAAACTAAGATTCTCTGTAACTTGAATCACTCTGTGCACCCAGACCCCCTCTAGGATAGAAATGATTTTTATGCAAGCCCTCCACTTGTTTCCCATGTACCCATAACCTTAACAAGAAGGGGGGAATGAGTTGTGCACAGATTACTAGTGATGCCTTGAAGGAGGTAATACTGGGCATGGCAGGAAAGACTTAAAAGCAAATCCTTAACCTTGGCAAGCCAAATAGTTTTCAATATAGACCCATCAGGAGCAGGGATGTATGGAGCTTAAAGGTCATTTAGTCCAACTGCTGCCCAACACAGGTCAGCTAAACCTAACCATTCTTGAAGGTACCCATCTCTAATGTTCTTATAAACCTCCAACAACATCAGTTTCTTAACCTTCTTAGGACATGTATTTCAGTACTTAATAATCATTACAGCTAGGAATTTCTTCCTATCATTTAACTGAAATAATCCAAATGCAATTTAAGCCCATTCACAACTTCTTTTCTCATGAGTGGGCAGGGAGAACAGTTTATTCCCCTCCTGTTTGTCGGTACTTTTTACAGGCTTGAATACTAACAGCATGTCTTCTCTTTTCTAGCTTAAATAGCCTCAATTCCTTCAGTCTTTCCATAAACCACATTCTACAGACCTCGGATCATTCTTCTTAATCTCGTCTGGGTTCTCTCCAAATGAATCCTACCTTTCAGCCTGACTTGCTGGAAGCAGGAGCCCTGAAGAGAAGCTTCCAAGTGGCTAGCAGAGAGTTCCCACTGATAAATGGTGTGAAGGGCATTATTTTTCAAGTCCTGATCAGGCATGCTACATCAGCACCTGGCTGTCTGGAAACTGAGCTCCTGCCTCTAAACCGGTAATAATGGAGCTGTCACACATTAATGAATAATAAATAGGGTTTTTTTTTTCCCTGTGTGATTAAGCTTCATTATGGGTTTTTATTGATTTATCTCCTTGGCTACATTGTCAAATGTGAAGTTAAGTATCGCTGCCTAGGTGTATTTATGTTTAAATTTTGTTAGTACTAATCAACATTATGAAGATAACAGACAACACATAATTATGTTAAGTCCCTTACATGTAAGGCAGTGGCCTCCGCAGAGTGGAAAGAGATTTTTGCACACAGTAATATAAAAGACACAATACATAATTTTGAGATTTTCCAGGTTACTGGTTATTACAGCTGCACTCAAACAAGTGTTACCTTCAGCTTTCAAAATTAAGATTGTTTTGCTCTGAAGCTCTGGTGGCAGATTTGTACTGGTCATCCTGAATGTTATGAGAATAAGGGGATCCACTACAGGAAGCACAGAAGAATCATAGCTTACTGTTGATGGATTAAAACCTCAATAAGGATAAAGAATATAATCCACTGAGGAAATTCAAAGAAAATGAGCCATTTGCACCAAATAAGGTAGCTTTTCTTAGTATTTCTTAAAGAGAAGCAGAAGTATGTTTTTAAAATCTGTGATGTATAACCAAAAAAAACCCAACCAAACCATGGCTGCAGTCAACTCTCAGACAACACAAATCAGGAGCAATCTAAGTCAGTGAAGTTGCGTACAGTTGTATAAACAGCAATCACGCATTAGGAGTGCCAGCTATTTCATCCTGATAGCACTGCCTGATGCTTGCTAAGGTCCAGACAGTTGAGGCTGTACTCAGCTGGTAAGCAGGTAAACATTGCAAGTGTTCGTAACTGTAAGGGTTGCAGAGTTTGGCTAATGGGTTGTCACATCTATATTGACTTCAACAGACATACTAATGGAGAAACGTATTCTCCACTCGAGCCAGGGCAGCTGAGTGTGACTGTAATTTACATCACTCTCCAACCTAAAATTGTTTTTTAACTGTGCAACTAATTCCACATTGACAAGCTCTGAGTCTCTGTTTTTGGAAATTTTTTGGTCCAAGAGCCTTCCCCAAAGCATTCACATTTTTCTGATGCTTTCATTTTGCATTACAAGTAAGACCCACTTTACAAACCTGTTTTTGAGTTAATCCTGAACTTCCCTTTCTCGTTCCCTGATCTGATGAGATAGGCAATCTCAGCATTAGTACCAATGTCTTGGCTTGTAGCAAAAACAGAAAGGACCTCAGTGCCAGGTGAGGTGTCTTCAGGTACTGTAACAAGATAATCTCGTCTTTCAAACACAGGGGGGTTGTCATTAATGTCTAGCACTGTAATTGTAACGGTGGCAAACGAGGACAAAGTCAACACAATGCTCTGATCTGAGGCCTTTACACTTATGTTATAGGAAGACTGAAGCTCTCTATCAAGTGGATGCTCCAAAATAATGATTCCTGATGACCGGTCGACTGAGAAGTAACCATCTGCGGAGTCTGCCAGGGAATAGGTAACTTTTCTGTTCACACCTGAAAGAGAAGCAAATGTGAAAATGATAAAGTGAAATAAAGAAAACAACAGCCTCTTCCCATCTAACGGAAACCCTAAGCAAAATCTGCTATCACACTGATCATTTCCAATTGGGGTAGAGCACATGGAGGTAGGACTACCTGTGGGTACGGTATTGCTGGAAGTTTGGGGGATCAGGACATGCTCTTCTCACATGTCAAAACCCCATGGATAAGTTAAGTTCCTTCCCTCATCATGATACTTTTTTAAAAGATCACTTTGCAGAACTGCTGTGTAATGAAACTTGAAAGCAGAATCCAGATATGGTCCTTGCCCAGAAAAGCTTGCAATTGAATTAGATGAGACAGGCAGAATGCTGAGATTGGAAATGTCTCAAAGCACATATTGAAGGAAGAGAAATGTACATAAGGGAAAAATAAACCCATAAAAATACATCAGGTGGCACAGAATGTACTTGCCTTGATTTCACTGTTGAGCAGCAAAATATTATTATAAGACAATACCTGTTAGACAAAAGCTGCATCAAAGAACTCCTGCCAGAATACGGACATTTTAGAAAGGAAAGTCCCCCACTCCCCCAGTTTGAGAGCAAAAAATCGAGTTGTACGAAAGATATCCTGTGTTTTCAAATCCTGCCTGTATTTCCCAATACATAACACCTATCCACCCGGCTGCTGAATATGCAGATCTACGCTAAGGTTGTTGTCAGTAATAAGGCCTGAGGGGAAGGTACTGACTTGGTTGCTTGCTGCACTACAGTAGGATAGCCATTTCAAATCTAATTAAAAGTAAACACAGATACAGCCTAATTCAACTCCCTTGATGTTGGCTGATTTTGTGATTTGGTCCTGGGTGCTTCACTAAGAGATTATAACTAAAACCCAAAGACCGACTAAAATGGAGAGTCTCTGTTTTTAACATCTCTCACTTGAGCATTTGCTGCCCTTTTTGTTGGAGAACAGACTTTACAAGCCTGACATTAATCAGATGAACAAGAGCTACCAATCCCTTCTAGGCATATTTTGTTAATTTAAATTTTGTGACAGTATTATTCTGCTTTCCAGCAGCAAAGCATTGTAGAAATGTCTGATCAAAAGCAGCACAAATCACAGTTGTTTTCTGCTTGACGTAGCAGGAGTAGAGCATCCACACAAGGGGGAGCTGGGAGACTCTTTCTTCAATCACACACACATAAAAGCTAGAGCAACTACAAAGTCCCAGAGCCTACTTGGAGAGCGTTAGGAATTACTATTTGGCCTCTTCAGGGAATAAAGTTTTTATGCAGTGCTTGAGACACCAGTATTCCAATGAACCAGTTTTGTTTGGTTTTTTTTGTTTTTGTTTTTGTTTTTTTTTTTAATCAAAGCAGACCTTCTCTATTCACCATGGCATTTCCAATGTGAAAAATACAGAGGCTCTCCTTAAGCAAAACAGGCAAGGCAGCCGAGGAGGTGACTCCTGTCCTACAGACGAGGAACCGAGCTCAGGCCATGAACTAGTCGGAGGCTCGTGTTTTGAAACACCTAGACTCTGAATACCCTACAGCCTGCTGGAGACCACGCTCACCTCTTCACTTAGCCTCTTTATGCTTGCATCCAAATGCTCTGTCAGCTGGCAATCAACCAAACTGACAAAAGTGAAAAAGGAGTAAAACCTTCTGGAAAGTGGAAGGTTTTGAGGGTCTGAATGGCTGGAGGTGTGTCTACATTTCCAGCAGGGGAGGATCCCCTTCTGCTAGAAATCCTCCCCAAACTTCCACTTACAAAAAGGGACGACCTGACCAGAACAATTAATGAACTAGTAATTAGAGCTGATCCCTGGGCATCCTGGAAAAGGGGATTTTGCCTGATTCAGAGCATGCAGTTGAACACCCAACCTACACATGAGTTTTAACTGTAAAGCTATTTAGTATTCTGTACTGGGCTCTCTTGATGTCTGCCAGTTTCTCCATAGAATTAAATACTTCTCTGAAGCAGGGACCTTAACACACACCTTCCATGCATATGTGCCTGTGACTGCAGGAGAGCCTGAGTCTGGTTTGGGCTTTTCTCTGACACAAAAACCCTATTTGATACTCACTACAGCATACCTGGGCACAAGACAGAAGATTCAGACACCATAGTCTTTAAAGGCGTAAACAGCTAGAAAGGAGATGGCCTACCCATGACTTGTGTCTTGAAACACCTCAAAACTTCAGCAAGAATATCTTGCAATGGGGAGTGGGGAGAGACAGAATTTGGTGCATGTGACACCACGTAGGGTGAGCTTACGTACAGGAAGTGATAACTCCGGTGATGGCAATCTGATTGATATATAAACTGACCCCTGTCCTTGTATTCTACTTCCTAAAGGTGATATCCATTAATTAACAAAATATGAATAATGCTTTTGATAAGTGATTGCTAGTGATCCTACAACGGAGGCAGTTCAGATACAGATTATGGTGTTCTGGTTGCTAACTCGAATATAAGGGGTTTTTAGGCAGAAATGGAGAGAGTTACTTCTTGAAGGCAATTGCTTTTGTTTTTCCTTCTTGGGAAACAAGAGAGGAATACAGAAGTTCCAGGGATGTGGCTTATCCTGTACCAGTCTGGTATGATGATGAAAACAGTCTTATTTTTCCCATGAGACCTGGAGGAAAAGCTCTTACAGGTGAAAATGCCATTTTATGCAAGCAAAGACAGAAGATCAGGGCAGAGGACGTGAACTGGGACACTCACAGATACCAACCCTTGGTGGCTTTCAGCCTGAAAGCAGAGGCAGAATAGAAGGAGAAATACAGAGGCAGATCTCAGCTGCCTGCTGACCTTCTCCCACAGTGTTTTGTGGGGCTTAATGCTTGCTTCTTGGGGGGAAAATGAATTCAATGAAAAGCTGTGGCAGAAACAGTACTTTGAAGAAAGTGTTGTGTTATATCAATAGCTGTTTCCACTCAGCTTCCTGACCTGAGGCTGGAAACAAAATGGGCATGAGGCAAAGGTGAAGTAGGAAGTAAGCTATTTCTACTGAAATCCAAAATGCTTTAGTCCAGGGGCTACCATCTGCTGAGAGAGAAGAGTCCACCAGTGTGTGTCAATGGCATCCCTGCCGTGGAGGCGACGGTAGATTCTGCTGTGACTATAAAGGAGATGTTTTCTATGGAAAGGAAACAACTGCTCCAACACCATGGTTCCTGCACTGGTGAAGAGAGCAATCCTCCCACACTGCTTGCCCACAGCTGTTGGGGGATTAATGTTTCTCAGATTTCTAAGGTGCCAATCACGAACATAAGCTACTTGAACATGGAAAGCTTTGCAGGAATTACTATTACTATAAGAGGATTGCAGTACATTTTTTTAAATAAAGGAATAAGCAAGCACATTTTCTATTTAGACTTGTATTAGCATTTGATAGAATATTGCCCTTTGCCAAATCTCTGATGTGAAGAGCTTGTACAACATACAGCTGTCTAGTACCTCAAATGCCATCCTTCAAACAGGATTTTTTTCTTGTTTTCTTCTGTACTAAAACAAAGGGGCATGCACTGAATGTCACACAATAACATCTTCTATGTCATTACTACTTTAAATAGCACCAGGGAAATAAAATAACTTCTCTTTATAATTCAGGAGTATTACATTCCTCCTTGTCTAACTCATAGAATCATAGAATCGTAGAATCATTTAGGTTGGAAAGGACCTTTAAGATCATCGAGTCCAACCATTAACCTAACACTGCCAAGTCCACCACTAAACCACATCCCTAAGCACCATGTAGATGGTGCTTAGGCTTTTAAATACCTGTCTTTTAAATACCTCCAGGGATGGCGACTCAACCACTTCCCTGGGCAGCCTGTTCCAATGCTTGATAACCCTTTCAGTGAAGAAAAATTTCCTAATATCCAGTCTAAACCTCCCCTGGCACAACTTGAGGCCATTTCTTCTTGTCCTATCACTTGTTACCTGGGAGAAGAGACCGACCCCCACCTCTCTACACCCTCCTTTCAGGTAGTTGTAGAGAGCGATAAGGTCTCCCCTCAGCCTCCTTTTCTCCAGGCTAAACAACCCCAGTTCCCTCAGCCGCTCCTCATAAGACTTGTGCTCCAGACCCTTCACCAGCTTCGTTGCCCTTCTCTGGACACGCTCCAGCACCTCAATGTCTCTCTTGTAGTGGGGGGCCCAAAACTGAACACAGGATTCAAGCAGCTGAATTGAAAATGGTGGAGCTGTTAGTTACAACACGGTTTCATCCAGACCAACACCAGTTAAAAGGCTGAGCATTAACACAACAGGTACATCCCCATATGACAGTGAGTTTCTGCAGTGGGCATTACCTGCTGACTGCATCACACACAAACAAAAGTTACACGTATTAAAGACCATACATCGTGTGTTTCTCCTTTCTGTTTTCATCTGTCACCCTGAACTCTTTATATAATGTGTATCCCCAAGTATAGCTAGCCCACTCGTTCTTGTTTACCTCTGGAAAATTATGCTTAACTTTGTCATCTGCTCTTTTTCATTTTGAAAACCTACGGAAAGAAAAATTATGGCAAGCATTAAAAATAACCAAACAAGAAGTAAAACAGAAAGCCGTCCAGAAAGAGAGCTGTAAAAAAAGTTATTTATCAATTTAGCAGTGATTTGCAAGCTTAGTATCTGATTATTGTGCTTCCTCTTGCCTCTGTCTTTCATGGTGTGACTATTAACACTGGCATGTACCTATGGCCTTTCCTGATTACCCAAATGTTAATCACAACACCAGTTACTGGAAATTAAAAGTCCACAACTTAATTAACAGTAAACAAAAGACGAATACTAAACCAGATTTTATAATACTCTACTCCATCATTTTGAGATGAAAGAGAAAAATCTTGCCAGAAGTATCTTGCTGAACTGTAGAAGAATATATAGCCCCATAGGGAAAGATATTTCAAGTGATTTTTACAACTTAAGCAGAAAAGCTGGCCAAGTTCAATCCATAACACCGCTACCGAGACAGGCTTTCACTGCTTTGTCCCTTTTCTGTGGGGAAATGATAGCCTTAACCCCAAAGGCCTTTACTCACACCAGTGCTCCAGTGGAGTCATGATACGATGGGATGAAAGCAGGGCCACAGAGGATAGAGATGAAGATAACCAACTCCTTACTGAAGGGAAATATCGGACAGAAATGGCAGGCATAAGCTTTTAGTGGTATGATACCTTCCACAGGTGTCTAAAACCCTGCTTTCCGTTTCAGCTGGGTCAGGTGTTGTCTTTTTTGGTAGGAAGATGAGATCTGGATGTGTGGCTCACCCATTTTTGGCTCACTGTTTTCTAGCAGAGATTTAGATAGCCCAGGGTACTGGCTTACATGACTTGACATGAGTACTTGTTTCCATCAGTGCTCCTGAGTGATTCACTTCCTTGTGCTGATCAGGCATAAGCTTGATTATTTTTCTCAAGTGGAAGAGGCCGTTTTGCGTACATCTGATTTAGGGTTACACATTGCAGCTGACAACACCAGGCAATGTAGCCTGAAGCAATGGAATGCACATGTAGAGAGAGAGATATAAAAAAATATATGCATGTATGTATGTATGCATATATATATATACAGACACACACATATATATGTTTCAGTGATCCAGTTTAAATACAGGGCTTATTCAGTCAACATAATCCAAGAGGTACAATTCTCCTTGTCTAGTTTTTTTCCTCCATGTTGTTAACAATGCCTTGGAAATCTCAAAAATTAAAGAAGTTAATAGAAATGTCAGAGTATAAAGATAGCAGGAATCCTGTGGGGTCATCTAATTTATCCCTGAACAAAGAAAGGATGGACACAATTTATCCCCAAACACAGCCCTATCCTTTGATCATGAACTTGCATAACATCCTTGGATAACACACCCCAGTGCCTCACTTTTCTTACAACTAAAAATCTTGTTCTGACTTTTTGCTGAGATTGGATAAAAATAATAAAAGATGAGAGGAAAAAAAAGAACCAAGGTTGACTTCCTTCCTCAGAGCTACTTGTCTGATATCTGAAGACTGTTATACTTTATCATCTTGGTTCTCTTTTCACTGGCACCCCCTCTCAACTGTTTTAATACTTCCTGGGAGCAGACCTGTGATCTTTCCTGTAGATCTCCAGGTAGCTCCCATCTTCCTGGAAGCGCTGTACCCAAAACTTGACATAGCCTTTCAGGTCAGGATTTTGCCAACACCAAATAAACAGAAAGAACTACTTCTCTTTTCCAGCATTACTCTTGTTTACCCATCTCATTAAAGTATTTGCCTTTTCACACCAGGACGGAAGTGCAAACATACATTCAGCCTGTGATTCACCATAATACAGCTGCTTCTCTGCAGTTCTGCTGCCCAGTCAGTCATTACCCAGAGAATACTGGTGCACTTGGTTACTCTTATCTAAACAAAGGATTTCACATTTATCTTGATGACATGCATTTTATTTTTCCATACCACTTTTCCAACTGTAAAATCCCACAACTATGACTTTGACATTATCCAGGGTACTTGCAGCCCCATTTCTAGCTCTGCTTTCTAGCAAATTCTGCCCCATTTCTGACATCTAGCAATACAGACCTTATACCTACTTATCCATTCAGGAATGAAAGTAAGAGCAATGCTGCACCCAGTACCTTTCCTAACATATCCCTCCAGCCTAACAGTCAGTACAAACTCACCTGATAACAGTTTCATGTAGACTATGCTTCCCTAGCTTGCTTATAAAAATATCATGCGGTACAATGTCAAAAACCTCACTAAACCTAAGCCATAACATTTATTTCTATATGGCCTCTTCGCATGTTGCAGAAGGAAATGGGATTGGTTTGATGACTTCTGCTTCCTGAACACAGAGTAGCTCTTAGTCACCTCAATACACATATACTCATTATTTTAATGTAAGCTGGGTGACTAAGTTCCCCTGACTACCTATCTGCAGCTTTAAAAATCTGGCCCTTTGAAGGATTCAGCAACAGGGTCACATAGCCTGACTGCTTACAGGATTCAGTCTCCTAAGTGCCTAGGCATGGGAAGCAAAATAAACAATATGAAGTAGGGCTTCTTTAGGTAGAAACCTAGGCTTTCTATCATAATCCCCAAACACGTTGTTTGTTTACCTCCTCACAGTAGGTAAGTCTAAACTCCACAGAGTCTGACTATTATTTTTGATTTGGCAATTTTTCAGGGACCCAATGTGCTGCGTCTCTGCGTTCATACCAGTGTTTCTGCCTTTATTCGAAGGTAAAAGCTAGGTTTTCTCCTGAACAACTCCCTGGGTGAACTTGGACCTATAGGTGTCCTCAGGACTGGCCAGCCCACTGGGGGATGTAGGGCATTGCCCTCCCACTCTTCTTATGGAACAGAAATCTAATGGTAAGGACACCTTTCCAGGAAGGAGGAGTACAAGTGTACATTGCCATAGACTATTACTTTTCATTGAATAAGCCCTAGGGAACAGAGCTCAGAACCCAAGCACCCACCAGGCTATAGAGCAATGCTCACTCGTGTCTTTTTTTTGCTCTGGCAGATTCCTGAATCCTTTTTCAAAACAGCTTCAGTGACAGTGGAAAGGACCCCCTACTTCAAATATAACCCCTTACTTATGCAATGCTGTTTTGAATAGCTGCAGAAGAAGGAATTAATAATTCAGATCTTCCATATCCTGCATTAGTGCACTAACCCCTGGACTATTTTAAAAGTCAGTAAAGCAAAGACGTGGGTAAAGATACAGGAAGCTCCATGTATGTTTTAAAAAGAATGAGCTATCCTCTGGAAAGTATCTTGTTATATTTTTTTACAAAAACTCAGACAATATCCAGAAATATAATCTAGCTAGTGCTGGCATCATTGCCAAAGTTATCTGCCTATTAACTGTTGGGTTTTAGTAAATCTTCTGTCCTATTATCTCTCTTATTCTTCTTATTCATGTTTCAATCCTTGTTTTATTCTTTTTCGGATCCTGAATGACTCAAATGTTTCCAGATCTATTTTCAGGGACCTGCCCAACATAAACAAACATGCAAAGTAGAGGTTTGCTGTATACTGTCTATACCAGCAAATGCCAAAACCAGTATCTATTTCAGCATTTTTATTATTTTGTTACTTGCCATTATACGTAATTCGGAGAACTGCTCTTTAATCAAGTTGTGACCGTCTTGCACTCCTCTCTGACACTTCTGCAATTTCACCTGGCAGCGTGAAATTTTACCCTTCCCCAGGCCCAGCTGTGTGGCCCAGCTGTGTGTGCAACAGGTTCATTTGCCCTAATTCCTTCAAGAGCAAAGCCCACCGTTGATAAGGTTGAAGTCTGTATTCATTACTTCCATGCACGTGTTCTTGACAGCGGTGACCCACTGAACAACCTAATGGAGTGATTTTTTTCTGTGCTGTGCTCACCAGCACTTTGATGCCACTTTCTACAAAAAAGTGATAAACCCCAGAAAACTATCTATGTTCCTCAGTCGTTATATCTGATAGATATTTCATTTTTGTTGTTGTAATGGTTTCTTCACTTTTCTGATTGACACAAGGAGAGGACAAGAAGAAAAAGAAGATCTAATATGCTTGCTTCACCACCCTCCTGGAGGTAGATACATTCCAGACAGGACTGACTGAAACCTAAAGGAGAATTTCTATTACCATTCTTCCCTAGAAAAGACATTTCTTATTTCCTGTGCACCTGCCTTATGAGTGCACATGGTAAGGGTTTTGGGTGGGTTGTTTTTTTTTTTTTTTTTGACAAACCAAGTCTTTATTGAAACATCAAAACTCACTGAGACCAAACCTTGCTGGGAAAGTATCAGTTTTGTCATAGATTGCTTTGAAATCCAAGATAAAACTTTCCATCAGAAGCTGAAAAAAAATGGCACTCCTTCCTCCAGTTCACCAGATTCCCCAGCCGCTTGCCAGGCAGGTGAAGGGCCACAGTTTGCTCCCCTGTACTTGGAGGAGAAGACTGGGAGCAGATGTCTCATAGTGACAAGGTCAAATGACTTCCCAGAAAGGCTGAATTCCTTCTGCTGCAGCTCTTCCACTTTGCGCGGAGGTGAATAATTAGTCCCCCACACCAAGAACCAGGCTGATTAGAGACCTGATTGATTTAAACTCTCCACATTAAATGCAATTGCACTAATCAGATGACTACAGAATCTGTCTCATAAATCTTCATCCAAATAATATTTAACTCTATACAACTCTTTAAAAAACACAACCAAATTCAAACACAAGTGACCTATATAACATGGCTGTATAAACTTTGGGAGAGCCTCAAGTCTTATCCTGACTCCCTAAATTAGACTTTCAACACCCATTTTTTCCCTCACACCCACCTATGTACCAAAGCTTCAAATACGGAGAACTGACAAATAAACCTCAGATCATTCTGCGTTCTGCTGTGAGGCTATAAGCCCTGCAGAAGCTGGAACACATCTGTAACTCTGGGCATCCTATGCACAGAAATGTGAGAAAATGCTTTGAAAAAAGTAGCACACTGCTTATTATTTTTCTAGGTTGCATTACTGAATGCTATTAAATCTGCTATTAGATATGGGAAAATATTTTCCCAAACTAAACTTTCTGCAAAATCCTATCTGCCATTAATCCTTGTTCTCTGAATTACGTCCAGCTTGGGAAGAACTGGCAGTCAGAGAAGGCATCAGTGTGTGTTTGCTGCCTGTCTGCACTGCTCTGCCAGGTCATGGTGAGGATGTTATGCTTTTGCCTGTATCCACAGTGCAGGTCTCCAGGTATTCCCAGAGGGCCCCTGGGGTGCCCATGCTGCACAGCACTCAGGGGATATCTCCATCCTTGGAGACATCCAAAAGCCATCTGGACACAGTCCTAGACAACCTGTTGTAGGTGGCCCTGCTTGAGCAGGGTGGTTGGACAAGATGACCTTCCAGAGGTCCCATCCAACCTGAACCATTCTGTGACTGTGTGAACCCTGCAGCATGACACCTCTGTATCCACAAGGCCAGGAGACACATTTCTAGCAAGGCTGTCCAAAGTGCTTCACCTCTGACTTGTCACCACGCACAACCTTGTGGTCCTCACCTTCAGCCCACAGCGAGGGCCCTTCCTGACTCATTTGCTATTTGTACATGCCACAAAAACGGGGCAGGGGAACACAGGGTCGTTCCTGCTGGGAAATGGACCGTAAAATGAGACAAATACAAGGCATGGACAAAACTATGTCAAAGAATAGGGCAGCTGGCAGAGGAGCACTGCCTGGCTGGGCAAGTGAGTGGGTGCAGGCTTTTGCTTTTGGGGTGTGACTGCTATTCAAGGAAGAATCGGATCAGTCAGAATTGTGTTTCTGAGAAACTCCTAGATTTGGCTAGCCAGACCATAACCTGGGCACCAGCTGGCTCCTTGCAGGCTGCATGTCACCACGCCTCCTGTGCAATGTACTTGTATGGGCCCTGGGGCTGGAGAAGGGGCATGGGGGTGAGGGACAGCTGAGGCCAGAGCAGGGAGGTCTATGCACTGCAGGGACCAAATAAAGGCCACTCCTGTCAATTTTTTCTCTGCCTACATGCCTTTGTTTTCCTGCACGTTGGCTGCGTGCAATACAAGGTGCAGGCTCCAAGACAACCTAGTTGGTTTATACAGGTTGGTCGCGTACGGAACGGGGCAGGACCTGCACGAGCACGTACAAGCCATGGCTTTGACCACAGGATGACGCAGAGGCTGGAAGGCAGTGGGGGCAGGCAAGACAGGGCTGGCTGACGAGGTTGTTCCCATTCTGAGAAAAATTTGAACTCCATTTCATCGCAAACCCAGGAAAAAATCAGCAGGTCAGTGAAATCACTAAACTGACTACAAATGCGGATGGTGTGGAACTGCCAGTACCCCAGTGGTGATGAAGAGGGCTGCAGAAGGACAGACGACACACTGTTCATATTTGGTACAGTAAGTGCTTCTGCCTTCGGTAGACTACACCATCGATCATCATGGAAACAGGCCTGAGCACGGAGGTCATTTGCAAGGCAAAGCAGCTGCAAGTGAGGCAGGATTTAACCATCACTCAGAACACTGCTGAGCTTGGACCACGTTGTCATTCATTCTTGTGTTCTGCGAGCGAGGCCACAACACTGTATGCAGGCAGAAAACAAGAGCAACACCAGAAATGAGCATGCACCTCCAGCTCAGGTTTGGGCTCCCGGTTTATTTTGAAGTTTATCAATTTTTTAATGTCATCCTTACCACAAAGTCCCATGTAGGTTTTCTCAGTGTTACTGCTCTAGCATGACCCTAATTCCTTGGAAACAGGCTGATATTCTAGTTGTCTGCTGGGTTTGCTCAGATAATTACACCTCAGCATTCACTCCAACTCTTCTTGTGCCTTAATTTGAACAGAATGGAGTAATTTGGCACTTTGATTTGAAGACAGTGGGAGGTGGAAAATCCACTGCTTCCTGTGAACTTCTCTAGAAAACTGTAAATCAGCATTTCTCTCTCATGTCTTAGTTTGCACATTTCCCAGCCTGATGGTGGTGAGTTAGTAGGAAATATTATCTTGTGGAAATATTAAGAATTTCCAGTGGAAATTCTTAATGGGAGGGAAGAATTGTTTTATATTAAAGTTACTAATATGTCTTAACAAAAGCACCTATGTATATTCTCTCTCCCTCAAGTGACCATTTAATTTAAGATACCTAGCTACATGGAGAGGTTATGTAAAATGAACTTGCTTGCTACTAGAGTTAAATATCTAAAGCCATTTTCTTCTGTTGAATAACGTGAATAAAAATCACGTCTCTCCTTCAGTGTGTCCAGCTGGTACAACTAGTTTCTAAGCATGTATCCAAATTACAAATATACTTCCAGTCCTGAAATTTCCCAGGATATTTTGAGTTCAGGAACTTCAAGAGATATCAAAAGCACAAGGCAGATATAACACTATTTTCCTGTTAACTGGAAATTGTCTTAATTATCCAACAGTGTCTGACCACAATATTTTCAGTTTTATGTTAAAATGTGTTTAGTTGTGTTTAGTTCCACAAATTGAATTCTCTCAAGTTTTATCTCAATAGCTTCTATACTGGTACTCCTATCCTTACAGTACATGGCTCTTCAAATCCCAAAGCAGAAGGACTGGCAAATTCTAAGACTGATGATAAGATGTTTCCTGAATGTTAAAAATTGATTTGTATGATGATTACTGGCTCTGCTGATGTTTTCAGGATAATGCTTCACAAAACCTTACAGGAATATCATAGCCATCAGGAATATCAATAATACATTTTGTCTGTGATGGGAACATTATACTACCTAAACTCATTCATTATGCAGCAATAGGGAATCAGTGATTTTAGTATGGACTAATAGAACAGTAATTAATAAAAAATCCAATTTTAGAGACCAGAGTCACTTTCATATGATACAATGTCTTGTTTGATATTCAGGTCTAATCATTAAGGAAGTACATAGGCCCTTCTCATTCATCACATGCATCTCTCCCTTTAACTTATCTAGTTTCAGAAGGAAGATGTAGCAATTAACTCATGGGATTTTTTTTTCCATTGCTAACCATCTTATTATGTTAAGTTGGTGCTAGCAAGAACTTTTATTGACAACTTTTTATTCTAGTTCTTTCTGTCTCCCCCCTCTCCTTGAATGTCATCTCAGCTATGAGAAAAATGGGAATTAAGACAACAGTGGAAAACAACAGTTCAGTACTTTACTACCAGTAATTGGCTTTTCACTGCAGGATGGTATCATAAATTTTAATTGTGATTTTTAAACCAAGGCATATAATGCAGCTCTTTACAGATACATTAATGAATGCTTGCTGCTCCCTTACTGATTCCTGCATATTTACATTATCAACCTTAGTAACAACTGAGACTTCCAGCAGTCTAAAAAAAATATTTTAACATGAAATATTTTTTCATTCAATTAAAGTTCTGCTTTTTATGTGAAGCTACTCAGGCCACAGTTTTTACAAAACATCTCCAAAACCAGAGAAATAAAAAATAAACAATGGGATTTATTTATTCCAACTGAAGTGAATGAGATATTAAAAAAAAATCTGATATTCGGCAGGTTTTACCACTGTGTTATGCAAAAACCCCCTTTAAATATTTATAATTGGGCCCAGATTTCAAGGTTAAGGTCCTCATATAATAAACTATTACACTTTTAAAGAATGCACAGTTAAATAACCAGAACATTTATAATGTACATTCACAGTGTACAACAATAGTTTTATGTTAAGGTAACCAGCTGGAACAAATGGGAATTATAGCAGTATAAACTCCAGAAAAGCTGTGATTAATCAGGTATAGGTCCCTATGGCATGTAACTATATTATTTGCAAAAATAGAGGCATGGGTATTCAAAACCCATGGCTCAATAAAAGAGGTGAGACCACTGGAGGAAGAAATTTGAATTTACCCCCAAAATTATCATTTACTCCTAAACACAGCTATCACAGATCAAGACAATGAAAGACTACATGCTTCTGTGGCTGCTGCAAGGCTTTTCTGTTTGTAACACCATAATGCCAAGCTCAGCCATGAGCATTCCGATGTAAAGAAACAGAAGAGAGAAAAATGGGGAGGCTGCAAAGCAAAAGGAGAAAAGAATGAGGAAAGGCAGCAATAAAAAAATTAATCTGCATTGCAATTACACCAACCCACAGAGTTTTCCTGAACATTAATTATTGTTTGCAGTGTTACTCACTTACCGACATCAGGATCAGTGGCTTGGACTCTTGTTAACAAAGCTTTAGTGGCTGTATTCTCATAGACACATGCGGTGTAGTGATCAGATGAAAACACGGGTGGATTATCATTAACATCTTCTAAAATAAGATGGATTTCTGACTGGCAATACCTGCCACCACCATCTGTGGCTCGGGCAACCAAGTTATACGCAGGGATTTTCTCTCGGTCAAGAGGGGCCAAGGATTTCAGCTCACCTAAAATTGATTAAAAGCAGCAGCCATCATTACTACTGTAGCAACATCACTAATTCTAGATAGTGTGAGTATCTCAAAAACATGTATTTCACAGGAATAGAGAAAAAAAAAAATCAACCTTGCTTATTCCAATGAATGGATTAAAAACTCACAGCAGTGTCACTTCTCACTCCTTTTTACCCAACAAAAAGTGAGCTGTCAATATGGGAGGACGGGGGGACAAGCCACTCATGGTGGCCTTCAACGGCCTACAACTTCACCCATATGAACACCACCATGTTTTTCCAAGTCTGTCTTTCTGTTACTCTCAAGATTTATAGATTCCTAGACACAGAAACACATCCTGAATCTGATGACAGTAGCCATGATGAACTCTAAAGTTTTCTAATGCTACCATTCAAAAATAACATCAACATCCCCCCCTCTTCTCCCCACAAAGCAATCTCCAAGCAGCTCTGAATTCCTGTAGATACTTCTGGCATCTAGTTTGAAACAAACTTCTTATTCTCATACAGAGACGGGTATCACAATAAACATTAACAGCAATGAAAAGGCAGCTTATTCAGACTGTGAGAGCTTTACCCATGATCCATTTTCCAGTGCACAGATAAACAATCGTCAAACATTGCCACATCAGCAAACAGCCATCACTAGTCAGAAGATAAGTTTTGGGTTAATTTTGTAAAAGGTGTAATTTGCAGTTAAATACAAAATTTGTTCTTGAAGACGGCAATACTTCCCCTTCCACACGCTGCATAGATCTCCAAACATCTCCTCTTCCATCAGTAATGCTACAGCAATAGTGGGCGCTGCCTCCTTCTAGTCAGGAGGAGGAGGCATTGCACAGGGAAGGACTTAGTCTTTCATTATGGAAAACAAATTCCTAAGAATAACAGAGGGGTGGGATTTTTATTCATGGGAAAATGATTTTATTTAGCTTTACTTCATAACAGCCATAAAATCTAGATCTTAGCAGAGATCAGTATCTTTTTCCAGACAAACTGCCAAATGTACAAACCATTGTAGCACTCCACTGTGCCCACAAATTCACTACTGATACCCTTTCTCCCCCAAAATCTGTGTATGAAAGGAATGCCTTTTTTACAGGGTCTAAATACCAATATATCTAGACCAAAGTGGAAGAAGTGAAGTCCGAAGGTGAAGGAGGACCCTGTTGGCATCTTCCCCTCTTCTGTAGCAAAAAGACTCCAGGAGAGGCACATGAAGGACAGGGAGGTGACTTGAGACAGCCAGCATGGGTTCACCAAGGGCAAGTCTTTCCTAACCAACCTAGTCGTCTTCTGTGATGGATTGACTACATCAGTGGACAAGGGAAGAGCTATGGATGTCATCTATCTGGAGTTCTGTAAGGCCTTTGACACGGTCCCCCACAACATCCTTCTCTCTAAATTGGAGAGATATGGATTTGATGGGTGGACTGTTCAGTGGATAAGGAATTGGTTGGGTGGCCACATCCAGAGGGTAGTGGTCAACGGCTCAATGTTCAGATGGAGATCAGTGACGAGTGGTGTCCCTCAGGGGTCCATACTGGGACCAGTACTGTTTAACATCTTCACCAATGACATAGACAGTGGGATCAAGTGCATCGTCAGCAAGTTTGCAGATGACACCAAGCTGAGTGGTGCGGTTGACACACCTGAGGGATGGGATACCATCCAGAGGGACCTGGACAAGCTGGAGAAGTGGGCCCATGTGAACATCATGAGGTTCAACAAAGCCAAGTGCAAGGTCCTACACCTGGGTTGGGGCAACCCCCAGTATCAATATAGGCTGGGGGATTAAGGGATTGAGAGCAGCCCTGCAGAGAAGGACTTGGGGGTACTGGTCAATGAAAAGCTGGACATGAGCTACCAATGTGCACTCTCAGCCCAGAAGGCCAACCATATCCTGGGCTGCATCAAAAGCAGGGTGGCCAGCAGGTCGAGGGAGGTGATTCTCCCCCTCTACTCTGCTCTGGTGAGACCCCACCTGCAGTACTGCGTCCAGCTCTGGAGCCCTCAGCATAGGAAAGACATGGACCTGTTGGAGCAGGTCCAGAGGATGGCCATGAAAAAAGATCAGAGGGATGGAACACCTCTCCTGTGAAGAAAGGCTGAGAGAGTTGGGGTTGTTCAGCCTGGAGAAGAGAAGGCTCCAGGGAGACTTTATTGCAGCCTTTCAGTACTTAAAGGGGGCTTATAAGAAAGATGGGGTCAAACATTTTAGTAGGGCCTGTTGTGATAGGACAAGGGGTAATGGTTTTAAACTAAAAGAAGGTAGATTTAGACTAGATCTAAGGAAGAAATGTTTTACGATGAGGGTGGTGAAACACTGGAACAGGCTGCCCAGAGAGGTGGTAGATGCCCCATCCCTGGAAACATTCAAGGTCAGGTTGGACGGGGCTCTAAGCACCCTGATCAAGTTGAAGATGTCCCTGCTCATTGCAGAGAGGTTGGACTAGATACCTTTAAAGGTCCCTTCCAACCCAAACTATTCTATGATTCCATGATAACATCTCTGACCTAACTTGAGGTCTTGCAGGGAAACAAAAGGGTTGGTATCCATTGTTCTGATTATAATATTCAACCTGGCCAACAAAGACATCCCTCTTTCTCCCTCCTACCACCACTGCTTCAGAAGTGGTCATCCATGCCTGCCATTACTGGAACAACTGGCTGACAACCAAGTGTAACCTAACTCTAGTTAAGGAAACTAGCACTCACTGATGTCAAGGGATTAAGAAGGCTATTCAGAAACATTCAGTTGTCATCTTACCGTTTTCTGGATCTAAAAAAAATTTATTGTTCCCAGCACCATAGAGAGAATAGCGAATTTCACCATTGGACCCAATGTCAGCATCTTTAGCACTGATTTTAAGAATGACTTTGTTGGATGGAATGTCTTCAGGAAACAGTGCTGTGTATGCAACCTAGAGACAAAAACAGAAATGTAAGCTATGCTGTAACAGTATTTTATAGTCTTTGCACAACCTTTTTTATAAACTCTCTATAGTGCATTTTTTTTATATAGGAAACAATTTTCATTTATGTAACACATTCCTAGAAATTCAAATCACTGCTAAGCTTTGAGGTGTCACAAAACCAATGCCAAATTATGACTCTTAATACGGCTCATGTTAGGTGTTAAATGCTGTCTCATTTTCTATCTTCTATTTGTTTCATCAACACCCATGAAATGGAAACTTTGATGAGTGTGCTAATGAAGACAACTGTTTTTATTGCCTCATCCAGCAGTGTTTGAGGGAGATACAGACTATCATTCCCCAGAGTGGTACTTGCAATGACAGTGGTCCATCAGTGATAATGTAATGACAGGAATTACATGAGTATATACATACATACATATATAAGATTCAGTGAGCAGTACCGTTAAGGAAATGTGGGTTTCATAGTGTCTTTTCTTTCACACAGATCTTTTTTATTGCAGTAATATCAGTTCCCCACATCGCCTGTTCACAGAATAAGAGACAGCTAGTGCCGTGAAAGCTGTGGTCAGGCCACGCTGCATACATGCCCAACAACATGAGAGTAAGCTACATTCTTCTGCCTTTTCCACTGGGTTTCTGCCACCTGCCAGGTTCAGGAAGGCTGGAGTTAAACTAAATTGAAGAAATTGCCACATTGGTTGTGAAGGGAAAGCACATTTTTTCTGCAGGGGAGGAGTGGCTGCCCAGTGCCACCTCACAATGCTTCATTTTTTCTGAAGACAACTAAGGCCACTGTGGAGAAGACTCCTCTGCTACCTTTACTAGACCATTATCCTTTCATCTTGGCTTCACAGGACTGTTTCATCCTGCTCCTCTCCCAGATCACTCCAGATTCTTCAATTAAGACCTTAAGGATGAAAATGGGCATCACCTGTGAATACCTGTAAATAGCAGGGACACCCATAGGGAAACCATCGTTTTCAACACAATGGTTGATTGCCGTGGGTGTTGCTAACTCACCTGTTCACAAACTGGATTATTATCATTAATGTCAGTGACGGTGACTTCCACAGCAGCTTGGGTTACGAAAAGGCCATCCGTGGCGGTGATGTTCAGATAATAAAGGTCTTGCTCTTCCCGATCTAGAGGCCTTTTGACATAAACCTTCCACTCATTCTGAACCAGTCCCAGCGCAAACTTCCCTTTGGGATTCCCTCCTGCAACGAGACAAGCAACATGCAACGGGCTGGGCCATCCCTTCAGAGCTCCCACCTAGTTTAAACACACAGATGCACCACAGAGGTCCTGGTCTAAGCAGCCGTCATTTGTTTTACAGTGATCGGTGCTTTCAAACTCGCAGACTCAGGAAATCTGTAATGAGATTATGCTCCCTGTGTTTATTGCCCCCCGAACGCCTTGTATGAAAGTGAACCAATAACTTTCAGTGGAAACAAAATCCATTTAGCAGAGCTGAAGATGATCTCTTGTTTAGTTCCCCGTAAGGGCAATCAAATTCAAACTGTGAACAATCAATAGTCCTCTCAGGCTGGTACAATTGTCTTTCCACTTAGTCTCAGGAGAGGATGTAATACACCGTAGCTCTTGTTACCAAGACAATTTCATTAGCTGTTGATTATGCAATCAAGAACTGGAAGTGGGTTCTATTAAGGAATCCTCTAATGAAAGCTTTATCATACAGCTGTGCCGTTCTTCTGCTCATTAAAATTCTAGTTTTAAAAAAGTTTACACGACACAGGAAGACACATTAGTATTAAATAGTCCTAACAAGAGGTCATTTGAGGAGCAGTTGGAAGATAAGCAATACAATTAGATCAAATGTATTGGAGAGTGAAAGCTGGTGAAAGGGGTGCAGGAGACAAAGCAGAACAGCTTTTTATCATGCCGTAACACTGACACTGAACCTGGCAATGTTGCTCTTCCACATCATTAAATTGCCTGGTGACAAAAGCAGGTTGGGAGAGGGAAAGTTTTGGTCCACATCATCCTCAGGAAGGAAGGAAGGACATGTCAGATGCAGAAGGGTACAATAATTAAGGCGGGCACTGTTGTTGTTAATGTTTCCAACAGTTATTTACTCTTTCATCTAAAATGGTACAGTCCCCTGCCTGCTCCATGAAGAAACCACCTTCAATCACCTTTCTCTGAGCCTGATCTCAACCCCCTGTCAGACCAGACAGTAGAATCTTTTAAATCAATGTTGTGCCTTAATCCCGGTAGGCAGCTAAGCTGCACACAGCCACTCGCTCGTTCCCCCCCGCCCCGCAGCGGAAAGGCGGAGAGAATTGGAAGGGTAAAAGTGCAGAAACTCATGGGTTGAGATGAGGTCAGTTTAACGGGTAAAGCAGAAGCTGCGTGTGTAAGCAAAGCAAAAGAAGGAATTCATGGCAGGTGTTCAGCCATTTCTGGGAAAGCAGGGCTCCATCACGTGTAACAGTGACTTGGGAAGACAAACGCCATCACTCTGAACGTCCTCCCCTTCCTTCTTCTTCCCCAGCTTTCTATACTGAGCATGATGCCATATGGTATGGAATAGCCCTTTGGTCAGTTGGGGTCAGCTGTCCCAGCTGTGTCCCCTCCCAGCTTCTTGTGCCCCCCCAGCCTACTCGCTGGTGGGGTGGGGTGAGAAGCAGCAAAGGCCTTGGCTCTGTGTAAGCACTGCTCAGCAATAACGAAAACATCCCTGTGGTATCAACACTGTTTTGGTCACAAAACCAAAACATAGCCCCATACCAGCTGCTATGAAGAAAATTAATTCTACCCCAGCCAAAACCAGTAAAACCAACTACTCAGTCTTCTGTGCCCAGCATCTAACATAACCTTGGTCTGTAAAAACGTATCTGCACATTTAATAATTTAGGATAGAGCACTATAGTCATAGCAAACTTATGTACTATAGAAACTGAGTGAGGACATAGAAAAAAGCATCACGCTGCTCCACTGGGTGAACTCTAATTCCAGCTAACCCGCTACTAGCTCTTTCCCCACCATATTAAGTTTTCCCCTGTGCAGAAATGCAATCTGAGAACTACTTTCCATGTTTTTCATGTATAAAAGTGGTATAAAAATATTAAGGGAATGCTTATTCTTTCTTGTAACAGGATCAAGAATGTCAAGCATGCTAGTGTACTTTTGCTTACAACTTATTCAGGGTCCTGACATGTGTCATGGGATCTCTCCAAGCTCAATGGAAAGACCAGGTTCTTAAACCTTCCTCTCTAGTACTTGTGTTGAATGTTTCAGTAAATAAGTATTTAAGAAAAAATCCAAGGCTGAATCTATCTGAGCTGCCTCTGCTGTCAAGCAATTAGGTGTCACTGTAGTTGCTTCTGATGTCACAATTCTGTCAGTTCCCAGCAAAAAAACTTTCTCAGCAAAAAAACAAGGCAGAAAAGATCTGAACTTGAAACTGAGCTTAAAACCAAGCAAGAAAGTCTAATGCACATTTCATACCTTCTTGCTAAATCAAAAAGCAGAAAAGAGGACACAGGCTGTAATCCATGCCTTCTTCGTTAGCTACCAATGACAAGATAGAGTAGTTTCTATTTAATATGAAAACTAAGTCAGCTGAGACAGGCTGAGCAAATCTTTCTTGTTAAGCATCACCATTTGTGCTAGCTGTAACTGTGTCAAAAAAGCATGTTGTAATGAATAAGGTTTCCAGAAAATTAGTCAGATAGGCATTATAATTATAAAAGGCCCTCTAATCAAACAGAGCACAAAACTGATATATTGAACACAGATCTTTTCTGTTGATAGAAAATCACCCTTTTCGATCACAAAACCAAGCAGATCCCAATTTTCCCACTGATTTCTACAACAGTCTGGAATAATCATCAGAGGACTCAGTTAAACCTTGTTTAATCTGTTGTGTGATATAAACACGTTTCTCCTAAAGAGGGTTACACAGTATGTCAATGTGCACTACAGGCCAGATCTGAATACAATCCAGGGCAATGAGAATCTGTCCATTGACTTGAGTCTTAATGTGACTTCAAAGAAGGTAGACCCCTGCTGATTGGCATTAAATTTTCTCTATTCAGTTCAACACCAGCACAAAAAAGCTTAACTCTCCTTTATAAAAGGCTGTAATCTTGTCATAGTGAGTTTAATGTTGTAAACCATTAATAAAAATGGTCTTAAATATTCTTATTTGGCTTTGTGATATCAATCAGTGCTTTCCTGCATATTAGTCCTTTTGTAAAAGGAAATGATTAACTGTCCCAACCAACAAGCAATACACTCAAGGTATGGGTGTCCCATTGCTAAGAAAAGAGGAAAGGTAAAATCTAATTAAAATCAGCTGGTGGTTTTTATGGCTGGCAGTAACACTAGCTTGGAGCAATTTTAAAATCAGTGTTGCTTTGTTGTTGATGGAATGGCTTTTAAATCATACATATAGGAATTTGGGGAGTATGTCTGAAAAAAAGGTCCTTGGGATCCCTTTCCCCCCACTTTACTCCACTAGTAAAGAATCAGTTTGAATGACCAAGAAACCTGTGCAAAGGAGCAAACGTGTAACAGTTTATCTGCATGCCTTTTTCATTAGCGCTACCTTTCATTTGTTTTTCTTCTCAGGACTAGCTATATACTTTGTTGATGGAACACAAAGGTGGAAGTTGTACTATAAAGTGTAACAGAAATAATGAGATGTAAACACTAAAATACTGTCAAGGAAATATTCTTAAAAAAGGAAAGGGAAAAAAATCCACACTGTGGCCCAGGGAACCATTTTCTAGTACTTATACATATGTCTTGACGCAGATCTCATTCTGCAGTCATTAATTAACTTTTTCACTAATATATGTAAGCAGATTCAGTTTCCTAGGGGCATTCTAATTAATTAGTTTTTCGCTCTGAATAATGTAGCTTTCTAAACGGAAGCCTCCTGACTACATGTATTAATGGATTCTTTAAAATCTTTTGGCAGTTTTCTTATGCTCTACTTTGAATGTCACAACAGTGAAGTGCTAGCTACAAAAAACACTCCAGTAACTTTTTGGAAAGGCTTTGAGGCTAAAAGAATCAGCATTATCTTTTATCTTTTGTTACTTGAAGTTTAAATAATGCTCTCTCTCCCTCCCTAGTCAGCAAATAGTACAAAGCCAAATCAAGCTCAAGTTAAAGTAAAGAAAGAAAACAGCCAGATACAAATGAAATGCAGAGACACAGTGATCCAAAATAAACAAATCCTGACATACATCATTACTAAAGCACACACAGAGGGAATTATAACGGCTAAAAGGGAACTGAAAACTAGAAGCCAACAGTATCAGTTTTCACTGCAATGTCTCGATCTGGGAGGGGGAACGGAATATTTACTAACTTAGTTAGTTTCTCCCTTACATTTATGCATTTATTTAGATACTTTCAGTTCCCAATTAGAACTCTAGGCATTTGCATCACATAAAATCGGTAGGTTTATCCTCCACTCCCAGTTTAAGATGTTGCATGTTTACTGAGCTACTGAGTTGATAAACCCAATCCTCTTAACTTTACTATCATAAAATTGCAGACGCTGTTCTTCAGCCTGCAGCACAAGTCCTCCCCAAACACTGAAACATCCATTTCTCCAGAACTCCAGGTTCTCAAATATAAACCAAAAACAAACAAAACCCATCACTTTGGGCAATCAACCCAGCAAAAAACCTACTGTGTACAATACCAGTTCTTTCTTCCAAAACACACTGTCCATCTCCCTTGTATTCAGCTGAACCAAGCTTAAAGACTTGGTTCAGACTGTCTGTCCTCAGATTTAAGTGCCTGATGGAGCCTAATTAACATCACTGAGGAACACAAAACACTTTATTGTACTAGAAATTTTGTGCTATTGTCTTAGCAACGGACATTTTTCTGCTGGCTTTTCCTAGTTTACCACTGTTAAATCTCAGTAATATCTGGCTGGGTCTAGGCTGGCTAAACATCCTAGCAGAGCCCTGGTTTTAGCCTAACTGGCTCAAATGATGTAGGCAGTGACCTCAAATGAGCCTTCAAAAGAACACTACTGTGCTCCCTATGTGCATTTGTGTCATCTGCGCTTCCTATTGATTTTCTATTAATATTTATATATAGTGCTTTTGCTTTGTGAACATCTCCAGCTGCTATCAAACTACAAGTAACAAAGGGTAAAAGCAAAATTATTTTCCCACACCATCAAATGCAGATGAAGGTGGATTTGAAAATGGCAACTACTTGCCAGTAATCATGGAAACCAATCCTAAACTGAAGGAGTTCAAATCAGAATATATATTTACTCACCAAAATGTATCTACCCCTTTTCAAAGTTCACCAGAAGACTGCAATAAGCATTTGTATATCTCAAAAGAGTGCAAAGGACTCTTCAGTGATCACATCAGACCCAGAATGTTTATTTCTTTCATTTCCTAAATTATTATTTTTTCCATCTATCTTCTGTGCGTTATTCTTCTCCAGGTGCATTTGCACAAAGCTGGTTTTGGTGGATCCATGTGTCATTCTTACAATTTGTTTTCTTCTCCCTTTTTGTCAGTGTCCTGTTTTTCCTCAGAGTTTGTTTATTGTATTCACAGAAGTTCCTATGGCTCAAAATGAGCCCAAGCATTTGAATAATCATCTAGTTAATCTGATTCCATGAAATATTCAAGTGCAGTTCCTGAGCTCAACTTGACGTAAAGTGTGAATAGACTATTTCATTAGTTGAACTATACTTTAATATGTTTTGACATTTTAATCAAAAGAACCAAATTTCTCCTTGTGCATTTCCCAAATTCAAAGGCTATATTCAAAGGCTATATTCAAAGGCTATATTCAAAGACAGTGGAATTTCTGAGCTCATACACTTTAGTAATTGTACAGTAGGCATTAGAGAAAGTTTTGGGCTTTGACATCTAATGTTTTCAGAAACTAAAATACCAGCAAAATATCTGACATATTTTGAACTGTGATAGAAATCAAGGTACAGAATGATCTATAATTTTTGAGTCACATGGCATGTGACACATTATTCAAAAGTCCAGTTTCTGCTAAATTAACAGCACAGGGGTGTGAAGAAAACATTATTATGTAACTAAAAGCATAATTCATTATAAGAGATGACTGAAAGACTTCAGAACAAAGAGAAAAACAATACCTTCAGCAAATGATCACGGTACACTAACATATCTTTGTTACAAACATGAAGGGTTTGCATTTCTGTACTGGGATCCCCAAAACTCCTTCAAATATCACAAAATCTCTAGGATGAGGCACTACTTATTTACTTTTAGCTATGTGGGAACTGAGGCACCAGCAGCTAATGCACCTTGCCCAAAACCTCCAAATCCTGTGCTTTATCCACAAGACTATTTTTGCCTCTACTTCTAATATCCTACAACACATCACACTATAAACACAGTCTTTGCAAACCTTTAAACTGAATCCAGACTTTTAAGTAAATGGTCAGAATGAACTTCTGGTTGCTTTGAAAGTGGTGCTGCTTCTGATGTGTAACACAGGCGATCTATGGCTAACTGGAATCACACACCTCTCTCTGCACACCATCCCACAGCCATTTCCAATTTGATAGCTAATGAAGGGGTAGGAGTCTTATCCTCCAGAGCAAAATATACAAACTGTTATACCGTTAGTTGTCGTTTTTGCCCATAGCCTGCTTCCTACATGCAGTCTTGTGTAATTCTAATCCTATCGAGTGAGAAAAATGTGAATTTGTCCAACAATCTGGTTATTACTAGGTAATTAATATTAGCTCTTGGATTGTGAAGGTTGGGGGGGAGTGACAAAGTTGTTCCCTAACAAAATCTATTGGACAATGCAAGCTGTAGGCAGAATAATAACTGTAGCACCCCATCACTCATAACATACTCACACAAAAGCCAGTCTGAATCTAGGAGAAAAGAATGATAATAACTATAGCACAATAGGAAGGTATATGTTACCACACTTTGAAAAATATGTTAGTAATGTATATCGAAATTGCCTTATGCTGTATATAATAATGCATGGCATCTAACCAGTGCTTCTAAGTGGATTACTATTTCCTTGGCCAGAAATCTGTGCTGATAAGAAATGGCATCTCCCTACTCCTTCCAATGGGAAATTAAGTCCTTTTTTTTACCCCTCACCATAAACAGCGGTATTTCAAAGTGGCTCCTGCATGCACTTTCTTATCTCAAAAAGAAAAATGCTATTTCAAAAAATTTTAAATGCTTGGAAATGTAAGGATTTTCTCCTTAAGAATAAAATGTTCTTATTCTCTTGGTTGAAACATTAAGTCATGATGGTTTCCAAGCTGACACATCAATTATGATGGGTTAATGGGTCACACTACATTGCACTGCAGCAAATCATGAAGCATTAATCTTGGAAATTAGAGAGAGAATAAGCCAGCCAGACAGACAGACACACACTCCCTTTCCCTCTTTTCAGCTTTGCTAGTTGCTGAATTAGTTGTCCAAATTAAAAAAAAAAAAAAATCACACAGAGATGCAGTTGTCTGATTCACAGTGATAATTTAGCTGAAACCCTGCTAAACGTTCACCTAAACTGGACACATGCACAGTTCTTCAGTAAAGCTGGTTTTGGGAAGAAAGCATGCAAGTTGTTTCTTACCTGTAATATGGTAGCTAACCTGCCGGTTGACATCAGACGTGTCTTCATCCCAGGTGCTAAGAACAGCCACAACTTCCCCTGGAGGGTCACTCTCCTTCACTGACCCTCTGTATACCTCATGCTCAAAGACGGGTGCGTTATCATTTATATCTGTCACAGTAACTGAGACCAAGGTGGTTGATGACAAGGATAAAGCTTCCCCCAGATCTGAGGCCACCACTGCAAAGGTGAAAGCAGCATCCTTTTCATGGTCCAGATCCTTCAGTGTGCTGATCCAGCCACTGTTGCTATCAATGGTGAATGCTTCTGTAATCTTCTCCAGCTCCGATTCCACTGCAAGTGTATAAGTCACCTGCCCATTTGCACTCGAGTCTGCATCAACTGCTTTAACTTGCATAAGTTTTGTTCCTATAGGCATCCCTTCCATTATTATAGCATCATAGCTAGCCGTTTCAAATATGGGCTTGTTGTCATTTACATCCAATACCTTAACTTCCACATCCACAGTCAACACAATGTCTACTTTGTCTAACTGAATGGTGGCTGCAACTTTGAAGTGAAAAGCAGGATTTGTCTCACGGTCAAGTCTCTTATCCAGTTTTATGAGCCCCGTGTCTTGCTCTATGATGAAAACCCCATCTTTGTTGTTTTCAGTCAGCTCACCATTAACTGTGCTATACAAAGCACCCTGATTAGGCAAAACATGCAGAATGTCAATGGTACTACCTATGAGGGTGTCTTCTGCTATGGTAAAAGAATACTGGGGTTGAGAAAAGGAAGGCAAAATAGTTTCTGGGGGTAAAACATGGATGTAGACAGGAATGAGTGAATGTTTTACAGGAATGCCACCATCAACTGCATTGACAAAGAATGACAGAACTGTGTTTTTCAGCTGGCTAAAGCTACCCTTGGTGACCATCCACCCATTGTCTGGATCTATTTCAAGCAGATCAGCTACTGAAACAGAGGCTTCACTATACAGAGAATAGGTAATTCTGGAATTGGCTCCATCATCTGGATCTACTGCTTGCACTTGGGTCACCAAGTAACCTTTCCTCACATCTGCTTTGACACTTGCTCTGTATTCGACCGTCATAAATTGAGGAGCGTTGTCATTCTCATCCACTACTATCACTCTCACAGTGCAAAACGTAGTCCTGCCACCTCCATCGAGGGCTCTCAAAAATATACCAATATCACTTTCCAGCGGGTTCTCCCGGTCTAACTTCTCAGTTGTCAGAATCTGCCCATTGCTATCAATCAAAAATCGGTCCTTGGCAAAGTCATTTATTATGGAGTAGCTTATCTGGCCGTATACACCTGAATCCCCATCTGTTGCCTTCACGTGGATTACCTTAGTTCCAGGAGCAGCATTTTCTCTAACCTCTGCAACATAAACGCTCTGCGAAAACACAGGGCTGTAGAGGTTGGCCCCAAGGATCTGTATGTGCACCTGAGCCGTGCTGGTGAACAGCCCGTCTGACACAGAGACGTTTAGGCTGTACATGGGCTCCATTCTCTGTTTGCGATGGTTGGAAAGGGTGATAACACCACTCTTGCTGTCCATGATAAAACTGGTCCGATCATTTCCTGATAGGATGCTGTACTCTAGTCTGTCAAAATCAGAGCTGTCAGCATCAGAGGCTTGGACACAAGTCACAAAATGACCCCGAGGTGCCAGTTCGCTCACGTATGATTCATATATTAACTGGTTAAAAACTGGAGGGTTGTCATTCATATCTGTTATTGAGATACTAACAAGAACCTCGCTGCTTAGTGGTGGGAATCCATTATCGGTTGCCCTGACTTTCAAGCTGCACTGCTGTATGAGTTCATGATCCAGCATCCGGGCTGTCAGAATTAGGCCACTCGTGCTGTCTATATGGAAATAGTCCGTGCTGTTAAAGGTGTCCTGGACTATCTGATACTGCACAATCTTGTTATTGTCAGAGTCAGCATCAACAGCAACGACCTGCAGTACAGGAGTCCCAATCAAAGACGCTTCAGACAAAGTAGCGTTATAAGCCGACTGATCAAAAACTGGAGGATTATCGTTAACATCATTAATGATCAAGTCCACAGTGACCTCAGCTCGAGCGCCAGTGAGGGCATCGCTGGCCCGCACCACCAGCTTGAAAAGAGAATTTATTTCATAGTCCAGTGGGCTGATGACACTCAGAACTCCAGTATCAAAGTCGATATTAAACTGGTTGTAGGGATCTCCATCGACAATGATATAAATGATACCCTGGCCTTCTGGACTGGTTGCATTTATGCTTAAAATTGGCGTGTGCATTTCTACATCTTCATTCACGGAAGCTGTATAGAAGGGCTTGTCAAATACAGGCATCGCTTTGTTAACAATAGTAATGGGGAGCTCTACCAAAGCAGACAACGATGGGTTACCGCCATCTTTTGCAAGAATGACAACCAAATACTCTATATTAGACAAATCAGAATTGAAGGCTTCTTTTAAAGTGACACTACCAGATCCTCTATCAATTTCAAAATGTCCATAGTCTTCCTTCAGAAGATAGGACACCTCACCATTTTCACCCTTATCTTTATCAATAGCCGTCACTCGATATATCAGGGTACCAGGCTCAGCATCGACTTGCACAGCAGCATAGTATGGAAGCCCTACGAACACTGGGGCATTGTCATTTATGTCCTCAATGTAAACCCTTACCACTACTCGAGCGACACGAAGGTGATCTAGTTCACGGCTTGCTTCCACCACCAACTCATACAGCTCTTGTTCTTCTCGGTCGAAGGGGATACCAGTTGTCTGAATGACTCCTGAGGTGGATTTGATTTTAAATTTGTTGCCTGGGTTTAATATACTGTATTTCAAAGGCTCATTGAGGCGGTTACCAACAGCATTCACCACAGCGATTTTTGTGATATTGGTGCTGTTTTCTGAGATAGAAGTGGAATAAAAATTTTGTGTGAAATGGAGCCCACTATCCATGGCTTCTTTTACCATTATTGTCACCATAGCAGTGCTATAAAATTTCCCATCAGATACTCTTACTATTAGCATATAATGGTCTTTGGAGAGGCTATTGTTTTTAATGGTGAGTACCCCCGTGCTCGAATCAATTAAAAAATGGTCCATATTGCCTTCAATTAGACTATATGTTAGTTCAGGAGGGATCTCTGAATCTGGGTCTGTAGCCTTGACTTTGAGAACCTCAACACCAACATACGTGGGCAGGAGCAAGACTGTCTCAAATACAGCCTGGCTGAAGACTGGTGGGTTGTCATTGACATCAGTTACCTCAATGGTCACTTCAACCGGGCTCTCTGCTGTAAGCTGGGGATTCCCACTGTCTCTCACATGCACGTGGAAGTGGAAGTGGGCTATTGTTTCATGATCTAAATTTGCAATTGTTCTGATTGCACCTGTGCTGGAATCTACCGTGAAATACTTTTTTGCAGTAGATTCAACAATCTGGTAGACAAGCAAAGCATTCTGGTTGCTGTCAGCATCAGTGGCACGTATCACAAGGGGACTGTTATTCGCACTCCGGACTATGCTATTTACAGGAGCAGCTTCGCTTATGCTGCCCGAGTACTGAGAGAAGAGAAAAACTGGTGGGTTATCATTTTCATCAACAATCTGAATGTTCACAGTGGCATTTGATGCCATGCCTGCCATATTTGTTGCCTGTACAATGAGCTGATAGAAGGAAGAACGTTCATAATCAAGGGCCTTTTGACTGGTGATCACTCCAGAATATGGGTTTATAGTGAAGACTCCATCCACATTCCCATCTTTAACCTCATAAACTAATGTGGACTGACTGATTGCAGAGAGAGAGATGACAGAAGTACCAATATCCACATTTTCATTAACCTCCGCTTGGTATTCTTTGAGAGTGAACTTAGGGTGGGAGTTATCTGCCATCGTCACAGATATTCGCACAATTGCTGTTGCAGACAGCGGTGGAGAACCTTGATCAGTCACTTTGACTGACAAAACAAACTGTCCCATTGTGGTTAAGTCTGGCTCCTTCAGTAATGTAATGATCCCCAAAACTGGTTCAATCTTGAATGTGTTTCCCGTATTTCCTAGAACACAAATATTGGAAGCAAATTAGAAATGAAACACAACACACTTAATGATAATTTAAACCAGGAGCAATTCGCTGCAATTTCTTAAAGGCAGTTATTGAAAAAAACCAAACAACATAAAAGAATTCTAAAGGCCCTTCCAGCCTTCCTTTCTGAAAATCAGGTATCTCAGTAGATGGTATAGGTGTTCAAACCTTCAGAAACTCAGGTGCTGCTATCTATATCTTGATTCTGAGTATCAACATCTGAGCAAGTGCTGCATGTACATTACTCCTGCTGAAGTAGGAAAAAGCATCCCTAAATTATGGGAATTAGTTAAATACATGTACACCTAAGGCAAAGAAACTAGATCAGAGGCTAACAAGCCAATTACATGACAAATGGATAACAACTCAGACTCTTAATTGAAGGGGATATTAAGCAACCGTAGACAAGATTACAGTAGTTCAAGACTCAAAGAACTGAATATAAGAAGGTTAAAGTGGCATTTAGAAAAATAAAACAGAACAAATAACAGAGAAAAGAGATTCAAGTATCTTGTGGCACAGAGGTTTATCTGTTATAACATGAAAGCAGGGATATCACTGACTGCATAAAGGTGAAAACAATGAGTTTGGATCAAGAACCTTCTTTGGGGTCTTTTTTTCTTTTTAGTCCTTTTGCTAACCTCTTCTTTAACAAGACAGATTCAAAACTTTTGCTATGTATACTTACCCTGTAATTAGAGATCACCTTTATTAGGCCATCTGTATTTTGCTGGTTCCTCCCGTGCCTGCTTAAAGTATAGGATGCTGTGCGTGTATATGGCATGTATAAGCATACAGACTCTTTTTCTGAATTTGATTGTAAATACAAACAGCATGTACTGAATTACAGTGATTCCAATCATTATAAGATGTTCCTGCTATTGTAATTTAAACTTTAACATCTAGAACTGCTTCCAATCTACAGTCAAGCATCCATCCATGACTTGGAGAGAAATATGTCTCAGGTAACTGGTTATAAACAAGAGATTTTCTTTTAACGTTGATTGTTACAGGGGCTGTGCACAGAGCAGTAAATATGAAAATTGTAGCTGGAATACCAAATACATGGAATCCTAAATCAAGTGAGTTAATGTGAACTATTTTTAAGATGTGATTCACTATCTGTTGTAAATTCTGGGGCTTGGAGGCTAATTTAAGCTACATACTACTGTATGTAGTTCAATACTGGTAGTGGCTTTCTATTTATATCCATCCTTTCAGATCAGTGAAGTTTACTCTACTAGCTAAAACAAAAATTGTGCTAGTCACTGAGGAGCTGAGATTCTGCCAGAGATACAAATTCTCATAAAGATCACAGTATCTGTCACATTTGCAGACACTACAAATGCTGCTGCAGTTATTTTGTCAGTGCTTGCTAATACAAATAATTTTTCGCCACTGACTGCCTCATTTAAGGCCAGAGCTGGTTCTTGTCCTTTAGGAATTTCTTATGAAATTACACAAAAGCTACTTTCTTTACCAATTGCTCTCTTCACGTGTAAGGTGATGTAGGTAATTCCCCTGAATGAACGGACTGTGTACAGTCTGAATGCTGCAGTTAAAATCACTATCCTCAACTGCAGATTTTATGCTGTAGAAACTACAGCAGCAGAAGACTGAATTTTTATGCATCTGGGATTGGAACATCTGTGGATAATGAAACTGGGGGAGTGCATGGCTTACAGTTTGAAGTCTGACACTGCAGGGAGAGCTCATGATGAAACAGAAACAGGCTGTAATGGAAGAGAGACCGTCTAAAAAAGAGAAAAACATGCAGACTAAAAAAGGACCATCTGATAGCGAAAGCATCCTTTCTAATCATAAAATTTTTCTGTCTGCATCATGTCTGCTTCTATTACCAGTGTATGGGAGCCATAGTCCTAGCATGTCAGGACTATGACTATGCTCTTTACATTGTAGTGCCACCTATAGGTGATTGGGTTGGAGCCCATAATACTAATAAGGTGTCAAGAAAATGCCGGGAACAGCCTTGAAAAACATTGCCCCAGGAACCTGCTCTGGTCTGCTCAGAGTTCGTTCTGTAAGGCACAGTGTTGTCCTGCCTGGGCACATGTAAAATTTCCCCTGATCTAAGTTAAAGGCCACTGGAGAATACTGAGAAATAACTGGTAAGACCAAATGCAGTGCAAAAAGGAAATATTTGTTTTGTAGGGCTAAGATCTTTGTAGGACCACAAGGGTCTAAGTTCAACACCTTTAGCTGCAAAAGACTTCACCTCCTGGTTTGCTTAAGGGACTCTGCTTCCACAGAGCATTCAGGGTAATGACCAAAAAAAGTTCCTTGGGTCTTCTCTAAGCTTCAGGTTCTACCAGCTTAATTTAAGGTGTGAGCTTGAATTATATGAAATTAAATCAATATGAGATGGTGTAGATATTCTTATTACTTTTTTTTTTTTGTCATTTAGCCTGTTCCTAATGGACATAAGCCATCCTAGCTAGTGACAAGTCTATAATAATATAGGGATAAATAATGACCCTGTAGGATCAGAGCCTAATGCTGGGAAAGGCTTGTGATCTGATTAATATGGGGACAATCTACAGTATATGAGACTTCTTTTTAGGGCAATATAGGTTTCAAGTTTTGCTATTATTACAATTGAAAGATTCATATTGCTAAAAAACCCCCTAGAAATGAAACATTAAAAAATCCAAAGCTTACAAATTTCTACTTTCTTCTATCTTTTTCCAGGCACCCCTCTTGTATATATGTTAATGGTTTATCTCAGAGATAATTCTTAACTTCAGATCCATATGAGCCAGAGAAAGTTACATTCACTTGCATGTGTGGCAGAGATAATGCAAATTTCTCATGACCGTGCTGTTGCACCAGCAGAGGAATGTTTTTGCTGGTACAGATTATGTGGTGAATGTAATTATCCAGAGCTTAACAGCAAAAGCAATTTTAATCTGATATCACCATGCCCTCCCTTAGTGTCAAGAGACCTTGTGCCATTAAAATGCTATGACTCTGCTGACAGAAGTTTTTAGCATAGCCCTGGTGTTAGTCTCTACACTCCTCTGATCCGAATATTGGCAAAGATGCCAGGACATACCAGCTGTTGTGGCATTTGCTTATGGAGGATCCACTGTGTGCTAGACTGAAGCCAGCAACCTGAAAACAAGTCACTGGCTGTAGCTTTCAATAACTATCTTCTGTGATGGTTTTGATCCAATGACTTAGAGGTAAAGGCTCTGTAGCCATGTAGTGAACGTGAATGAGATTCTGTTCTGACAGGTTTTAGGTATAGTAGCTTCAAAATAAAAAACGACCAACAGGAAGGTGTCTCCTTTGCCCAGCTCTACAGGAGAACGTAGACCAAAGAAGCTGACGTGTGTCAAGACGGATTACCATCACAGCGCTGCTCTGTGTATGGCATGAATCACGATGATACATTTTCAGCCTCTGTCCTAACCTGCTTCAATAGTGTAGATAAGCTCTGCATTTTCTCCTTTGTCTTTGTCCAAAGCTGTGACCTGCAAGACTGCTGATCCAACTGCTGCCGATTCAAACACCGAGGCTTCGTACAACGGGCTGGTGAAGTACGGACTATGGTCATTGGAGTCTTCCACATTTATGATGACTCTGGCAAGGTTTCTTCTATAAGGGAATTCTTGATCTCGGACCTATAGAACAAGTGCATAATACACATCTTGATATCCATCTAGTAAAACCTCATAAATATTACTCATCTGAGTGCTAATAATACTTTCAGTTCTTTTTAATACAAAGTAATAAAAAAATCCATTTGTCCCAAAGAATAGTCTAAAACACATTCACACGTGAGATGGTAGATAGTAAAATTAAAGAAACGGGAAGAGCTTAGGGACTTTTTTTTTCACTTGTGAAAAAATGGCAACTAACCATGATGACATGAATTTTTAAAGTGGCAACCACATGACATCTTAAATTCAGTTTTAGGTTTGCAAGAAATACCTTTTTTTTTTAACACATGCTAAATGGTCATGCCTTTGCCCTGCCATTCCCTGCTTTATAGTATAGAGACAAATATACCTTGCTCATTGCTCCTTCTTTCAAAGAGCTACAAACAATTTTACCCACTATGATCAGTCATGTGTCAGTCTAGTGCTTGTGGCTGCCAATGGACTTTTTCCTAATTATATATGTACACACCTTTTTGAAGATGATGATACCAATTGTAAACAGAGTAGGAATTACCTGAAGTGCTGAGCACTCCCAACAGAGGTATCATTTATCACACCTCTCTCAACCCCATACAAAATATCTCAGCACTGCTACACTGATAATCCTGCCAACACGACCCCCAAAAGTTTGGTTCTTCTTAAATAGAGCAAAAAACCTGTTGTATCAGGTGGAGATCAAAACCAAGCACCAGGAAATGACCTCTGTCAGCCATGTCTCTCTGTGATTCAGTTTATACTTATTTCTTAGTCTGCTCGCCAAAGAACTTGCAGCTTGTTACTCTGTGAGCTGAGACCCCACTCGGCTCCTGCTTGCTGGATCTCACAGCAGCTCTCTGATTCCTAGGGCCCCCCCCCAAAGATGGCCCTGTACCTAACACGTCATGAGCTGTTCCTTCAAAGATCTCTTCTGCAGTAGTCTTAAGTGGTTAAAGAAAATAGCAGACTACAATGTTTAAACTAACACAGATTTTTTTTTTTTTAATTAACCTCCACTCCATAATATACAATCTTCACTTGAAAACAGACAGGCTTATGTTCTGTAATTTAGGCATACTGAGCAAAAAATGGTAACTAATTTTTTTTCTGCATACCCAAATATTTCAAAATGTATATGAAAGCTATTTTGTTTATCAACAGTTTATGACCTGAAATAAGTCTGTAAAAGTAAACTATAAATGAGGCTTGTGTTCAGAAAGACTGTAGCATTCTCTATGGCAAGAAAGCAGTTATCTCCCTGTGAATAACTTTTCAAATAACTTTCAGCCTCACTTCAGAAACTCTGAAAATTACCTTGAGTAAGAGGACCAGATGCCAAGAGATTAAATAATTTCCTGCTTGCTCTCCCTTGAGATAGCAAATCATATCATATTCCATACAATGAATTCACAGTAAGTTTCCCCAAAAGTCCAAATAAAAAATGTAAAATAAATACACAGCAGGGCAGGCAAGATTAAATTAATGACTACTTACTGCACTAAGAGTCCTTTGCTCATGGACAGACTAAGGCATGTGTGCACCTGAAGCAGCAGTGATTGTGTCCTGACCCAAGTGAATATTGCATTCTTACCATGACATTAAGGATGTGCTTATCTTGAGCTTCGTGGTCTAATCTCTCAGCAGTATAGAGCACCCCAGTGCTGGGATCAATTCTGAATTTTCTCACGCTGACTGTATTGATGCTGCTGTGAATAGTGTAGCTTAACTTATGCTTTTCATCTCTGTCTATAGCTTCAATTTGCAGAATTTCAGTATCAGGGAGGATGTCCTCTGAAATGGTGACATCGTAACTTGGGTGAGAGAATTCTGGGCCATTATCATTGTTATCCAACACTTTGATAAGAACCTACAGTTAATAAAAGAAAAACATTTGAAGTTATTGAAGTCGTCGATTACGGAATAGGCACCTTGAGAAATGTAATTTACTTTCGATGGCTGATGATACTATGCTGCTGTATGGTGGGACTGAGAAACATCATTTAATATTAAATGCTTACTGTTCAGATCAAAAGAAATACTAAGAATATGACTTTGGAGGCAAAATGTTCCTAAGTATAAGACCTACTCAAAGCGTGACAAAGAAGTCCATATTTTCAGTATCTATAGATTGGAAAATATTCCTGCAATGGTCATAGGAAAGGTTTTGTCATCCCTTGTAACTGCTCTGGTTACAAGAGACTTCTAGAGCTATTATGGGATTTCCTTTCCCCTTCACTATTAACAAGGCTGTAAAAGAATTCTTTTCAAGTTACTTAAGTCTTCTTTTTATGCAATCAAGATTTGGCTAAATCCTGTGTTGTTTTCTGCCCGATATATGCGTTGGGACATACTAGCAATGTCAAATCATGACAGCAGTGGAGACTTCAAGTTGCTGTTACACCTGAGGCTGTGTTAGGAATGGTGAGACTTGATGAGGCGAGAACAGGTGACATGACCTCACGACCACGCAAGTCCACCCCACACAGATCAATACATACCACCAAGGACAGGCAATCTCAGGGCACTGGTGACAGGGAAGGACTATTTTTATGGTTTCATCCTTGCTCTTCCTTTGCCAGTGATGGTTGTCTTTATTGCCAACTTTCCCCTCAAACACCTATTTGCCTCCCTTCTGTTGCAGTTTATGAACAGTAGGACTTCTGCTACGAATGTGAATGAACGTGATAGGACAAGAGGAAATGGCCTCAAGTTGCGCCAGGGGAGGTTTAGACTGGATATTAGGAAATTTTTCTTCACCGAGAGGGTTATCAAGCATTGGAACAGACTGCCCAGGGAAGTGGTTGAGTCGCCATCCCTGGAGGTATTTAAAGGACGTTTGGATGAGGTGCTTAGAGACATGGTGTAGTGGTGGTTTTTGGCAGTGTTAGGTTTATGGTTGGACTCGATGATCTTAAAGGTCTTTTCCAACCTATACGATTCTGTGATTCTGTGATTCTGTGAACGCTGTGCCATTTGCTTCAAGTCTGTCTTTAAAACCTCGGTATATATCCCTAAAGAAACTTGGAGAGGGCGAAGGCAGCCAGGATGCTGCTGTTGCTGCTTATTACACCCATTTCAGTATATCACAAGCTGACCCTGGTAACTAACAAGAATCGCTATTTTCCAGGCTTTGCCTTTCAAAAGTTATGTGACTATGCAATGTTATGTGTGTGTGGCTCCGATGAGGTTTTGTGGTTTTCACCATTGGAGAAGTCACTCCCTGGAGAAAATTTGCTTTCCAGACTTTGTATGCTAGAGATTACTTTGGGCAGTGTGGCAGCAAAAGCCGTGACACACTACGTAATACTGAAAGACAAAATGCAAAGAGTTGCCTCTTTTTCAGTACTGGAAACAAAAAGTATCTATCTTTTGCAGAATACGCCTGTGAAAGCACACACCTAATTTTACAGTGAGTGAAATGGAACAATCTTTTTATTCAAAGGCGTTGAAATAAGAAATAGTCCAATGAATGACATGGGAAAGGCCATGCACAGGACTCTTCCCTAAGACTAAGAGACTTGACACATCCTTCATGATATTTTCTTTGTTGTTCTGAAAAGTACTTGGCTCTTTTTTAAGCAAATATTTTATTAGTTTGCTTGATCAAGCCCTGTTCACCCATACTTTCTTAACAGAAGAAAAATACAGTTATACTTTTACTGCAATATTGCACAAACAGATGTTGGCCTCAGAGAGAAATGAAACTTTAGATTTCCATGATATGTGGAAGGGTTTGTAGAACACATTACCAGAAGGAACATGAGCACTTGTAAGCAGCAGCCATAATGAACTAGCCTGGGAACTGTTTAAAAGACAGCTGAAATAAAATGCTCTGTAAGTTAAATGGCGTAGGACTTCAACTGCGCATTCCATACGATTTAATTTTCACCAGATTATGGTACGCCAGAGTGAAGCAGGGCGAAGCCTATATTAAGTTATGCTTCAGTCTTGGACAGATAGCAATAAAACTGGGGGGAAATATACATTGCTGGGCCTCTAATAATGATGAAGAGTTACTTAGCTTTTTTATTTTTGTTGTTGCTATACAGTATATCAAGGCGTGTTTCTGACCTGACTGAGGAAAAAAAAGCCAAACCCACGTCTGAGAAATACGTGAAGAAATGAGTTGTAATATATGAAAGAAAGCCCGAGGAAAAAATTAAAAACTTCAGCTCTACTCTAATGGGACACAGAGCCAGTGCTGAACCACTTTTGTTAGTGTAAAGAAGAGACACTGAAGCAATATGAATTGGGGATAATCTGATTACCAGTGTTTAATACTTAAAAGCATCTTCTTGAGCATTTTTGATACTCTCAGTCCTTGCCAGGTACCACTGTAACACGGCTGGATTATTTTACTGCTGCATTGTTAACACAGACAACACGACAATTTATTTTACTTTTCATTAGTGGCCAAAAACTTTGTCATGTAGTGTTTTAGGCAGTCTAACAGAGAAGTAAAAGCTTTTCAAATGGATTTGACTGAAAATACCAGGAGTGTTTGATTCTGCTGATGCTAGCACAGCATGGCCTACCTTGAACAAGTAAGCTACCATGTGAGGGACAGGCTCATATCTGTGAATTTGTTTTTAACATTGCTGTGTGCAAGCTCAAGCTATTCGGTAAGAAAAAAAAAAAAGTACAGATGCACACCAATGTGTCGTAAAGGTACTGCTACAGCGGTGACATGCTGTTTTGTTTGCGTGGTATGTGATCACCCCGGTGGCTGGGGTTCACGTCCCATTATGCCTAATGCATTTTGGGATCACTGGCAAATTGGGAAAGCAGAGGAGGGCATAAAGCTTTATCCACCACAAAGCTTGCACCGTGACTGTGCAAGCCATGGCTCCGTGGTTTATGCCTTCGCTAGACTGCATAAACTAAACAGGGTGGGACTGGATCAGCATCAGCGACCAAGGGTATGAGAATATGGAAATTCTAGTGTGGATTCCCAAAGCAGCATTTCTTCCCACTGAAAAAGGTATAAGCTAATGCCCTGACACACAGATATGGACCATAACGGTGCTTGGGGAGTGGAAGGCATGGAGAGGGGAAAAGATAAAAAAATTGAGGTCCTCATTCACTGTGGTCATCAAACTTACAGGGAACTATGCACTTAAAATTGCTTTGATAGTTTCCAGAAAAGAACTTTTTTTTTTTCCTTTCACTTCATATCTACTGTAAAACTGATCAAGTGCCTGTTTAAGTGGCAGGCATCTTCCTCCCCAGAGATGACAGTATTTTAATGATTTGTCAAGTGATCCACATTGAAATACACATTATTTATTACATACTCTGCATTTCAACAGCCACTTCCATCTGGAGATGGAAGGCGGTGGGTTAGAGATGCTAATGAATAAAGAGGTCATTACTGATTCACAATTTCTTCTATTAAAGCAGTTAAGAGTATTTCTAATTTTTGTCAGCTGTCCCTCAAAATCCCCGAGAGTCAACTCTAATTTTAACATTACGGTCTCTCCTTTACTAGAGGGTGGTGGATTTTCCTTGCAACAAAAGAAATTTAGATTATATATGGGAATACTGATTATACAGAACTCTGTTAAACCCACAAGCTATGGAAAAAGAGAAAATGGAAGTCTTCTATGTTCTTAAAAATTTAACTGCCTTAGGAGCTACTTGAAACAAAATCAGGTAAAATAAAATGGAACTTAAGTGCCATTTTAAGCAGATAGTAGTCCTTCAATCCTTACAACATTTTTGAGGGGCAAGTGACTATTATTATCCCCATCCTTTGCCCAGGTAAACACTGCCTTGCAGCAAGGTTAAATGACTTACCAAAGCTACACGAGAAGTGCAGTGGCAAGCTGAGGAAGACATTTTAGGTTTATTTTTGAGCCACCCTCCTTTTATTAGGTCACCTTAAAATGCCACCTTCCTATGCAGAAGATTTCCTGCTCCACCAGGATGACTTCTAGTAAGGTGTTACTTAAAAAGACGGGGCAATCTTTTCCTTTAATAACAGACAAATGTTACAGACACGAACACCAGGCTCATAGAAAACCTCATCCTACAAACATATGTGAAGTTGAGTAAGCCGAATTCCACCAGATTGTTAATATGAGGAAAGTTACTCAAATTCATTTAACGGCTGCCAAACTTAGGCATAAAATCTTGGTACTACTGGCAAATTTCCCATTGGCTTCAAAAGGGCCAGCATTCTGCTCCTTGAAGCCTTAAGCTGTAGCCAGCCTGTTGCATGTCTTTCACCCGAAACCAAGCGTTATCCTACTGAAACCACTCAAAGACTCACAGTGTATGTGTAATTTAATACTTTCTTCATATTTATTTCCAAGCAGAAGATATGGCAAGAATGACCTGTGGTGCATAAATATTCTTTATCACTGTGTAGGTGCCTGGGGTGTTAAGCTGTGACAATACACATTGCATAAAATCAAAGACAGGCTTTAAAAGTTTCCTAACACATCTTCAAAAGGTGACGAATGGAAATGTTTACTATTTGTTTGCTGCTAAGTAGGGATTCCCCTTTGCTGAGGACTGTGCAAGGTTACTGACTAAACCACTTTTCATAGACAAACATTAGCTGCAAGTCTCTTTTCATGCTCATAAAGCAAACATGCAGCAAAGCAGCCTCTGCCCAGTTATCCTTGAAAGCTCGTATCTTTTCCAGCGCGTCGCGGGCTCCAGAAAGGCAGGCTTGCCTCCTTCTGCTTCCATTGTGCAGAGCCTAATTTATAGTCTGAACAAGCGCCTCGCTATAAAAGATTTGCTTCTCCCTGCTCACTTCCTATTTCCCACAGTTAAAGCAAGTTTCAAATAAAGGATTCATGGGCCTCCAAGCTTACAAATTAGGCAAAGTAACACTCAGAGCATTAGCAAAGACTTTGTATTCAAAATGGTAAGTGAAAGGCCTAGAGAAATACAATCAAATCAAAGCAGGACAAAACCTAATGCAGGAAGTCTCTCCAAAGCTGTTTTTAATGTTGCCCATCACAAATACCTTTGGTTTAGGCACAAACGTATTTGAGTGAAAACTGGATAAATGCCAGGAGCTGCTTTAGAGACATTTGAAGCTGGAAGAATCTGCTTGGCTAATTGCTTGGTCTGGGCACAGTGTTGTAGTACAACCTATTAAGTGCCTGAATTGCTTAAACTCAGGTTACGCTTTTGTACGGGTTTTGAAAACCTATTTTGATTTAATATTGCTTTCAACAGTGTTACCACACAGCTTTATTTGCTACTTCTTGACAAGTTTTTCTCTCTCCCAAATCCCAACTTTAACATAAAAATGCAAGCAGTTTCCCTACCGACCTCAGTGGTCTGTTATTTATACTTTACCGCGCCCCTTGTGTTATGTTAAAATGGGGGAAAAAGTCTTTGTTTCACAGGCAAGGCAATACTGAGATCGCTGGATGGGACAGAAAAAAATCAAGGATTGGGTTGGTTCTAGTTTGGAGGAACCATTCAACTGAGCAAAAGTGAAAAATTGAATTGAAACACCACACCTTCTTGCCCGTCCTAGAAGAATCCACAGTCCAGAACCTCTTCTGGTGTCCTGTCCTCTTCTTCTGGTGAACCTCTCTCTAATGTCTTATCTACATTTTGGCCATGGTCCTCTAAGACGAGCTTTTCACCATTCAGTTAAAAGAACGACCCTCACTCGGGGTGATTGATCAGCTCCTCTTTCTTAAGAAACAATCTTATAAAGAAAAGGTGTTCTCTGAAAGGTGAGACCAAGTTTGGTATCCTGAAACTCGCAGCTAAAGGTCAATCCTGAGCAGAAGAATAAATAAAAGTCCACAACCTTCTGCAAGGAGAGACAGAAAGGGGCAATGAGCAGTAACTTCTCCCGTCTGCTCTTCCAGCCTGGCTGACTGCAGCTGAAGGTATTACAAGCCACCATGCATTGATCTACAAAAACTTTTCAGAGGGAACTGCATGTTCCTCTCAGAGTGTCCACTCTACTGGGAAATAGTGAGATGGTTTTGCAGTAAGTGAAACTGAGGCACTTTTTGCCTCCTAGCTTGGAAGCATGAACCTTCATGCTTTAAAGAATGTTTTTTATAGCTGTTAGGGTGATGAAAAAGAAGGAGAAGGCAAGAAAATAAGCAAGAAGTAAAACTGTCTTTTTCATATAATATCATGACTCCAGGAGGCTGTTCTTAAAAAAAATAATTATCCGCTAGTACAACATTCTCAATAAAAGTGAAAAATTATCATCACTTAGATGATTGTTCCCCACTGTACTGTACTTCTGTGGGTATTTTAGCAAAACTCAGCAGTATGCACTACAAAGAAATAAATAAATGTTATTCTTATGTTGTGTTTGGATGTAAAGGATCTGAGTTGTTCAGTAAAAAAAAGGAGGCTTTGGGATAAACTTGACTCATGACCAAGAGAACCTCTAATGTTACACAGTCAGTCAAAGTTGTGGCAGGAGCGGGCATTTAGATACCGTTACACTGATTTCTTGCTGGGAGGTTCCTCTCTCTGCTCAAGTGAGGGCAAAAGACCCTTTCCCAGCCCAAAGGGAGGTGGGTGAGGTGAGGAGCAGGGTCTCTGCGTGGAGCTGCTGTCCCAGCTCTCTCCAGCACGTGGGATGCAGAAGCCCCATCCCATCCCCAAGGCCAACAGCTCGCCTGGCAGCTGCAGGAATCGCGTTTCACGGGGATTTAGAGCCAACGTACGCCTTCAGCCTTTAATAAATTACTGCGTGGCCTTGAGCAATGATGAATTAAGCTAGGGAGAAAACCAAACGCTCTCCCTGGCTAAGTCAGGAGACTTAGCCTTCCTAGAAGTTAATCAACGTGACAGAAGCTTTATACCCACACTGCAAATATATAAATCAAGTGAGTCAACATTTCTTCATCTTTGCCCCCTCCACCCCTCCCCATCACGGCTGTGCTGCCGGGATGGCTGAGGCTCAGCTGCACGGGCAGCACGGTGAGTGGCAGTGGCTCAGCAAGTCCTGGCACTTTGCTTCTTGCTTCAGAGACTGTATTCCTTTTTGCAATCCTGATCATGCCCAAAACAAATAGGCTTGCAGTGACAAAGGAATTTTTTTTTTTTTAAATATTCCTTATGTTCTTTTCACCTCTTTTCACAACAGCGAACCGTTAATACAACAGATGTAACTTTTAAATCAAAATTATTTGCTTCCTCTCACGGTACGGTAGTGAACCATGTGCGCAGTGAGGCATGAAGGAAGCGAACAGTTTATCGGAGTTTAAGGCATGCAGGAACATTGCTGAAGAAACTTCTGCAAGTCCATGCCAGGGATCATGTTACTGAAGCAAAAATCTTTGGCATTTTTACACTGTATTTTACCACCTCCAACTGTGTAATAGACAAAAGGCCAGGAAGAGATAAAGGGAAACAGGTGGGGTGGAATAAAAAGCAAGACTGTTCCATTTGGCACGGCGATGATCAGCTGTTTCATAATAAACCATCACACTTTCGGGGGGCTTTATATTATTTTATTGTTATACAAGTGGATGAATTTATACATTTGCTTTCCCCCCGCTTCCTCTTCTACCATATCTTCTTGCAGCTCTGGTTAAAAATGCAGCTGGTACTATGTATATGAGACAAAATACTTACAATATAATTTTAACAAAACTCAGAACAAGGCCACTGAGAGCTGTCAGTAGATTTTTTTTTTTACTATTTCTATGACATATTTTACTTAACCTATCAGTTTGATTTTTTTATTGTTGTTCTGAACGGAAATAAAAATGAATAAGGTCACCAAAGGCTCCAAAGTACGGTAAAAAATACAGTACGAAATTTTTGTAAAAGGGAGAGATAATTAGGCAGGCCATAATTCTGGCAGCTTTGAGATAATGATCGCTTTTGAAATCTCTGTTGTGAAGACCAAAAGAAAGACATTCTCGGATGTTGTCCGGGCCACAATTAAATACTTAAACAGTATCCACGTGGAGAGAAGGAGGTGGAGGAAAGAAGAGGCTGTACCCACAGATGATTATCTAATGCTATACTATTGCAATCTTAAATGACTATCTTACATTTTTAAATACGTAACATCACTGTTACAAAGAATGCTCAGGCTTCTTTTAGAATGCAACAGCTTTACTGAAATACGTTTTTACCATATGTTTTAATTAAAAATGTAGGGTTTTCATCAAAACAGGTTTTGAGGACTGTCATAGGGGTCATTTTACTAAATCATAAGCAGCAAAAACAATAAGCATAATATCCATGAGAAGAGAAATTACTTGTATCCAGCATGTTTGAAAATCCCTGTGCTTTTTAATATTTGTTTGGCTGAAATATTTACAGAAAAAAAATGTCATGTTAGGGATTCAACTCCACATTTCTGAAATGTGGACTGAGTGCTGCCAACATTAAAAACAAAGCAAAACAAAAAACTACTCAAGGGCTGAAGAAAATGCCTTATGGAAAGGGAATGTAAAGAGGTCAGTCATTCTCCTTTGCTTGTCTACCAGAAGACTGGGAGGTGATTTGACTATTCTGAGTAAGTGCCTTCCTGGGGAGAAAATACTGGTTTTTAAAGAGCTCTTTAATCAAGCAGAGAAAGGCATAACAGGGAATACAGGCCAGATATAATCAAGTTAAAAATAAGGGATGTTTTTAGCAGAGATGAATTACTGAATTAATTGCTGAAACTAACAGGGAAAATAGCGGATTTCCTACCACCTAGCTTACTATCAGCTGATGTTTTCTTACCAAGAGAGGATTATCAGGAGAAATTATCAGATAGGGATACTTAGACAGAGATTTTAGGGCTGGTTATAAACAGGAATTCAGATTGAGAAAGCACTCAGTGATTTAACAGTCTCTCAGGGAAGTTGGTGTTGTGACTCAGTGAATACAGATTTACTTCTGAACCATTTGAGCAAAAGGGCAAGGTAAAACAGAAGCATCTGCATGTGCATGCATATAGGTAAATATAAAAAATGTTCAGGCCTTCCTTCTGTATTATAAAGAAGCAAATAACATTACAAACCTATTTTTTTCATTTCCTCCATAAACGACATTTAATCTGGGATTTGAGGCTGCATACAGGTATCCTCTACCAGTATGTATTTTTCCCTATGTGTCAAATATTATTCAGGCTATAGGCATACTTTACACTTGGGCGGTAATTCAGATGTAGGATTTCAGGCCCTAGCTAATCCATACCCCACAACTCCACCTCGTATTGAAGGATTTTGCTCTTTGGAATCTCCCGTGGTGCCACCTGGACCGCAGAGTCCCTGTCCCGGTGCCATGACCCTGATCAGGTCCCAACTCCAGACTGGTTCCCACCAAACAGATACCCAGGCTCTGCGTCAGGGTCTCTCCAACAAGGATGTGCCAGAGCCAGCATTATCCCAGCCCTTCACGTTTATCTGACCTGACTTTTTAATTGCTGAAAGGCACTGACCCTGATAAGCAAGTCTAGTTTTAAAGGGTTCAGTGGGGCTGTTCCCTAGAAGACAATGTAATCGCAGGCAGTGACACTAAAGGAGAGATCCTTTGAATTTTAAGTTTCCCCTCTGAACAATTTCTTCTCCGAACAATTGATCCTGTGTCCCACATTTGGGTCTTGAGAGGATAAGAGGTATAAACTCCATTTAATACGATCAATAGCAATATTCCCCAACACCACAGAAGCACTATTGTATTTTGGACCATTACAGGGTGATACAATTGTCAAAATCTAAGCTTCGCCGCCTGTGATGGGGACTCCCTCAGCTGCAGAAAGGCGAATTACTTTCATGTGAGCACGAAGAGGACAAAAAGAGAAATACTGCTTTGAAACATTCAACAGCTGATTCTTTACAACCAGATGGAAAGGCTCTGAAAAATATCCCCTCCATTAGTTAACAGTGGTCTCAAAGGATGAGGTTTTATCTGAATGGCAAAATTATTAATTTTTATAGCATATACATTCCACTAACAAATTAAAAACTTGCCAAGAAAGGAATGTGATATTCTACCTGAGTCGTGGCAATGTTTGTTCCATCGGTGACCTCCACAGTCATATTATATATTGACCTCTGCTCTGCATCCAAGGGCTTTGCAATGACAATAGTGCCCACTCCCTTCTCCGCGTCGAAAGAACTATCGTAATTCCCTCCTAATTGTTGCACAAAAATACAATTAAATTAGCCATCTCTGGAAAATTTCCATTTAAAATGTTCCTAGAACTGGGCATATCTGTTTACTGGCATCCATCTTAACGGCTTGCCTTAGCATACACAGTACATCTACTGATACTTCTTTGTTCATAACTCATTTATATTTCAAAGCACAGTTTGTATATTGGAAAGCAGATATCATTAAAATGCACTGCAAGAAAAAAAATCTAGCAGTATATTTAAGTGAACCATAACTGAGTCTATAAAAAGAATCAAATGGCTATAAGACCGTAAGATGTGTGCCCTTGTAGTTTGGATAATGAACAAGCACAATTATCTTTTTGTATAAAAATAATTTTAAGAGGGTTTTATTCTGCAAATTTTATTTTCAGGAAATTCTCACTGATGTTCGAGAGTGCAAAGAGTCAACTGAGTCTTTAAAAATTACAATTATAATCAATTTAAAAAATGCAAATAGAGATTTGTTATGTTAATTTCAAGGACAATGATAATTACTGGCAGCAAAGGTCAAATTCTACTAGTCTTTTAGGAATTATTTAAATAGATCTGACAGGATACACATCATAAATTCCTTTCCATTAAAAAAATCCTCACAAAGCACTGTTCTGAAACGAATAACCCCTTATCCTGTCACACACTGAATGATGCAGCAGTGGGAAAACCCTCCTGAGTCTCACGTGAAAGACAAAAAAGAAAAAAAATCCATTAAAAAGTAAGAAAAAGCCATAAATAATTTGAGATTAAAGGGTTACAGGATTTCTCAGCCACACTATAGTTTATAAATTAGAAGCACTCATTATGTTCAAAAGTAAAGTACACACTCCCCGCTGCTAAGCTGCTTCTTACTCACTCATCTATAAAGTGGAATTTATTATGAGTTGAGTCTGAAATTTTTGGAGGCTGGGGACAGGGAGAGGTGGAACACCAAACTGCTGACAAATGAACTCTTAAGGTATATTCATCAGACAGCAATGCAATGCCACTAGCTACAGTCTCTGACAATCCAGTTCTACGAAGTGGAAAAGGTTTTCAAACCCCACTGGTTATAAAACTTGTGTAAGAGCTGCTCAGACCTCTTGGGATTAGATCCACAGGTAGAAAAACATCCATTCCATTGACGTAGCTCTCGTGCAATATATATAGAGAGATATATATTTGAATGGCTGGTGTATTATCGCAAAACGGCTCTCATTTTAGGACTGGGGACAGAGAAGTGAAGGGGACAGTCTTTCTTGCTCTGCCATCAAGTCTTGCATCTGCATGGTTTGCTGACCAACAACCAGCATTATTCGCAGAAACAGTCATGCATTTAGTGATAGGAAAAAGGTTTTGGCATTCCAAGAAGTTGAAGACTAGGAGAAATCACAGTGCAATCACAGCCCCTGAATTCCTTAACATGAAGAAACCCTCACTTTGCTCTACCTCTTGCACAGGCTATTGCAAAGAAAGTGTAAGCTAGAAGAATCACTGCTCTGTCCATATGTGCCTTGGAGGCCATTCAGGGAGGGGGAGAAGAGAGGGGGAGGAGGAATAAGAGAGCAGGTGATCTATGCAAAGGAAAGGTAGAACTGGTGAACTTCTGCCCACTGAAATGATCCAAACATAGTTGTTTCAGACATGCTATCAGACTTCCCTATGCTGAATATATGCATATACATATATATAGCTCTGAGCCTAACAGATGTAGCTGTGGTTCTCCAGGAAAAGACTGACACTGGATCTGCTGTGATTTATGGTGGATATAAACATTGTTTATTCCCTAACCTCATTCTGCAAGCAAGCCTGGATTGCATACATATTTTTGTCAATTTATATATATTTTTTATATATATATATATATATATATATATATATTTAACACTGTTTGACACTAGGGGAAAAAAAAGCATAATTGTCCTTAACATTTAAGCAATACCAAGGTATTTGGACATTCATCATATCTTCAGTGTTTTGTTTTGTTGTTTTTTTTTTTTAAAGTTAGTCTGGAAGAAAAAGATGCCATCTCCCAATTAATGTTTTAAATTGATTTACTTGAGAAAAATCATGTCATGAAAACCAACTCTGAAAAAAAGCCTCCTTTGAAGAAGAGAGTTTGATATTCTTGCAAGGAAATCTCTGCTGAAATGAAGCTAGCCTTGGGACAGTAAGCACTTTACAAAGAGAATGTTTCATACTGATAACCATGAAAACAAAATGAAAGCCTATACTTCAAGATGCTTAATAACCATCTTAATGAGCAATCAAAAATTATATGCTATCAACTGGCATACACTTCCTAAGAAACCCTGCCTTTAAAACTTCCAAGAAGTAAAATGGAAGGATTAGCAATAAATGTTTTAAATGCCCTTCCTCTGTTGGCTTAGAGCTGGGTCTGCAGGGCACTACACAGTGCATTGCCAATATATCGACTTCTTCAAGCCATTTTCATTAAGTGCAGCGTATTCTTCCCCTAAAATAAGAACTGAATCCATCATATGAGTTTTTCATATGCTATTCACATCTTCCAAAATGGTTTAGTGACAAACAAATAAATCTTGGTCACCGGCCACCTCACTATAGCCTACACTTGTAACTCACCAGGCAATGCACTTCATTTTACATTGATTAATTTTCTATTAAACAATGCAGAAACTGCATCAAACACTGAGACAGAGATGGATCAGAGAACATCCTGCTGTGAGATTTGTGATTATAATCTCTCTTGGAGTGAACTCCTGAATTATTCCTGATTCAGTCTGGTACATTTTAACAGACCATGGTCACCTGTTGACAATGAAGATCCACTCAGATGGCTGAACTTCTGGGAATATTGCCTGAGATATTGGGTCCTGCCTCTCATTTGGAGTACTAGAGGTGGTCTGGAAATGCTTTGTACTGCTCCTCAGCCTTTATATACCCGCAAAACAGCTCCTCATGATGAATGCTTCTGAAGTTGCACTTAAGCACTGAAGAATAATTAATGAATTAGGTATAACTGCTAAAATGTGAGAGCTTTATAGATATGTTAAGTCTATGCAAGGCCTACTATCAAGGACCCAGAGAACCACCCAACAGAATTATCTTTGAAAGATGGGTGTTGAAGGGGTATGGAGAGAGAGAGAAAGGTGTGTAAAAACAAACAGGACTTTTCTCTTAAAAACTCCTCCAGTTGAACTATTCTGGGAACCCCACGTGAAACCACTTCCTCCTGAAGGTGCTCATGTCGAGGTCGGAGGGCTCAGCCCGTAGGAGGTGACAGCTGAGGAGGTGTCAGCTTCACACATTTCTGGGGTACTTGAGGCCGGTTTTTGAAAGCATGCTGCCATGCAACTCCCAATCCTTTTGAAGAGAGCTCATCTGCAGTGCTGTAAGCTCCTGCAGTATCAGTTTTACCGATGTTACTATCGGCCATTTAACATTGTCTTTGATCACAATCTTAGGATGAAAGGGGACTAAGGATGATGAAATTTTGTTCAGCTGCTCAGTTTTATTATATGTGAATTTTTATTACTTATTCCATTTTCTGACACATGGCACATGCTTTCCTTTTTATTGTCTACTAAAACCTGCTTTCAGATACAAGATATGTAGAAGCTGTCTTTGCTAATGTTCTTGCAATTGCATTAGGAAAGAATTATTTCAAATGAAGATAATACACTGTGAGTTCCTTGGGCACTCTGGGAAAATCAACAACAAAGAAGGCAAGTTGATTGAACTGGCAAGTTGGCTAGACAGGTTGTCCTGAGAAAGCATTTTAACACTGAATGACCTCAGAGACATGTGGATTAGCCGTTGTTTGTAATACCATTGCAGGCTAAGATGTAATGCTGATACATCTTCAATACAGATTAAAGACCTCCCTTAAAATACTCTGATTAAACTGAAGCACTTAGAGTGGGATTTCAAAGTCCACATCTACTTGCAGTGCCATTTTTGGATGAGAAGACTTATCACATTGGAATGATATAAATTCATCCAGAAAGTGCTTTTTCTCTGTAATTGACTGTTAAGATTCCCAAAGACACCTAGCACAGATGGTTATGGCTATACTTTGGATACCTAAAGTTAAGTGAGATGATTTCCACCCTTACTTTCTTGAGATTGATCTTAATGCTCTTGCATAAGCCCTGGAAACATTATATTTCTACAATTAGGAATTTTTTTTATGTTATCTGAAAGCATTTTACAGTTTATATAGCATTTCACTATATAACTCTAGCCAATTCCAGCTGTTATCAAACTCGGGATGGCTGTATAAACAGCCCCTGGTACAAAAGATCTTATTAGTTGGCCCTCACTACAGCTTTGTGAGACCTTTCTAGCACAGCCCTAATTTTCAATTTAACAGATGGTATAGTATGGTCAAGAAGGAGATCTCAGGAAATTGAACCGAGACACCTCTGAGCCAAGAGACTATAGGTTGTGTTCTTGGTATAGAGTAGCCTTGGTTACACGTTCTGGCTGAATCTTGAGTGTTAACTTGGTTCTTAGCTTGTTTCTTGGCTTCATAGTCACTATGAACATATTTTTCTTCTGACAAAAGTCCCGTATGCTCCGGAAAGAATTAATTTTCCTTTTAATTAAAAAGATATTTAAAAAAAAAAACCAAAACAAAACCTTCTGAACCTTGCATAACTAATGGTAGAGGATGTTCTGATGTAAAGCTTACCACTCATTTGGTGCAACAGACAGGCCAAGGAAAACTTCCTGAACTCTTAAAAGGGGTTTCTAGAGGTCAGCTGGGGAATTTGCCTAAGGCAAGATACAACACAGATCTGGCATTCCCACAGAACGTGGGTTCTGCAACTCCGTCCCTTTTGAATTCCAGCGTGGTTTTGTTTTTTTTTTTTTCCCAAACCTCTTCTGCTTGTATTTTGATTATTGCATTCACTGCAAGCAATGAAGTTTTTTTGTAGTTCTTTTCCTAGATGGGGATCCTTTTTGGGAAGATGCTGAGCCTCTCTATGTTCCTATCGGCTGCTGATACACAGTTTAAGACAGGATTATGCTGCTGTGAGCAGCATAAGAGAAATGAGAAAAAATCATTTCCTCCTCTGAGAAGAAAACATGTCAGCAAACCTGGAGGACTTGTAGACAAATGAGTCCCATGTGAGGGCCTTTCTCCCTCTTTTCCAGTGGAACGATCCAGAAGAGCAGGATTGAATATACACCTCAGAAATATCTGATGACTCTGGAGAATCAGACTTGTTCAGTCTTAGATGTAAAGATGGATCACACTGAACTCTGGAGGACATCCCCAAATCGAATACAGCTAAAACCTGGCAAGAGTCTTCCTTCACTGGTAGACAGCAAAGAGCACACACGCTCCATGTCCAAACTTAATAAAGCCAGGACATATTGAGATCTTCACACAAGCCTCATATGGCCTACCATGCCATGATGGACAAGTGGAGAAGAAGAGAAATACAGGAGATGATCTAATTTAGAGAATAGTCCTCTAAAACACATTTTCTCAGGGAAGAGAGGATTCCTACTTGTCTTGCCCCAAAGTAAACTAACACCACCAAGGACAGTGACGATGAATTGGGCCAATAGCTACAAATCTCACATTGCTCACAGCCGAGAATCAGAGGAAAATGCAGAAAGCTAATCCACCCTGAAACTCAAGGGTGAGTCTGAAGTATCTCTAGGATTTTCAGGAAAAAAAGCACAGCCAAAATTTCCAATTTTTCTGTTTTCAAAATAGATGAAATAAACTTAGTGACTGCCTCAAGAAACACAAATTCAGCTACAGACTGTTGTTAATCATAACATAATAAATATTAGTAACATAACATGCAAATATTTATTCTCTTATGTACTATATCATGCTAAGAAGAAGAAAATAATGCAGACTGAATTTTCAGATAAAACTATTGTAAGGAGAGTCAAAGCCTTGGGTTTGCTGCTAAGAAGCTGAAGGTAAGGGCATAAAAAGCAGAAAAGAAATCAGGAAGGTATTTTAGCTAGTTCTCAGAGAAGATAATTCAAAGGAGGCTAGGGAGCTACATGTTTTTGACATTAATGAAAATTCGCAGCACTGTGAAATAAATGGACAATTAATTAAAATTCATAGATCTTAAAATTATTGCCATTTAAGCACCCTTGATAAAAAGTTCTGATGTGCTTTCAAAGTTTGGCTGCTCTTGTAAAGGCATAGGCTGGCGGAAAACGGAAAGATAGAGGGAGGCCTGATTGAGAATCAGAGAGATGTCGTGCATCATGCTACTTAAGCAAAAACTAGCACCATGCAGCTTAGCTCCAGTGTCAAACTAGTCATCACACCATTCCCACCACTAACAAAGGAAGAGACAGAGAGGGCTCAATTTACCTAGGAGAAATAAAGACCTCTGACTTATTTTGGAGTTCCCATTGAAAAATAGTTTCTCATAAATGGCTGAAGAAATTGAACACAACTGAAACAACCTACATTCATGTCTTTCACATTGTGGGATCTGCATGAACTGAGAATGGCGTTGAATGCAGTCTGAAAACAGAAAGCAGGTATGACATCTCAACCATTCCCAATTAAACAAACAAACAAACAAACAGGCAAGCATCCTGTTCCTCTCTAGTCCATGGGGGGAAGGTGATCTCCCTGTCTGCAAGGCACCTTCCTCTCTTGGAGCTGATTAACTCAAGAACTTAAATAGTTATTTAAAGTGTATACATTTTAGGTGCAAATTAGATTCTGAAGTTAGGCAGACAGAATACTACATGGCCAAACTTCATCTGCCCTCACTCCTTTATTTTAGCTGGGAGAAAGTGCATGTTATGCATTAAAAAAGAGGTACTCTGGAATTCCAATGCCCATTTAGTTTGAAAAGGTCATAAATACAAAGGTCAAGCTGCAAACTCTATATTAAACCATGCCTCTATATAAGCCTTCAGGGCTTTTGTTGACATTACTGTGAACTGTGCAAGGAGGTCCAAAATCACAAAATACCAGATGGAGCAGGATCAGGTCTAGGTTTTACAGCAGCACAGAAACCATCTCTTGCATCAGCAGTCCCATACAGCTTTCCATACATGACAACTAACTTCTACTAATAACCCGCGTCTTTCATTGGGCTTTTCAGCACTAGACCTCAAAGTTCTCCCAAAAGGAAAGTATCAACATCGTTTTTTTCCACATTATGATATTGAGGAACAAGGAGAAAAAGTGGTTTTTATACTGACAGTGACTAAAGGCAGCAAAGATAATCTAAACATACAGTACTCTGTCTATAAACCTCTTGGGGTGGATTTTGTCTTTGCACCTTGTATGTAGAGCATCTGGAACAACAGGGTCTTCTGCATGTGCAGGATTGTTGGCTATTCCTATTGCAGAAATGAGTGCTGTTGCTAGTGATATTATTTATAACAGCAGTAATATTTAATGACAACATTCATACGGTAACAGAACCATACTGGATGGTCAGGGTCACTGATTTGCCATTAAGTCTAGGGAAGCTCTGTCTCCATGACCCTTGGCAGTGATGCAGCATCTTGCAGCATCAGGAGCTACAGCCTATAGGGAAACCATTCGGGTTGTTTAAAAAGCAAAAACCTTCTTCTAAACCATTTAAACTATTTTAGCCATAAAGGTCACATTAAATGACAAATTAAAGGCTTAAATTTCATAATGCGCTCCCCATCATCTCTGTTTGGTAAGCAAAAAACGAAATATTACAAAGTGTTGCTAGATTGCAAGTGACTCTAATAATGTAAAAGAATGCAGTAGAAGAGCGGGGTCTTCTCTCAGCGCTTAACACAGGCAGCATTTTAATGAGAGTCTGTGAATTTGACCAAAGGCTGCGAAAGGCAGAGGAGGCCAGCAAAAGGTTCAAATGGGAAAAAGTGTCAATAACATCAATAAAGATGGATTTCTCCTGGGAGGAAAGTTAGGGTCAGTGAGGAGGAGAAAGGGAATGTAAACATTAGCTAATAAATTGCATGTAGCATACTGAAACAACCAAGGGAATGGCAAGAAAACCGTAGGAAACATATGCTGTCCTTCCCCAGGGGCTAGCAGGAACCCTAGAACATGATAATAGCTTTGGGTTTAATTTTAATGTGGTTGGCACATCAGAAACCATGCTACAAATTCAAAGAGGAAATGTTTCTGCTTCTGTCTTTCATCTGCACAAATTGGCAATAAAAGGTGGATGAAAACGACTCTGACAGACCCTTTCTCTTGTGGTCCTTGCCCTTCCTGTTGGCTAAACCCATCCGCAAATAGCTATGCTGAAATGAGAGCCAGGCTCAATCTCTGTAAATAAAGACTGCTGATGCACCCTTTCCACTAAGTCTGTGGCAAAGGCTTTTTGTTTCTTTCATCTTTCATATAGTATTTGTTTTATAACCCTTAATTTAAATAACACCACTTTGTGCAGACACTGTTTTACATCCAAAGATACACAAACATTACATACAAGTATCTGCAAATATTTAAGCAGCACAATACCTTTGCAGGGTCCTTGTGCTGCTGGGGAAAGTCTCATTCTGGAGATATTAAATAAGTTATTTTAAATAACATAACTGAATCAGCAGCAGAAGCAGGAAAGCAATGCTTAGGAACATTCCCACTGCAATCAAGTGAGACCCTCTACTCCCTTTTTGGCAGCTATATCCTTAGCTGCATTTCCCTGCAATTTTAAGACCATTACTTCTATGGCTTCTCCTACTCTTTGCTAAGGATATTTCTCCCTCCCTATTTTTATAAGCAATTTTATGTAAGGCAATTTTGTGGTTGAAATCTCACATCAAAACACATTTCTCTTTTTCAGCTTGCATTCACGACAAACTTTTGGTGGCTCCATTTGTAACCCATATGTTGATGCATCCCATTCTGTTTCACAGTTAAATGGATGGCACTGGACTGTGAAAAGTTTGAATTAATTATTTGTGATAAACTGCGGAAAATCCGTGAATAAAATGATAATAATTGGACACAAATACGGTAAAAGCTGTCATAGAAAGGAACGCAGCACATCCATGTGTCGCATTGCATCCTGTCACAGGCACTTATGAAAGATGTAATATAAATTGTCTCAAAGAACTTGCAAAAATAAAAGGCAGCCTGGATAGTTGTATTTTAGCAAATGTGTTTGCACTAAGGGTACCTTCTGTTGAACAGTTCTGCCCACAAGCTGTCTGTAGAATATAGAACATCTCTCGAGCATGCTTGCCACCTTGAAGCAGGGCAGTCGGAAGCAGAAAAAAAAGAACAGAATGCAGAAAAAAAGGTGAAGAAAGAGAGAAATGAGGGACAGCAAGTCTAAGTACCATAAATACATTTAGAAATGAGATTAGCAAAGTATGACAATAGAATTTAAATGACAGACAACATTAAGATTGCAGTAAATAACATAGTATGAAAAAAAACAATTCAGCCATACAGCGCTTTTTTTTCAGCTTAGCTAAAGAGTCATAACAAAAGCAGGAATATTATTATTATTGTTATCGCTAAATTAAAATAGCATTTTCATTTCAGCATTACGAAAGTGGGTTTAATTTGGGGGGGGACAGTTCACAGTTAGTTTTGCTTGCTCTCAAAACCACACATCCATATGCTTTGCTTCTGAAGCTTCCTCCTTATGCCACTGGCTTCCAACTTACCGACAATATCAAACCAGAGGGGAATGTTAGATGGCTGCACAGAGACCACCCCAACGATTTCTGTCACTTTATCGCTTTCCATGACGGTGAAGTTGTAAAAGGGTTCATCGAAAGTCAGGGGCACGGGCGAGGGCGCAGGCTTTTTTATCCACTCAATATGGAGGCGTGCAGTTGAAGATTTTTGGGGCCGGCCGTTGTCCACTGCTTTTATCTGGCAGGTACAAAGAAAAGAGGACTCAGACTGAGCATCACAGCTTGGCAGTTCAGCCCTAATTCTATCGCATGACGATGACTGCTTGGAAAATGGCCTTTTTAATCCTCGACGCAAAATCCCATGAAAAAAAGAGGGAGATAAGCACTTCTTGAGCAATTCTCATGTTTTTCCATTACACTTTGACTTTTTAATGAAAATACTGATATCAAACTGAAATGTTTTGTTTCAGAAATGCTGGTGCGAGGCCTCCTGGAGATGCAATTGAAGCGCTCCCCCCACAGATCCTCCTCTCCAGAACCAGCTTCCCTCTCCGATTTCATCTTCCACCCAGTTCCTTCTTGCAGCAAAGCTGGGAGCTTTATAATGACCCTGCGGGACGTCGTGCACTTGCGACACATGCTCACCCAGACCACGTTTGATTGCTTTTAAATGGCATCTATATTGCAGATAAGATTGATATTCCTTACACTGCCTTCTTCAGGATCTTTAATTGAGTTAAATAAGTTTCAGATCATTTCCCCCGTTCTCCAAAACAAATATAATTTAAAATTTTGCCATATTTATTTTCCTTGCTTTCTCTTCTCTGTCACGTTCATTAAGAGTTGCCCAGCTTGATGCTAATTCTTTTTATTACAATGTCCTCTAGAGGGATGGATAGACTTGATATTTGCCTGGCATGCTTTATGGTTTTAGCATAGAAAAGACAAGATGAGCAGCAACACTGTGTATAAGGAAAGGGAGAATGTAGGTTACAAAATGGGTGCTTTGGTGAATAACATCAATGTCAATCCAATGGGTTTTCTTTTAAAACTAAAAGAAATGTTTCTGAATATATAGGACCATTACTGTAAATATGATGTTACTATGCCAGTTAAGAATGGGAAATATTTTCCTGAAACACCATTTCTTTCTCTGGAAATGTGTTAAGTGGGTTTGGTGCTAACACTTGTCCCCCTGCTCCGTTCAAGGCAGGCAGGCCCTTAGTGAAAAGATATTGAGGGTCTGATGGGCAGTTTCAAGGTAGAAAACCTTCAGCTGTTGCATTACAATAAGGCCAGATCCCAGATGTGACTTCCAGCTCTGCACAGGACAAGGCACTCACTCACCCAAAGGGTGCCCTACTCTGATTACTAGGTATTTCTCAATATTTTGATATTTATTAATTTTCCTGTCACAGTTTCCAACCCTGTGAAGGTATCCCAACAGAGACCTGTTACTATAAGTGACATTGCTTCCTTTACTATGGGCCAGACCGTGGACCTCTGACATTTTTTTGTCAACTCCTTAACTACAACTTGTTGGCTTATTGCTGTAGATGAAGAGCGCACATTCAAGTCTGATATTGCTTTATGTCACCACCACCACCATCTTGTATTCTTTCTTTTTTTGACCTTGTCTATATGGTTTGAGTTCTGGCAGAACTATTTTGACTGAGATTTCTTTTAACTGAAATTGCTGCCATACTTACACTCTTTAATGTGGTGAGAAGGGTACTACAACATACTGTACGCAGTACTCCTCCTCCCTGAAGCCACCTAACTTGGACAGTATAAGGACTTTTCAATGAGGGCAAACAGTTGTGTCCACACAAAAGGTGAACAACCATTCATAGCAGTATCTGCCCAGTTCAACATGATATAACTTTGCGAGCAGACAAGCCCTTTGTCTTCATTTCTGCGTATTCAAGGGAATGACTTGCACCAACAATTTGCAAGTTGACTGAACAGTCTGAGAATAGTTCACTATGTGCAATAGCATGAACCCTCTCTCAGACTCCATTTTTCGGCAGCAGTTGTATGTGAATACTAGATTTCTTAATACAGTCAGATCTTACATATAGGTCATACAATAAGCACAGTTATATATCACTCTTTATACAAGCAGGCCTATTTCTAAAACAAAGTCAGTCAAACCATGGGTTGGTATGTTGATGGAAGAGCACTTACTGTTAAGATGTCATAACTCCCTGCTGTGAACTGCTTTCTGGAAGAAACCATCCCTGTTTTGGGATCAATAAAAAATTTCCCATCATCATTTCCATCCACAATGCTGTATGAGATTTCTGCATTAGGGCCTTCGTCTTTGTCAAAAGCAAAAGCTCTGTAGATCGGCTCCCCTCTTTTCTTACGGTCCCTCTCTGGCAGCTTAATCTGATAGACTTTCTCTGGAAACTGAGGTTTGTTATCGTTCTCATCCAGAACCTGGACCACCACCCAAACGGAGGACTGCCTGGGAGATGTGCCCCCATCTGAGACAGTTACCTGAAAAACAACAGCAGTAGAGGCATTATTCTGAATAGGTACAGTGGACTTCATAAATTGGAAAAAAACATAAAACATAAGGAAACGCCTCTCCCTCCCCAAACCTAACCTGCAGTTTAGACAGTCTTCTCTGTACACAAGACATGTTCACTACAAACATGCTCAGCGCCCAACTCAAATATGCCCACAATGGCAAAGGAATCAGGAAGATTTTTTACTTTTGAGATGAACCGGGAACAGGGAACCTGCAGACTAGGAATCTATTTCTCAAAACATAAAATCCTTTTATCTCAAATTCTGCAAGTTTATCTCAGAAGAAAGAACTGGAATTAACCCATTAAGCAGGATCCCTGCTTTTTTGCAAACATATTTTAAAGTTTCTTCAGTCACACAATGAATTTGAAAGATGCATTTCTTCTTAAATCCTAAAAGAATCTCTGTCATTTTTTTTCTATTAATTATTTGGATTTTCTTAAACAACAAAAGAATTTCTGTCAGTTCTTTTCATTCATCACCTGAGATTTGACAGCTCATTAATTCCAAAACTGCTTTATATGATTGTAAGGGGCACAGAGAGGCAGGTAGCAAAAAATTTCTGCTGCATTGTGTAAAGAGCACACTGTGCTGGCAGAAACACATAAGAAAATCTTTGAGACAAAAGTTAATTAGTAATTTAGTTGCAACTTAAACAGAATTACTAATAATTTTCAGTCTGAAACACTGTGAAAATGAAATGATCCAAGATCAACAAGCACGCAAGAGATTTAATAATATGCCTTCAAAATGCAATCAATATGTTTCAAACTTCCCCCTCAATATTTCGATTGCATTTTTTAAAGAGAAAGAAATAAGGCAGAAAGTTATTTCTGTTTGGATGTCAGAAGCTCAGATTTCACTTTCAGCTACATATGCTGACATGTCAATTCCCACAGTAGCAATTTTTGGTGATGGTGAGCCAAGATATTACATACCCTTCCCTGCTCGTACTGATCACTGCACATCTATTGCTTTGCTGGTTACCTCCTCAATGCTTTATTTTTCCTTAAACGTTTCTGTATCCCCTTACAAATCATACAGTCCTGATGTCCAATCCTTAGGCAAACCAAAATGTTCTGGGAATAATGTCCCTTGCCATTGTCCCCTCCGTGAAAGAAGAAATCTAAACTTAGGGTAACCCCGATTTAGTACTGAGATCAGCAGAAAAACCACATTTTCTAAGAGAAAGGTAAAAGACCTTTTCCATTTCCTGTATTTAACTATACTTTTGAAAACTGATACAGTGGAAAGGAGTGGACTGACCGCCTTAGGGACTGAAACTCCTTATTTACAGAAAAATAAATGGTATGGCAATATATAGCAGCAATGAAAATCCCCCAAATCAGCCCATAACTCATTTGGAGAGTGGAGCCTGTCCTCCTAACGACACGTACCAGCCTCAGGCCTCTCTCTCCTAAGACTGTCACCAGGGTTGGCAATTAGCACTTGTTGGGATCGCCGCCTCGTGACAGGGATGACTGTCTGCTGAGAGCCGGATGGGGACCATCCCCACCCTGCAAAGCCACCAACGTGCCATCTGTTAGTCACCGGCGAGGGGGTGCAGGGAGAGGACCCGCAGCTCATTACCAGTGTACTCAGCCATCCAGTTCACACTTGCTACACTTTCCAAAATAGCATTTATAACGCCGAAAGGCTGCACACATGGCTGCGAATCCGCCTTTCCACCCAGGGAGAGCAACACCGCCGGGGACCTCAGCCTCTCCACTGCTCCGGGAGAACTTCAGAGCTTCTGCAGCAAACAAAAAGCCAATTCTGCCAATTCTCCCATTACAGGCTTTCAGCAATAAAAAACTGTTGCCCCACTTAGAGGCTGAACCCCTCTATTAGGGTCTGGAGCAGAAGTCTTATGAGGAGCGGCTGAGGGAGCTGGGGCTGTTTAGCCTGGAGAAAAGGAGGCTGAGGGGAGACCTCATCGCTCTCTACAACTACCTGAAAGGAGGTTGTAGAGAGGTGGGGGTTGGTCTCTTCTCCCAGGTAACAAGTGATAGGACAAGAGGAAATGGCCTCAAGTTGCGCCAGGAGAGGTTTAGACTGGATATTAGGAAATTTTTCTTCACCGAGAGGGTTATCAAGCATTGGAACAGACTGCCCAGGGAAGTGGTTGAGTCGCCATCCCTGGAGGTATTTAAAGGAGGTTTGGATGAGGTACTTAGAGACATGGTGTAGTGGTGGTTTTTGGCAGTGTTAGGTTTACGGTTGGACTCGATGATCTTAAAGGTCTTTTCCAACCTATATGATTCTGTGATTCTGTGATTCTGTGATTTCTGTTCTACTCCGGTGCAACAGGCCAGGCTCTTGGCAAGAGCACAGGTTAACAAAGAAAAAACTTTTTCAGGATTTCTGCTGACTCCACAGATAAAATAATCAATGATGCCAGGAAGTACAGGCTGTAGTACACAGAAACAATCAGAGACACACTTATTTAAATGCTGGTCAAAAATACCAAGAAAATGCTTTTTGGGGGGCTAATGTTCTTAATGCATAGAAAATGCTAGCAAGATTCAGGAAACTCTTGTTTTCTGAGCAGAACATCATTCAACTTTTAAAAAAAAAAAGACATTTTCTTCAACCTGCTAGCAGTCATCTACAAAAGAAGGTGTTGGGGGTGATAAAAAGTTTACAACTAATATCAATAATAAAATCTCTGAAAACCACAGTGGTATAAACAGTCAAGCGACTATGATGAAAAACCTACTTAAGACGAGACTGCTCAAGAAGCGAAGCTGTCCTCCTGTCTTACCAATACACAGTCTCATCACAGTTTGTTAGGTTACTGCTGAAATCCTGACTAACATGGTGGTGTGGCAGTAAAAACGTGCATGCATTTGTTTGTTTTTGTAAGCCCAAACTTGTGGGAAATCCATTCAATAACAGAAATGTTGCACTGAAAATATTTGCTGACAGCTAATTGAAAATAGTAATGGCTATAACATGAAATGTCAGCTAATTAACAGAAGTTAACATAGAAGGCCTGAAGTTAGTCAGTTCTACTCTGTCTAAAACTTTACGTCCCCGGAAAAGAAAATGCTATGTACCAGCTAAGCCTTTTTCTCTGGGTGACGCTCAAAACTTTTCAAAATGACATGCTCCAACTCCGCTCAAAAAGCTTTGAGTGCCAGACACGGGAGCTGAAGTGTGAGTTAAAGCTCTCTCTTTGCAGGCATGTAAATTAATTAATTAAGCTGCCCTCACACCAGCGATGTGATTATTTCCCTAACTGTAAATCTGCGCCCCGGCTGACCCCTTTTCTGCTCCATCAGCCTGACCCCAGCCTGGCTTTTCAGGTTCTAGCTATAAACAGGGTAAAAGAGCTGCAAAAATTTCCTCTGCCCCTACAGAAAACAACTCCACGACAACACATTAAAACAAAATAAATTGCTGCCAGTTCAAAATTGTTCCCAGACAAAAATAGGGAGGACCGGAGAGGTCATTCAGCATGCCGCTCTGCAAATACTGTTTCCTTCAGGACACTGTATCACACCAGCGCTTAGGGGCCCCTCAAACCAAGGCAATTTTGATTCAAGCATTACCACAGCTCTCAACAAAATCCTTAAACAGCTGGAAATTACAGTGAAAAGTAACCAGGGAGGGGAGGGAGGTTAGGACGTTTATAGGACAAAGATACAAAATCTAATTCACAGCTGGTATCTCTGCAAATGTGGAAGGCAGATGTGCAAGGCACAGGAGAGCTTGCCAGGAGAGAAGCTGTAATTCAGGACCAGTGAGGTTCTTTTGTTTAGAAACCTGGAGATGGCATGGTAGGGAAAAAAACAGAGAAGAAAGAAAGGTAATCCAGACAAACAGACTGTCTCAATATATGCTTGTAAAGATGTGCCATGAAAAACCCAACAAGAGGTGAATCTCACAGTAATCAAGACGGAGAAGTGGTGAGGACCAGAATTAAAGCTTTCCCAGAGGAGATCAGGAATGGCTGCTTGGTCAGCATGCGCTTTCCTAAATGCTGAACACCTTCTCCAGTCTATGTGCCGAGTCCGGTATCCAGGTGGTAATGGATGCAGACATGCTGCTTCTTGCCCATGTGCAACCTGAGATGGGCTGGCCAGCTACTATCCCCTCTGCCCTTCTGTTCAGATATTGCTGCTAACGCTGTGTCAACACAATCTAAACAGAGGATATGACCTCCCAAACCTGGGATACAGCCATGAAAGCAGCTGAGTTTTGTCTTTCTGACCAACCATACAAAGGGTTGGTCCATCACCAAGGGTAGAATATCTTAAAAGGAATGGGACAACATGTTTAGTGGGATCTGATGGAAACAGACAGCAAGAATAATATGAACTTTATATACCACTTCCATGGTGAAATCCTAAGCATCACTGCTGTTTTCCCACAACCTACAGAGAGTTCCACTATAGTTTTCTTCATAAAATGAACACTTTCTGCCAGGAATCTCCATTTACCCATTGGCTTTGATGTTTATGACTTTACTGAACCATGTCAGCCAATACACATATAGGTATTGGTTACCTGGAAATTTCTTTGCTAGAGTAACAACATTCACACATCCCTTACAATGTTTCCCTCAGCTGGATGGACGAGGACAAGACGTCCTGAAATTCCCTCTACTTACATCAGATGTATATTTTTGGAGAAAACCACACAAAAATATCTCCTTCTGCAGAGCATGACAAATTCAGTATAATAGCAGAACTTTCAAAATCCAAGTAAGGCAATTTCCATTTCTTCTCCAGGATCTACTTCAGTAGGTTTGGTCTATAGACATTAACACTACCTTTCCTACTGGACTGAGAGATATTCTTTCATATTCATGTTTATGTTCAAGTCCACAGATCAACTACAAAGAGATTTCCACAGCAGTGGACCTTCTGAGTGAAAACCAAGGTCAAAACTAACTGTTAACACACAGCAGCTGGAATGTCAGATATGAAAACTTATTCTTTTTATGACCATGGAGAAGGCTTGGAGGAGACATCTACTTTGAAAGTATAAAACACAGCGTCAGTCTAGCAGACCTCAACGCTGGTGACAAAAATCATTTTGCCTTGAGACTGTCACTCTTCCTATGAATTGGACTGTGACACTTAACTGAAGAAGGATTAGCTCTTGAATTTTTTCAGAATACGAATGCAACTGTGAGGACCACCCTCCTGAATTAAAAGTACAATATTGAGTCTCATTAACAAAAGCTCATGACTTCCAAGATAATTATTAACTCAGCTGGAGAGAGTAGCTAGCAGGGATCTTACTTCAACAACTATAACAAGACGATCAGCAGGTGTTTAATGTGAATTATCAAGCCTTGAGAAGAACAAGAATCTTCTTCCATATCATTCCTTGGCAGGAAGAAGTACTCAGTTTTTAAGTTAAGAGGAACTGCCACATTACAGTCGTTAGCATTGCAAAATGCTGAAGATGTCATATTTGCTTGTTTATTTTCGTTCGTGTGATACTGCTTAATGCAAAAAGAGTGAGCTGAGATGCCTGCGTCTCATCTGAGGAGTGTGCTTAATGAGGGTTTCAGGTAAAAGTCTCTCCCTTCCCCCAACCAGAAACGCCAATTTTGCTTCAGAAAACTTTAGAAAAGAGAATCTGGTTGAGTTACTGGAGACAGAAAAATGATCAAAGGGAGCCGGAGAGCTGAGGCATACCCCTGCTGTTAGTGACTAATGGGTTTGTTTCTTCTGCCAATGCGCAAACGAGCTGCAATACCTATTGTAAAAGTCTCTGGAATTCAGCCCAAGTAAGAGAAATAAAAGATTATAAAAAAGAGCTCATTGAGGGATGACTTTAAAGTCAAATACACTGAACTACTATCACTGCCTACTTCAGAGAGAGACTAAATTTGCGGCTAAATTCTTACAAGGAAATATTTTTCTGAAACGCATTATATTACTGAACTACATGTTGGATTACTGCTACAAAGTGGAGACAGCGTAGCTCAAAGATAGACAGGAGAGAAAAAAAAGGTACATAATTTTTTTTTTTCAGTTCAACACAAACACTGAGTTAGCTGTAGTAAACTAAGGTGCCTTCTCTTTCTAATCCTTTATTTGGCAACTGCGGAAAGGAAGTGGGCAGCTGCTTATTTCACTTATCCTAATAGAATGTAGTGCTGTCCCAAAAGACGAATTACTTAAACACTTCCTGTAGGAAAGAGTGCCAATCATATCAATATGGTCCATCTTTCCTTATTTCCTTTACAACGTGCTAATCTGGGAACTCTTGTTTCCAATCATAAAAAAATTAGTACATTCACTCTGGCCAGCTATAAGAAATAAATAATTTAGGGTACATTTTAAATACACATTATTACTGACACAAACACTCTAGGTGGCTGATTAGGAAAGTCAATGGCTTCCAGCCACATTCAAGCTAGAAAACGATGCATAATGGTCTGTTACACCATTTGAGAATTAATGATGACATCAGGTAATTTCAACGCTGTATTGCCAAAAGACAGGAAGGGAGGAAGGAAGGCTTTTTCATTTGGAGTTAAATGCTCCCTACAGTATCTGCAAACCTAAATATTAGAAGAGCGTACTGAAGAAAGTCTTACAGGCTTCAAATCTTAACTTTTGTCACACTCACAGTACTGAGACCAGTAGATGGTAACCAAATGACGCAGCAGAATGAAATATCAGAATGGGTGACTTAAAGGTCCAGAAATGCTGCTGCTGCTACTACTACTACTACTACTACTGCTACTACTACTACTATTATTACTACTGCTGCTACTACTACTACTACAACAACATTTATTTGGTGTCATTCTTTATTCTACGAGCTTTTTGAAAATTGAAACAGTAAACAAGAGTCATAAACTCTGAAAAGAAACTTAAGACTTGTATTTTAGCTTTAGTAGCAATACAGGGAAGGACCTGCATAGCTCTTGACAGTGACTCTCTAAAAGAAAAATAGTAATTTTCCATGGGTATTGCTTTTAAAGTTCATTACAGTTTGGAGATCCTGGCAACCTTTGTGCATCATCCTGTATTTATAATGTTCTTGAATCAATACACCCTAAGATAAGTGCAGAACCACCCACTACATTAAATTCCCAGGACAAGAGAGCAACCTGTCCTATGCTAAAACAAACTCCTTTAGGCAATCTCAGAACAGTAAAAAGAAAACTATAGTCCTCAGGAATGTCAAGCTCATATAATTTTGCTTTTGACAAACTGTAGATAAAACTTTGCCCAGAAGTGACTCTAAGCCAATCACTTTTGAGAAGTCCAAATGTGCCTCCTACTTCCATTGGTGGAGTTAAATACAGATAATCTCGCTTCTACTGCCTAACAGTAGTGTGTAATCACTTACAATTCAGCAGAAATCATCTGGTAAGAAAAAGCATTGCTGAGCTAGGACTTTTCCTGACCTTCTAGGTGATAACACCACCATCAGAAGTGGTGCCTGAAACTCTGTATGTATTATATCCCACGTTAAGCAGTTTGCAAAGTGTGTAACTAGAGGATTGGAAAATTTGAGATGATCGTAGTAGGAACATCAACCTCAGTCTCCAAATAACAACTGTAAAGGTCTTTTGAGTACATCAGGAACTTCCTTTCTTTGTTCATGAGGCTACAGCAGTGAATCTCACTACCCCAGCATATAATGAAGAAAAATTTGGAAAGCAGAAAGATACACTCCAAATAGTCCTCTGATAATATCTGGACCCAAGGACATTTACCCACCTTCAGACTGACACCTTACAAACAAGATAAAGACTGATATGTGATTGCTTAAAAATAATTTTTATAGGCATATAGAACTTCTTTAGGAACAACCTATTACTAAACAGAAGTATAACTACCCTCATAGCCTCTAAATGAGAAAGAAGATAAAAGTTGTGTATTGATCTTCACAGTAAACTTTGAAGAAGGTGTTTAGCTCCTGCTGATAGTGATGATTACAATCAAAGAGTTTTGTGAACAGAAAATGAGGAGTAGTCAAATCTGAGAATATTTCACTTCAAGCAGCTTTAAATAACATAAAGCTTGCAAATTAAGATATTTATGCAGTTTAATGTTAGTAGTAATCTCTGTGTCAATTGTAATTCCATTCATACCTAAATATCTACTTCAGCCATTTGTGGATTTTGCTTTCCTTGTAACAAGAAACACCTGTGATCAAATATTGGTTAAGTTCCCCTCTACCAGATCTACCTCCACAGATAATGTGCTTCTCCAAAAATCTTATCTCAGCACTCAGGAAATACAGTAGCTCTCAGTTTTTGTGCCTCAAAAGAGGTGTGCCTCAACTTCTAAGCTCACTGCACTGGCCTTTTCTCAAATATTCAAGTACCCTTCATTTCCTATCCACAAAAGTCACTTGATTCTCATCATCACTATAAGCAGGAACCAAAGACCTACTTCAAAGTTTCCTCAAAATGATGAAGATTTTTACATATCCCCAATCTTTCCTTTTTCATACTAAGCTAATCAGTATGTGTAATTATGTGAGAAAAACATTCTGGCTATTAATAAAGACACAAGATTTTATCCATGCTTCCAAGATCTTTTCCTAATATTAATAATTTATTTTCTTTTTTAACTATCAGCAGAAACGCTGAGCTCAAAAATATATGCTGATATATTGCCAAAATTTAATCAAGCTATAGTACTAGTCACCGTGGAGTTAATTAATCAAGCAGCAAAACGATATATACTTTACATGCTTGCTTGGGTGTGCAGCTGTATCAGTTTGTGGTATAGGTCCCCAGATACTCAAACTGATGGGAAATTAAGGTACAGCAACTCTTTTAGCAGAAACTCTCCAAGTCGGTGCAGGTGATTTCCTGTGTGTGGCAATAGCCCTCCATCTATTTTGCAGTAAGTCAGCAGCACTGCCTCATGCGAACGTGGTACATGCTCTTGAACATACTCTAAGAAAAGACATAGTACGAAGGAGCTTGCTCTGCATGCCCTTAGAAATATTGTGGCATGCAGTTTCTGTTACAATAGAGTAATAACTTCAAGCTAAAACTTTCAGTCTTCAAAGGAAATAACGTCTTCTCTCCTAAACTACAATATTAAAACTTACTTCTAAACAATTTTTGTCATGCCAACATCCAGTGCCTTCTGATGTTGGATGAAACATCCTTACGTGAGGGTCTGTGATGGTCTGGTCTTGAAACAATATTGTTATTACTTAGGAGGTAATACATTTATTTGGCCACCAATGAGATGAAAGATATACACTGTAATTCCTTAAAGTTATTTACTTTATAGGTACACGGCATCCAAGTTCTACACTGCTATATGAAGCAGAACCAAGTATTTTCAAAAGAAAGATATCACTTTTTCTTTTTTTTTTTTTTTTAAATTGCTCTAACAAGCGGCACTTGGTTGTGCTAATGGAGAATGACACCACCAATTTTTCTCTGGCAGAAAGGCAGATTAAGATGCATCCAGCCCCATCTCCAGCTCCTCCTCCAGCCATTTGTTCTTCCCCTGTCATCAGTTTGCAGCCACCTTCACCCGTCAATAAACTGTTTGTGCATCTGTGCTACGAACAGGGCTACTGAAATAACCAGGGTTTAAAATGAACTGCCGAAAGAAAACAAAATCCCCCAAAAGGCAGATGGTTAACGAGTGATGGCGGTGAGAGAGTAAAACAAGGAGAGGGATGCCAGGTCCCCAAGGCAGGGCGGGGGAAGTTTCTTAAGACGTTTTGGCCACTGAAGGAAAATGCATTGTGTAGCTACATTTTTGGTGATGAATTCTGCAATTTCACTACAGATAGTAACACACTGTCTGCACCCCCCTCCCCCCAGAAAAATCCCTACCATAGAATTCATCACTTACCAACAAGTCTTTGATCAATACCAAAGCAGGCAAAGCCGGAACCAGTGATCTCAAGGTAAAAGACTTTGTGTCCCATCAGTAATTGCTGAAAATATCCAATTTCCATCTTACACTATTTTTCCACAATATGCAAGAAATAATGAATGCTATTCATCCACACATACACGTAAAACGTTTCAAAGAGTTTTATTGCTGATAGCCTGACGAGTAGCCTCTGACATTTAAATGCAATTTAGTTTTTTTCAGGGTAAAAAATGAAGCTTCTACAGTTTTATGTTCAAAATAAAGCTTACCAGTTAAAAATCTGATTAATGGATTTCTTAGCCAGGTATAAAATCAGACCTTTAAGGGGTACAGGCTCTTCCCAATTTTTTATCCTGTAGAGATACTCTAAATTTGCAAAAGGCAAAAATGGACATTTTTGGACTCAGAAATTTATCTGGCATTAGTGAACTGTCACTCTGGAAGATTGCTGTGACCATTTTCATTAATCTAAAAGGAAAAAATGAAGACTTTTTTTGTGATATTCAAGTTATCTGATGATAGAAGTTTCTTTGGTTAGCAATGAGATGCAAAGTAAAATTTTAATCAACTTAGAGGACAATTTGATAACAATTACTCATGCATGTTTGACTAAGGTAATTTTTGTAGTCAGATGAGGGCTACATCCTAAAATATCATACAAAGCAGTATAAAAATGCTCAGAAAGTCAGTGTGAAAAATAAGTAAAAGAAGGTAAAGAAGAGAAGCATGAATAAGGAGGTTGGTTGTTGGGGCTTTTCCCAAGGCAGTTTTTTGTCATGACAGTATCATCCTGTTTTTGTCAGACCAGGTTAAATTAAAACAAATCAATAATTGCTTTGATTTTAGCAATAAAAAATTCTACTTGACTTCTTTATGCCTACTTCACAACTTTCTGTGACAAATTAATTTTAGACAGATAATAAGCATTAATTGGGCCGTATTTAATCACAGTTTCATCTAATAGGCAACACAGACAAGCCTTATTATCTCAGTCTCCACTTGTCTTTGATTCTAACTGTCCTATAAATATCTACTATCCAGTTTACATTGACATGGGATCAATTTTACAAGCTGGTTGAGAATCAGCATGGGACTATATGTAGGGAAGAAATGCAGATTCTGATTTTGAAGCCAAACTCATATTCTTGGACTACCTTTTTACTTTTTCCAAATTCAGTTTCCAGCTTCGAAAACTCAGCCTGGAAAACAGGCTCGGGTATTCTGTCCAGTGCAAAAGATGTGAAACTGAAATTCAGATAACTGTCCTGCTGATAAAGGGTGAGAGCCATCAGCTGCTTCCCTGATGGGTGCATTAGCACTCTGTGTTTCATGTGACATAGCAAAACCTTGGGGTTTTTTCACTAGACAGACTGACACAGCTAAGTGTACGTTTAGAGACCAGTCCACTGTAACCCTGTTTTTCATATAGTCAGTTTGGTTCTCTTTTCAGCTCTGTTAAACCTCTACAAACCTCCACAAACACCTGAATAGCCTCAGCATCCCTAATCACACCATAGATGGTGGGGTACGCACATGCTGCGCGGCTAGAGACACACAGGGAAAGTCTAAAGACAAGTGTTTCCCTGCTGAACCGAGTTCATGTTGTCTGAGCAGCCAAAGAATTACATGTATCTTCTTGGTGGAGAAGGACCTGGCCAGCTGTGAAATCCTCTGACTTGGAAATCAGTGGGAATTTTCCCATTGACTTTGGTGAGAACAGGGTTGCACCTAGAGCTCAACAACCTCATTTCAGCTTGGTTTTATTTCTCATTCAGCTTTTGCCCAGCCCTGGTCTCCAGCTGCATAAGAAGTACCTGAAAGCTGTAATCTTTCAACTAAAGGGTAGAGAAGATGTGTCCCACCGCAGCACCACCACCAGTGTATGCATTATAACTGATGGGGAAGAATTTTACTTTAACACCCAGGCAAATGCGGGGTTTTTTGTTTACTTTACAGAAACAGCAATTTAATACGTAATTCTTTTCTTTAACATGATTTTTTTTCCTGTTGGTTCAATCTGTTACACATATAGCCAGTGATCCTGTGAACAGCGATGTATATGAACGATTTTCAGAATGTGTCAAGACCATGCTGCCGACATAAATAAGTAGGTGTGCATATAGGAACAAGGTCATTTGGGGGTAACAATATAACAGGAAATGCTGTCCCAAAGTTTTAACATTCCAAATGTGTTGCAAAAAAAAAAAAAAAAAAAAATCCTGGCCCAAAAAGTTAATTTCCCTGAGTAACACTCAGAATGCATTAAAAATGTTCAGGTTATTAATATTAATTAATCAATTAATACTATTATAATTAATTAATTACACAGTGCCTGGAGTCCTGGTAAGGGATCTTTATGTGTCTGAATAATAAGAAGATTGCATTCTACTCCTGCAGTGCAGGAGGAATTTTAAAAGATCACAACTTTTAAAATATTCTTAGCACTTTGATTCTTCTGCAGAATTAGTCTTCAACATGCATTTGTTTTTTGCAGCCACAGGATGGCATTCACTGCTGTGCAAAGGGTCAGTGAAATGTAAGTAGAGCCTAGAAAGTGTACTTTCCATCCAGGGAAAAGAAATATTTAATAAAAATTATTAATACAAATTTACTGTTTTCTACTGATGACAACCATTTATTCAAGAATGTAGTATCAAAATCTTACCAGACATAGCCCTTAAGGTTCATGTTCTTGCTATAAGGACACCAAGGCTCTCAACAGATACTTATCTTGCCTGACTTCAGTAAGCTGGGACCTTCTAAAAATACAGAGCAGCAATTCCAACTTGGGGTACAAGCCACTGCATAAAGCACTTCAGTTTCACTTCCATGGTTTATGGAGTCACAGTAACTCTTTAATGGATTTATATAGGCTCATAATTTACTGTTTATTTTCCCATTAGGGCAGTATATGGAGTAGGTGTTGACACATGGCATACCAATGGGAGGACAGTTGGACTGAACAAATGGCCAAGGTGACCGGTAATTGGATTGCAAATGTCAAAGAGTGTGGTTGAAAAGCCAGGTATATCAACCCACACATACTTTTCCCAGTTGTGAAATGAACGTTAAGAGCAGGGACAATCAGCTACAAGTAGTTACGATTTATAGAGTTGGGTTTGAAGTCAGCGGCAAGCAGCATCCAATTAACTTCAGTAGAGATGTCTAATGCCACTGGTAAAACGACTGGATTTAGAGTGATGAGCAAGAATGTCAGACCAAGAGACAACCTAGTAATGCTATTAACCTTTGTGAGATTGCCCCGCCGATAATGTGATCTGGGGGACAATAAAACACTGCATGAGACAATATGCCCAATTTGGTAGTGCAAGACTGATACATGGGAGAAGGAGAATTTTCCTGGATTCATTTTATGGGCCTCCAATTAGCCCTCACTAGGTGAACGGAGAGAAAGGGGGGAAACAGAAGGAGTCCCTCTAATGAGTTGCTTTGTTGGTTTGTAGCAGAAGAGATTGAAAAAGGAGTTTTAGGAGTTGCTTTGCTTTTGAGATTGTCTCAGGAGGTGTTAAAGGGGCCAGGTACGTTGTTGGAAATAGCCGTGAGAAATCTCCTAATTTATGGGAGCTCTTGAGCAGCACAAGTGCATCCTGTCAGGATCAGCACAGGAGGCGTGATCCCTTGGCACAGGGAGATCAGATATGCCAGCCCCATGTGCTAATCCCCATGGTTAGATGCTGGGGTCAAGATCGCAGATGCTTGCTCACAATGTGGAGCCCTGGCTGACACCATCTATAGATGCTGCTGTTGCTTCCTTTGAGAAATTGTATACAAAATATAAATATGCTTGTTCTCCAAAAATGCATCCAGTTTTAGAAATGGGGGTATTAAGAGTGGGTCTAATCCATGGATTACTGATCTGACAAAATATCTAAATCTTATTTATGGGCTCAGTGAGGCAAAGGCAGTTTGTCAATCAAGTTAAGTTTAAGATGCAGTTCCTGTTTTGCTATGTAAGTCTAGTGAATGTCTGTTCAATAACCTTTAGAAAACAGAGCATGAATGTGTAATTTATTCAGCTACTACTGTTTAGGCATCCAAGGGCTAATGGAGTGTATTGCACACCCAGAGAAACCAGGGGGGGTTCTCAAGGTAGGAAGTCCTGAGGTAGCTCTCAGTCCATACTACAGCATGGAGGAGAGGGAAGAGACACCAAATTAGCCCTGCAAGAACTACACGAGGTACTGAAAACACAGCCCACAGCTCCGAGTAGGGTAATTTGCTCTGTCAAGAAGCAGGATAAATGACTGCCTCACACTGAGCAGCATGCTGCAGCAGCAAGGATTTCTTTCGGTAGCTCAGCAGCTCGCTGGAAGTTGGGCGTCCCATCACCAGTGTGATCCATCACCATGCACCCTCCCAGTGCTGCAGAAAAACAAAATCTTCTGTATGCTTCAGACTTCTTTTTATTAAAAAAGCCACAGCTTTCAATTGATACTTTCACACTGAGAGTCGGATATTATGAGAATTAAATGCCTGAAGAGATGCCTGAAGAGAAGAAATTTAAAGCAAATATCATTTTACTTTTTAAGACTGCACTCAGGTGGTATCTGGTGGTTTGCAACAAAAATACTGAAAGATCCTTAACTGTACGTATACTTGGTAAATGACAGCGAAAAGAAGGCAAAACCTGGGCTTTAGTATTCAATTTAATCCCCAAAACATATGGCCAAAGCTACACAGAAAGAGTTTGTGCAGGTCCATTTGAACAACAGGGTTTGGTGAGGAGGATAAGGACTATATGCAAGCGAACATCATGTGTCAGTCAATATTTTTATTCCTTCTGTAAGACATTAGGGTCATCCTTTGGGACCAAGCGAATGCACTTGTCTCATTGCCTTCTGCATCTCTCTCAGTCAACAGAGGCCGTGCCATTTTGGCGTACTTTGTTGTACCACATAATAAAGCATCGTCTCTGCTTAGCTAAAATGTGTAGTCTAAAACTTATGACTTTCTAGAAATTTTTTGAGTGTTTTTTAAACTGTGGTAATGTGTTGGGTTTTTTAAAAAGTGTAGCAATATAAAACCACGTGTTTAAATTCTCCATGTTTTTTTCAATTAAGTCTTTAAAATAGCTGTTTGGCCTTAAGGGTTAAGAACACATTTTTATTTATACAACACCTTAAAAATTATCTGGAAGGATAGCGGGAGGAAACAACATTCACAAGGAAAAACAAATATATTTGAGGCTAGGACAGAAAGTATTAAGCTATTTGTTGGTATCTGGATTAAAGATAACATGCTGGTCCTCAGAAAAGTCAAAGCCATAAATTGAAAGACTGCTATTAGTAATATTTGTATTTTTTACTTTCCCAGGGAATGTGAGAAAAAATAATTCATTATTTTGATTCTGACATTTTTGCTCTCAATTATTCATGTTAATCCTTGCTTTTGAATATTTAGGATATTCTTTGCCAAAGAAAATATTATTTTTTGCCAAAACATAAAATGTACTCTAGAACTGCTATGATAACATTTTCAACGTCTCTGTATCATGAGAGATTAGCAAACAGCAATATTACATTTCAGAATGAGGAGATTAATCTGTTTCCTGACAACTGAAATTTGTTAGGCTGGGAAAAGAAAATTACTGCTTTTGAGGGCAGATTTTATAGCACTTGATGCTTCAGGGCCTTTGTACTTTTCTGTTTAAATCACATCTTCATAAAAAGCAAAAGAATTGTTTGGTCTCTGATTATTATCAAGCTGAAGTCAGATAAGAAAAGCATTAGGATTCTTATGTTCCATGATAATATATTTAGGGAGAAAAAAGGTGTCAAATATGCTTATTAAACTGATTCGCAACCTGATTAGAGGTTTTCTTATCTCTAGGTGTCTAGTAAATACTTTAATTTGTGTCATGTTACAAATTATGCTGAATATTCCAATCTTATTTCAGCACATTTCACACAATGATGCACTTTTGCCATAACAAATTATTTTTAAAATAAAAAAAAACCACACGTTTTTTCAGACTACCATGTTTTTGCATGACATTTTCCTACCCTTTCCAGTATGTCTTTTTTGCTCAAGCTGAATATTGAAGGATTATGTGGTGGAGGGACAGGGTGGCAATCTGGGAATATGAAAGGACAGATAAAAAAGGAAAATGTATGATATTGAAATATATTACAGGCTATAGTGAGAAGACTGTAAGGGATGTGATGAGACGCAAAGAAAATATTGTGTACTCAAGGTATACGAGGAAGACGTTCTCACCAAGCGCATGGACTGGTGGGGGCAGCTTTGGGCAATGAAGAGTTTCAGTACATCACCAATACTGGAAATTATGAGACCCTGGATAATAAGGGCATTAACAAGGTGGAGACAGAAAAAAAAAAATCAGAGGAAGAAGCACTGACAAAACCCAGATGATGAGACTCTAGACTGACAGTGTGACTCAAGGGAGCAGACCTCAAGAATAAGGATGATCTTCACCATGATGCAGAAGAGAGAGCTGTAGGGAAGACAGTGAAATCTAATAGAACTTGCAAAAGGAAATAGTTGTTCCAGTTTTTCCCTTGCGGAGAGGCTGCCTATAAACCGAAGGGCTCACAAGTGAAGATGATCTGGGGAAGGGACCGCTTAAGCTGTGGGTGTCCTGGGAACCACCTCCAGTCAGACTCCATGGACCCTGCAACAGCCTGTGATCAAAGAGCACGTCTCAAACCAATCCAAAGTCCACTCAAGTCAAAGGAAATGGAGATTTACTGTTGGGATCCCTACATGACGTATTGCAGGGTAGTTGGATTTGGCACGTATGAACAGTGGCAGCAAGTGATGTCACTGTGAAAATACCCCAGAATTAAGGATTTTTAGAGATAACAAGCATGAATTCCGAACACCTGAGTACAGATCACCCTGAGAGAAAGGAAAAATGGATGAAAAACTTGTTTAAGGGCATGGTTCTAAATGATGGATTAACTGAAAGGCATACTAGGATTTCCTATGCCCAGAAAGGATTTTAGTACAGATGCAACGTATTCCTACCTGAGGAAGAAGATGCTCCCCTGCCTTAAATGCAATGCTCGGCTCGGTCTTAGCGAGGAAGGCAGGAAACTGAGACCTCCACAAAATGTGCATGTGCATGTATGTGTGTGTGCTCACGCACTTACAGACATAAATTAACAGTCTGGCAGCTGATGGGTATTGCAAATGCTACAGAAAACACGATATAGCACTAAAGCAGACATGCTTCAGATAACACAAAGGCTCTGTACATCTAAAATAGATTAAAATCATGTGAAAGATTTCCTGCTGCTTCTGCAGAAGATTAAAACTTTGGTACATTCATAAAACAAATGTGAAGACTTAGCAAAGCAGTGTGCCCTTCACAATGACTCTTTGTCTCACCAAGCATGGAGCCTGGCGAAAGAGACACCCTGAAAGGGTATATCCGACCAATTTTGGCCTGGTAGGTGGGCTCCAGCCCACATAAAAAGAGAGCTACAGATCTTAAGAAACATACAATGAAGAAAAAACTGTTAACCCTGAGCTAATCTGTGAGCTAATCCCTCAGCGAGAAAACAACATTAGACCAAACTCCTAAATCCTGACAAAGAAGAACTTGGTATAGATTAACCACAGAATTTGCCTACAGAAGCCTAGCATGAGGAATGATTTATAAAACGAGAAGGAAGACCATTCATATATCCCTCTCTGTTTCAACAGCATTTAACACATGGGTGCAGACCTAATTTTCAAACCACACAATAATGTTTGGTGTTTTAATAATACTTTTCCATCTCATTTGCATTGATCTAATGCTCTGCCATCTCGTAGTTCTGCAAACAGAGGAGAAGAAACAGGTGTTGGGTATATTTTAAATTGCTTTTCTCTAATGTGTTCACTCACCCATTTCCAGACATATCTGGGGAAACGCAGCCATGGGCGCTGATGTCTAATTCTCTCATCCTGGGTATTATCAGGGATAGCTTCAAGAAAATTGATGTTACTGAAGCCGGACTAAGCACACCACTCAGGGTAAGCAAAGGAACTCAACTGGCCCCCAGGATAATAAATAAGACTTTCCCCTCTCCACAGTGACATCACATATGTCTTAACATAATGCTAGTTAACAAAACGTCACTTTCTTGCACTACTTGACTTCACAACTGCATGATGCTAAGTCCAGTGAGATTTTAATTAGATCCAGAGGGTCAAGGAAATGCTGATACACCTCTAGGCTCTCAGGAGATGCTCAGGACCTTGCAGGGTCAGATTTGCTTCTTGGCACAATTCCACCTTCGCCGATATGCCTTTAAAAGAGGTGGAAAATGCGTGATAAGGCAGCACCCGAAGCCCATACGCTGAGTATCTCCTTCCATGCTTGCATGCGATGAGGTGCTTAAAGCCAAGACCTGCTGCTAGATTGCTGTGGGTCCACAAGGAAAATCCTAAAAGAGGCATTTGATGCCCAGCATGAAAAAGCCGACAGCGCTGTGCTTTGCAGATTTTCATTTCCTCATTTCATGACCCAACAGTTCAGGTCAGTGATTCATGAAATCTGTAAAAAAAGCTCCCTCCCCTCTGCAAACTCCAGATATATGCAAATCATTCCTTAACTAAGGCAAAGCTCTAGGCAGTCAGAAATGTGATTTTTCTAATGAGACACAACAACTGTGGTAGACAGCAGTGTGTGAATCAAAGCCGTAGCCCTGGACAACTCTGATCTTGCCATGCTTTTCAACATATGAACCTGAATTTGTACTTGCAAAATCATCTGTATTAGACCTTTATTTAGATATATTTAGATACTGGGTCAACTTTTCATCTAAATGGCTAATAGGCTTTTAAACCTGGATTGTAATATCAATTGTTCCCTGCCCATTTCTAGCAGACTCACTGTCTGGTGAAACATGATTTTGTGGAAAATATACTTGGGGCAGTATTCCACCGTAGATGGTGAATCTGTCATCGTATATGTTGATGAACTGGGAAAATGAAATCTGTTCCATGAGCTAAGGAGTGACTAAATAATAAATGAGCTGTGCTTTTTAATTTTAATACTCAAATATATTAACATAAGGTTACAATACATCTATAAAAGGTCTATAAACTATTTGACTAATTTCTATAATTGTCAAGCATTCATAAAAAAACCCCAAAGTCTTGCATATTGAGTCACAAAGATTTTTGATTCAGGAAGTTCATTAAACATAGAAAAGAGTACTGCTTTTCTTCATTACTACTGGTATCCTGAATCAATAGAATGGATTAACCAAACAAGTGTGAGATTTTTAATGCTGGACTAAAATCCTGCCATGTAAGAACTTCCATACAGTATCAGATTAGCTGGACGGTTTAAGCACTCTCCAAGAGAGGCCAGAATCAAATACTGGGATGTAAATGATGCACTAATTGAGCTATCAGTAGTGTGTTTATCCTTGACATCATCCTGGTGTTAGCGTGTGCAAAACATTTTTAAGAGAAACAATCTAATCTTGAGAGAGTTAAAAGAATTAGATGAATAGTATCTAAAAAAAATAAAGACTGAAATCAACCATAAGCACAAGGCAAAAAGCAAACAAAGCAACCTCAGGGTTGACTTAAAGTCTATAGATTTTGTGGAAATGTCTTAGACATGCTTTGCGCATCCAGTCTCTCAAGGCTATTGGTATTTCATTGAATAACTGAAATGAGGTGAGGGTCACCGCCACTATTTGATATATGTGGACCTATTCTTGCCCCTTGCCTTTGGTATATATTATGTCATCAGAGCTGTGTGTACATTTCCTATTGGCTACCTGAATTTAACATGGAATATTAAGGAATTTAAATACATGACTTTTTTTTTTTAATTCAAGCTTATTTTGCCCTATTATTATCATTTTATGAAGAGTTTTTTATTATTTAATAAGAAAACAATTTAAATTCCACATGCATGAAGAAAAATGTTACTAAACTCAGTTTTTCCAACGGTTAGGCTTCGTCGTCTGTGTTATTCTCAAGTCACTATCTAAAATAAAGGGACATCTGGGAGCTATTGAAATTTGCAATAATCAAAGAAAAGAGAATAATCTGTAAAAGCATCATGCCTTAATGATTTCGCAGTTTAAAATTCCTGTTCATATCTCCTGCACAGAGGATACTCAGTTAACAACTGAACTTGTAATATTTTCAGCGATTCACTTGATAATTCTTCATTTTATCAGATTACATTAGTTAGAGACAATAGTCTAATCGAGGAGACCACTTATCACTGCAGACAGATGAATCACACCAGGACTTTTCCCATATTTTGCGGTGTAAGACTTTCTGCCTGAATACACATGAGAAGCAGTGTGCAATGTCATATGCAAATCCGTCTCTGAAAGAGAATTTTAACCTCCGGTCATCTCCTGCCTTTGGAAAGTTGTTGGCTACTTCTGAAAATAGCAACTTGATGGAAAAAAAAAAAATGGGGAGGGGAAAAGGAAGGGGGCTAAGTGCAGCCCATGCATCTCTAGAAAGCTGGTGCAGAATAACAACTTCTGAAGAACACGGGTGCAGGATGGAAATCTGCAGCGTGGGATGAGCGAGTTCAGCATGTGCCTTCTACACCAGGAACTGGGGCCTTTGCTAGATCCACCACCACACTGACCTGTCCTACAGGTGACTTCACCCTCTGCTGATAAACCCATGGAGAGTCAGTATGAGATGAACATCCTTTTGATTATTTTTAGAACCGTTTATTTTCTTCCCTTTTCTTTTTTTCCTTTCTTTTCTTTTTTCCCTTTCTTTCCTTTTTTCCTTCGCTTTTTTCCCCCAACTTTGAAGTTGACATTCAAGTTCAACATGTTGCCATTTGAAGCTGCCATCATGAAAGAGCTTTCATTGTCTTTTTAGAAAGTTGCCTCTACATACTTACTGTTCCATTAAAAATCCTTTCAGGTGTCCTCAAAATAATAACAAATAGCCCTCTTATTTCCAGCAAGCACAGCCAGTAATAATTTTTAAGCTCAAAATGGAAATAAGAGGCTGTTTACCTATTTTTTTAATTTCCCTTGCATCATCTGATAGGCTTCAATGTTAAAAAGTGAAAGGCATGTGCCTTTGGAGCCATTTAAACCTCAGACAAAATGTTCAATCAGACACACTGCCTCATTTTTACCCCATCACCAGCATGTCACCAAGAAAAAATGCAGCTTTCCCTGCCAAATGTGGGCAATGCTAAAGATCCATGAAACAAATGCTTACACAGATTCATAATCCAGGATTTAAGCAATCAATGTTCTGTAGAGTACTATTCAGCTACATAAACCCAATGAACTTCAGCTTTTGTACTTCTGTAAATACATACATGAGCATATTGCCACACGGCTGCCTATATTCTTCAGAAAATGCTGCAGTTTCTCACAAAGGACCACTGACTTCAGGCATCACCACTAGCAAAGCCTTTGAGCCTACCTGAATAGGCTCAAAAGCAAAACAAGGTTAAATCTCTTAAGTTCTTGCGTGGGAGATGTTGGAGAAAAAGAGGAGGATGGCAGAGAACGCAGCGCCGGTCCAACACTGAACCACCAGCGTGGTGTTTGTGGGAAGAACTGAGAGGTGGTGCTATTTTAAAATGCTACTTTTCAAGACTGTAAACCCCCTCTCCCCTGTAAACTGTGGCCATAAAGTTTCCAGCAGCAATTTCCCCTGTGATATTCCAGACCAAATTCCAAGTGGAATAAAATGATAGTCACTCCATCAAAAGCCCCCTCACAATTACAACTTCCCATTAAATGAGTGGAAATTGGAATTCTTTTTAGAAAGCTACAATTACAGCAGATTATTATGCTTCCTTCTAATTACTGCATATAAATACATACCATGTAACACAGTTTATTGTACCCTGTTAGTGTCCTTACAGTAAATAAAACCCAATATGCTTCATTCAGCCCATGTATTTTCACACTCGCATCAGATTTACCAACCTATCTTCATTACAACCCCTTGCACTGTTACTGACATCCTTCTCAGAGCTACGCTCAAGCATCACAGCAGGAAGATTGATGAGGCTTGTGTATACTGATTTGTGACAAAAGCAAGGCACTTGAGAGGCACTGTTACTATTCTGATAGCACTAAGTTGGCTAAAAATTAGCTGCACTAAGCCAGCACACTGCTCCCACTTCTCATTAATTATGGTACATCACTCAGACCTTGAAAGGCTAAGGCTGTTGTAACAGTATTTTTAAACCTATTGTCTTCAGTTGCTTTGTCACTCTTGGAGAGATTTAAAGTTCTGACCATGCTTATTAGCAACTATTTTTATTCTTTAGAGAGGCTTTGAATAGACAAGTTTTCCACCATGATAAATGTTAAAATACAATTTCTGAATGAATCTACAGTGGTAAATTTAAACATAGTTTGGAGGAACAGAGAGATACTATGGATACAATTTTCAAAAGTGGTTAAATGACTCAAGAGCCTGCACCACATGTACTCATCAAGGAGAGACTAAATAGCCTCAGCACTTTAAAAGCACCAACTTATTATATACCGTTATCAAGAGGATGAAGAGGTCATCTCTCGCTACAGATGATTTATCCTTCCAATCATAAAGTTTCAAAGACTGTTGTTAGAATTGCACACTGAAGCCTGTAACTCTTTTGGCTCATTCTTTTGCTAAATACAGGTCTTGCCCCAGCAATTCCCAGCAAACTGAACTCCCCGGCAGTGGGTGTGTTTTGCAGAGGCTTTCCATGTTGGAGGCATAAGTAATCCAGCATCTGCAACAGTGCGTTCAGAAACTGCTCAGGGTGAGAAAGCATGCACTCAGATCCACTTTCCAGGCTGAACACAGAAGTCAATGAACTGTAGCCTGGATTCAACAATCCTCTCCCATCAAGCTGCACATGTACACTGGAAAGCAGACCAAGAATTATTCATATTCTGGACATCTCAAAAACACAAGGATGCAGATCCTGCATTAAATGGTTTAATTTTTACGCTTATTATCGGAATTCCATCACTCCAGCAGCTGTTTGCATAAAATCACACAGCAAAATCACTAGAGTTTGTAAAGCTGTCAGACCAGAATTAGGAGGCATCTACAAAAAATGTGGGCAGAAAAAACCAGCCAGCCTATTTTCTGTGTTTTTCCATAGCTCAAACTCCACTAATATTCTCCACTTCTAGCTTCTTCTTTTTAGTAAATTAGCATAATACAAGAGCAGATAGAGTTAAGTGTTAACACAGAAATTATTAGAAGACAACACATACAGAAGAAGAAGGAAGTAAAAGAAGAAAAGAAGAGGAGGACGATCTGTCCAATTATTGAAGGAGAATAAAGACACATCACCTGAAACCTGCAATTGCACCTCACTTGGAAATACATCGCTATTTTCGTTTACTTGCAAAGCAAGCAGGTAACTCTCAGAATTACCTTTCTTGTTTCAGATGGATATTTAAATACTTCATCCCAACTACAGAATCTTTAAGAAAGTCTGTGAAATAAAACAAATGCTTTTGGCTTGCTTCATGTGAGAAAGTAATGTAATCAAGTGGTCATTTTCCTCCCATTTCAGGCAGAACCATTCCATTAGTAAGAATTCACTAAAGCAAGACACCTTCCTGTGTAAAACCCAGTGACATCCAATTTAAACCTAAGCAGAAAAATTCTACCTGATAACAAGCACTGAATAAAACCTTCAGCCTTGCAAGACATTACAAACGTGTCAAAAAAATTAAGCCCTCAACTTGGGAGCTGAAAAAAAATAACATTGACAATGCCACAATCAATGAAAAATCTGGGAGAAGAAATACTTCTTTTTTTCTCCTCTCAAAAAACCCAAAACAAACAAAAAAAACCCTTCCCAAACAACATCACCAAATCAAACAAACAAACAAAATCTCAATTATTATAAAGGGGAATGTGTTTCTGACTTCTTCATGCATCTTTTAACTAAGAGCCTAGACACGGTTCTGCGCTCACTTTGGCACGTACTCTTTGGTAAGTGCAAGTCCTCTGACGGCAGCCTCGGGTACCGTTAAAAAAGTCATGCGGACACAGGTCCATACATCCAAAGAAGATAATTAAAGAAGGAAGGAAGAAGTGATGCACATCCAACCTGGGCTCAGTACTGACTTTGCAACAGACTTCTTGTGTACTTACTAGGGCAGTCACTTAGATTCACCTTTCCTAAGCGTAGCATTCTTAAAAATACACATCCAGTCCTTGCTGGTAATTCATGTTTCCTCCGATACGGACAGGGACAGACGACTCCAGAAGAGCCACCCTAAGCTGTCACAGGCAGCGGTCTGGAGACAAGCATCGGCACTACACACAATTACAATGACTAACATCTGCCACCTTATTTCACCTCGTTTTCCTAACAACTTTTGCAAAAAAGGTGGAAATACTCTTAGTAATGGAATTTGCTCAGTAAGTACTGGATGGTATGGGTATAGCGTCCCTGCCAAATTCAGGTAGGGAAAAGACAGGCTTATTAAGAATAATTAAAAAGTTGTATTTAGGAAAGGTCTGCCAGTGCCTCACACACGCACTGGGCAAAGGGGAGGAAGGGTTGCCAGGTCAAGCACTAATCAGAGCTTTTCAAAGGGAGCCAAGTTTGCTCTCTTTTATACCAGACAGACTACTGCAAGAAGGGTATGAAATGCAGCCGGAAGGGAAATACTGTACTACCAGGAGACCATGGTTGTCTCAGCAATTAAGGCCTCCCAGGGGGTTAATTACACCCAGAGACAGTCAGGTATTTTAGAAAACGTTTTCTGAGTGTGCCACAAGAACAAGCACAGCTTGGCCAGCGTGGCTCCGGACCCCCAGCAGCTTATTTGCTTTGAACCCCAGGAATGCGGCTCCCAAGAGGCGGCGATGGTCAATGTTTCATCAGCAGCTCAAAGGGTTGATTTGGCCATCGGGGTCATGTCCCCTCCAGAGTCTGATTCCCTTTTCCTCACACCATTCCCAGGTGGGTTTTACAACAGGGTGGTCCTCTCCCTACTTCTCCAGGACACCCTGCTCAGGTGTTTCTCTTCTCCATAGCCTGCCCTCCACTTCACTCCCCATTCACAAGCCTTGGAGTACCCTATGAGACCTACCTCCCTCTAGTGCATCTTCAGTCCTCAAAATCTTGCAGATGGTTGTTTTTTCAAACAAGAAAAAATCAGAGGAATATATTAACTTGTAGTGATGACTAAAGCCTAATTCATGTAAGTAATTATTTTTTTTCTTTTAGCTATTAAAAGTAACACTTCCCCATCTGTATGGGAATCCTCTGGCAAATGTGAATTTGGCATGTTTCACTGAGGTCTCTGAGGCAAACACATAAATGCAAAAGAGACTTACAGACCTAAGATTCTTGTCAATAGATATATCTCAATATCAATGCCAATTTCATTCAGTTTGTGATCTTCTCTGACAGTATAAACTGGAAAGCTTGTGGTTATTGGAACACATGATTACTTTACTAACTTTCCAACTTAATAAATCCTAAAAAAGGGAAAATCCTTTCATTTCCCTCCATTTATTTATGGCCTGGAACTGTAAGAACCTAAAGTGAATTATCAAGACACCCCCCCCCCCCCAACTTGTACAGTAATAAATTAACCCTTCTCTCCCATGTTCTGCACTAAAATAATTTGGGATTTCTAACAAACAAAAATAACCATGGAATAAGAAAAAGTACATTTTACTACATTTTGCTGCCAGATAGTGATTGCAGTGGGAACTATTTTGTCCAGATGTTTTTTAACTTGTATGGATTTGAAGAGAATTTCCTAAAATACATAGTAGGAATGATTGATTATGTGGGACAATATGGTTCTTTTTTACTCGTACCAACATGAATCAAGAATTCCTTACTTCACAAATAGACAAGAGAATATAGTCAAGGATCTTCTACCCAAAGGAAAAAAAACACAGCATGGTGTACAGCATTGTGAAAGAAAACACATGTGGTAAAACCAGTAGTTTACAAGTATATCATTCCATATCCAACATATGTGAGCTACTTATAAAGAGAAACACTCATCTAAGAGCCAAGGGAATGGTTTAGACACTCTTTTTAGAGGGCAATTTTTAAATTGAAAATTGTCATTAATAGGCCCAATAAGTGAAAGCTAAGAAATTATTCATTGATTCTGATGATGCAGTGAATGTGAGCAAGGCCAAAGTTTGCTTTCATCCAAAAGAATAGTTTGTATGTTAGTTCTGAGATGCAAAACTTCAAACATGTTTAACCTGAGAGACTGAAAATCTTGGCAGGGTTGGGGTGATTCCACCAATTAAAAAAAAATATTTTGCTCCGGGTATTCTAAACTTCTGTCACAAATAAAATTTAAGGGCTACAATAAAAGATGTAACTGAAGCAGATTAGACGTGGAAAACAAGTGTTGTGCATATTTGTTCAATTTTTTCCTGTGCTTGTGAATTGCAAAATGTATTCTTTCTTCTGTATAATCAGGCAATTCCCAGCTTTGTGCGAGCCTGTCATACATCCAGAGAAGGAGAATACCACTCTCCTGGAACAGGAAGAAGTGATTTTAAACTACAAAAATCAGTTAACCTCTTAACATATATTTTCCACTTAATCTTACCTCCAAAAAATGCTCTGCTTGCTGTTCCCGATCCAATTTTCTTGATGTTGTTGTAATCAGACCTGTGAAAAGAGGACGATATTTGTCAATATCCATTGAAAAATATATGTCTCTATTGACCGGAAGAAATAAATTCAGTTTTCAACACTCAAAGGGAAAAAATCTATTTGAAGCTGTATCAGACACAGATTTCTTGACATCTGTCAAGCATTTTCTTTCTCAGTGCAGCCATTATGACTTTCTGACTAACAATGAATCTTTAAAGAAAAATGCTGAGAGAAAAGTAACTGAAAAAGTTAGCTGTGCATCTACAGTTAACATGCTACATTTATTACAGTGAATAAAAAAAACTTACTAAAGAATCTCTATTTGTCTTATGATTAAGTGCTTCAATCAATCATTTGCATTTGACTGAAATCCTTCCATAAAAAAACTCATTAAAGATTTCAGAGTTCTCGAACAATTAATGGGATAGGATGCTGATTACTTCCACGCCAAGAATACTTGACAAAGAAGGTTATTTTTGTAATAACTACTTGTATACATAATGATTTCCAAATGTAATCATTCTAATGCATTAAAGGTTTTGTACTACAATTTCATCAATTTGTTCCATGCTCAAATTGAGTCTTTATAATAAAGTACCCTTTTACATGAGGATGATCAAGATATCTTTTTTTTTTAAAGCAATAAACTTTCACAAATTATTAACCTCCTGTGAGATTTATACCAAGGAAAGAAAATGAAACACTTCCAAAGTTCCCTCAAGAAAAGTGACGCATATCTTCTATGAACATAGCTTAGTTTTTTATTTTGTTCTCACTAGAGATTTAAAGGGCAGATTTGAGTTTTCCCTCATACAAAACACTTCTTTGGATAGGAAAATGCATCATGTGCTTGTTTTGTGATAGATTCTGATGAGCGTAAAGGGACTAACTTTTCCTAGAGATAAAGCTGGTTTTGGAGACAATGCCAGTGGACAAAGTCGTTCTCAATAATTCCTTGTCTCTAAGATTACCGAGGAAGACAAGAAAATAAATACTCCCTGGATTACCTATTATACTTATTTATTTAGTCAAACCAGCCAAACATCTAAACACAAATCCATGATGACCCTAAATTCTTCAAAAAAACCATCAGCAACATCTTATGTCTACATAATACCTCTAGTCCCAGAAGGCTTCTACAGCTACAGCTCCTCCCAGAAGGCTTCTACAGCTACAGCTCCTCATACACTGTTGCCTTCTCCTGGGAGGAATCACTTGATCTATTTTGGTGAGAAGGGGGAAAATATTACTTGAAGTAATGGGATGAAATGAACAAAGGAAAGTCCACTCTGCTTCCAATATTCCAGATTCATTACAAGACCTATTAGATCACAGAAGCGACACCCAGCAGGAGGTCACAGAAACCAGGGTGGATCATTACAATTACATGGAAGATTCTGGTGCTGGCAAAAGGCTGAAAAACCAAAACAACTGGTATTGCCTGCATCGAGCAATTGTAAGTATTCAAAACAGTTACACAATACGGGAGACGTCTACTCACTGCATGACACCAGTGACACAAATTGGTGTCATTCACACAAGATCCCCCCATGCCTAGAGAGAATGCAAAGATACACGGAAGAAGTTCCTAATCATGAAAGAAGTTCAGCCCCAATAAATTGACAAAGTAAAAGTTTCAAATTTGAAATATCCCTGTTCATCACATGAATGGTCACTATGGATATTTATGAAGCACAACCTAACCATGGCAATGAATATGACAATTTTTATATCATATTCTGCTTTCTTCCTTCCTAATGTGCCCTATGAACTCCACCTACTTTCTTCTTAAACAAGAAACGTCCAGCTGTAAATTATAGGTGGTCTCTGTCCTCATCATCTTCAGGCAGATGAATTCACATTCCTTTTGAAGACCAAGAGCTAGCATCTGAAACTGAGTATCACTGTCAGAAGGAATAGTACTTGTCTTTCATTGGTAAAACTAAAACTACTCCTACTACTACTGCTCCTCCTCACAAAACTACTGTTATCACTAAGGGGTTTTTTTTGTTTTCATTTTTTCAGTGTAGAGCCTTTTGGATTGCAACAATGGTCAGAGTGCCCTCAGACCTGAATTTCCTTCTAAAAGAGGTGTATGAAGGTATGGCAGGTCACTACGACAGAACTGCCTATATTTTAAATGTAGCAGATCTTAATAGATTTAGCACCCAGACTTAACGGCTGGTCCTGAAGGGCAGGTAACCAGATCATCACCATCAGTTCTGCAGACCTGATCCTGAAGTATGGTGCTAGCACAACTAGTTGGTTTTTCTTTAAAGACAGCTCTACATACAACTGCCAGTTCTGGGCAGTTTCATTAGGTTGTCATAATACCCTATAGAAAGAATTGGTCATTTATGCGCGCAGTCGTGGGGCCTCTAGTTTCCATTCCTGTTCTCTGAGGAACACTCCCATCTGACATTCATGGTGTCCCCATTGCAGTCTCCTGGCTGCTCACTTCCACATACGTTCCTGAAGTCACAGATAGATCACACTACACAACGCTACTGTTTAAAATATGACTATACATAAAATCAGATCTCAATGACTTGATGTTAATGTTTATTTAATTATGGTCACGCATTAGTATGGATGTGAATCTGGTCCTTTCAGATTATAAAACTCTACTTCAAGGAATTCTGTTTAAGACAAATCATCAAACCTGAAAAAAAGAAATATATTCCAGTTATGTCTAAGACTACCCACAGCTTTACCACTCCAGTCTCAAAGAAGTTAATTTCATGGGTTTTATGAAAACCTTGCTGTGTCCCTCCCTCCTGTATTCAGTACTCCATGCCATAGATACATAATAATAGTAATATTTAGCAGGATGTAGAACTTTGTTTTTGAGATACAAGGGCAACTGAGAGAAACTTGGCTTTGCACAAGAGAATATAACCCAGTTTTAGTTCTTCTCTAACTGTATTAAATCATCATACTCTGTTATGGTGTAAAGGCATTATCTAAAGAAAATAACTCACAGAGAAAAATAAACCAAAGAAATGATGTTAGGCTGCACTGCTGGTTATGATATAAAATCACATGGGGACAATGATAAAAAATGACCCTTTCTTTTTTCCCATCTTCAATATGTGCCATAGCTCTTCTAGATACAGCCATCTGGACAACTGTCCAAAGCCAGCTGGGAAATATAGCACGCATTTCTCACAAAACAGTCAAAAACACTAACAAGCTTCAAAAGTCAGAGCACACCTCTCAAATGGTTTCTCTCAAATTTCCAGGGAAACATCATGGTCCTGCTAAGGGCAAGAGATATTTATAACTGTGATGATTCTTTAAGAACAACCATGAAAGTGAAGAGGAAAACTGGATCTGACAGAAAAGTTATTTACAACAAAACCACCAGCTCACAAGCAAGGTTATGTGATTCTGTTCCCAGCATTTCATACTTTTCTTTGACTTTCTGAGTTAAAACATCTCTCTGTGTGCGTCCTGGCATATCTGTTCCTCAGGCCATATAAATGAACTGATTTGTGAAACTCCAAAACATTGCTTGACCCAGTATTTCAGCTTGGAGATAACTATATGTTCTTATATAACTTACTTTTCTACGATACCTGTTACTTTTGCTGTTGGAGTACTTTTCCCATCCTAATAAATGAACAATTACTATTCTCCTCCCGTTACAGAGTTTGGAAATGCTGCAAGGTGAGTAAGCTCACCCCACACAACATGTCCCATTATACTGCAGGGCATGGGGACAAGTCCCAGCTGACACCGACCGGGGAACATCCTTCCAACACCTCCCTGTACACTGGATAGGATCATCATCCTCTCCTGCATCATTCCCCTCTAAAAGGAAACTCAGCATGTGGAAGGGGAAGAAATAGCAGTGTCCTTCACCCCATCAGTTTATAATCTGGATGGGAGAACCAGAGATTTGGGGTGGGCAGCAAGGCAGACCTGCCTTACAGCTTAGGTGCAGCCATAGTGACACAGAAGAAAGAACAGGACCAAGACTAAGAAATCCTGATACTTTAACCAATACATCAGGCTATACAATCTTCAGCCAATGCATCATGTTGGAAACAAATCACCAGTTATTAGGGCTCAGACGTGTGATCGAGACATTTGAGCAACACTTAGCACTGATGCTTGAGATAATGTTTTTAGCACATCACAGATGCAAAGTGACAAAAGGAAAAAAGTTCAGTGAAAGATCAAAACCCACATGAGTTACTTCACATTTGCAATGAATGAAGCATGCAGTTACTAGAGTGCAAATGAGGAAACATAACTTATTAGCAAATGGTAACTTCATCATAGGTCTGATGTCTTAGAATTAATACCAGGTATGTGTGTGGATCCATGTGTGTGTGTGTGTGTGTGTATAGATGACTGCAGATGACATAAAATCAGGAATAGTTATGAATTCAACAGTATGACTAATGCTTTATAATCATTTTTTGTAGAAAACTGCATCTTTATTAATAATAAAGCCAGCAAACCTGAAAGAGAGAGCAGCAGCTTGTTGGTTCTATTGTGACAGCTAAGGTATGCTTTGTTATTCAAAAGTGGTATAATGTTCTGTGTCAAAATGGGTCTTTTGTGATATATTGTATTTTTTTGAACAGTAGTTCTGTTTGTATGCTTAAATATGTGGCTATGCTAAATGTCTTTATCTGAGGAATACCCAAAAGTACACATTGCTCTCTGATGAAATGCAGGTAACAGGCTCAATCTAGCACAATTCCACTGCAATCAAAGAAGCTCTGTAAATTTATGCTAGCTAAGAATCTCTCTCAAATGAATGTAATATTTGCATTTTTATTTTTAGTCAAGAATATGTGAAAAAGCATAGAAAATTATTAACTTATTTAATATAAACAAAGCAAGGCAAACAAATTTATATTCAAATGTAATTTGAGGCCAACGTCTTTCATTTCAAAAAGTTCAGTAACTATATTTCCAGTTGCATATCCAAATTATTCCTTCCTCAGGAGGCTGTGATACTGCTGTGTAATCCTGCCAGAGCTTCAAAATTTAATTTGAATTCTGACATTTTTGCCAATCTTTATCAAAATTTGTTTGTACGCTACTGGAAATATATTTTATAGCATGGCCTAAAGCTAACATTGATACTTATTAGAGAAATAACCATCTTAGAGATGGTTATTTTTATTATTAACTGGACAGGAAATGTGGGATAATATGCAAGCAAGGTGAGACTCTCGAGAAATGCAGACAGAATAAAATCAAATAGCCACTTTTCAAATCTTAGGTGAATTTGATGCTGATAAAAGTGAAGGTGACAACTGAAGATGGGGGAAAGAATGCCAAAACTACACTAGCCCAAATTGTCACCTGAGGATCATGTATTTATTCAACAATTTTATAAATTGAACAATTTTATAATTGAATAAATTCAACTATTTTATAAATTCCATAAATTATCAACTAGTCAGCCAGAGTAGACTATGCACATTAGCCTTAATTTATATGCTGGAAAAGTTAAGTGTTTCTTTGTTTTCTTAACACTTTCTGTTCTGGAAAACTCAAAGCATTCTCTGTCTCTGTTCTTGCAGTCAGAAAGGGTGATGGCACCTGGACAAATGTGAACCTGCCTGCTAACTCTGCCTTCAATGCTTTAATTAAAAGTGGCCAATTGCCAATTAGGATTTTCCAACTGAATAATCCATGCTCTGCCTTCAGTTAGGTCTCTTGTTTCACAGAATGGTCTTCATACAAATAAAACCTCTGCGTGTCTGTGTGTGCTTAAGTTAATAGACCATGCTATACAAATACATACATATATACTGTGTATAGTCAAATATTTGAATATGTATATGTATGTGTGACATTTTACATATACCCAATGAGGTGAATGTTAAAAATTAGCCTAAAATATACATATTTACAGAGGTATATTTAGCTCTGATGTTTACCAATGTTCATTCTTTCAATATAAATGCATTATTTGAAATATTTGTGTTGGAAACAAGCTAAATCATGGCCTTAGAGAGCCACAGAAGAAAAATTCACCAAGGGCTGTTAAATGCAAAGGCAGAGGAAATTTCTAAGCACTGGAGAGCTTGAACAATAGTACACAGAGGGAAACAGTGGGTTTGCTTCTTCTGATGCTTATTCTCTAGGCGTCCAGATCAGCCCACGGCTGTAGGTGTTATAGTGAACTAAACTGACCTTTAGCTTAGAAGAAATTCACATATTTTTCAATGCTATGGCACTTAGGGACCAATCAGTTTGCTGCAGGCTATTTTCTAACACAGATTGAATTTCCCTAATATGGCTATGAAGCCAAGGAGAGTTCAATAGCCTTCTCCTTATGAAATTAAATTATTTTCCTTCAACCTGTGGATGGATAACCTTACCTGAGCTGTTTCCTGAAGTACTGCTTAAAAGATAACAGAATCTGGTATGGAAAGACAGCATGTTTTACTGCTGTCTCTGGAAGTGTTGCAAATTTTATGGTATAAAGAATAAATTTTTTAAAAATGAAATTTTAAAGAACTCTTTTATTAATTTCTCATTTCCAAACTTTGTTTAGATGAAATATGAAAAGAGTATATGTTTAGATGAAATATGAAAAGAGTATAAGACTAAAGTAAAAGAAGCCCAATACGTTACTCTGTTTTAAGCCAAAGGCTGAGTGTCTTCATAGAGATAGGAAGCTGAGTAAGAAAGCAAGGTCTTTCCCTTCCCCGGCAAAAGACTAACAGGATACAATTTACTGCATGTTTTATTGTCCATTATTAAATCATCTTTTTTTTTTCCTGTTATGCATAGTCATAAAACCCATTTTGTTAAAAAAATACAAGTGTGGGATGGGTTAGAAGTATGACTAGGGACTTCAGGTTATTATGCAGGGTTTGATTGAAGCCTCGGAATATACTGCCTGGCTGCAAGTCACAGCAGTACATGCTTTACGACCCCTCTACTCGCAGTGTTAGGGTCTTCGACCAGAACAGCCAGGCAGCACACGACCATACATGTCAGGGCTTATACATCACACCCACAGAGATGGTCTGGATGGATTAGCCAAGGTCTCGTCTCAAAGCTTTCTAGTGCCTGGTTGCTGGGGGAAACTTTCCCCTCATTAAGATACTGATCCTCATCTTCAAAGAAAACAATTTTGAAATGGAAACAAGAATATAAAATTAGAGAGCTTTCTCGGCAGCGTTACTGTGCCTCGCGAGATGCTCTGAACATCCGGCAACATTGATGCTATCTCGTCACAGTCCAAAGTGGATGAGGTTCCCAATCTGCCTTTATCAAATACTATAAGGAGCAAGGATACAGACAGAAAACCACATGAAGATATCAAAAGAAACGTTCTGTAGAGTTACCCTTGAAAGCTCTGCTTGGGGAGAAAAATGCCTTGGGATTGTTTGCTGAAAATACGGGCCTTTTAACCCAACAAGTTAAACAGGCAAAAGGAATAAGTAAAACAAACACTGCTTTTCCAAAAATGTTCCATAAATTCAGCGACTGGTTATACACACTGCTCAGTCATCAGAGCCCCTAGACTGAATTTGAAGAAATTCATATGGGAATGTATGGGTTTACTGATGAGTTTACTAGAAATCTCAAATATTTATTAACAGTACACACAAAGGTAGGAACACAGCCTTTCCGTACATATACTGAACACAGAAAAGAGTACATAGCTGTTCAGATATACAGCCATCAGTTGTCAACTGTCCCGCTACGCTTTGAAAGTAAATTTAGGACTTCAGATGGAAAAAACAAAAGGGCAGCCACAATAAATAGCATTAGGAATTTCCACCTTATATTCAGGAAAGTAAAACTATCGCATATTCCTAACCACTGAAATGTCGAAATGAATAGCAATAACCAGGGTAATTTTATTACCCACAGGCAGTGAGAGGCGTTGTAAACACTCTAACAGCACATTCATCTCCTGCAATAAATTAGGGATTGACAAAATGAAATTGAATTTCAAAGATAAATGATAGAAAACGATGTACATTTTACTTGGAGATGTAAACAAACATATCATTTTATATAATTACACATGTAAACCTCTAATTTAGAAAGACTGCATTCTGATCTAAATGAATGATACTTCATTGAACAAGAAAGAGAACCCACCAGGCAAGCCAGTGCAATTACGTGGAGGACTGCTGCCTTATTGTTTTTCCTGAGGTGACAATGAGAGTGAAATGACCTCTTTGAAACAAGATAGGTATAAAAAATGATTGCTTTTAAAAACAGTTACATTTTCTAATGTGTGGTTATGTCTGAAAAAAAAAAAAAAAAAAAGAGAAGCTGAAGCAAAACCTTTTTATTCCTCTTTGGTTGTCCCTTCTGTCTCTTGTTAGAGTTCCCTCAGCTTATTGCTGAAAATATCAAAACTCTGCACAAAATGCAAAGCAAACATTTACTTCAATGAAGAATTTGGATTATGCTTTCCTTTAAAGGGAGATTATGGCTTTTTTTTGTTCTTAGAATCTGTTTAAAATGACAATATGGTGTGCCAGTCTGTTCAGCCTGGTGGAACAGCAGACTCGGAGGGACTCCCTTTCATCCCTTCAAAACTCAGTCAGCACAGTCCTCAGCAACTGCAGGCAAATTCACCACTCTCCTAAATATTTATCTCAATTTTAAAAGTGGCCAGGTTTGCTGTTCCCCGTATTCCTCCTGGAAGGCTGTTTGGGAACATGACCGCATGGCTGAAAGCCCCTGGCTTCCAGACAGACTGCGTTTATGAGCAATTTGCACCTTCATTTTGGTCAGCTAAACAAGCCAAGCTCCTTTGGCTTCCTCTCACCTAATGAACTTGCCATTGCTCTTCTTGCATTGCAGTTCCAGCCCTCATCCCTCCTAAGCCTGATGGATGGAGGCTGAACACTCCGCTCCAGATAACGTCTACGCAGCCTGGCTAAAGCAGCCTAACTACTGCCTCACTGCCTCCAGTGGATGCACGTCTAGCAGAGAGCAGCAATCTTGTTATTAGTCCCCAAAATGCACCATTTCCTTTACTCCGCTAATGAATTTCTACTCTTCGAACCCTCAGGGATCCTTTATTTCTTCTTTTTTTTCCCCCACCTCTCCTGTTTGGATGATGCCTGCTAACTCTGGATCAGAGCAAACTCCCACTTTTGAAGCCAGCATCATTGAAGAAACCACCAAACAAGATAATTTGTCTAGCCAGTACTTGAAATAATCTGTTAATGTGTGCCCTTCAGCATGCAAATTCCTCTTTCAAGACTCATCATTTTTATTTCCTCTTTAGCCAGACCCATATGCACATATCAATTCGACTATTAATCTCCATGTCCTCGTACCTCATAAATTCTGCAGTGCAACCATACCAACTGTATTACTGAAGTCCATGTAGATGACACACAGAACATTTCTTAGAACATCATTTATCTTATCAATGACATCAAGATAGGCTGATACGATTTACTTCTGGTAAACCCGTGAGCACTTTTACCCCATTTTCTATTTATTTCCATGTTTTTAATTATGCTGTCTTTCAAAATACGGTTGAAAGCCTTGCCGATGACAGAGGTCAGACAAATAGTTCTGTGACTGCAAGGCTTATTTCTTCACCCTGTCTTCCTGCTCTTTACCACTGACATTTTATTTATCTCCCAATTGTATGGTTCAAATCCTAGATTTGATAATACCCCTCAACAGTTACTTGCTACAGGAGTTCAATTTAAGGTGCCAGTTCTTTCACATTTCTGGAGTGGAGATTATCCTTGTTACTCTTACTTGCTAAGAGAGTGATGGCAGTGAAATGAGTTTGGCCAGGAAGAAGCCAAACCCCAAATAGCTCTGGACAGCAGGACACAGTTTGAAAACCTGCCTGTGCCAAACCCCAGTCACCACCTGACTGTGGTCGCTTTGGACCATAAATAACCTCGGGCATCTCAGTGAATTGCCTGAACTCAGGTGGGATGAAGCTAGTGCACAAACTGCAACCCCAAAAAGCCTCCCCTCAAAAACAATCCCTCAGGGACAGGGCAGTGGAGCCCCCATCAAACACACAGTCTGCAATCCACAGCTGCAATTTTTAAATGAAAAGACTGATAATACCCAAAGTGCCCAAGCTGCTCTGGCTTCTCCAGAACAACTGATGGGCGATTTCTCCCCTGAGTCATCTCTTAGGGCTGTGATGCTCTGAAACAACTGAGCAAATGCCCTTGAGGGACTGTCATGCAGGGGCTTAGATCTCCTAAAACACTTCACACAGAAGTTCACAGTTTGTGGGACAAGAAGGTTTTCAAGTTCAAATCCTTTATTTAGGCTTAAATGAACACATAAGAATAGAAATAGCATTCATATCTTGTTTTCTTCCCTTAAAAAATGCAGTGCCACCTAAAAACCTAATTGCTAATATGATGCCTCAGCACAGATTTTAACATCCCCCTGCATCGCTTTCATTTTCAGGGAGAAATTACAGAATTCTATTTGGGTTATAATTAGCATATAATTATTACTGGCAGGAATAGCTATAAATATATATAACTGGTGGCTAGCTTAGTAACCAGCACACATAATCATTATACAATTTTCTTTAATTTTTCTATGCACAAAGGCCTCATAATTCTGCAAAAGCGACAACTGAGCCTAACTAGACTCTGGTTATAATTTATGCTAATTAATTTCACTGTTTGCAAGAAAGAAGAGTTATATAACATCCATGGCGGGGGTAGGTGGTGCCACTTTCAGTGGAAAGGGGATATGCAAATACTCTGCACCTTGGGCCTGAATACATAATGAATTATTGTTCAATCTCCTTCTCTGGCATATTATGATGTAACAACAAAGGAAGGAAAAAATAATACTAAAAACGTCTCCAATGTATGCTTTTGTATAACACATGCATAGGTCACAGCATGATGAAGTCCTGGTATTTTCCTTTCTCAATTGTGGAGGAGGTGTGGAGGGTGCGCAGGGCACAGCTGTCAGTTTTTCCTCCTAATCTAGTCACCCTCATTACCTTTTAAAGAGAAGTGATTTTGCATTTTTCCACACACACCCTCAACCGAGTGCTGTTCTTGACAATAGGAAAACAACCCCGCTTTTCTCCCAACCGCACTCAAAAGAAAGGCGTTGATCCCTCATTACCAGCAATTGTCTCCAGCTCAGCAAAGCCACAGCGCTGGGATAGCGGTGCCTTGTGCTAACTGCAGATTCTCCAGGTCAAGTCAATTTCATCTTCATCTCTAATAAAAAAATGATTCATCGTCGAGGTGACCTTCCTGATCCAGAGGCAGAATGCAGAGCTGCGGAAAGAAGCCTCATAGAAAAGATATATGGCCTTGTTTCATGACATGCAACTCACAGATAGACCTCAGCACTGTCAAGATCCACTGCCCTTCCCAAGGTGGTCTCCTGCCTAAGAAACCATACTGAGACACCTCTGCTTGGTTTCCAGCTCACACTCTATATTGGTCTGTAACCTTACATGAGACATTTTATGTCTCCATGCTTCATTTTCCCCTTCCATAAAACTGGGATAATTGATATCTATCTTTGTAAAGTGCCTCGTGATCTATAAAGGAAAAAATGACTTGTGTAAGAGTAAAGTATTATTAACTAACAATCTCATAAAGCTCAGTCATAACAGCACTAAGCATTTTCCAAAATTTATTGTTAAGTAAGTAAAGAAAGTAATTTCTTTAAAGACTGAAATGAATTTCTTTGCTTTCTAGGGTTTTCTGCTTTCTTTTTTTTCACTTCTCTATGCAGGGATTTATTTAAATTGTTATCAATCGGTAAAATATAGTATTAGCTCTGACATCCCACTTCAGTGGCTCAGCACATAACAAATAGCAAAAATGCACAGTAAAACTAGAACATGAGCAGTAGCTGCTTTTCTCTGCAAAGCCAGTCTAGTACCTCAGCTGTGCCAACAGCTGTCAGAGCAGAGAAGCAACAGAGTGGGTCCTGGGTACCAATAAATCTTCGGCCGAGGAAGAGGAGCAGAATCAGCTATTTGCAAAGAGCTCTCTCTTGCTTTGTCACCAAGTCAGAGGTGGGATCCTCAGGCTGAGCTCTTTCCACGTGCAGGGGCAGATGGAGCGGAGGGAGGGCAAGCAGACCCCATGTTCAATTGCTCAGTCAGGGGTCTCAGCAGCACCCAAGCACCATCCCTGCTGGCTGCTTTTAAACAACGGCACCGATTAATTTACAACTCCCAGAGTGACTGGGGAAGAACCTGAAGGGACTGGGATGAGAGTATAGAGGGGATGGAGGAATGAGGAGATATACATTGGGGGAGGATGTGAATGTGCATCAGTCCCGGCAGAGAAGGAGATTGAAAGCAGCGCATGCGTTAAGCAAATCTTTGCCACTGATGGGCTTGATGACAGAGGAGCAAGGGCCAGCCATCACCTTATGAATGAGGATGGAGACGTGCTACCACAAGGACTGCTTTTGGGACAGAAGATGTAGGAGCATCCAGAGGCTGTGGCCAAGCTTCTGCTGGAGGTGCTGTAGCCGTAAGGACAAACACCACCACCTGCTTTTTACTTTCTCCTGCCTGAAGCCCAGCCCTGCTGTTTTGATCCATCACTGCTAATACACTCCCTCTGTTGTTTCGTCTTCTTTTTACTTTCTACTTTCTCCTTTCAGCTCTTGGTTAATGCATAGGTCCTCATATCCTTCTTCTTCACTCTCTGAAGGCCCCAGATAATGACGTTCACCTACCCGAAAGAGGGATGTGTGTGACTTGATCCAGGCCTCACCTGTGCTTCTCTCCTGGTCACACAAATGGGGCTCTGAGGTCCTCCCAGACCTGCATGGCAGAACTGTGAGCCCAAGGAGCAATTGAAGCTACTCTTCTATTCCTTCCTTAGTCCTTCCAGTTGAGGAAATTGAGTCTCTTTCTTAGCTACCTCCCTCTTGTATGGATCCCTATCAGAAATCTTAAGATGGATATGGATGAAACAGGAATGGAAACGTATGTGTGTGAAAGCACCAGAAGAAACAACGGTCAGGTTTAAAAGAATGGTCTATATTGATAAACCAAGGAGATGACTGACAGGTGAACTCTGGGGAATGTGCTGTTTACATTTGGGCAGAGGGCTCTGATAAGGTCCCAGCAATGATGACTTGTCAGCAGAAGACCTGTGGTCTGGTAACAGAAGGAGGGCAACAAGGTTACAGCACGTCACATATACTATCACCCTAAGAGAAAGACAGATAGCCCTAAAGATATCCAAGATGAGGAGATGAAGAAAGCGAGCAATGATTTACAGAGACAGAAGTAAGCAAGATTGTGATGCAAAGATAACTGTTAATTCCTAAATGTTTTAAAAGACCTGTCCAAAACTCAGTTCCTTCTCAGTCAAGAAGAACCCAAGAGACACAGTGAGGACTTCAGTTTCCCACACAAGTCATCTTGGCCACAGCACTTGGATACACATGTCTTGGTGTGTAGGGTATGAGAGTATGAGTAGGTAAAACCAACTTACAGAGCAAGTTACAGAAAATGAAATGCCCTTCCCCCTTCACAAGGTCTGGCACTGTTTTGTTACACTTAACTGTGACACTCGTATTTCAGCTAGTTTTAATCTACGCGACTTCTCAATAAAATGGATGCCACGTTTAACTATCCTGCTGACCACAAGCTGAGGAGAACCATGAGGATAATACACACACCCATTGTGAAACCTATTCTGTGCTAACCTATCATGACTCAAAAGCTGGTTGTTATTGCACTACTGGATACAAAGGCTCTGAAGCAGAGTGGGATGCTTGGTGTGCTCATTTGCATCTCATTACCCAGCATGCTCTTCCTCCTCAGAGCTATTTTCATAGCGGCATTGTTGTCCGAGCCCTGGGAACAAGTGGAAAGATTTGGTGACTTTGGATGCATGCAGTTCTTTTCTACTTGCTTTGCTCCCCCTTTATAATGAAAGGCTTTGCAAAGTGGTGAAAATGAATCAATTTTCCGTTTTTAAGGCTGTATGGGTGGGGGGTTTTTTCAGTAGTTTAAGCTATCAGGAGCAAATCTTGAATAACAAATAAGATTACAGAAATGTGAGCCTAATGTTCCTCTCTACAAGGTGCTCAAGCATGAAGGTTTTGATAGGAGAGTAAGAAATGAGATTTAACTTTCTTCTGATTTAAGTTTCGTTTGTACAACGAACATATTCCAGCAAAATGTGATTGCAAGCTCATTATTCAGTGAAGGGCAAATATCTTCAATCGCAATCCAGTATGATCAGCAGCTTTCTCTGTGTGTTACAAGCCTCAACGAAGAGAACTGAACATACTGGCTTCTGTCATTGCCTACATCTAAGACTGTGATGATTTCACCCTGTCCAATTCATTTCAAAAGCTGTAGCTTCCAGTTAAAAGTATAAGTTGTCAGCCCGAATAAGCGTCTATGATTTGAGCCAGAGCAGTTTTGATTTCTGGCAGTTTTACTGCATCAAAGGGTTGATTTACAGATCAGTTACAATTTTTTTATTCAGTACTAAAGGGAATAAAACAGCCTCAGACACAGGACTCAAACCAACAGTAAGTTACTTAAGTTTTCCATAGTTTTCGATATGTTTTATAAAATTGGAAATAAAACTTGATTCCTCAATGACTTTACAGTTTTCAACAGGCACTTAAAAATAATAATAAAAAAATATAATCCAGGAAAATCTAAGAACCTCAACATCATGGTTTTTAACAACCTCTAGCATACAAAGATTACATTGTACTTCATAAATGTCAATGAATTCAGCACCAAAAGCCTGTGTGAGGTATGAGGTTAGCTCCTCCACGGGTTAAACAGATTTCTCCCATTTTACAGATAGGGAATCTTAGCTATAAAAATAAAAGTACATGTTGAAGACTGGTGCAAACCACAGCAGCAGCACATTTAAAACTCTTATCTCTCAGGTTTGTGTTTTAAGAATGTGAGCAATTTTGAGACTCCTTCTTGGGATAAAAAATGGGTAAATATGGGTAAAAATCATGTACAAAAACATGACAGAAAGTCTCAGGGCAAGGAGAAACCACAAATTTCTGGGGGTTTAAGGCTAAGACTCAGTACCTCCTTAAAACGTTTGTTCCTTGGGCTTCATGTGGCAGCAGGAAGAGTGGCATTTCACAGCAGGATCCCGTGATGATGCTTTTAAGTGTTTATGCTGTATAACCCTTGATGAATCAGTTACGCATCCTCACTCACCCAAATTATTCATTTTACAAGCACTATTGTTTTTACAGCAGTAGCACAGCCCTAGGTCTAGAAGCTGGTCCTGTAGGATCCAAAAGGGTGGGGTTACACCTGCTGTAGGTACCTGGGATGTGCTTGGTGAAAGTAAAAAAACAACCCAAAGATAAAAGGCAAATGGATTAGGTATTTAAATATTTTAAGATGGAGGAAATCACTGTCGGCCTCTTTAAAGCCCAAATCTACCCCAAGCACACTGCACTGAGCTCAGAGCCAGTGGGTTGGGGTATCACGGAGACAAGCAGGAACTGGGAGCAGAGACTGGAGACTGCTTGGCAGCTGGGACGGGGCTCTGTCAGAGCCAGGTTAGGCACAGATTTAATCACATGAACAACAAAACACGATTTCCAAAAAGACCATGATACCTGGTAAGAACAGCAGAGAGCCGAGTGCCCTGTTGGAGCACCTGGACAATGCTGGTAGCTACTGCAGAGTGCTGATGGTGGTGCAAAACCAGGGATGCACGAAGAGCTACAACAGCCATTTCTCTTCCAGAGGCAATGCTTGTACGAGCAGGCAGAAATGAACTGAGGCGGCAACAGCGCGAAGTAACAAAAAATGAACAATAGTTCATTAAAAAGTGAAATGAGCAACAGTTCATTAAAAGTTCCCTAAGACACTCTATGCCCGAAAATAATTTTGCTTTGTCAGTCAAAGGAAGGAAGACAAAGAAGTAAGCTCAAATGCATTTTTAGTACATGGATTTTTCCAAAACTCAGTAAGTATTCCCCCAGCCACACCACAGAAACCCCTCTCAACGCCAAGGGTTAGTGCAGGTGACACAGCCCAGAACAGGATCCTGGCTAACCAGTACAGGTAAGACTCACTGTACTCACCTTCATCCTACCTGGCTGACAAACCCCCTTGCAGAGTCAAAGGAGAGAAGCAGGCACTTCTTAAGCATGATTTATATAGTTTATTTTAGATATCCAAGCTAAGAGGAGATAAAATGCAGTTTAGGGATGTCTCTCTCTCTCCAGTCACTATAAAGGCAGTTTACAAAACTAGCTCAGGCGCAGATGACTACAGAGTTTGATAAGGGGCTGTGTCCTAAGAGATAAAACCCAGCAGGCAGACAAGGGAGGCAGAACGGGACTGTCTCTCACCCCAGTTCCTTCCCGATTTGGGGCTGTCAGCGTGGCCCTATGACAAATTAGAGCAGCCCCAGAAACTGTCTGGGAGCTGTGAAGCAGCTCCAAATCCCTTATTTTAGGCTACATCACTCTTTTTCCCATCATTGATATTTCTCTGGGATCCTCTGGTGGCTGGCCCCTTTCCACGTCTCTGTGCGAGGAGGGACCTCTCCTGTCCTGCAGCTCAGACGGCTCCCTCGTCCTCTGGCCACTGGAGTTCAAGCAGGGAGATAGCACCTGTGACCCCTATTTCTGCCACTGAGATAAATTCAAGTTTCCATTCAATTTTTATTTCTAGGTCAAGACAAGAATGATAGATTAAAAACAAAAACAGCTGAGCATTCAGTCTGGAAGCTGCTGCAGCACTGCAATTCCAGCCTGCCGGACCCCAGACAGCCTCCTGCCTCCAGCTATGCCAGTTATTGATTTTTGTACCAAAACATTTACACTGGCAAAACCCCCAGTGAGTGCAATTCTATGGGTATAAAGGTGCTTTATACTAGCATAGATTATGAGATAAACAAGCTCATTTATACTGCTGTAACTGCATTCACTTCAGGGTATTTGTACTGCTTTAATAATACCAGTGTACTTAAAGCAATACAACTTGTGTCTACAGACAAGACCTCAGCCTAATGGTAATTAACACAGACATTTCCAGCCACCCTGAGCAGCTGAGGTTTATGTTAGAAATAGCAACTGACCCATAACAATTTGCAACAGCATCAGAAACCTCTATAAAACAGCTCCACCTTCAATTGCTTTTGCCACATTTGCAGGAAGGATGTTTATTATGCCCCTTTTAACAGGAGGCCCCAAGACCTAAAAGTTGCTAGTGGCCACTTTTCTCTTGCGTCTGGACAGCAAAACAAAAAAAATAATCAATTCAGCCACTGACATTTTGCTGTGAAAGAGCTAAGCCAGCACAAAAACGCTGATAAAAGTGGCGGTTAACCCTGTGCTACCCTTATTGTCCTTTATTCACCAGCACCGAGCGCTCGAGCAGCCCATGGAGAAGGGGCTTTGCCATCTGTTGCTAGGGCTGACATCACCCCTGTTTGCTCAAGCGTCGCTTCTCGGGGCTGTGTTTGCATCATTAATCAGCACTGGCCCTGCGCTGGCCCATTCAGCAGGGCCACGGCTGTCAGCTCTCGAGCACCTCACTGCAAAAGGGACCTGCCAAACTGCTTGGCCTCACTTCCAAGCGAGAGGTTTGGATATACATCAAGATCACTTTGGACAGAGTATTTGTCAACTCGTCCCGCGAGAAATTGCACCCTGCACGGTAGGTAACTTGACAAAAGGGAAAAAACAACCCCAGAACCCCCCCCCCCCCATAAGCACCCTCCATGGGTTAAACTTTACTCCAAAACACAGAAAAACAGATTGCGCTTTCCGCTGAGACTGGATTTGCCAAGAGGCTGCTGAACCCATCAATGCGATAATGGCTACACATTTTGCTTAGCTTTGTACTCCCGGTCTCTTTATCTCTTTCCCCTGAATAATACTAGAACAATATCATGGGAAACTACAAGAAATTCCTTGTCCAGAAAAAAATGAGGTTTAATAAAAAAAGGGGCTGCCAATGCAGACAGGGAGGAATGCTGCCGTTGGACAGTCAGGAACTGAGGCACAGAGGAGCTTAGATACTTGCTGAAGGTCAAACACATAGATATACATGAGCAAGGAAAGACCAAAGCGCTATCTACAAATACTGCAACAGCCCAGACACCAGCTAGACAAACGGACTCCTCATTTCCAACCATCTTCTATTTTCCCAAATGTCTGAGTGGGTCATGCAACATTAGGATAAACAAAGGGCACGTCATGTTTAAAATAGATATGGCATAAATATGGAAAATGCTTAACAAAACCGACACATATATTGAACACGTTTCCAGAAGTATGCAGAATTTCCATTTGGAGGTTTTGTGTTTTTTCCTTAGGGATGAAGAGGGGAATGGAAATACAGTTTTCTTTTGTGGGAAGCAGATCTGTAATTGAAAAATTAGTAGTTCTCTAAATGTGAAATATCAGATGGGACTCATCTTGAGAATAAGGCACCTACATTTCGGTGTCTGCATGCGAGGTATGGAGCTCATCAGTACATGTGCAACTCGCTTGCCTACGCATGAGCATCCAGGGCTTTGGGTACCTCTCCTGGCCACCAGCCGCTGCACTGGAGAGACGCTGCTCTCCTGCCGGTCCTGCGGATGCCTCAGGTATCCCAGAGCTTCTCATTTAGCACTCCATGCCCATGTCTGGAGTGCTTTTCTCCCAGTTCGAGGGAGAAAAAGAAAACGTTACTTTGCCTGCATGTTCCTGCAACATGATGATGGGGACAAATCACTGAAGAACAATTTAGGTTCCTACTTTTAGTGATCTTAATTTAATTTTAATCTTATACGATCTGTTTTCCAGACCCTACCTAACATCAAGCTGTGCTAATTAATACCTTCCTATACTGCTCAGCACCAGTGATAGCCTCCCTCACAAGTGTTTTTGACAAAACTGGGCACCAAATGAAGTGCTTTTCTCACTGAATCTCAGCTTTCCAACAGTTGTGGGTTTTTTTACAAAAACCCACACCTCTTCATTACAGTGTTTTTAATTTCCATATTTTTTCTCTAAAATTAGGAGTTGGATTTGAGGATCCCACTGTGCTGTCTAATAGTCTCTCTTCATGCCTCGATGCAGTCCAAGTTCCCACAGCCCTCATACCCCAGAATCCCAATGGGACAAGAACTGCTGCTCAGAGGAAGCTGTCTGAGCGGGTTGCCCAACCCAGAGGACCGGGAGCTGTAGAAAAGGCATTGGGACTGCTATTCTCAAAAGACCAATGAAGTATTTTAAATTTTGTTTTGTCACCCCAAAAAATTCAAACTTGTATACGGCATTTTTTAATGGGGGGGGGGGGGGGGGGGGGAGACTCTGACTCCTGTGCTTTATACAGTGATATGTAACTTTGTGACATGCCACCAACTGAAAATCCTCCTTGAAGAAAGGGTTTCTTGGCTGATACATATTCGGTTTTGGTAGCACTGTCATCCCCTGACTGTACAATATGTCCAATTTGGAAGGACTAAGGAGCTGAGTTAGACCCCCACTAGCCCTTGAATGAGTGGGTACTCAGGGCTGCAAGCAGATATATCTATTTTCCTGCCCTTCTCAACACGTAGCCACTGATGACACCAGCTCCTGAGGGGGAACTGCTCACTTTTTCCCTGCCCTGCTACCCCAAGGGAAGAGGCAAAGGGTTGGCTTCAGACAGGGGTCTGCAAGATGCATCAGCCACAGGAGATATCGTGTCTCAGTTCTTGCTCCATACTGCCCCTTCCACAGGAATAATACCAACAGAATATACAGCCTTAAATGAAGTTTTTTGATAGCTCTATACTAAAACATCTTCTAATGGGGAACAAAACCCACCCTTCCAGTAATTTTATGAGTGCTACACCATGGTGGCTCCATGCTGTCACAGGAATAGGATTAATATTTCAACTGATACGATGCCAAACACCACATGGGATGAAAGTCATCTTGTCTAGTTTTGGCTAAGTAAATCTGGGTGTCCTAAACCTGTAACCCAGATTTCTGCTGTAAGAGGCACAGGAGGGGCTGCTCAGCAGTCTGGACCACCACTCTCTCTCCACTACCTACAGATGAGTCTGCATGTCTGGCTTAGCAAAGATGCCCAACTCTGAAACGGTGACATTAAATAAGGTTAATCCCATCCTTCATGGCCAGTAGCACCATCACAAAAGCTGTCCTCACCGCTCCATGCTCTCCTCCCCTCTCTCCCCTTGCCCATTCAGATATATTTGGTAGGTCCCTGGGCAGCAGCACACCGGTTATTCAGAAGTCTTGGTTTCTTTTGGCAATTTAGTCCCGAGGTTTAGCTGTTTATACAGGAAGACTTAATGAGTACAGTTACTTGTGTGAAAACACAAGCATCTGTGGTTGTGATTATGGCTAAATTCAGCCTGCAACCTCAGCTGTCAATGGTTTATTATCTTTTAAAAATTATAGTAAAATTAAATCACATCCCCTAATTATAAAGGGACTATTTTGAGAAGTCTGAAAAAGGTGACCTGCACCTTTTGGGCAGGAGCACGCTTGTCTTGTGACCTTCCCGTCACCCTAAGCATAACGAAGTAGAAATAATTGGGAAATTCCCTCCGATGTCACCTCTCAGATTGTGCTTGCTGCTTCTCAAGGCTGTCATCGCGCTGCCGCCTGCTCGCAGTAATCGCTGCTGGCACAGGACGTGCTCGTACCACGCTGCATTATTAGCAAGCTGTCAGACACCGGTGACGCAGAGCCCCAGTGCCAACACGGAGAGAGTTTAGGGGTAATAATGTTGTTCGTTAGGTAAAAACAACTGAACTTTTAGAGTAAAAAAAAAAAAAGACAACACAAAACCCTAGCCTTTGGTTAAATGCTATATTATTTCTTTTCCCGTGCCGAGCTCAGGAATGGGTTTACGAGGTGGATACAAGCTGATGTTGAAGAGCAGTAATTTATTTGCAGAGTTCTTTCTGCAAGCCTACAACGGTTGCCAGGGGGGATTACTTGCTATGTTTTAATTGCTTTTTATAGGCTGGAGAGTGTCTGTAAGCCAAGCCCTGAGTACGGACTTGAACACAACCTGCACCCCAAGGAGAGGAGCTCCAGGAGGCACGGTGGCTCAGACACATACTCCTGAGTCCCACTTACCCCCACACTTCCCTGTCGTGTCCCGGAGGCAGTCACCCACCATGGACCCGTGACATAACACAGCCCGGCACGGCTCCCTCTGCCCTGGCTCCCCGGAGAGTCCGGAGGCAGGAGGAGAAGCCACCCACACGGTCCCCATCCACCTGCTCCCAGCATGGGGACAGAGACATGGGCAGTGACCCCCTGCACGCCCGGCCCTGTATTTTGAGCAGCCGGCAAAGGAGGGGGGGATTCGCACTCTCCTGTAAAAAATATCCATCACAAGTCAAAGTCCAGCTGTCAAACAGTTCATTCCTTTATGCCATCTTCCCCTACATAAGGAACAGCCTCTCAGTTCAGTTTTCAACCTAACACCTCATTCAAATCTCTCCTGAAGGCCATAAAAAATCTGCGAAAGGCAGTAAATATTTCAAGAAGAACAACTCCAAGTTATTTCCCTCTTACCAACTTCCCAGCATATCCTTTCCTCCACTTCTCCTGTTTCTGTTGTAAACCCAGGATACAGGAATACCGTCAATTTGCAGCAATGATGACTGTTCAAGTATTACAAAGACAACGGGATAATAAAACAATTTATGAGTAAGTTGAAACACTTAACAGCTGACCTCCTCTCTGTGCCAATTAAAACAATAGCCAACATTTCCCCTCCTACAACAACTGTAGCTTAGGAGTTTGGTTACTGTACTTCACTGCACAGTGCCTGCATCTGTGCATGCGCGTGGTGTGCAGGGCATGTAGCATGGGATGGTGTCTTTCCAAAGGATATGTGCTATATTAAATGGAAATAAAATATGACCATATATTTCCTATCCTCTCCAAACGACCGAAAGCAAGATTCATTTACAGCCAGAACTTAGGAAACTGGACAAAATCCGTGTCACTTTCAGCAACAACTGAGAAATATATTTCTGGAACATTTATTTCTTGTTTATACAAATGGTCAGTACTTGATTTGAAAGCGGCGTTTTAGCTATCACTATCTTTTAAGCTGGCACTTAGGAGAACAGTTCACACATGACCATCCTGATATTGAAGACCTATTTTACAAAAATGAGCAAAGCCTGGGTAGATGCTGGACCCATAAGAGACAAATGATAATTCCTCTCCCCAAAACATCTCTGAGAAAGAAGATAGTGAACAGTATACTGGACTTACGTGAGTCAAACTTTAATTTGAGTTTTGGCTTTTCCATATCAACTCACTAGCTAGTTGGCAAAGGGATAAATGATCAGTCATCCCTGCCTGTTTTGTCAAATCTGATCACATTTCTTAGCATAGGAATAAGACATGATGTGCTGATGAGGTTTCTACCTTCACAAGTCAGAGCCAAAGGCCAAGAAGAGTGATCACCGGTAACCAGGGCTTGCATCTCCTGAGCTGCACAGGGCTCCAATCTCTTCCACTTCCATTCAAAGTCCACATAAACATCTAGGTCAAACTATTGACAGAAACTAGGAAAGACCACATCCTTGAATGGCAGCAGTGCATCAGCATGCTGGCAATGTCTCCATCTGAGCCAGCTGGCCAAGCAAACAAATCTGTACCTGAAGGAATTGTAGGTAACTGAAGTTAAGGCTCATCAGGATGGTTGGAATTCTTATGCTCTTAGGCATAAGGGACGAAGCCATATTTCAAAAACTACTTCTAATTTTCAGACGTAAAAATTTGGGGTGCTACAAATGGAGGTAACTTAAAGAAGTCAGATGTTTAGAAGACTGAAGAACAGCATCTTCTGAAATCAGATTCCCATTCGTTGTTTCATTTTGGGTGCCCCTAAACTGAAGTAACTATTCCATAATGAACTATTTTCATAATCAGTCTGATTTTAACTAATGACTTTAAAATAAGGATAAATAACACTTGTGTGTTTAAATTTGGCACATGGGCATAACTCTTAGGAGTCAGTCCTATTGCTAAATTCCTCTTTTCATGCTGAGGTCAGGTACAGATTTTACCAGATATGGCATTCCTCCCATTAATTGGTGAATGTAAGTTTGTGCTTTTTGTCTGATGCTTTTCAACCACACGGTGACATCTGTAGCTACTGATCAAAGCCCACAGGTAAGGACTATCTGCAGCTGGAAGCCGTCTACTACAGAGGAGCAGGCTTACTGCTAGAGCCACTTCTTCACACCTGGTGCTTGTGACTCCAGCTGTGAGAGGTCCAGGCAAGAGTGTCCACCTCTGCAGGCAATGAAAAACTGGAAGGAAATCCACAGCTGCCAGAGGAAGAGGAGATACAAAAGTTGAAGGCTCCTGAGTGATCTTTATGGACATTGAGGCAATATGAGAGCTGCTCTTTAGACAACCTGGGAAGCACATAAAATGGGGCAGAGTGGGGCAGAACAGCTATAACTGTTGCTCCTCTTTGGGTAGAAAAGCAGGGGAATCGAGACAAGAAAAATATGAACACATCTGTATACACATACATATAATGAATGCAATAACAGAGCTCCGAGGCTACAACCTTTATAAGTCTTGCAGGGAATATATTAGGCTTCTCTGCTGAACAAGGGTGGGAGGAGAGCAAGAAGAAGCAATGGTGATGGTGGCCTCTCCACACGAGGCAGCTGATGGATCAGATAGACCTGTCTGACTCTCCTATTAAGAAAATTTTACCAGCGTCTGTACTTGATACACCTGCCAGAACATGACGGGTCCAGTTAGTCAGTGATTGGACTGACAACAGCATCAGTTTCTCCTTCGCTTGGGTAGCTCCAAGGAGTAATCAAAGCTGCTGTCAACTAGAAGCCATCATTTAAATTTGGGGATCAAGCACATCTTTTCTCAGTAGTTTCACAGGCACCCTGTTCAGTGCCTGTTTGCAAACGGGATGATATTTTCTCAGCATAAGTTTATCTGAGATCTACACTTCTGCTTATCCATCTGGTCTTATGAAAGAATTCTTGGGCATCTTTTGTTCTCCTTATTCTTAATGCACTCTTTTCTGGTTTAGTTAAGCAGAGGAATAACTCAAGTTATTCTGCCCTCAAAAAGGAATATTACAGAAATCTGCTTCTTCCTCTGAAGATGCTAAGCTACCCCTCTTATAGGCAAAAATTAAAAGGTCATGAAAAATGCCATTAATATGTCCTCACATGTATTCTTCTAACAGCAAAATTAGGAGGTGAATGTCTTCTTTTGGCAGTATCAGTTTTTATTGGACAATATTTTTGTGTCCCATCAATCTCTTTTTCTACTAATGACTGGACTATCAAGAGGAGTGGCCAAAAGTCCATCCCCAGACCTGGGAACACAACTTTCCATATCTGTTCTCCTATAACAATAAGCCTTAGCTAAGACAGATTGGAACAGCATATAAGAAAGCACTATTAACTTCCAATACTATAAATACACCGAGGCAGCTATTCAGTCCAATACAACACACACAGTGGACCAACAGGAAGGTTTTATACAAACCTGACTCTAAGCTTTCACATCTACAAAGCTCGTTTTTCAGTCTTTGCACAGAGTATGTTCTTTCTCACACACACACACAAGAACGTAAAAAAGTGGGTGAGTGGTAGCCATATGGACCAAGTTTCTTTGATTTTTCAGGAGGACAACGTATTTTATGCTTAAACCTGTGAAAGTGAGAATCTATCATGGCTGGACAACGTAGCTAGCAATCAGTAGCTCACTGAAAGCTACTTCGGGGATCTCTATTCGAAGTTGTAATTATATTTGCATCTGCCTGGACAGTAGGGAAAAGGTGGAGAGAAGCAAAAAGGCAGACTGGTGCAGATAACAGGCTGAGTTATAGCTGCTCTGCGGGTCTCCCCTAAGACGAATCCTTTTGCAAGCCTGTAAGGGCAGCTCTGCTCCAGAGCTACTCAACTCTGAAAAGATCAACCCGTCTTTCCAAAGGGGACAGAACTAGGGGTCAGGAGACACTACTCTCTTCCTCTCTCTGAAGATACATTAATGCGCACATAACGCAGAATACACTGCAGGTAATCTTTATTGATTTAGGTCCAAAACATGAGACACAAGTTTGAGAAAAGCTGTAGGTGGGTCAGCATATCTCAAGAACGGACTCTGGGGCATTAAATATAAATACAGTAAATTTAGTAACAAAGCCAATGGAAAGGTGATTGGACAAAAAAGGTTATTTCCAAATTGTTAGGTTTTGTAGGGAAACTCTTCAGCACGATTTACCATGTCATAATGTAACTGAAGACAACAGCCCTCATTCTCCAATTTTATACTAGCTTAGCTCCACTGACTACTCTGCGGCCACTTCCCATTCATGCTATTGTAACTTGGATGAGAATTAGACCTAGCATCCTAATGAAATTTTAATTAATCATTCAGCACAAGCCCTCAAGAACATTTTTAAAACGGCAGCAAGCGGAAGCAAGTACATAGAGTAACCGGTTGGGAATGCTCTAATGCAGAGACAAAGAGACATTGTGTCAAGCCTGTTTTTGAAAGACTGAAGCAGCCCCAAAGAATACATCACTGACACAGAAAATTACCAAACATTTATAAATAATACAGTATGCTCAAACCTATCACACTGCAAACAAAACAGATCAGCAAGCTATCAAGCAGCTGATGAGAGAGGAAGACATTAAGTCAGACAGCCTGAAGTCAGCCAACTGATGACAACTGGTGTAAGCGACAGGGCAGGTGAACCGGGGTTTTAACAAGGGCTATAGCAAGGGGGGCTGCAACGGTGCGAGCCGCCTTCGCGCTCCCGACTGTTCTTATAACTGCACCAGGCTTCAGCTCCCGCAGCTACAGCCACGGCTGACACCCCAGCCGCTGGCAAATTCTGCGAGAAAATCAAGGTAGAGGGAGCGGGGTAAGGGAGTGAAAGGAATAGTCTGATGCTGGAGACTATCTCCAGCAGCAAAGTGGAAGTGACATTGAAAGTAAGCTTCACTGATTTGACTTCACAAATGCAGTCAAGAAATCCTAAATACTACTAAAAGGCTCTGCGAATGTATATGTCTATTATGAGAAGCAATATAATTGGCTCTCTTGAAGTCTGAATGTCACTCAAAGAATTTAGCAAGACAAAGAAGTAATAAATTTTATCTGGAAAGAGATTCTTTCCCCAAACCATCACTGAACAGTAATGCTAGATAATAGGTCATAATGCTACAATTTAGTGCTCCTGTCAGACAGAAATTGAGGTAAACTGGCATTGCTTTATTTACAGGATTTGACCGCCAAGGTCAAATCATCACATCAAATCAAAATTGGTAATGAAACTTAATAGATTCTAGCTATATTAACTAAACCAAGATGTAAAATCCACTTCCCTTCTCCTCTTGTTGACATCCAAGTGCCACAGGCAGACTGATATTCACTTCATAACATACCCTTAGTTTAGCCTTTTTTTCTGAGGTAACAAGATGACAAGACTGCACTGCCTGATAAAAGCCCTCAATCACTTTTATTACCTAATTTCTACAAAATTTAACAGAGGAGTACAGGTCTCAGTGATACTAATTTGATATAACTTGTTATACATTTCAGGAAAACCAGCAGCTGTAGACAGGAGAGACCCAGCACGTTCGGGAAGGTGGTGGTGGATCTACCCGTGGTGACAGGTAGAAGTCTCGGCACTAGTGGACACCAGCAGGGATGGCCACTCCTGAGTTCCTGACTCTGTCTGGGGCGTGAATCCAAAACCTTACGTCCTACATCCTCAGAGAACCGCCAGCCCAAACCTCAAGGCATATGTGTGGAAACACACAGAAACCTCCTTGTCCTCCTATGGGCACTGCACCACAGCAAAACAAAATATCTAAAATTTATTGGCTCTGAGAGAAAGCTTAAACTGTATCACCAATCTAGGAGCTCATTCGTGGAGAATCTCACCTTGGAAATCCTCCAGTTTTATGTTAGCCATTTTAATCCAATTAAAATGGCTGTGGTTCAGCAAGAAACACCAAAGATGCCTCATCAGTAGAGAAGAGGGTCTGGACCGTTCCCTCCCAGGTAAATGCTCATAACACTGCAAGGGAATCATATTTTCTCTTGCTCTCTCTGCAAGACTTGCTTTGCTTTACTTCTCTTCTTCTATTACAGACAATCATGAATTTTTTTTTGCACTGAGAGCCAGAAAAAAAGAAAGGGTACAGCAGTCATCAGTATAGTGTCTCTTACCTAGTACACTCATCTGGAAGAGGAGAAATGCCAGCTTGAATCTTTGGCGCGAGAGAACATTAAGCTTCCTGGATAAGTGCTGTAGCCACACTATTAATCCATCAAAGATAGAGCCCCTCCATCCTTCCTACAGCCATCTTCAAAAATAGCGTGGCAATGACAAGGTGCAGGGACCCCAACCCTGTCAACGGGTGTCCCTTACACTCACAGAAACCTTCCTGAATCAAGCCCATCCAGTTTTATATGTGAATTACAATGCAGGCTGATCAGTCCTGTTGAGACCACAGTGATCCAGGAAAGAAAATCTCAAGACCTTGGGATGGCAGGAGCATTCAGTATTAATGCAAATGTCCTGAAAAGCTGAATACGACTCAGGGTTGTGTGTAAGTAATTAAGGCTTTTGGGACTGCAATATTAGATTTAAGTATCTAAATTCTAAGTCTCATTTTAGGCAATCAAGACATTTTCTGGATCTGGCCCCTAGTGACTAGTCAACAGAAGCAGATTTCCTGTTGCCTAAGTGTATAATAATTACTTTCCAGCAGAGTAACCACCCGAGCGTCCCTTCACAGCCAATGCAGCCTGGCTCCAGAAATGCTGAGTTTTTAGAGTTCAACGTTTGTTTGAGCAATCCCACCCCAGGTGTTCATTTCACACACAAAAAAACAAAACTAAGCCACATTTTCTGTGGTCTGGAGGAAGAGCATGCAGATCTGGGGATTACATTGAGGGGGAAGCAGGCGATGGATGCTTGGATGCTTTCTGGGAGAGCTGGAATGACCACAGGAAGAAGAAGAAGAAGGGGACAACAAAAGGGAAGGTTTTGCCATACAGTCTGAATGCTCCTTCCCAGCACCAGCACTAGCCTCAGGCACACAGCACATACTTTGATCACCCTTTCATACCACAGGTCCACCCATCTCCCATGCACAACACTACTTTCAAGACTAATCCCAAGCAATTTCCTACAGACAGTTATAAAACTCAAACAAGATGATTCCACAGAAATCCCCAAAGCCATTTTAGTAGTAAAACACTTTTTTTTTTTTTTTCCTGACAGTCTATATTAGGAAGCAAACTCATCCATTGTGGCTCCTACTGTACAGCTTAACCTTTTGGATGCCACACATGGTGACAGGGCTGCATGTAGTCTAGGTTTGAGAAGTCACATACTTCAACGCCATAAAATTGTTGTTTCCCCCGGATACAGCCCCTAGCTACAGAGTTTGGGTGACTTCCAGGGGCTGGCTATCTGGTTTGTGCTCAGTGCTTTACAACACTGTGGTCACACCAAAGTGATGTGAGCAGGGTTCAACAGCCAGAAGATCTGGGTCATGGCCTTGCATGGGGACAGTAGGTGGTTCTCATGTGAAAACACTGAGATTACATGTGAAATTTTAGGACACTCACTGACATTTACTTAAGGAACACTGTCTACTTCAAATCTGGTCTCTCTAAAAAAAAAGATAAAATCGAAGGTAGTTTATAGCTACTGTACAAAACCTTCCATCAGTGTGTCTCTAAGCAATTAAAAAATAATTTTAAACAATACACCCACCTAAGACTTCCTGCAAAACATACTCATTTTCCAGTCATGTTTTGCCATTTAAATAAACACATGCTCCTACGCAGATACAGATTTTCAACTTCTTTACCCAAAGCCAAGTTTCATAGCATGGACAGCATAAAGGCTCCTTCACTCCTAGGTGAAGGCAGGGGATCCCCCTGCCCAGGATGGTGATGGGATGGAGACTGGGGGGAGAGGCAGAGCATGATGCCGCAGCCAGGGGAGGCTCACCCTCCTTCATACGGAGTCAGGAGGCTGATGGCTACACAAGGTGTATGAGTCTGGACACCGGGATTGCACGGGGTACAATGGGACGTGTGGGTTAAGCCCTGCACAAGCAGAATGAGATTCTCAGTATCCACACAGGCCAGGTTTTCCAAGAGAAAAGACCATGTAGACACCATGGAAAAAAACATGGAAAAATCATGGAAAATATAGGATATACATATACAACACTCCTGTTCATGCTGCTCGTACAGCTGTGCCCTTCCCTACTTTGCCCTTTCAAAACAGAAAGTTCACACGAGTCTGACTCTGGTTAGAGACTGCACACTCTTAAATGACATTATACTATAAGAACGAAACAGCTTAAAGCACAAGAGGTGTTAGATTCCAAACACTGCAACTAAGAGAAAAATATCTGAAAAGAAAAGCCTGTCTCTTGCACAGAGAAGTACAGGAAACTGGCATCAAAATATTTTTTATAAAAGATTCAGTTTCAGGACAACTTGTTACTTTAAATATAGAACTTTTGTCAAATTTCAAGATTTGGACTGACGCAAGGCTCAAGATGACGTTCAGGTGGTCAACTGATAAGGAGATATCTGGAATGAAGTGAAGGGAGACTGGATTAAAACACTTCTAATTTCAGTGAAATAAATCCTGCACTTCATGATAAGTCTCTGATCTGCAACTGGATTTGCACAGGTGGATCCCTGAAGCCTGTGAGGCTCCCTGGGCAGCACCAGCAGGATTGACTACTTAGTCCTTGTTTGGTTGCTACTGAGGGGAACTGTCAGAAGTCATCCAGTAAGTGAAAATTTTCATAAATAAGGACTTGATTAAAATTCTGCACAATAATTTTCCTCTTAGAGAAAAACTCAGAGAACCCATGAGATGCCACTGGAAGCATCTGGCAGCGTCTCCCTGTGTAGCTCCAGTAAATCACTCAGACTTGACCACATCCAAAACCTCTCTAAGGCTCGGAGCCCGTCTTGCCTCCCCATGCAACTTCTGCAGCTCAGCACCGCTCTGCGGCCCGGCAGCGATCCTGCTCAGGCACCCCTGCGGCTCAGGCTGATGTCGCTTCTCGGGAGAGAGGTAAGGAGAGCTGTCCCTAAAGCAGAGGAGGTACTAAACCTGTAACTCCACAGTGCTAACGTCTGACTGTCGCAAGACCACAGAAGGACTTCATGTTGGAGCAAAACCACAGGCAGATCGCGATGGCAGGCTCTAAACCCTGAACAAGGGCATCAGAATTAGTCCGTCTATTGCTGTGATACAGCTTGGAGACCTTAAAACTACTTCACTGCCTGACAAACCCATCTTAATGTATTCATAAATTATTTTTGAACCCCAGAATGCTGGAAAAAGCAGATGGAACAATTTAGGTAAAAAATCCACAATCGAACTCAGTTTAAAAAGCTGACCAATTTGTAGTGTAAATGATTAAACTCTAGACTGCCTTCCTGCACTCCTAGAGTTAGCCAATGTCTTTAAAAGCAGGATAAAAACCCAAACCCAGCAACAACCAAAAAGCATTTACAGGTTATTCCCTAACCATGGCTAGATGTATTGCATCATAAAATGTCAACATCAAAACAATATAGAAAAAATAATTACAGACAGTGTTAGTGTTGTAAGCTGATAAGGACCAGATGGTCTTTTGTATTTATGGTTTGCCTTGTGCATACAAATGCTTTTGGGATCTAATTAGCCTTCTACAAAACTCAAACTGGGTAATTACTATCATTATCCCCTTTTCAAATAAATCTGAAGTCTAAACTGCAATTAAGTTTTTTATCTTACAATTCATATCCACGCATTTTAAGACTTGTTCTTTGCTATCTTTTCACAAATCTTGTTCCAGTGATTGACATAAATAAAATGGAAGAGTTTAAAATAATTTAAAAAAAGGATTATTTTGTACAAAGACGAGTTTTCAGTTAGCAGAGTTAAAGCATTCCTGAGAAACGCCACACTCATGGCGAACAGGTTCCTGATTTCCTGAGCATTTGATTCTGCCACCTTCGTGGTTGTTGAATGTCCCATATTCCTATCGACAGCAATCACTAAAAACAAAGAATGAGGCACAACTGGCAGAGCTGCTGACAAATGCATATAGGGAGACATATAACTTCTCCTGTATAACAATGATCATCTTTCATGTGACACAAAGTGGCAGTCATTCTAATTAACTTTTGACTTAGGCAACACATAGGCTGATGATGGGCTATGAAAGGGTAGTGGTGCAAATAATAAGCAAGAATGTCATTTTTATTGGTTTCTTGCCCTGAGGACAGCTAATCACATGACAAAGGTAGCATGCTACAGAAAAGCATGACAGTATAATAATGTAAAACACTGAATTCATTTAATGGAAAATTAATCAAAATCTGTCCAAAAATAGATAGCAGATGAGATTACAATGTTATAAGCTAATCATTTTCCACCCCCATCCCTGACAAATGATTATAGGTTACAGAACTGCACTGCCATTTCCTCTTGCAAGAAAGAAAGTACTGAGCTAAAGGCTGATGCTACACTTCTGGCGACTAGGCCAAAGTTTCCATGTAAATTCCTATTTTGTTGCTGAAATGTTTTCATTTTATTGTACTACTTCTGCGAAGATCACTAATAAATGGAGTATAAAAATCAGTACTAAAATCAGAGCAAAAGCTGTTTCAACCTAGATTGGCTTTCTGATAATAATACCAGTGGTTTCTCTAGATAAACTTCTGCAAACATCACCTTCTTTCTCACGTGAAGTGCTTACTCTGGAAATACATTTAAATTAGATTGTTCTGTGAACAAGGGTTTAAGCATTTTTAACGCCCCCCCCCCCAACTGCATGCCAGATATTTCAGATATAGGACCACAGGATAATTCAGGCTGGAAGGGACCTCGGGAAGCCCAGTTTGCTGCATTTGCCATGGGACTGCTCATCCTCTTGAAGTTAAATGTGTGGTTCTGTGCAAAAAGGGTTCACAATTGCAATTTTTATTAAACTTTTTCTTTTTACACCACAAAACCTTGAAGCTTTGAACTCAGAAGAGAAACGCAGGCTCCTATGCCAATGCAGAGGGATTCCCAATACCCCTGCTCGGTTTCCACCCAGACACCTGAATTCCCATCACCGCCCACGTTCCTGAGCCCGCATCTGTCGTGTGATGAGGAAACAGTTTCACGCCTGGCTGCATCTTGATGCAACTAAAATTAGGCACCCGTTTGTCTGCCATCTCATTTAGCTGAGGCAGTGTTGGGTGAGTGTGCTTAGAGCTTGCCTAAGCACCCAGACAAGGAAAGGCAAGCGTGGCCATCTTGCTTCTCCCACCTCCTCATGCAGAGATTAATCCCTTCTGCTACGATATGTGAAATCGAAATTCGATTCTTCCCTCCTCCTGCCTGATAAGGACCAGAGATCTGCATCCAGGCCTGAAGGAGTACTGCAGTCACCTGACAGGAGTGTTCTGAGACATCCCCTCTTAGCGCATCCCTTTCATTAGGGAAAAAATAATTATATATTCATGGGAGCAGGGGCAGAAAAACAGATTTCTCTTTTCCCAGTTGAGTGCCTGTATCACCTGGCTACTGAGTCACTGTCACTCTTTGTGGCCTAATTCTGTAATGATTTCCATGACAACAGAGCTATTCACTATTTAAATATTGTGGAGTCTGAAAAAAAAAAAATCTTTACAGATAATAATGCAAAGAAATATCACAGATAATATTAAAAGCAAAATAAAAATGGTAAAAACAGCCACTACCCAGGAAGCAATCATCATCTTTGACTTCAGCAGGTAATTTCTCTGTGTTTGCAGGCTAGCAAGAGAAACTGCTTATGTGCGTCAAAAGATCTTTTCTGGCATAGTGAGATAAATACATGCTTAGTTGCTGATTTCCTAATCTTCAATTAAGAAGTGCAGCATGTCAAAACGCAGCCTTGCTTGGCTCCTCAGATATCTGTCCATTGTGGGTTTTTTGGGGGGGATTTTTTTACTTGCATATTTGATGTTTGCGGTATGCAAGGCAATCTCATTTTACATGAAAAAGGCTTCTTATAATTGGAAATTTATAGCTGAAAAATGCATCTCACTTCCCAGGAACTGGAGCTCTTTGCAATGTGCGTGCATTACATGCACATATGCATCCTACCAGGGCAGGGAACGTGCCCCAGTCACTCAGCTGCGAAAAACTTTGTTTTCCCCAGTGTTTCTCTCAAAGGGCACATCTGTCCTACCCCTCCATGTGTTGTACATCAAGGGCAGAAAGCTCAGCGCTTCTCCCTCCTCTCTTTCCTCCCATGGCTGAGCCCAGAATGCCACTCCAAGAAAAGAAGGAGGGAAGGCAAGAAGCAGAACATATAGGGGCCACACATCATAAAAATATTCCCTAAATAAGTTCTCGGTCTCTGCCAAATGCTTATACAGATGCACAGGCTGTAGCGCAGACCCCAGCTCGCTGGAAGGTGAGCCCTGAAACTCTGAGCGGATGCAGGAGTGCCTTGGAGACGCGTGTTCCTGAAGCCATTGCTACAGCATCACGATAGGGGTATGTGACGCTCTTCTGAGAGAGGCTTTGCAAAGGTCAGGAGAAAAAGCTGCTTCATGAGCTGTAGGGAAATAAACTGACCATTGCAGCTGGGTCGAGGTGGGAGCTGCCGCTGCACACCTGAGTGCACACTGAGATCAAATTAAGAGGTTTTTTTGGGCTGATATCACTGGTGACCTTGGTCTGTCTATTATTAAGATCCATTTCTATACTGATTTCAGGAAAGACTCCATTCAGTGAAGGTAAAAATCAGGTATCCTTTTACATCAAGCAAACGTGGCAAATCCTCAGAAGTGAAATTAGTAAGCAAAAAGAGACAGAAGGCCTTGCATCCCCTTTCTCAAATAAGAAGTGTTGTCCAAAGCATGTGGAGGGGCTTGAAGTAATGCTTTTGTCACCAAGGATGGGCTTAATTTGATTAAATGCAGATGTCTGTATGTGGCCCTCTTTATAGTCAATACAGACAAAAAACTAAACCAAAATAAAACATTTTTGGGAGACCTTCATCTTTCCCTAAATTATACATCTGTAAAACAGATGGGCTGTGCCTTGGAATGGCCTATTTCTTTCTACTGATTATAGAGGAATCAGAGAAGCACAGTATAATTCCGGTTAGAAGGGACACGTGGAGGACATATAGCTCAATCCATTGCTGAAATCAGGGCCAGAAAGATCAGGTTGCTCAAGGACTGGTTCAATTTTGAGTATCTCCAAAGATGAAAACTCCATAACCTCTCTGGGTACCTGTTCCAGTATCTGATCATCCTCACAGTGAAAAAGTCTTTTCTAATATATAGCTGGAATTTCTGTATTGCAACCTGTAAGCTTGGTGTGACAAGGATATGTAGACTGCACATGTCTAAGGGTAGGTGAGGTGAATGCTACCCTGATTGTTCTTCACAGGTAGTGCAAATAATATTCCTCCCTGACTCTCATGACTTTCCAATAGCACATGTCCAGCACTTGCAGGATCTATAATCTCAAAAGACCAACAAAGTCTTCTGGTATCTTGGCCTTGCAAATCAACACAAAATCAACACAGGATGGTGTTATGCTTTTTTTTTTTATTCCCCTGCCCCTTCCCCCCAGTTCTTCCAGTCTCATCCTTATCTTTAGAGTGCTACACCACAGTCTCGTACTTCTTTTGGCCATGGGAAACACTGGAAGAAAAGACAGGTGGTAAGAAAGAGGATCATAGCCTTGTAAAGTGCTTGCCAGCCTTCTGTTTGGATTTCACTACAAGTTTGCGCTCACTGAAGTTACTGCACGTAGCTCAGTCCTCTGCTATGGGAGCAGGGGCTGACTCCACTAGGAAAACTAGAATCAGCTCTCAACATGCTCTTTCCTGTCCAAAAAGTGGACAATACACAGACAGCACAATTTCCACAGACATGGGAGTCCACTGACGTGGAATCATAAAGCTCCTATCATGGTGTGCTGGTTTTGGCTGGGATAGAGTTAATTTTCTTCATAGTACCTAATCTGGGGCTATGTTTTGGATTTGTGCTGAAAACAGTGTCGATAATACAGGGATGTTTTAATCATTGCTGAGCAGTGCTGACACAGAGTCAAGGCCTTTGCTGCTTCTCACCCCACCCCACCAGCGAGTAGGCTGGGGGGGCACAAGAAGCTGGGAGGGGACACAGCCGGGACAGCTGACCCCAACTGGCCAAAGGGCTATTCCATACCATATGGCCTCATGCTCAGTATAGAAAGCTGGGGGAAGAAGAAGGAAGGGGGGGATGTTCGGAGTGATGGCGTTTGTCTTCCCAAGTCACCGTTACACGTGATGGAGCCCTGCTTTCCTGGAGATGGCTGAACACCTGCCTGCCCATGGGAAGGAGTGAATGAATTCCTTGCTTTGCTTTGCTTGCGTGCACGGCTTTTGCTTTACCTCTTAAACTGTCTTTATCTTAACCCATGAGTTTTCTCACTTTTACTCTTCTGATTCTCTCCCCCATCCCACCAGGGGGGGAGTGAGCCAGCGGCTGTGTGGGTCTTAGTTGCCGGCTGGGGTTAAACCATGACACATGCTGACCTCAGGAGAGCCACAATGGTCACTGAAGGAGTGTTTGAGTCAGTTAGGAGATGATGGAGGCATCCTTATTCACAGAAGCCCCTTGGTGCCTGGTGGAAGCACATCACGTCTGAATCAAAGCTGACCTACGTGGTCCAGCTTTGAGCAGGAGTTGAGCTAGATGATCTTCAGGGGTCTCTTTCAATCTAAACTTTTCCATGATTTGGTGGATGAAAATAAATGAATAAAACAAAAAAATTAAGGAGATGAAAGAAATAGAAACTCATTCATATGACATATGCAGGGTGTGCATGCTCTGTCTTGAATAACAGCGGTCAAGGAGAGCAGTAATTACGCAGTATCATCCATGCACCCTTTGCATAAGGTACTTAAAGCATCTGGATACACACAGGACATAGATACACTAAGCAAAACAGTCTTGGCACTTCTGTGCTGGAGGTGCGAGGAGGTCGGCACTGCAGTGTGCATACAGACAGGCACTCTAAGGAGAACTATATTTTATTCCCCAGCATAAAACTCAATTGTCCCAATAATGGCATGGCTTGCAGCCAACGGTACTGTTGTGTTTTGCTCCGACAATAACTGAGTTGACAGTCCATTTTTTCACTGGGGGTTGAAATATCAAATTGGATCAGATATTAGTACTGATGCCACTCCATTTTGCCAACTTGCCAGTTTTTCTGGATGACAGGCGGATTTGTGATCACAGCACCATGACTGAGGGCCACAGATGTGGCAGGAGATTGCCTTGGTCACGGGTTCAGAAACTGGTGCTGCAGAATGTAATACAGTGCAAGAGTGGGAAAATGGGTCAAACAGACAGGAGTCAGACCCATGAGTGACAGGTGACTCTGTGAATTCATAGAGTCACTGAAAATGCCGTGGTCTGTGATGCCTTTGCTGCCATTTCCCAATCAAACTCCTGTCCCCTCTGGACTTTGGATGAATTAGTATTTCTAAAAAGAGGGAAATGCAACACAGATAAGGAATATTACAACATGTGTCTTTTCTGTAGCTCTGTGAAACTTAAGCTGGTGATTACATTTGAACCTTTCCAGTCATTGGTTTTCAGATTTTTTTTCAGGCTTTTATTCAGGGAAACACATCGTGCATATGGTTTCGTCTCCTTGTTTTCAAGAATATGCTTAGCTTTAGGAGTGTGCCTAAATGCCTTCTCAAACTGCTTTGTGATATGTGCCTTAACGCGGGCTGGCATAACTGCTTAGCCATGTAGCAGCTCACCCAAAAAGTTTTTAACTGCCCAGATGGCTCATTACACCTCTCTTCTGCAATCTCTGCTGGATGCCAAATGGCTCCTAAGTGAAGCTTAAGGAGTGGTACTTGACCTTCTAATGCCATGTATAGTTGGTGTTGCTTGGGAAGCCATCCTTCTTCCCCTTTATAAAAGCCAAGCAATCACACTCCCCTGATGCAATGGTGGTGAACTAAGTTGCTCAGCATAAAAGCTTCATGATTTGAAAGGGATGCGAGCAGGTAGGGAGTTCCTAAATATGTACATCTTGATGATACTTCCTGGACTGTGAAATGTAGAAGCTATACCTGCTAACATGCCGCAAACCTCAGACAGTCCCCATTTCCAAAGAGCTGAGAGTTAAGTGAACACATTATGTGTGCCTGTCATTTTTCCCCAATAACATTTTTTCTCTCTTAGCCAATTTAACCTTAATTTGACAGAAAGAGAGAATTCTCTATCTAAGTTCCTATGAATCTGATGAAAACAAGCAGCCAACTAAAGGATGGAGGCCCACGTTACTGCCTCCTTGGGCTCAAGCTGTCGCACAACTTCAGCTGACTTAGTGGTGATCAGAGAATCCACGTGTCAAGAAATGAATTATGAATAGGGGAGTCATAGGAAATGTGCAACTCATCAGGCACCAGCAACACCAGATACTTTTTTTTCCCAGAAGACCATGGCAAGCACAATCACATGTTTCATGCGCTTGCTGCATCCTTGATGCTCCTGTGACTTTTATCCTTTTTGGCCAGTATTAACCAAACATGACAGAGGGACAGCTAGAAAAAAGAGAAAAATGCCCAAGCATTCATTTCAGTTCACTTCTAAAATCCCATCAGCTGCCCTCTCCAGCTGTATGTAGGAGCCCATGTGTCACTGTCAGAATACTCTGAGAATGGGGAGATGAAATAGGGGAACTTTAGAGATGTATAAAGAGAGAAAAGAAAATTCTGTTTTCCAAACTTCAATTTAAAAGCATCTTTAGGGTTTTTTAAGCATGATTTTGATGAATATTTTTGTAAGACAGAGAGCTTAGAACAAGCACATCCGTGGGGAAAAAAAATCTAGGTGAAAAAATTATTCTTAATAATTATAGCTCATTATCATCACTCTTAAGCAGCACAACTTTCTTACAAACTGCTGTCAGGTATTGAGACTAGTTCATGTGTGCCAATTTTGGGGGTAATAGTAAGGAATTTCAATAGGTTGGTTGTATGTGCCCACAGCCAGCAGGACCAAATACATTCTTTTACGGTATAAAACCAGTAATCACTCCATTTCCAGCCCAGGAAAAGAACAGGATAATTGCACCCAACTGACACCAATGAACAAGGAGAACCACCTCCCTCAGTTGCGGATCCCCCCTGTACCTATCCTTTTTTGAGGAATCCTCTCCCAAGAAGCAAGTCCCTAGATGATGCTTGCAGGCTTATGGTCCTTTCTGGACTGGAAATGTATTTAAACCTGCAAGCTGGGAAAGAGGTCCCTAGGCAAACCCCCAGCATGTGCTCTTGATTCTCATACAGAGCTGAGCCAGTAGCTCTTCCAGGTACTTAAAGACTGTCTATGTCTTGTTACAGTGCCCAACTCATTCAAATACAGGAGGGCTGTAAGGTGCAGTGTGCAATGCTCCCCCAACCCCAAAATATTTGCACCCATAGCCTAACAAATTGAACAGATGTAAGCAGAACCTTAAACTGAATTTAAACAGGCGAAATGAGCACAAAATCCTATTTACTTCTTCTATCAACACTAGATGTTAACATTTTTCTGTTGGCCGCATTGCTTTCACAAGGGATGAAGTTAATGCATGCCCTACTGGCCCCTGTAGTTCTTCCAAATAATGATATATTCACAAACATCCACCCCAAGAGATCTCTTTGGAGGAGAGATGATGACACAATTATTACAAATAATCTTGCTTCATTTGCCAAGCTGATTTGCTTCAGAGAAATGACTGAGAGAGAAACTCAGTGGAGTTTCCACAGGACTTTGAGCTAGAGCGAACACAGAGAGGCCAAGCCGTGTGTCAAACGGAGCATGCTGCTAATCCAAAACTGCCGGTGCCGGCTTCCCAGTGGTTCAGAGCATGGCTGCTTCTTAACAAATTAGAAATGACAAATTTAGTGCAAGTTCAAAGGGAACAGAGTACTGATGCAGGAGCCAGGGCATCACATGAACTCTTGTACTAATACTGATGCTTTGGTTCAGTCAATGCTCCCTACATGCAATGTACCCCACTTTGTCATTCTTGCTCTAACCAATGGGTCTTTCACACCTCAACACAGGACACTTGATGTTATGTGGCTCCGTCCATTTCTCCTGGCTTTTCCATTCACATGTCAATCTACCACTTGCTTACTTACTCCAGTTTCCCCTGGAATTCAAAATTAGTGCTAACGTCACTGCTCTGGCAGGCAGAAATCAGCTCTGCTTCAGTGAAATCTCCAGTCAACCCAAGCTGTAATAGAGCAGATCTACTATATAGCTCTGAAGGATGAAGTGGAAGGATGAGGCTGCCTGTGCTCCTTCCCTCCCCGCAGAACGTCCCTCTTGCAGACCAGCTTCCCCAAAGAAAGCAGAGGGTGTCCCTTGAGTCGGAGCCAAATGACAAAAAAAAGGACTAGAGCTACACAAACCCCTCCAAATGTTTTCCACTAAAAGTGCCTGGCAATATGCAGTCAAGCCCAGAACAGTGAAGTAACACTGTGTGCTTCAGGCATGAAGGAATAATGTGAAAAGACTTTCAACGGGGAATTGTCTAAGACAGAACCAGGGGCTGCTGAAGAATTCAGGTTCCTAATGGTTCTACCAGTTCATGACAGTGACATCTCAAATGAACACCTGTATTTGATTAGATTATACTGTAATCCATGTGCAACAACTTCAAGGCAATAGATCTTTGTATTTGCAAGTACTCCACACATGAATGTATACGACCACGGGTAGCCTGCTACTGAGAGCACGTTGTCTGCACTCCAGCATTAGGAGCTTTCAATCTGTTAAAATACAACGGAATATATGTCAATATATCCATGGAAAAGGGCCATCATACTTTCTATTACCCTTCCTTTTTCATTGCCAGCCTCTTTAGGAGCCAGGGAAGGATGTTTCTTTGAGCATTTGTGTTTCACTGTGCCTTCACTTCCATCAAGACACCCGTAACACATATTGCAGTCTGTTGCAGGCTTCCTTATGCCCCGAGGGGAGAGAGGGGTGTGAGCTGTTCAAATCCAAATCCTCGCGTAAACATGATGCAGCCTCAGAAACCGAGCCCCTGCTGCCAGTGGCAGTCAATGGGAAAGCTACGGCACACCAAGCACCGTTGGCTGCAATAGGTTTGGGTGGTACTGAAACCCTGCGTGTAATGCCAGCGGAGGAGCTCCTGTATGGATTTAGCACAGCAAGAGCCGTTGCCTAACCTGGGACACAGCTTGGCAGCCGAGACGCTTCCCGAGAAGGCAGGAGACCTGGGTTGCTGTCCTGGTTTCAGCTGGGATAGAGTTAATTTTCTTCCTAGTAGCTGCTATAGTGCTGTGTTTTGGATTTAGTACAAGAATAATGTTGATAACACACCGATGTTTTAGTTGTGGCCAAGTAGTGCTTATACTAGTCAAGGACTTTTCAGCTTCCCCTGCTCTGCCAGGTGCACAAGAAGCTGGGAGGGGGCACAGCCAGGACAGCTGACCCACACTGGCCCAAGGGCTATTCCATACCATATGGCCTCATGCTCAGTATAGAAACTGGGGGAGTTGGCCAGGGGGCAGCGATCGCTGCTCAGGGATGAGCTGGGCATTGGTCAATGGGTGGTGAATGGTTGCATCACCTGGTTTATTTTGTTTTTCCCTGGGTTTTGTTCCTCTCTCTCTCGTTATTTTCCTTTCAATTACTATATTATTATTATTATTATTATTATTATTATTATTATTATTATTATATTTCAATTATTAAACTGTTCTTATCTCAACCCACGAGTTTTCTTACTTTTGCTTTTCCGATTCTCTCCCCCATCCCACCGGGGGCAGGGAGGGTGAGCGAGCGGCTGCGTGGTGCTTAGTTGCCGGCTGGGGCTAAACCACGACAGTTAGAGACCTCGCAGGCGCAGAAGGGAACTGAACCTGGTTTTCCCTTTGGGAGGATTTCTTTAAGCATCAGTAAATCACGCTGCAGAGGGGTAATACTTTTGTCTCCTTTAACTCTGTTTTTGTTGCAACTAAGTCCTTCTCAAACTCACCTTCCTGCAGTCCTGAGAAAGGCAGGACTCAATATACCCCACATGGATGAGCCCTGTGGCCCAGGCAGAGCCCTGTTGTTAAATGCTGGTGCTTGTCCCATACCTCAAGTTTTACAACAATAATTAGCTGTATGAGCTATGCATAGCTCCAAAACTTGTTAGGCCTTGTCTGGTCTTGAACGTGTTTTAGCTTGATTTTCACTGTACCTGCAAAAGTCAATAAATTTTTGCTGCGCTTGCTGTTTGTCCTACAGTCAGATGCCTACTGTCTAGTTTGGCCTGCTATAAAGTAAAAATACCCTGTGATTATTTGCCTGGTGATGCCTTGTGGTTTTGAGCTTGGTTTAGCTGCATCGCTACCTAATTTACTTTAGCTTCAGTTCTTCTTAGCTTTGTCCAATTGCAGATTCTCTCCCTCCCCCAAAAAAGAAATCAAGCTGTCTACAGAGAAGGATTAGCAAAGGTAAGTAAACGTGGTACAACTAACCCTGTGAATGAACAGGAGAGTGCAACCTATGAACTACTGTGATGTTAAATCACAGAGAAAAAACTAATTTTGAGTGAACCAAAAACTCAGGAGAAGGAAATCCCCATCATCAACATCACATTCCTCTCACAAAGAGCATGCAGTGCTGACAACTCACCCTTCTAATGCATTGGAGGATGGAAATGTAACATCAGAGGAAAGGACAGATACTTGTGCACATAGTTTTACTGTACTACTAATGATCCTTTACAGAAATTCTGTGGTCTAGATTCTTGTTATAACTGGTCTAATAATAAACAGTTGTTGCATTTTGATTAGACTGCGAAGACATTAATTAGAATAAAAATGAATTCTGATTTTTACATTCTCAGATGTGTTCTTTTGGTTGCCTATATTTTGTATGGAAACATTTGGAATTCTGTATGTAAAAATGCACACATGTATATATATACATAAAGTGATTTACAGAAGACTTTTATTACACAGAAGTGCAGCTGTGGAAACTATCACAAAGCTGATTCATGAATTTAAAGTAAATCAGGCCAAGTCAATTGCTGGAAGATCCTACGATGCTATGAACAGCAGTAGATAAAGTACATAAAGTATCTGTGAAAGTGATCCTCTGAATCCCAGAGTTAATATACTTTTTTAAAATGGACTATCAGGAATTATATTCTTTCCATCACTTAAAAATATCTAACTATAATTTGTGTTGCCAAGATGACTTCTCCTTCTTAGGAGAGATGATACTGGACAAAATAGAAGGCAAAAACTGCTTTTATAGCAAAAAGGGACCCATCAATCAGTTCAGTGTTGTTCTGAGTAACGGCAAAGCTCTGAATCTAGCCTTTATCCCACACAAAATATGTAAACCAAAACAGTCTCCTTTTTCTCTATGTTACTTAAGAGTCACTACCAAAAGAGATGCTAGTTAAATGAAAAATCTTATTGAAGATTTTCAGTGCTGACCCTTTCCATGATCTTAATTTTTAGTGTCACATCCATCTCACTCTCATTGTAACTATTATCATCAAGCAAAGATGATCACTCCTTATAAGCAGTCAAAAGAGGCTTCTGAGGGTTGCCAGCAAAGAATAGTTAAGGGAAAACTTTCGCAATTAATAGACTATTTTCCTTTTCCTCCTGAAGACATAAGGTTATAAAATCTCTTTTAAAAATAGACTAAGGTGAAAAGAAGTCTTTGTGATTATGGGACAAATTGCATTTGAGAAGAGGTCAATGAGTGCATTCTCAATTCATTATTAGACTACGCAGCAGAGGACCGGATGGTCAACCCCCAGCTCTTGCCGCAATCATCTATCCCAAGGTAAAACCAAGTTTTTCATTTCCCCTGTTGTTTCATGTTGCTCAGAGGGCAACGTAACAACAGCACAATCCTCTGCAGATTTGTTCTTGGCCCTCTCTTGCCCCGGTGAGTGATTACTAAAAATACTATAGAGATACTCTGCTGAAGGATTTATTCAGGCTTGCAAAGTGTGCCCGTTTTACCAATGCTTTAATCACCAATTAGTACCCACGCTGCTGCTATTAACTCAGTACAGCTTTATCTAAAGTGAATAAAAAACATCAGCTTGCTTCTGCTTTAGAAAAAGTAATGGGAATGATCAGCACAGGCCTGGCTGAGCTAAACAGTAGCTCTGCTTTTATGAAGGTAACCATGTCATGGGTTAGACAGAAAGCAGCAGGCATTCCTAGTTTTCAGGGACTGGACAAATTGCTTCAAAACGCTTCAAGGTCAAAAATCTTTTAAAATACATTCCAGCCAAGCTCAAGACACATCATGTCTTTTACTGTGCTGTAGACAGTTGTGCTGTAGACAATTATGGAGCAATACCGAAGTAATGCTATATGCAGACATAATGGTGAGCTGAAATCCTAAACCATTTAACAATATATGGTACAGCTGGTTTTATTACACCTTCTTTCTTTGTGTGTTATCTGATTCCTATTTTATATATACCCTGGTCACTATTTCACCCATGTTTTCAAGCATACATCTGACTTCCTGCTTCCAGTCCTATACAATTTCTTTTTATATATTTTTTCCCAAGGAAGGGGAATCATTCCTCCACTGACTGATTAACAAAACTTATATCCACATAGAAATCTAATGCTCCATATAGCTGCCAAACAATGCGTAATCAGCATCTTCATCTTTAAATTTATGATATCTGACCAGTGCCCTGAGCAATTCTTCTCTCTGCCACCCTCACTTTAACAGGGATGAGTACTGGATGCCCCTGCAGAAGTTGCAGGAAACCATCAAAATATGTACCCTGTGTGCTGTGCAAGTTTCTTCATGCCTCCCTGCCAATTAATGGCTGGGTCTGAAGCATGAGGGTTTATAATTCTTGATTTTTTCTCTTTATCCTTCCTAGTACAACTGTGGATATTCTCATTAGCTGGTTTCCTATTAAGTTCCATACCTTGAGGCCACAAGCAGCACAGGTTCATTATCTGGCATTACTTTTAATTCTGATTGTTCAGTGCTTGAAAAAATGAACAGTAAAAACTTCTAAATGCCTTAATGACATGAGATTCTCTAAGGGTGCTCCTAATGGGAAATAAACCCACCTTTTTCACAAGGAATAAAGTACCAGAGGTGGAATAAGGCTTACCATGACCAATGATTGTTCCTTACCAGCCATACACATGCTTTTACATTCCTAAGTTTTTCACTAAACATTTGTTATGTGGATACAACTTCTCATCCTACATCTTTGCTGAAGATATTTCAAAATCATTTAAAGCCCTAACAGCTTTAGTTTCTTCTTCTTTTTCTATTTTTACAAGAAAAGCTGCAATTTAAGTCCAATAACAGACCCAACAGATTTGCATTCAAAATATGTGACTTGAACACAAAAACAAGTTCACTCTACAAACTGATGAATATACTGTACCTAACTGTTATGAAATATTTAATACTACAGGCTATTTGCAGTTCACTTATAAAAAGCCACTGACAACTCTGAGGAAACTGTGAAAAACATACTCAAGAATTCTGCTGATGAACTACATTTTCAAAGGGAAGAGTCATTCTTCTATTTTCCTAACCAACAAGGTTAGCATTAAGAAACTTCTTATTGTGACTTTGACAATACCCTCCTGTGGTTTCGTCCTCACCTGCCTTCATAAGCCGTGCGCTTGTAACTGTGCCATCCCAAGTACTACGCTGGGAACAAAGAATCACAGATGTCTGAGCGAGAAGGAGCAGAACATTTGGTGCAGACGAGGTCTACAAAGACTATTTTTTCAGAAGCTTATGCCAACAAGAGTAGCCTTCTCTCACATATATCCAAACACTAAGGTCCCTCTCAGTGTTACAGCTCCAAATTAAAGGAGAAATTTGATACCGGGAGAGAAAGCTAGAAATGACACAGGCAGAAAGGAAGGACCCGGGATACACGGAAAGAAGAAAGCTCTCCCTTAGTATTCAAAGTGAAGAGGCACAGCCAACATGTTTTAGAAGAGCTGAGCTAGAAAGGGAGCTCAAATGAGATGCAGCGCTGCAGGGACAAGGATGGTTCAAGAGAGGCAGGGGGTAGGAGTCCTCTAATCAAATGCAGGCATGTAATGTGCAGAACTCTACAGCTTGCTTAGCTCCCCAGCACAAATTTGCAGTCAATGAAGAATATCCTTCATCCTCACACAGATGCCTGAATTGGTTCTTGTTTGTTTTGACTGAGCGTTTAGGGAATCCCAAGGAACAAGCTCAAATGCAAATATCCGTATTACGGCTTTTAAAAATTAGGTGACATACATTCTACTAAGAAAACTTAAATGGTTCAGCAATGTAGTTTTTTTGAAAACAGATGCCTGAGAAGCTGTTGGAAGTAAAGTTTAGAAATCTGAAAACTTTATTTCCGACTAGGAGCAATTTTTAAGAAATGTCAGTGAAATCTAAAATTTAAGACTTCTCATAATATGTGTTCAGTGGTACTTACAATTGCAGCTTCTTATCAAATAAAATTCCCAGGAGTCATCAGAATGTTTATGTAAATCAGGAAAACATAAAACTTTAATTTGATAAAGCAAAATTAGTCCAACTGCTAACACTTTAAGCATACAACCAGCTGCTAAGAGCACAACCTTAACACAAGCCATGATTTAATGACATACAGATTTTATCACACGTACTGCTATTGACCTGGACATACAGCCTGGATATAATGATTGAGTACTGGTAATCTGTCAGTGCCTTCAAACCGTTCATCTGATTTACCTTGTCACATGCCTCATTCCATCGCAGTTAAAACTTAGGGCTGTGAACGCAGTCATAACAAACGTGTCATCCACAACTACTCAAGAGCTGTATGGTGCATCAAACCTTCTCTTGAGCCCAAACCAATTTTATATCCAAACCAAGATCATGAGCAGATGAAGACAGGGGTAACTTCGGAAGTGGCAGGGAATAAAGTTTGTGTCCCGGCAGGACCTGGATGAAAACTGAGGCTTGCAGCCCAGACGATCAGGTAGAAGAAAGCCCTAGCAGCTCAACTCAATCTGCCACCAGGCAACACATAGCAGCTTCCAACCATGGCATCTACATTAGGCGGACAAACTGATCCAGTATCTTTACAAAAAGGGCCAAGACTGCAGCAAGACATTATGGGATGTGTAGGCCCTCAAGCTATGAGCATCGTGGTGCAGCAGTAGGGATTTCTCAAGAGCAGATCAAAGTGCTTTACTCTGACCCAAGCCTCTCATACGGCTTGTGCTCCCTCAAGTAATGCAAAACAGACACTGAGCACAGGAAACTTGTTCATTTGGGGTTGGCCATCTCACGCTAGGTTTTTAGTGATTCTGAAAATACCCTACTTTTGGGGAAAAAAGCATGTAAATGTAATTCAGCATTTCATGAAACTACCTGTGCTGCAGAACACACATCCTTACAGAAGGATGACCAGGAAATTTCACCTTTAGGAATCATGCAGTTATGTTATTTACATCAGCAACTTCCCAGATCCAAACATTCGTATCGGGGAGGAAAAAGCCATACTACAGAGAAATACAGTTTTATTTGTATTTATATAATTCAACTATACATTTATGCAAAAACATAAAATAAAAATAAATTAAATTAACATAACACTAAATAATATTAAGAATTACCATATCTGAACAAAGCTACCAGTGCCATTCTTCAATGTTGTCCGTGAATTCTAGCCATGTGCGCTTCAACACAAGCACAGAAACATCACTGATTATAAAATCAGAGAGGGTTTCCCAGGAATAAAAGCAAATGTGAGAATGCACCTGAGTATTCATTTATATCAAGACTAAAACCAGCAGATTTAATACTTATACAGGATCAGTTACATGACTGCTGATATTCAGCTGCCCACAAATGCTCCATGCCTGAAAATATTCATTATTTACCCTTCTGATCTCTCTATCTAATAGTGGTAGCTGGCTAGGAGTTGTTTACTTATGCGCTGCATTTCAGAATGCTGGACTCTTACCCCTTACCACAGAAAAAAATAAAGATGCCCTATTTGCTGGTCCTGGTGAAAATACAAGAGATCCACTGTTTGGCAGCAAGCAAGTCAGTAGCAAGGCTTTCAACCAGGTTTTAGAGACACTGGCAAGGCTGGATGCTCTCCCTTTTAAGTCTTCTCGGGACCTTCTTGACTAATGAAAATGGACATTTCTCTTTGGAAATGGCTAGTGGCCTTCTCAAGGTCTATTTATATCACCTTTATAGCCTCCCCATTCCAGTAACTCTGGTCTTTGAAAAGTCACAGATCCAAATTTTTATCAAACCAGTAGCTGTGGAAACACACCTCTTTTGACACAGCTGAGGTCAGGCATTGTCTCAGTCATCCTAAAAAATCCTTACTGAATTCCTCATCCTAAACATCATGCAGGGTAAAAAGCCTTCCACCTGCATTACAGTTTGGGATTCGATTTGCACACTGTCTTATGCTGCTGAGCCTGGAAATATACGTATGCACACACACACACATATATATATATACACACAGCCCTGATCTCATCAACGGAAAGTCATCACTGCCTTTTAAAATGCACCTTACTATGCCATTCTTTTTATTACACATTTCATTGCTCAGACACCCACATCCAGGGTGAACAGTATGTTCAGAACAACCCATTAATCAACAGATTTAATAAAAGAATATGGAAGACAAGACCAGAAGGACTTTAAGAAGTTTTGCCCATCTCATGGCTCCAAAGATGGATCAGCAAGACCTAAACCCTTCCCAACAGACAATCTCCTTACTGCTCTTACTACTACAGATATTCTCTTACTACTCTATTACTCCTGAGGATGTTCTGTGGCATCTCACATTTCATCAATGCAGTGCTTAGCTATCCTTATGGTTAAAAAGCTTCCCCTAAAGTTTAGCCTAGATCTCTCTCATTACCATGACACTTACTGAGAAAATGAGCCTGGCTTTTTCTTTTGATCACAAGTCCAGTGAAAAGGAGTCATATAAAAATTGATGTAAGAAAATCCCTTGGAAGCCTCCAGCCTGAATATCAAGTAAAGGAGAAGAGCAGGAGTGATACGAGCTGTTCAGGCAGCGCACGCTTACAGACGGGGCAGCAGCATCACCATCTGCTGGAAGGAGCGAATTTAGCTAACGGACCAGTTGCCACCAAAGGAGGAGTGAGAAATGCCTTTGGCAGACACACAACAAAACAAGAGGAACACGGAGAAGTCACACGCTGCCCAGTTCACAAGAAGCGAAAAGTTTAATGGCTTTCCCAGGCCACAGAGCAGACTAAATCTACCCTGACAGTCTTAATAAGAGGAGTTTCAGACGTTTTGTACTTTATCTATTAAACATCATTTAGATAGAAAGCACAACCTTTTCAAAATTCACCTCCCCCCTGGTAGAGGCCATCTGCTATGGTGGAGGACTCCTGGTCTCCTCTGCCCAGGCAGAGCCGGAGCAGACTTCCTGTGGGTGAGGCGGAAGGTGGGCTCAGAAGGATCAGGCCCGCAGGCATGCGTGTGCTTCCTGCCCGTCAGTGTGCAGGAAGCCAAGAGCAAAGGGAGTGTGAAAGGCTGATAATCACCTCAGGAACAGATTGGGCTCCTGCCGAAGAGGAATTTAGCACTTCTCTGTAGGCACCGCCTGGTCAGATGGTGCTCCTTCGTGCTGCAGCTCTCCGCATGCGGCCAGGCAGCTAACGCTCGCAGTATCTTCCCAATATCTGTTCTCCTCTTTGCAACTGCTGTAGTAGCTGCAGGGGTCCTGAACGAGGGGGAACGGGAGGCCTCCGCACACAGTTGGACATGGGACACCCTACAGTGGAGCCTGGGGGACAGGGCTGGGGAGATACCTCCAGGGCTGCACGAGATGCCACGGGAGCATGAGGCAGAGTGGTGCTCTCCGGAGGGACTCACGACATCACAGGTGACTTCCAAGCAAACCAAGGAGAGAGCAGTGTCCCAGTGCATTTGGCCGCTAGATTTGACAACAACAGCTTGGCTCTCAGTGCTGTCGTTTGAGCCTTTCGGAGGGCTCACGCTGACAGCGATTTGGAGGCAAGTTTCTAACGCGCCAACTTCAGTAGCCTGCAGTGTCGTTTTCGGTGGTGAGAGCCCAGTCTCCGAGAGGTGTTGAAGAGAGTCAATTAATGTCACCTTTCACCACTGACGAATGGTGTTGAGAGGTGTTGTGAGAGGAGAGCTTGCAGACGCGGCACAGCAACAGCCATCAGGGCTCTGGTAGCCACTTTTTGTTGGGTTTAGCAGTAAAAAAGGCTGAGAATTGGGGCTGAGGGTAGGATCTGAATCACCAAAAAAAGTCATTCATGCTGCACTGCTCACCCCTCACCCCCCTTTTGTACCATCAAACCTTTCCAAAGTTGTGGTCACCCAGGCCCTTGCGCTGAGCACCAATGAAACTCAGCCAGGAAGGCTTATATTTTAACTGGAGGACAACCTGTGTAATTTATTGCGGTGTAGAAACAAAGTGGTGACAAGGCCTTTTGGCCCCTGTGGAGGTATGGAGGATCACTGCTGCTTAGCTTGCTAACAAGCAGCACAGGGAGGTTGTTACCACCGGTGATTTTAGAGCGAAGCAACCACTGTATGATAGCTGTCTCTGGGGAAAAATAAAATAACATATCTGCCTTTGTGTCAGCGGAGGCGGCCTCGGCATCTCCTTCATGCTCCTGCTGATGCAGTGCGGGTTTGCAGTGTCTTCTCCCCCACGCCACTGGCCAACTGCCCCAGTCACAGCCCCACCGAGCTCCCAGCCAAGCACCAACACCCACCTGCTCTTCCGATAACACGTCTCCTGTCACAGTTGCTTCCCTACTCTTACCAGAGAAGTGTGTGTCAAGGAGTCCATTCCCGTCCTCGAGATCTAACTATGACATTGCATTTAAAATATTTTTGTGGTATTGAATAGCTGTAGATATCAGCAACCCACATGTTGCAGACTGCTGAAAGCTGGCTTTGCGCTTCACCAATATCTAATACTGGAGTTGGTTTTAAGACGCATTTGTTTCTTGCTGTAAGAAAAGATCAAAACCTCACCATTTAATGCCTCCTCAGAGCCCAAAAGCAAAAGTGATTATCGCCATGTGCCTGAAATTGCTGTTTTATTAAAGCTGGCGTGTCACATCCAAAGGAATTGCAGCAAGCAGGCTGCCTCGTGGATGATATTATGGTGGAATCGCAATCGCGAGCATGGCCCCACTCTGCACACTGCTAGGAAGGCTGATCAGATTTCAAGTCTAATAAAAGGTGGGATACTTAACTCCTCTTAGGCATTCGTGCTAATTGCAAAAAGCAACACCACGCTACTGATTGCGAATGGTTTGGGAGCAACTACCCAAGATCCCAGTCCTCAGCCTGTTATAAACGGCGTGAGATAAACCTCTCTTTACAGAAAACAATATTGTCATCATCACCCTGACGTGCTCAATTATTGTCCAAAAAATAATGGTCGAGTACAGCAAAATATAGCCCTGCACCATTGACATTTTAGGTGATACATCTACGTCTGTATTGTCAACCACTGGTGGCATTACCCTTCTGCAACCTGCACAGTCCTGGTCTCCTGAGCTGGACTGGACCCAATGGGTGCTCTGAGAGTGTAGCTGAGATTCGGAAGCACGCAGAAGCATATCACTAACACCATGATGGTTTACTATGATGCCCCATACCTGTGGCAGTGTTTTGCATACTTTGCAGCTACCAGCTAGGTCCAGGAGTACCAGAACTAAGTCCTCTCAGGTTTCATGTCTTGTGAGATTGATGCTGGGGTCTAAGAGGATGAAAACCTGCAAAAATGGTCTTGGTTACAATATCTCAAACTCCTTCTGCTTTGCACCCTTCCACCTTTTGACCTGATTGCCCATCATGCATCTTTTCCAGTGTCCAATAAGTCATGAATTTACAGCACTTGCTTCTGTCTGTTCCTTTCCTCCTGGCATTACTTTTCCTTATGTCACCTGAAAGAACTTCATCATCTTCAAGATGTCTATCTTACTGCCAAGGTTGGAGCTGGTCAATGAATTAAAAAAAAATATCGGGGATACACTCAGCCACAGAGACAAAGACACAAATCAGATGATCATGGAATAACTCAGGCTATAAAAAATCACTGTATGGTGGAAATATACTTGATTTATACCAGCAACAATGTCCTTCCCGTCAAACCTTTTTTCAGAAAGCAGACATAACTGATTTGAGAGATGAAGAGCATAAGGCTCCTTTCCAAATGTTGCCACGATATTTCTACAATATAGAGGTTTGGGTGTATTTAGAAACATCTTCCAGAGCAACTCTTTGTATTTAAGAAGGGATCTCCAGAGGGTGTTAATTCTGAAGCAAATATAGTATTACAATGGAAGCTATTTGTAATTCACAACAGCAACTGCACATGATCTTTTTCTTTGAGTATTTACAGTTGCAGGAAAACAGCACTCCAGAAATACACCTAGAAGCAAGCAAGCATTCAGACCTAGACTTTCAGTTGCTCTGCACCCTGTACAGTCACTGGAAACAGTGAAAATAGGGTATTTATCATTGCAAGCGTAACTGAAGAGCATGTTGTGTTCATTTCACAAGGGCATGGCCAAACTGCTGGGCTCTGTGGCAAGTCAGGCTTAAACTGCTTATTCATTTAGGACATAGAAAGCTGATGCCAGTATTCTCGGCTTGTTATTTTGTGGTTAAAAGGGCTCTGAAAGCCAGACATGTTTGTCTGAAAATAATATACTTTACATTATTTTCAATAATGAATACTTGGAATTGTTTTTCTTATTTCTTTCAACTCTGTTATCTAGGTGTGACATTAAGCAATGCCAAGCAACAACACTTGTGAAAAAAGTAGGAATTATAAACAGACTTAAAAAAAACCCCAAACCCACAAACTAAGTGATGTAGAAATCTCAGTTAGTGCCCCAGTGAATATGCCATTCAGGATAAGAGTTGACTTGCAGAGGTATTTATGTCTCTGAATATCCAGATAGACACTTAATAGGAAATTCAAATGCAGTAAAATAAAAATGGCAATCAAGTGCCTAAGACTGCATCTTTAGGCACCAAAGTAACGCCTTTGAAAATGTGGATTTTAGGCTTTTCCGAGATTTTTACTCACTACCCTTTAGCTGAGCATAGTACTGGATTGCAAAACAGAGACCTCTCCTAGGGAGGTATCACCAATTTTTAAATTAATACTCTGCCCTGTTCACAAGGCTGCCTAGTGGTCACCGTAACAGTGACAATACCTTTCAATAATTATGACACTATGGTAAACAGGCTACCAAATATTCGTGTTCCAATTTAAATGATTTTCAGCATGACTCACTTCTGGTATTACCACCCTCGTGAAACAACCATGTATTGTTACCCTAATCATACCAAGGAACCAGATAAGTGAGTTCAGTGTTCCCACACAGCTGGGAAAGAGATTTCAAGAGCAGAAAAAACCAAAGGACTAAACGATATATCAGCTGGAGAGAAGAGACTTAAAAACCATGCAGCTGTTTATAATTCAAGTAATATCAAATGTCTGCTACAGAGGAAATGTTTTTACATGTGGTAAGACTGACCCAGCCTTTCCAATGCAGGTCCCTAGAAGGTGGACTGATTTCAGCAGTGCCAGATAGCTGAGGTTTCAGCTCTTCCAATGGCCATTTACAGGCTGCTCAGCACTACTGAAAACTGAACCTTGTAGTCTGGTGTTCACAGACAGATATAAGGGTCTACCAGTGGGACTACAGTTTTCCCCATCTTCTTTCTTACAAATAAATAAAACTCCAACCCCAAACCCCTTCCCAAGAAAAGTTTTTACCATCAAAAGGGAGAAATGTCAAAGACTTTGTGACATCCACTTAGGACTTTGGCTTGTGAAAGACTTTCAACAGAAATGATGGTGGTACCTACAACAGTGGTACATACAACGGCATCAAATTTGGAAAGGACGAGTGGCTGAGACCTGCTGTTGTCCAGGAGTGCCAGACAACAGTTCCCTGCACAGCCCTTGGACAATCAGTGGGCACAACACCTGAGCGAAGCTTTCAGAACTGGGGTTCAAACACAGCTCTCAGCATAAACCCACAGATCGGCAGCCTTGTTGAACAGTCTACTTGAATTTTTAATCACCCTCTTGAATTCAGACATCAGAGCAGGAGACTAAGTTTGATGCTGTAAATCATCTGAATATGAGCTATGTAATTGCTTCTGATTTTACATGGAAAAAGCTTGGATAATGTTGAGAAAGGTATCAGAGACATTTGAATAATGTTGTATTAAAGTAAGTCAAGCTCATGAGCAACAGAAAACAACGCTCGGAAAAAGCAAAATGTGTAATAGTGTCAGGAGGAACCTCTTCACCAGATAGTTCATCGAGTCCCATTTGATTCAGAAGCCATTACCCTGCATCTGTATGTTAACGAAGCAGCTGTTCCACTGCTAATTGCTGCTCCGAAAAATTGCTTTTTTCCAATTAAGATTTTATTATCAGATTTATCATTGCAAACAGAAATAGATGTATTTCAATTTTAGAAAGACAACAGAATGGTGCAATTATCCACCAGTCTTCCAGCAGGGCATAAATCAGAATCTGTAATTCCAAGGTTTTACAAGTTATTTAGAAGTTGAGTAGATATCTAGATACACGCGTCTTCTGTGAAAGTCTGCCTCCACAGGGATGCCCATATTAGCCTTTTTAAATTGGGTTGCCTCAAGCCAGGCATTTTAACCCTTATCTAGACATACAGGTAAATAGCTTGATTTTCAGAAATGAATACTTACAAACCCCATCCTCATTTCAGTTTGGTAGTCCTGATGCCACAAGGTGAATTAATCTTAAAGTAATAGTTAGTTTTCTTAAACAGTCCTCTACTATAAGGCTTCCTGTCAAACTGGTAACTAGACTTTCAAATGAAAATTAATAGACTTTTAAAACTGAATTCAGCACTACTTTAGAAATATGAGATCTGAAGAACCTCTTAATAAGTGTACATCTTAAAGTTCCTCCAATGGTCCACCATGGCTGGAAGCATATTCCTCTGCTTACTATTTCTACATGTAGTAACTTACAGAAAGTCAATGAATACTGTGTTAACTGCAGCAGATGTGTAAGTGTGGTATCCTTGGATGGAAGATGGAGGCTTTGCAAGCCTTTGTCCAGTGTTGCACCAAGACCCCAGTTCATGAAGGTGCTTTGGTTTGCAGGTAGCTCCACTGAAGACAGTGGAAGAGCTCCTGTGCTGGGCAAGAAGACACTCAGCTTTGCTGCACTGGAGGAAGCTGTGCATGGATACTTGGGACTGTGGGGGATAAAACAAGTAAGTAAGGAGGAGACGAAAGCATTAGGCAGCAAAAAATAAGGATTTGGCAGCTTCATGGAGACAGACACGTGATTTGGGGAGGATAACATTTCTAAGACACTATAGTGGTCTCAGGAGGAGAGGAGAAGAAAATTTCTAAGACATCTATTTTTTCTATTTCTTCTATGAAGAAACTATGCTTTATAAACATCTCCCTAGCTTGCAGAGATGGCATAGAAAATTCATGCAGTATAGAGGAGTGATCTCAAGCTTTCTGATCTTTGTGTACTATATGCATCTTTCAAAATACTGTTACCAGGCTCTAAAGCTGTGTCTTCACTGGACTGGATGGATAATGGTATTTTTTACTTCAGAGGAAAGTCAAATAGCTATCACGAAAATAAAGTATTTATCATCCTTGCAGAAAGATCTGAACATCAATTCCCAGTTCAGAAATGGGGTGCACAGGCAAACAAAGAGAATTTCAAGGGGATGTCTGCTTTGTACCACTGCTCATGGCAAATGTCTCTGTGAGAGGGCAAACAGCAATCAACAATAATACACAGTAATATCACAACTGCAATAAAGATGGCCAGTGCCAGACAGCTGCCCCTCTATCACTGCTGATTAGGAAAGATTATGGCTGTTTTTATCTTCATATTAATTTTTGTTGTTGTTGTTCTCTTTATGAATATAGAAAACATTTCATATTTTTTAATTTCAAAACACTGTAAGTTTTCTAAACAGATTTCACTGGCTTTTTAGACAGCTGGAAATAACTCTAGACAGCAAATTTATAACTGGAGAAATAACTACTTTAGATACAAACAGGGCAATAACCATCCATCTATCAAGCACCAGCTTAGAGTAATGGATTACAGGGAAGAGCCACTTTAGTTAATCAGGTTGGACTTTGTAACACTTTTGTGTTCCATAAATAATATTCTAACAGGAGCTTTACTGTTGGAGACCACTTTGAGCAAATGGTGAAAATGAGTCTGTCCTTTACTTTGTCAGAAAGCATCAAATGAAAAGACACACTGATGGCTATCTCTGCCCTTTGAAGCAAACTATTAGAAAATCAATCTCGTTAAAGATGACCTGCACCAGCCCCAGGAAAAACCTAGCAGCTTCAAAATCATACACTGACTGTCCGAAATAGCAAGGCTAAAAGGGCTAAGTCAGAGAGATGCAAATGTGCTTATTTTCTCTACTTAAAAAAGGGAAAAAGCCCCACACTAAAACTTTCAAGGTCTCAGAGCCAATGACTAGGGAATACAACATTCACCAAGGAACTTTGCTGGAGACTACAAGGGGTATGATTAAGTGGTCATGTAAGAATAGCATGCTTGAGTCCTTTTATGTATTTGTTTTCACCAAAATTTCCTGTAATACATCACATTGAGGTGAAGTGTGGCAAGGCCAATGACTTTCTAGAGACTCTAGAAAGTGAGTTTTCCTAATTATGCAAAACCTTTGACTCCCTAGGAACACTCTCTTGAGCTACCCTTAGGAAACCTATCAATAATGTAATAATAGCAATAAGTTAAAATGATGAATCTATTTATGGCAGAGGAGTCAGGAAAGCTTAGAAACAACATGCAGTCCTGACACCTTCAAGCTCCACATGTCCTTCAGGAAGAATTGAGCCTGTTATGATGATCAGAAACTCAATGTCATTCGAAGAGATGTGCACTGCCAAAGAGCCATTCCCCTGATGGATAGCTACGAGAGTGTTGAAGGCTGTAGGCAATTAGTAAACAGCACACTGTGCAAGACAAAATTCTGTCTAAAGTGATTTGGCAAATTTCTACTGTTACGGAAAGTGGTAATGGACTGTAATGGCCACATATATCAGATGGGGTCTCAGTCATTAAGATCGCATGCAGGAGAAGAAAACACAATAAAATGGCTAGTCTTTAATTCACATAACAGTAAAGGATAAACACTGAGGTGATTCTGCCAAGATTTACATCTGTGGTTCCAGGAAATCAAGGTATTTTTGGCTTGATGCTTAAGGTTAACAATCAATCTCATCTGGCTATTCATGTATCATCTTTCATCCTGAAGTATTCTATAGCACTTAAAAAATAATATACAAATCAGGATCTCTACTCATAGGAGCCTTCACTTCCACTCTTCACACTTGAAGAGCTCATAGCACGTGCAACAGAGAAGTAATGGGCAGAGGCAACTTGATGTTTTAAGGCCAGCACAGTTCATTTTCTGCCACTGTTACCATTAAATAAACATACAATCATCCAAGCTCTTCCACCAACAAGTAAACAAAACTCAGTGTGGCTCCTGGGTTTCTGCAGCTTGCTTTCTCTTGCTTTGACTGCAGGCCTTAATCAGAATGGAGACACACGGAAATTAGGCATTAAATAACAAGACAAACCTTGATGAAAGAGCAGGGTGAACACATCCCTGTCCATCATTCTTGTATGTTTGAATATTAGCCACTGCTCCAGAACACGACAGCTACTCTGACCGATCTATAATGAATGCTACTGAGGTTGCATGGAAAGTCCATGCTGTAAGGTTAGAACCTCCCAAAATAAAAAAGGATTAAAAAAAAATTCTCTTCCATGTAATTGGTTCCTATTTCACAAACTATGGCTTTTGTGAACTCTGTCTGGAGCTAGCCACAAGGTCTGCTAAATATCCACAACCAAAAGCAATAAGGATATATGAGTTTTACAATAAACGATGAACCTTGCATTCCAACGTACGTACATTTTTAATTCAAGTAGCCCGTATTTTGCCCTTCATTAATTTCTTCGCAGCTTCCCTGCTTAGGTGGATATTATCTCTCCTCTATCATTGTTAAGACAATACCAATCTTATTTGAAGACTGGTTCACTGAGAGTAATGTAGCATTACACTTCCAACAATGCCCAATGCTGGATGCTTCCCACGGATGTGCAATATACCTCTCCATGGAAGGCTAGTCTCAATGGAGGCAACCAGTCTTTTTAACTCTATCACAAGCATAGAATTATTTTCCCTTTTTCCTCAAAGCATAAAACCTGGTATTGCTTATTATTTTTACCCTACCAAGTGTAACAGTGATTGTAACACCAAATTGCTCTTCTCTCTCTCTTTTTTTTTTTTTTTTTTTTTTTGAAATAGTTCTACTTTACATCACCAGAATTTCTGAACACAGCTCTGGGAAGCTCTAGTACTATGACCGCTGCCTGAATGAAGGTAAAACCTTCAAGAACCTAAGAGTAAACCATGCCTTTTAAACACTACTCTGTCAACTCTATCAACTCTCCCAACATAAGAAGAAAGAGGGCTGCTAGTATTTAACAGTTGGATTTGGAAAAGCAAGTGACTGAGGTTCAAGGGACCCCGTCAATACTAGTTAAAAATAAAACAAAATTGTGGGATAGTAAGTGACTCCATTTTTATTATTATTTTTTGCTATGTTCAAATTTTAAAAAGACAAAGTTCTAACTGCCAGCCTGATAAATTCCACTACAAGGAGAAATACGTAGGAAACTGTCTTGGAGACATAGTTTGACATTTCATTCTCCAGGAATCATCTCTCCCCCAAATTCTGTTGCATCAGTGAAACAGACAGTAAACGTGGTCCTAATAATACAATTTTGCATCCAAAGCAACTTCCCTGGAAGTCAGCAGGATTTTTATTATCAAGTTCATTAAAAAAACTCAACCTGAAGAGCTGTCTTGATGAAGTTATTAATAGCTACAATAATGAGTTAAGGGAAATAAGCACTTTTCTATAAAAAATGAGACATATTCACACTAAACAGAAACCATTGGCTCAGTGCATCACCAGAAGTGCTGGTTAGCACTTCTGAACAGATCGCCCATAGGTATCTCCACTGGAAAATGGACCTGGGACCTGGGAAGAGGCATTTTTTCAGCAGGTCCCAAGGTATCATGGAGATGCATCTGTCTGTCCTACTTGTGCTAATGCCATAAGCAGCTTGAAAGCTCTGACACAGACTGGTTTTGGTCCTTTTTAAAAATTTAACCAGCAGAATCATCTTCAGCAGCAATAAATAACATATCTAAGGACACAAGTAATGATTTTTTTAAAAATCTAGCAGAAAGAAAAAAAGAAAGAAGAAAGCCAAGTAAACAGCAGAATGGCATGTGCTCTTCCTGTTTCTAATGCAACTGAAAGATAATTCAACTTCCCAATTTAAGTATATCAGGAAGAATTTGCCAGGTATAGTCTATTTGATTGTGTGTTAATCCTGAATTCTTGGATGAAGCTTCTGGCCTTTCTGTCTCTTCCTAATTTCACTGTGGAGGTAGTATCTGAGACCCTTCTCCCCTCTGCTGACTCAACATGTGAGAAGGACAGAGGGAACTGAACCACCTCCATGTGCTTCCTCCCTCTGATGCAGTAAGGCAATTCCTGGCCATCCCTGCACTTACTCTTGAACCTGACGGCTGCTCTTCAGAGACTAAACTGAATGCCCTACCTAATCCATCACTTCACTGCAACATGAAATTTCCCAAGAAGCACACACAGAAACCCCAGATACAATAGTTGCCTGATAACACTTTTGAGAATATAAATGATTTAACCCATTTATAAAACCTTTTTTTTTTTTTTTTTGAAGCTAAAGTGCTATGTAGTATGAAGACCCAACAAATCCTGCTCGTGGCTGCATAGGCAGACCACAGTAAAAGCTCTCCTCCTTTGCCAAGGCACTCTTCCTCCACCATGGCCAGTTCTGTGATTCATGCGACAGTGAACCACTGACTCCAGCGCCCAAATGCTATCAGGAAACCTGTTTTGGAGAAGGTGCGTAGGAGTTCTGCATTCTCATTAGCTTCTGCAAGATTGATTTCCTTTACTTATGCCTCCTTGCATGACAAATTGTTCTTGATGCAGAGCCTGATGGAAACATGAATGGCCCCACTGCAGATTCTCTTTATTAAGGATGTATGAGAGGATACACGAGTTGTTTAGCTGAAAGAGAATGACTCAATCCCTTCTGACACTAATGTAAAAATCCTTTAAAGTGTAGGTCAGTTGCTTGGTTAATTTAGGGACACTGACAGCATAATATCAGTTCTTTAAGCTGCAAGTCTTTGGCTTTGCTTTTTTTTGTCCCTTCAAAGAAATGCCCTTTCCTTGAAATGACGCTTACTACTCAGTAGGGCTGGATCCCACTAAAAGACTTTTTTCAGGACCAAACTCCAGCTACCTTATGAAACCACCCCACATAATTACAGTATGTGATGAGATGATAACCTTCTGAACATCCTTAACCCCAGGAGTGCCATTACTGCTCTTTGACAGGTTTGAAACAGAAGTACAAAGAAGAGAGGATAGCACATTTTATGTTCCCTTTTGCATTACACGTCACCAAATTTACTTATCAGAATAATTATGAATGTTCCAAAAAGGAAAAAATAACCTTGGATGTTTGACTGAACAAAATCTGTGCTTTTCCCACCTGTTTAAAGTCAGTCAAAGAGCTTCTCACATTCATTCTTTCAGGCTTTAGGCAACTGATACTCAAAAAACTGAAGATTTCATTATGATCTCTTGTATTTTCAGTAATGGTTTGATGGAGATTAACCTCTAGGTTACAGTGAAAGCTCTCATGTCTTCTGTTTGCAATGACTACAAGAACTCTCCAGCTGCATAAGATTATTCCCTTAAATGAACAAAAAACTTTTATCATATGAAGTCAGACCATACCATACTAAGCCATGCTAAACCACGAGACAGACAAACAACCATAAGCAAGGTGGGGACAATCAAACAAATTACTGTAGTTTACAGATTTATCACTGAACAGCTATGTGCATGCTCCTGCTCTGCTGCAAATGCAGAGGAAAGCATGCAAACTTTAAACCACCCTCATGGTGATTTTTGCATTGGAATGAGTCAAGAGCATTTGACATCCATCACCATGCTCTGCTGATGAGAGTAATTCATTAACCACAGTAGCTGTAGTATTTACATCTGTCGATATCCTCCTCCTACATAGTGCTGGGAAGAGTTGTCCGGGAAGACATCATTGCAGTGAGGAAGAACGAGTAAAACAAAAGACGTTTCAGACAAAAAAAAGAAAATCAATACGTAGGTTGAATAAAGAGGCCAAAGGAAACAGTAATTAGATAACTTGTGATACAAATGTACTTTGTTTAAGCAGAGGGAGAAAACAAATCCTTGAGTAACTAGTCAAGAGAAGAGGACTCTGAAATTTAATTGTGGTTTACTAGGGGCAGTTCTGTCATTCTGGGAGAGGAAATGATGTCTCTGGACTTGGATTGTCAGTCTCCAAACTGCACAAAATGATATAAATAGAAGTGACTTAAATCACCCATTTTAATCATGATTTAAATCAGCAAGCAGGAAACATTCATTTAAATAATCAATTCTAATCTTGTTTTGCAGCTGTACTTTTTAGTTATTTCCCTAAAGTAAGTTTCAGTCCAGTGGTTAGTAATCATTAAAACACACTGAATTGTAACTAAACTGTAACTATACACTAAATTGGAAACCTTTTTCTAACTAGAACTGTACTTTGTATCTGCACGCACTTTAAAGCAGTTCTATGCTTGCTATGCTAGATTTGTGAATTTTTGTATTAGCCAGATTACTTTTATTACGTCATTTAATATTTTATTCCTGTATCAAATTGCACTGGGAGGCAAACTAGAATTCAATTACAAAGTCCATAAACAATATTTTAAAATCATGCGTTATTTACTATGAAATGGTAGATTAAGTATAGGAAAAGTACAATAAAAACTAACTGATTTATTAAATTAATGCAATGCTAGTCAGAGAACTGAACTGCTGGTTTCTAGTCACTGTCTCTCTGAAAACTGCAGATTTTCTGAATCTCAGTCTGTGCCTCTCCAATCCAGTCTGACATCATCACACAAAGTCCAATTTCTTGCTTTATGTATTTCAGGCCTGTTTTAGCTGAACAGGACACCGAACTGAACCAGCAAAAACCAAAACCAAACTAAAACTAAAGTAAAGGCTCAGACTAACAAGAATTGGTCCCATTTGCTGACTTGGCAACATCCACCCATTCAGAGATGCAGATTGACTACTGCATTGCATTTCTCTTGATTCAGTTCAGGGGTTGGAGAGTGCTCAAGTCTTCAAAGCTCTGCTTGGGAGACCAGGGGACAGTGCTCAAGCAGGAGGGCATCATCATCCTCCAGCTCGTTCCTTGCAGTCTGAGCTATCTACTGCATGGTGAAGGCAAGGACGAGGTCTGTTGGTTAACTATAACAGGAAAATGGAGGAATTTATAGCTTTGTCCCAGGGCCAGTGCTCAGGAACGTGAGCCCGTCTGCCATGTGCGAGGCTCTGGGGAAGACAGCAGAGTTTTGCAGCTCTCCCAGTGCCTGAGCAAGAGGCACGCCACAAGCTTTGGTAGATTTGGGATAGATGAACTCTTTGGTTTTCCTAATAAATACATGCAAGAATCACTATTTTGAAAGGTCTACCGCCATACAAACATTACTGGATTGCTCTAGGAGACAGTAAGAAGAAACTGGCAGTGAGATCACAGTATAAACATATTTATTATTCCAGAAATCACTGTCCTTTTGTGATTGTGCTTCTACATAAGGCATAGACAAGGATATTGGTTTTCAGGCATTTGTAAAACAGGGATGTTAGAGGACATCACAGAAATTTATTACTCATCTTACAAGAAGCTGGCTGAATCCGTACAGTATTGAATATCAATATATCAGTTTCATAGATTATAAATTGATTTGGATCATGCCGAACATCAGAGTGACATTGTATATACGGTATATTATTTGCACAAATTTATTCTTGCTTGCACTCAGTGTATCTTAGTTCAGAGACAGCAGCAGCCAGGAAAAAGTACATCATCAATACAGGGCAAGCCTGTTTTGGTGCCTTACGGGCAAGATGCAGCCCAAGGGACCCTCCCAGCCTCCTCCACTGCGCAGCAAGTGGCTGTGCTCAGGCAGAGAGCATCCTCCTAACAGCCAAACACCATGGACACACAACTGTAGCCATTTAAAATGCAAATGTAATTAATTTTACTTAATGATGCACCATACTTCAGTTTGAATATTTAATATTTGAGTTCAATGTACTTAGTATTTTATGCCCCTGCTCTGAGCACTCAGCAAATACAAGCAGTGAAACATGTGAAGGGGCACAAAGGTTATGCAGTCTAGCTTAATGTGTGCTACTGAACAAATGTGACATAATTACTACTACCAAAAGAATTAACTACTTTATTATGAAAAAAAAAAGCCAATTCTCTTTCACACGTTATCTTTATGTTGGAAATTTCAAGTGTTTTTTCTATGTATGCATAAGGTTTTTACTGGATTATGCAATGGGTGAGGATTCAAAACAGCTTTACAGCCATTAGTAAGAGAAGATGCAAACTATGTCTTATCTTAAGCTGCTGCAGAGAAAATGACTGACATGAGGAAAACAACAATGTAATAACGGGATTTAACGAGTTGATGTTTCATGAAAGACAGATTCTGCTCCAAATTTGGATCTGTATTGTAAAAAACAACCAAATAAAATAAAGCACAATTGCAGAGCATCACCTCAAAATGAAGATTTCATACAGCTCTCTGCCTACTAGCCTATTAATTAAGTGGGTGCAGAAGAAATGTAGTCCGAAGGCACAAACAGCTGCCTGTGGGCTTTTCAAACATGATCCCATGGGGTAAGGGCTCCTTGAAAAATGTAACACATTGTGCTCCGCAATACATCTAATAATGCTACTAATTATAATACTAGAATATCATAACTGTAGTCATTCTGAAAGACAGTGGTAATTGCTGCCTCTCATTCTGGAGTGGGACTAATCGACTTTTTAAATTGTGTCAGATCTAAACCTCTTGGTGGATTGCAGACCATAAACCACAAGGGAAATGGTAGCATGTTGGAACGTTGCCTCTGCTTTTAGGATCTTAACGTCATTACCTGCTTCTTTTAATCTCAAAATGTGGTCAGAGCTAGACAAAAACAGAAGGGGTTGGTTCTGATGATGATGATGATGACAACGACGATGATGGATGGATCAGGCGCAACCTGATCTAGTGGAAGGTATCCCTGCCCATGGCAGGGGGGTTGGACTAGATGATCTTTAAGGTCCCTTCCGACCCAACCCACTCTATGATTCTATGATTACATGATAGTTTAAAAGTCATGGCAGGTCTGAGTTTTAATAAAGGTAAAATATTTACATTACATTTATCTTCAGTTATTAACTATACTTATCAATGTTCTCTTCCATCTTCACTTTCTACTGAATACTCTGCATTATTAATGGAATAGAAAATTGCATTCTTAATGTAAAGTACTGACAATACTAAGGGTTTTTTGCACACATTCAGAATTATATATCCATATATTCAAAACACAAATTACAGAACTACACCAGACAGAAATCTGCAGAAGCATAGGTTATTCCCACTTTCCTATTTTTCTTCTTACCTTACAAAGAAATGAGTACAATAATGTATACATATATATATATATGTATATATCACAGCATATTTTTTCCACTTTTGCTATTCAGTTATTAATAATGCCAGGGACCAATTCTATGCTGACTTTTAAGCCATATGATCCTAACTAAATCAAGTGAGTTACACCGATTTGCAGTCAGTGGAGAATTCAGTTTTCAGGCACTGTGCTATATTCAACCTGTATTTGTTGTACACTCTCCTTTTGCAATAATCAAATTGAATTTCTGTCCTCATAAGTACAAACACAGCTAAAGAGATTTAAAATTCTTAGATTGGAATATACAAATACATTCCCACAGAAGGGAGATTTTGTTCTATTTATTGATTTTTAAAACATTCAGAGGGGAATTGCATTCATTTCTTCTGCTGGCTCTTATTTCTTCTTGTGTGTTCAGCTTTGGCCACAAACAGGGACAGCACTGAATAAAGTGATGGTAAGAAACATTATTCCAGTAAGACAGATTATTCCACAGACCTTTGCTTGGGTGGGAAATTATGTATTCAAATTCAAAGGGCCTTGGAATAAATCCTCTCCTGATAGGAAATCAGAGTAAAAAGTGAGACCCTGAAGTCTTGTCTTTGAGCAGATGGGTAAGACCTAATTCAAAGAAGAGCTTCCTTCTGTCCATTCCAACTTCTGCAGTTGAAAAATATAACTTAATAGTAAAGACACTGTAAAGACAACAGTGATGGTTTCCCATACTCATTCTTAAAAAGTCTGAGAGCACAACCAGTGCTTTCCCCTTTCTTGTTCATAATGGGTCTCAAGGTACAGAAGAAATTTCCTCTTCAAGGTACTGTTTTAATACCAATGAATGCACCGGCTGCTGCTCTGTTGCAGGGTGGACATGGCATTACAGACAGTGGTGGCTGCCTCAGAACCACACAAGAGACTTTCCAGAGTAAGTGAATTAAAGAAAAAAAAAAAGAAAGAGGTTGGCGAAAAAGAATTTGAAGATCCTACTGGATTTCTTTCTCTAAATACTAAAGGAGTAAATGTAGCCTGCAAACCCAGAACTACAAAAATACTATTATGTTGTAGAAACCCTTTATGGGGACAAAAATATTGGACAGAGAACACTTCATAACTTCGGGTTTCTAACAGACTTTGGTGAAAGGCCTTTTAGGAAGTCTTCCAAAAAAACAATATACTCTATCAACTGGATTTATCCAATTCATTTGTAGAACTCCAGTAGGTTTGGGGACACTGATATCTTTTACAAAAGCTACACTGACTGTTGTGTTGGGTTTAGCAGCCTGAAATTCCTGGAAGCATCTTTTGAGATGTTTCTGAAGAGTGCTGCTAAACACGCTAGGTTAAGCAGAACTGAATTCTGGGTTGGGAGGAGTAGTCTTATTAAAATAATTTTAAAAAAAGTTTGTGATACTGAGACTTGTAGAAAAGGTACCATGTACCACAGTGGGAAAAGCTATGAACACCAATTCTGGTTGAGACTACCTTTGGGAGTAAATGCATTAGTAAATTTTGATCCAAAATAGTCCAATAACACTAGCACAGAAAAAGATGCTGTAGGTGAAAAGACCTTCCTTAAATCAGAACCCAAAGCAAATCTAAAATAATTCCACCATTTAGCTCTCTTGTTAAAATACAATCTCAGATATGTCACTGTCTTGCACAGATAGCCACCTTTATTTGAAGGAAAAAAAAGATGTTTAACCTGCATGTGGAACACACAGGGAAAGACAAAAGTGACTTAGCATGCAAAATACATTGTCTATCTTGTCTTGTACTGAAGAAGTGACTAGAATCCCTAACGAAGCTCAGCACACCTCTCTCTTTCATATGCTCAAAATGCCCTACTTTCCTCACAGTGCTGCCTGCACTAGAAATGTCACCCGTGCAACCCAGCTTCTCACACCAAGCACACTGCACTCTTTTCCAAAAAAACTTATCTACAGCAACAGACTCCGGTTTATTCACCCGACTGTTTTTATTGGATCCTTCTCTCCTTTATCCTCATGCAAACTTGAGTTGAGAATAATGCGCATTTGTACTCTGTACAAATGCACATTTCTCACCAGCAGTTGTTGGTACTTTCTACGTGCTGACACCCGGGGAGTATTTTTTGAAAGCCTCAGGCAAACTATCTCTTAGATTTAGACGTTTCTTTTATATTGAAGAGCTTGTGCCTCTCCTTGAACAGTTCAACAACTGCAGTATAAGGTGTGTCTTTAGGTTGCTGCCTTGTAGCAGTTAATAAAAGTCAATACTGACAACCTAGATAAACATAAGAAAAGGGATTACAATAACAACAAACAAGAAAAGGTGTGCATATGCCTTTTCAGTCTGTATGGCAATGAATTCAGAGTATAGTGTCTCTTTCTCCACATAAAAATAATTCAACAGTACTCTGAGGTCTTGCTGAACAATGAATTTTACAAAGCTGTTTCTCACAAAATACAACTACAAGTGCTAAAACTTCTTCCCCAGTGACCCTTCAGCACCAGACTACCAGGTTAACTGTAATGTAAAACAATTCTTACCTTTCATCTTATGCTTGCAAAAATCCAGTCATTTTTTTTCTGGTAAGATTAAATTAAATAGTTTAATTTATGACACACCTTCTGTGCATGCTATAGTTCATGCAGTGAATCTCATCTATAGCTTTATCCACAGTCCTAGTGATCCTGTAGCATTTCAGAACTGAAATGCCACAGATTTAGTTGGCTCTGTAAAAGAAATGACCTATAGAAAGTTTGCTCTCAAAACTCACATGGCCACAGAGCTACAGCACACTTTCAAAAAGGCAGAAAATACAACGAGAGCATATGCTGTGACATCATTAAATTTTCACAAAATCAATGCCTTTTAACAGAGTGCCTCATTTTCTCTCATTCAGAGTTAGTCCTAAGTGGTTTGTAATAGAATACTAAACTATACACTAGGTGTCGAAAGACTGTCCAGAAAGAAATTATTTTTAATTAAAAGGTCCTACAGATTGAGTTCTCCTTCTGCTATGAAGAATAAATGAGGGGAAATGCTTTGACCCCCCCTACATTGCCTCTTCTGCAACAAAGAACACACACTACCTACCTTTTATGTCTGCTAGCACAGCTAAGTGAGCGGATCTTCATTTCCAGATGTCCTAGCAGAGCAAAACCTCAAACACATACTTAACGTGGAGCAAAAACACGCTGGTGTGCTCTTTGTGGCACGTGCGTGTGTGACAAGGCACCACAATGACAGACGGAGAAGCAGCCGCAGCCTCCACGAACCCTCCTTCACCTTGTCACTGAGACATTAATCAGGCTCTGCTCCTCTGCAAGGACTTCAGGTTGTCTTGGTCAATGTCAACACTGGGAAAATGAGAAGTTTGCCCTTTTGTCAAACTTGCCTTGAGAGATATCTTCACCAATTATATCCAGGAGCTGTTCAGAAGAAAGCTCAAACTATACGTGATTTGTACAAAGGTACTTGACAGCATAAAAAATGACCAATGACTCACAGAGTTCCCTTTCCTGTGTTTTACTATCTCTTTATATCTTGTTCAAAAGTACTATGCAAAGCTATTTTGTTCGTCATTAATCCACCTCCCAACAGGTTACTGTGGAGCTGAGGAAAGCTACCCAGGGCGCTCTGAAGCTGTGCTCTTTGTTCTTTATAAGCCCAAAAGTAATTCTGATCAACAGAAGTATGATGCTGGGACTCTGGTCCCAGACAGTCATTTTAGGTTTTAATAGCATGAGAGTGTTGTTCTCGGCATGCCAAGGCAGAGCAGGCAAAAACGGCAAAGGACGCTACTTCACTATTATCAATACCGTCAACCTGAAGAATTCAGAAACCATGAGTTTGCTCTAACCAGAATGAGATTTATAAACAAATGTAAGCAACAAAACACACGGGGTGGGTAGATAAGCTGTCTTCTCATTTTCAGTGATTTATGAATACGGCCCCCATACCTCACAACATGAAGAAGGTCAGCAGACGTTCCCCATCCCCTTTCTTCAGGCTCACAGAATCACAGAATCGTATAGATTGGAAAAGACCTTTAAGATCATCGAGTCCAACCGTAAACCTAACACTACCAAGACCACCACTATACCACGTCCCTAAGCACCTCATCCAAAAGTCTTTTAAATACCTCCAGGGATGGCGACTCAACCACTTCCCTGGGCAGCCTGTTCCAATGCTTGACAACCCTTTCAGTGAAGTAAAATTTCCTAATATCCAGTCTAAACCTCCCCTGGCGCAACTTGAGGCCATTTCCTCTTGTCCTATCACTCGTTACCTGGGAGAAGAGACCGACCCCCACCTCTCTACAACCTCCTTTCAGGTAGCTGTAGAGAGTGATAAGGTCTCCCCTCAGCCTCCTTTTCTCCAGGCTAAACAACCCCAGTTCCCTCAGCTGCTCCTCATAAGACTTCTGCTCCAGACCCTTCACCAGCTTCGTTGCCCTTCTCTGGACACGTTCCAGCACCTCAATGTCTCTCTTGTAGTGGGGGGCCCAAAACTGAACACAGGATTCGAGGTGCGGCCTCACCAGTGCCGAGTACAGGGGCACAATCACTTCCCTAGTCCTGCTGGCCACACTGTTTTTGATACAAGCCAGGATGCCATTGGCTTTCTTGGCCGCCTGGGCACACTGCTGGCTCATATTCAGCCAGCTGTCAACAAACACCCCCAGGTCCTTCTCTGCCAGGCAGCTTTCCAGCCACTCTTCCTCAAGCCTGTAGCGTTGCATGGGGTTGCTGTGGCCCAAGTGCAGGACCTTGCACTTGGCCTTGTTGAACCTCATACAATTGACCTCGGCCCATCGATCCAGCCTGTCCAGGTCCCTCTGCAGAGCCTGCCTACCCTCAAGCAGATCAACACTCCCGCACAACTTGGTGTCATCTGCAAACTTACTGAGGGTGCACTCGATCCCTTCATCCAGATCATTGATAAAGATGTTAAACAGAACTGGCCCCAACACAGAGCCCTGGGGAACACCGCTTGTGACCGGCCGCCAACTGGAGTAAACTCCATTCACCACCACTCTTTGGGCCTGGCCGTCCAGCCAGTTCTTTACCCAGCGAAGAGTACACCCGTCCAAGCCATGAGCAGCCAGTTTCTCCAGGAGAATGCTGTCTAGATAGACAACATCCACAGCCTTCCCCTTATCTACTAGGCGGGTCACCTTGTTGCAGAAGGATATCAGGTTGGTCAGGCAGGACCTGCCTTTCCTAAACCCATGCTGGCTGGGCTTGATCCCTTGGTTATTGTCTACATGCCGTGTGATGGCACTCAGGATGATCTGCTCCATCAGCTTTCCCGGTACCGAGGTCAGGCTGACAGGCCTGTAGTTCCCCGGGTCCTCCTTCCGGCCCTTCTTGAAGATGGGCATCACATTTGCTAATCTCCAGTCAGCAGGGACCTCCCCAGTTAGCCAGGACTGCTGGTAAATGATGGAAAGGGGCTTGGTGAGCACATCTGCCAGCTCCTTCAGTACTCTCGGGTGGATCTCATCAGGCCCCATAGACTTGTGAGTGTCTAAGTGGTGCAGCAGGTCACTGACCATTTCCCCCTGGATTATGGGGGGTCCATTCTGGTCCCCGTCCCTATCTTGCAACTCCAGGGGCTGGGTACCCAGAGAACAGCTGGCCCTACTATTAAAGACTGAGGCAAAGAAGGCATTAAGTACCTCAGCCTTTTCCTCATCCTTGGTCACTGTGTTCCCTCCCCCATCTACTAGGGGCTGGAGTTTCTTCTTAGCTCTCCTTTTCCTGCTAATGTATTTGAAGAAGTATTTTTTGTTGTCTTTTACAGCAGCAGCCAGATTGAGCTCCAGCTCGGCTTTGGCCTTTCTAATTTTCTCCCTGCACAGCCTTGCTACACCTTTGTAGTCCTCCTGAGTTGCCCACCCCTTCTTCCAGAGGTCGTAGACTCTCCTCTATTTTCTGAGTTCTAGCCAGAACTCTCCAGTCAGCCAGGCCGGTCTTCTTCCCCGCCGGCTCATCTTTCGGCACCTGGGGACAGCCCGCTCTTGTGCTTTTAGGGCTTCCTCCTTAAAGAATGTCCAGCCTTGCTGGACTCCTTTGCCCATTAGGGCTGCCTCCCAGGGGACTCTCTCGACCAGTCTCCTAAACAGGCTGAAGTCCGCTCTCCAGAAGTCTAACGTGGCAGTTCTGCTGACCCCCCTCGACGCTTCTCCACGTATCAAAAACTCTATCATTTCGTGATCACTCTGCCCAAGACAGCCTCCAACCATCACATGGCTCACAAGTCCTTCTCTGTTCATGAACAAGAGGTCCAGCAGAGCACCTTCCCTAGTTGGCTCCCTCACCAGCTGCGTCAGGAAGTTATCTGCCACACGCTCTAGGAACCTCCTGGACTGTTTCCTCTCTGCTGTATTGTATTTCCAGCAGACATCCGGCAGGTTGAAGTTCCCCACAAGAACAAGGGCTAGCGATCGTGAGGCTTCTCCCAGCTGCTTATAGAATAGTTCATCTGTCTCCTCATCCTGGTTGGGTGGTCTGTAACAGACTCCCACCACAATATCTGCCTTGTTGGCCTTCCCCCTGATTCTTACCCATAGACACTCCACCCTATCATCACCATCATTAAGCTTTAAACTATCCGAACACTCCCTAACATTCAGGGCTACCCCACCACCTCTCCTGCCTTTCCTATCCCTCCTGAAGAGTTTATAGCCATCCATCGCCGCACTCCAGTTGTGCGAGTCATCCCACCACGTTTCCATGATGGCAACCATATCATAGTTTTCCTGATGTACAATGGCTTCCAGCTCCTCCTGCTTGTTGCCCATGCTGCGTGCATTGGTGTAGAGGCACTTCAGCTGGGCTGTCGTCCGTGTCTCCTTCATAGAGGAACACCCCTTGTGTGCTTTGAGGTGTTTCACTGGCGTTTCCCTCTTGGCTCCTATTGCCTCAGTATCCCCTAGCTCAACTCTGTTCAACTGTGCCCCAGTGTACCCTGCACATCTCAGAAACACATGAGACACAGTGATGGCTCTTCTCCATCATTAACTTCTTTCTGCACCACAGCGGGGGTGAACTGAGCTTGCGGTGGATCTGCTTCTCTTGCAACGTGTCCACCACAAGTTCACAGTGCTGGGACATTGTAAGTGAGTGCTACCATGCTGCTCGTGTATGGTTTGGAAGATTAAAAAGCTTCCCCTCCTCTCCCATCACACACCTTCCCCATCGCCAAGCTCCCCCAGCCATCACCCATCCCCTGGCCACCCTCTCCCCATGCCTATGCACACAGCCAAAGCTGAAGCACTTGCTGTGTGATATTTCTGAAAATGTTAAGCTCTGGTTCCAGGAGCCTGAACAACAGTAGTTTGTGCAGTGTTTGGATTTCAGCCCATACCTTATGCCTACACCTACACGGCCGTATTTAGTCAGCCTCTGCGATGCTCCCCATATCGGTAGTTAAGTGCTGACCGGCTGGCTGAGTTTTAGCAGCATATGATTTAAAACTTCGACATACACTCATATGAGAATGGCAGAAGCTATGTTAATGGAGTCATGTGGCTATAGGCCAGAAGTTAAGACAGTAAATATAACATGAAGTATTTGTTTTGTTAGAAAACCACTGTGAGATGTCTGACAAAGCTGAGGCTAAGATGCAAGACAAGTGCCAAGCAAGATTGTCCTGAGGGTGTATATATGGTGCCTCCTTGAGCTGGCACAGAGATTCTACATTGTTAGACAAGTCCCTGCTGTGGAGAGGTCAGGAAATGCAATTGAGCATCACCTATTGCAAAAGCCAATGGGTTTTACGGTTTCTTCTCCAAACCTCTGGCTGCTGCTTGTGCAGAGGGTCTCCACCGCCTCACCCCTTTCTCCTCTTGGCTGCTGCACATGGCCACCTGGCCCCAGCTCTGCTGCCTGCCCCTGCTACGCTTCCCCTGGGAAACACCCCCAAACTGCAGAAGGCTGAAGACACCATGATCTACGAGAGCCTTCGCAGCACAGACTCCCGGATAAACCCACACAGCCTATTTATACACCGACAGCTGCAGCAGAGGCAGAACAGACTCAGGAAAATAGTACAGCCTCATTTTGGGAGATCATTGTAATACACAAAATGTATAGCCCTTTTTCTTCATCTTTAAAGAAAAAGCTTAAACTGATCAATCTGCTCTTCGCGATGGCTACAGCATGTGTCTCCTTAATGACTTCTGGATAGCGAACATTTGCTAGAGCCCAGAGCAACTGTGGAGAAAAAATACTGAGACCCTGATTTAAAAAATGACTGGCAATTTTATCTGCTTCAGTACCCGAGTGGTGTATGTTTGCAGTCGATTAGTCACTGCAGCTTACTTTTCAGCCCACGTGGCAACAGTTGTGTTTTGGTTTTTTTTTACTGAGAACAAGGAAAACCATGCCAGAATGGTGAAATTCAAGTCTAATTTTCTGATGTCCTTACAAATATGAAATTGTCTGTTTACCTGTAAAAAATGCAGCTACATATATTAAGGGTATTACAACATATATTAAGGGTATTATGATAAAAGTAAGAACTGGTGATTAAAATGGTACTTTTAAAATTGCATTAGGATTCTTTTAACACATAGGAAAAGGAAAAAAAAAAAAAACCAAACCTAAAATCCCCACCAATGCCTGGCACCTTATTCCTCTCAGCTTTGAAATCTAATCATTAAGTAGCATCAGAAGAATATTCGTTCTCTGGACACTGTCTTCTGAAAGACAATTTAAGTAATAACCAGATTTGCTATGTAAATTAAACCTTGATAAGTCTCACTCAACATCTTTTTTCTGTGTAACCTCTTCAGAAAGATGCATGCTCCATTTTACATTTTTCATTAATGCACCAAATCACAGTAGGTTGAAAAGGTTAAAGATGTTTAATTGTTACTAGATGATAATCAGTCAGAAACGATATTCTAGCATGTAGCTGGTGGCAAAGATGTTATATTTTCAGAAACAAGCCTCCTAATTCTTCTTTCCCTTTGGAATTTATCATTAAGCTGCATTTATGTGCCTCGCATGACACATATGGTCAGGAATCAATCTGAAAAGCCAAATCTGAAAGCTTCTTGTCATTTCTCATTTTCTGTGACCAAGTAAGTGAAAAAACCTACATGACTTCTTTGGTGGAAGAGACCAGCTTTGCTATTTTCATCTATGTTTATACTTTCATCATAGTTTATACTATGACAGCCCTCAGAGGCCCCAAATGTGGACCAAAACTAATTGTCCCAGACCCAGGACAAGCAAAAGATGAAAACAAGCTGGATGCCAAAACATATAATTTCACAACTCTCTTTCCTCTCTCTTTCCTGAAAGTGTTGCTAGGCTGGGGCTAGAAAGGAAAAGGAAAGGAGAGTAAAGGGACTTCTCATGCTACTTGTCCTGCGATGCCCAGCAGTGGTGGGAGATGGGGGACGAGAGGAGGACAAAAAAGACAAAGTCATGGTAATTCCCACCCTGAAACCTCCCCTTCCTTTTTGGTCTTCTCCTGGTCTGGAGCCGCATATCCTACCATGCTGGTGGTGAGGCTCCAAACAGCCAGGTTATGGCACTTAACCTCTTTCTCTAGGACCTTCAAAGAGCCATTCACCCCTTCCAACTGAAACCAGAATGGGAATAACTGCCCTCTGGAGGGGTTTCTCTCTGCACTTTCATTACAGAGGGATGCTGGAGGGTTTATTTAGGCTTCTGGTTTGTATAAGCTCTAATGCAACTTGAGTATTGAACAGTATATTAATAATATTTCTTATATAGAACAAGTCTGTATCTTCCTGGAGATGTTAAATGGATTGGTTAATGCATTTTTGAAAGGTATTTAGATGCTGTGGCATTAAAGGTTCATGTAAAAATCTGAATACAACAAAACAAAATTCAATTTAATAGACACTACAGTACAGACACTACAGTATTTCAGGCACCAATTTAAGTGGCAAATGGTATTTTTTAATAACCTTACATCTGCCTTTGTTAAAAAAAAAAAAAAGAAGAGATAAATAGGCACAAGAGCACAACAGTCTTGAAAACTGTAAAATATATAAAAGGTCATAGAGCTGGATGGAACAATGTCATTCAACTTGCAGGATATTTTGAAATCTGTTCTTTTCCAGATACTGAGCAATACTGCAACATCTGCAAAACCCTCTGTGTATGGATATGAGCTGAGGTCCTTGGGTGGGCTGGCAGGGGCATGGACACGGAGAGCCCTGGGAGCCAGCAGGGCTCCCAGACCCCACTTCCCCGTGGAGAGCAGGGGCTGACTCAGAGGTAGCAGTGCCGCTGCCGGTACTAGGGAACCAGTCCTGTGGGGTTGGGCCCCGAGGAGGCAATGAAATCCCCATGCTCCTCTCCCAGAAAAATGGGAAACTGTTGTTTCCCTGACTGGTTGTCTCAAACCACAGCAGCTCCTTCTGGCCTTGAAACCTATGGCAGCAGGTATTGCTTCCTTCTCGGACAGAGAGCAGACCAGGTTGTTAACAGGTGATCATCACCTAAGAGTAAAGCCACAGTGAAATCTTTGAAAGCAATCACAAAAATCTGTAAATGGCTGGAGTCAACCACAGGGATAACCCAAATAGCGTCACGGCAGCCTCTTGGCACAGAGCAATACAAAACCAGGCACTGATGGAAACCAGAGGAGAAGGACAGGCATGGTACTCCGAGGCAAAACACCTCGCCCTGCACCAGGGAGCCCTGGTGAAGGTGAAGATCTCAGTGAAAGTGGAGAACAGGCGAGAATAACCAGGGCTGAAGCTGTGTCCTACCACAGAGCAGGGGGCTAGGAGGTCACCACGCTGCACCATCAGCTCCGCAAGAGCTGCTGAAGACAGAGCAGCAGCAATGCCAAGTGTGACTTTGACTCTGCAAGTTGACTTTGGTGATGGAGAGCATTTACACCGACTACAGATCATGTTTCCATGAAACACAGTGCTGCAGCATATTACATCCTTCTAAACAACATTATTAAACTACCATAATAATCACTCTGTTCTTCAATCCAAGGTCTCAAAGCACATTACAAGCAGTAATGAAATAACTCACACAAGACCACTGCAAGGAAGAAGGGGATCATTACTGCTGCTGCTCGCAGTCATAAAGTTGTGCTTTCAGACACAGAATTTCATTGAGATGAGCCAAGCATACAAGTGTCACCATATACTTCACTCTACTGAAGTCAGGTACAGATCCTGTCAAGGATTTATCATTGCTTTCCTGATGCTCACTATTTTAGCTGAAGTTCCAGGTCTTGAGACTCTTGTAATTACAAGAGACTCTCAGCTTTCATTTACAAGAAACAAAATGAAAACAATCCCCAGAAAAAAGCTATATTTGTGGATCTGAAGTTGGAAAATCTGTTCAGTCTACCCTAAGACAGAAGGCAACCAAAACCAAAAAAAAAAAGTATTTTCTTTTTGTGCTTCAGATACTCCCATTCCCTTAAGGAGCTGCAATATCTTCTTGGGGACTGAGTCAGGATTCCTGTCCATGCGTGGCTACCAGCCCTGCACTGCTGGTGGGAAGTCAGCTGGATGGGACAAAATCCTGACCTCTGCGCAGGGGAAGCTGCCCCAAGAGACAATTCCAGATCACACAAGAGCCTTATGGCAGAGCTAAGGAGGGAATACAGATCTTAATTGCCCCACACTTCACATTAACAAGGAACTGTTAATACAGAAGCAAGTTAATGGGCAACTCGCTAGAGCAAATGTGGTGCAACATCTTGCGGTTCAGGCTTGTAGCTGGAGTTCAGAGGAGCCAAGTTCAAACTCACAACTCTCCCACTGCTCTCCTGCATCACCTAAAGCCAACCCCTCACCCGTGATGCCCCATTTTCCAAAAGCACGACTTCCTCTGATTTATTACATCGGCTTCTGTGCCATCAGCAAGGTTTCGCCGGTGGGTAAGGAAGCGAGCATCATTCTGTACATAGGACAGAGCCCAGGACTGGATGGGAGAGCACCAAGCAACAGCCTGGACATCAGCGCTGGCGCTTTGGTGGGCAAGCGTGTGACTGCAGTGCTAAGGCAATGGATCAGACTGGACCATTCCTCTTGTGCACTACACAATGTCCCTCATTGACTGTGACCTGATAAACCCGCATCGGTCAGGCTTGCGATGTGTGCAAACCTGAAATCAGTGGTAACAAAGGGGAAACAAATGGGAGTTTCTAAAAGTGCCTGCCATACATTTCAGAAATATCAGAACTTGGGTCTTCATCTTCTTTTCCTTTAAATACATATTGTGAAGTATAGAAAGCTAACATCTGTCTACGTTCCCTACCCCAAAATGCTTGCTATATGTTTAGATGCAACACCAATTTTTCCAGCTTTTGACAGTAAAAGAAGCATTAAGTGGGGTGACTGCCCCCCAAGCCAAAAAACTTTCATCTCTAGCCGTAAAAACAACTGAGTAATTTGTCCTTGGCAAGGGGGGAATAGCTACGGTGGATGACAAATGGTTAAGCCATATGCATTCACTTCCTAGCTACACCAAAAAGAAATTAAGCAGCTATAAGCTTACCGTGGAAGCCAGAGCCACAAGCAATAATTTTTGTGAACAATAACCTGGCACGTCTTCTCTGCTGCATCGGCAGTTGCTGTTGCTCATGTTGGGAAGGTCCTTGGAGCTACTTTGGACCCCCACATCTGCACATGACCCTGGTCTTTCCTGCATGCTGGGGACATGGGGAGGAAGGACTTTGGAGGTCACTGTTGGACTGTGACCATGAACGGCTTTACAGAGGCAGAACAACCTGTATTTTCCTACAGATAAGTCAATGACAATCTGGCACTAATTAAATCAGTGCTTCCTTTCCCCTCTCTGCATTAAAGAACTATACTGTGTTTAATTAATTAATAATTGGATTAATGCACATAAGTACCTGCACAGGGAGAAATTACTAGGGAGTAAAGGGCTCTTTACTCCAGCAGAGAAAGGTACAACCAAAGCCAACGGCTGAAAAGAAGGGGCAGACAAATTCAAATGAAAAGTAAACCAGATATTTAAAAGAATGAAGGAAATAAGCATCAGGAGAAAAGGGTCTTACAGCCTTTAAATCAGTATCTTCCCAGAATACAGGCTTTAGTCAAACACCAGCTAGACATCTAAGTGCATGAGCAATTAGGTGACTTTCTACAACTTGAACTACGTAGGGGGTCAGAGTAGGTTATCTAATAACCCTCTGACCTTAAGATTATGAATCTGTTCATTCACTGTCCTATCACACTGCAAAATCTCTGCAAAACCTCTGCTTCCATCTCTAAAACAGAAAATATTACAAGCAGGAGAAATAGAGGAGCTCTCATGCACTGTGCTGGGAGGTCTAGGAAAAAAATGGCTTCCATCAGCAAATAAATAAATAGAACAGTATTGCAATAGTGAATAGCACAATAGTATCACAAATTGTAATAGATTAATAGTACAAAAATAATGGCATTACAACTATAGGAAAAGAACTATCATCTCCAATTAATTATTTTTTTCCTAAAGTTAAAAGAATTCTTTAAATGTAGTAAACTGTTGAGGGGCAGAGAATTAAAAAATTGGCATTTTTTTCTATGTTACATTACAATCCCCTTAAAGGGAGGAGATATATACGGGGGGAAGGGGTATTTCATACTCATGACATGATTTATGGTCAATATGCTGGTAGGCCATGGAAATTAGCTCCAACTGTTATCTTAGATGAGAATTTGTCTCTAATAGTCTCATATGAAGCCAGCTAAATATATTTTCTCATTTCACACTCAGACAATCACTAAGGGTTCAATCCCACACCCATCTGCAGCAATGGCAGAAATCCCATTGACTTCAGTGAGAGCAGGATAAAACTCATTCCTTGAAGGTGTTACAGCACAATTATAGTCACTTTTTCAAAAGTATCCATGAGACAAAAGAGTGGGGTTTGTTGTTTTTTTTTAAGAGATTAAATTAGCAGAGAAAATGAAGTTGGGGTTCTTCTACACCAGCTCTAACGTAGACCGAAACAGCCTGGTGTAAGTGCCAAGCGCACAGCACCAAAGCATTCAACCCAGGAGCTACATTATGAGACCACATGGAAATCTGGGAAGTATATATTTTCAAAGGCATCTAAAATGGATTCTCAAAAGTCACTTCTAAAAATCATTCACAGGCATTTTTTGATGATTTTACTTGTGGTCGCTGTGCCACCTATCCTACAAATCAATTTTGACCGAACAGAATGAAAGATTGCAACACAATTCAAGGTGGGGAAAGGATAAACTCTAAAGTAATAAGATCAGGCTGTTATTCATTTACGGTACTTTCACATCCTGACAGTTCCACAATTTCTGGGAAAGATTTATCTTGTCCTAACAAAATCATTTCTCAAGTGTCATGACTCAAGTGAACCTCTAGAAGGGGCAGGGCTGAGGACTGGGTGCCAGGTGGGAGCTGGTACAGTGTGGTGTGCCCAGTTTCACACCACCGATAGCATGGATGCACTGATGGAGCTGGGATGTTTCTGTTTGGAGGGTGGGAAAAGTGATCCTGTGGTGATTCTGAAACCACACCAGCACAGAAAATACTCCCAAATTGGAACAATTTAGTCTGATCTTTAAAAAAAAAAAAAGTATGCTCAAATTGCAATTGCAATTCAGTGAATATTTTTGGCAAAGACTCACTTAGGAAGGGCACTTTGTGGACTCTATAAACCATTTCTAAGGCACTCAGAGTTGCATTTATACCTTTTTTATTTTTAAAGGCAACTGAATATTCAAATGCATTTTTGTATTTTAAGTGTAATTTCTAATTACATGCACAATTGCTAATCCATCTGTTTACTACATACTGTAAATGTCTGTAGTTATATATGCTTGAATAATTATTGAAAATTAAATATTGTAAACAGTCAAATTAATTTCTCTCAGCACACCAAATTGCAGGAAGGCTGCAAGATGATAAAATATTACATGCCCCCAGAAATGGAACAAGTCACTCCTACCCCACACCTCTCTGAATGTGCTTATTGCTGTTCTGTAACAGATAGGAAACTTTTTAATCCAAAAATTTGTAACAAGAAAAGTCTGAAAAGCTCCATTACACTCTACTATCAGTGAGAGAGTGATTTAAAAGGAATGTGGTCTGCAAATGTTTCAGCTGTGTTGGAACAAGAAACTCATGTTTGTTATATGAGGCAGGTTGGTGTTAACGTTTTCTTATTTCTATCCTGTTAGAATCACCATAGGAATATATATAACAACATTTTTCTTTTGTTGATTTATTTATAACATTGCACAGCAATAATGGTATTCAAGAAGCCCAGAGCAGGAAAACACAGGAACACACAATATTTGAATATACATTATCCATTCCCAGAAGAGATATGGCCTTTCCTCCCAGCTTTCTGTGCAAAACAGAGCTGTGCCAGAAAGCCCCTCTAATGCTATGGTCATTTTTGGCTTACACTGTGTTCGTTGTGCATTAATAGGTTTTCAATCCAGACGAGATCGTCTATTTTGAGCTCCTGGATAACAATGTCTGGGGAATTTCACCACTCAGCTCCTGTGTCTGGACCATAACTTTGGAATAGCACCTTTACAGCTAAAATTATCCTGAGCCAGAAAAATAAGATTATTTCTAGTCTGAATTTCTCTAACTTCACCTTCCACTGGCTTCTATGCCTTTTATCTGTTAGATGAAAGAAAACTTTTGTCAGAAATCCTATCCCCATGTAGGCACACACAAACTATGAAGGCATCGCCTCTTAAATTCTTGACAAATTACACAGACTGAATTTCTTCAGCTCCTCATGGTAAGGTAGAGCAAATTTTAGGTTTTAAAAAAGGCGATTGAGAACCCCGGTGATGTGATCCTTTTAAGTAGATGGCTCGACACACGATGCAGACATGTTTGAAAAGAGATGAGACTCTGGCTCTAAATGTCTGACTTCATCATTTAACAGAGAGTCCCACTGCCTACACAGAGAGGCAGCTGAAGAAAATTTAGCATCTTAACTCTGGTACGTGTCTACATACACACAGCCATCAACGAGAAATCGGGTTCCCAGATGCCTTCCTGGATCCTACCCTGGCTGTAGACAACAGGTCTCTCTCTAAATCCCTTCTACAAAAACCCTTGAGCTACAGTGTAGGAGGAAGAGATGGGGATGCTCCATTAGATATTTTATTTTTTAACTGTGGTGAGGAGACTAGCCAGCTTTTCCCGAATATAAAGGAATTTCACCTTTCAGGAGCACAGCTGGACATCGTGTTTGAAAAGTTCAGCCTTCCTTGGTGCCTCTGCCCTCATATCCCAATGAAACAGCAGCTAAGCTCTTTTATTGTAAGAGTGTCACTGACTTTCTTTTCTCATGAAAACGGAAAAGAGGAGAACAGGGAAAAAACCTACACTTACATACATGCCATTAAAGAAAAAATAAAAAAAACCCGAATGTTTTTGCTGAAAAATCCTTTTATTTAAAAAAATGCAAAATAAAAAAACCCCTTTGCAACTTGTGCAACATTTTGGACAAAATATATAACTTAAATATTGTATATATATACATGCACATCTCAGAGAGGGGAAGGGAAATCTCTCTATAGATAGAGATACAGGATATATATATAACCTATATACAATCTGGGGCAAATCCCTTGCACCCCCTCCCTTCCAGCTCTGCAAGATGCTGGGAGCCGCAGTCTCAGGATGAAGCCCATGGCACACAGGGGCATGCCAGCACCTTGCCAGCGAGGGACCAAACTGCCTGCTCCTCAATTTTAAAAGCCTGGTCTCCACTCCTTCTCACACCAAGAGTGCCCAGGAACAAACGTAGCGCTGATCAATACCGCCTTCGTTTCTCTGTCGCATCCCCATCTGCTTTTTCCCATCTGTTGTCTCAAGCTTCCCTTAAACTGCAAGCTTTTTGGTGTAGCAATCATCTTTTACTCCACTTATCCTGCCAAGCACGGCAGGGTGCTGCCTCATGACTGCAGCTACAAAGGTGCCACAATATTGCAAATAAATATTAAAAAAATAAGTCATCGTTTCAGCTTACCACAAGGCAGCACAGGTTCTGCTTTTCCTTAATGAGTTCTTAGTTCTGAATTATTTTTAATTACTAAATGAAAAAAAAACCAAACAAAAAAAACCCCACAATCCCTCTTCCTTTTCTTGCAGGACTCAATGTGAAGAAATTAAGGTATCTTGAAGATATGTTTCTGGGTCGTTTTTTTTTTTTTACCCAAAGGCACTATCAGAGGTGAGGGTGAGCATTCATGATGACAAAAGCCAAGTCCGTGCACAGTTCATATATGTGTGAAACGGTCTTGAACATGGAGTATTTTCTGTGTGATGCAACTGTCTTTATATAGTCAGTTCAAAAAATATACATTTTCTTAATGTTTTCATCTCTTTTCCCTATGTTTGTTTATAGGAAAAAAATGAAATCTCTACAGAAATTTTCCCTTCTCTGACATTTTTGTTTTCCCATTAAATCTTTTATTACATTCTCCGTGCTGCACTTCTGTTGCTAACAAAGCAGCCAGGTAAAGAGGTTAGGCTGATGCCTTGCAGGGTGTTTGTAAAACCCCAGCTCTTCTGCACAATGCCTCCAAGTAGAAAGTAGAAACAGAAGTTTTGGAGCTGGAGAGGAAGCATCTTCCTGCAGGCTGAATGAATAAAAAGCCCTTGAGATCATACCTCCTCAACACCAGGTAGCAGGAGGAGAGGATGAAGCAATGGATTGGAGCTGAGCTCACAAGCAGGGGGTGAAGCCCCTCCATCCAGCTGACCAAGGAAGGGCTATATCTAAATCCTGCCTGTTTGCCGTTCTGATGCCGGGCTGTGCATCACTCAGTAAAGGACTGTCCTCAGCAAACAAACCCAACTCAAGCCGAGGGGTTTCCAGACATACAAATTGAGGTCGTGTGCGCATCTTATTGAGTCAAAGCTGCAGTTTGCCCCGGTAGACTACTCTAGTGTTGATTTTAGTCAGGTGGTTGCTTTATTTTTTCTCCTTTAATACATAATATTCCCTTAATCAGCTTGGATTACATTAAGTGTTACAAGCAAGAAATAAAAAACCCGAGAGAAATCCCCTAAGAAATTACAGACTTACTTGAAAAATATCTACAGCATCACACATATCTAAGCTGTTAATACCATCTAACATTTTTCCATCCCTGCACCTACTCTGGGTAATCTTGTGTGTGTTTATTCTCTGTTTAATCAGTCTAATTCACACCCACTCAATAAATTAAATTTAGCAACAATTATTCTTTGTGTCACTTGTAGTATGTTCCCAGATCTATCTCAAGAACTGCCTCAAACACATAGAATAATAAGGAAAAAGAGAAAATTCTCCATCCCTGGTTGCCTCTCCTAAAGGATCTCTGAATAATATGTGATAGGCATACAACATTTCTTAAGAGATGTAAAAACCCCACCTTGTTCTCACGTTAACAAAAATAACTTGAACATATTTGAGCAATGACAGCATCTTTCTGTAATAATATCTTCTTAAGGATAAGATGGTCATATTCTCAGGTGGCATAAACCATATCATTCAGCTGAAGCTGTATTACCATAAGCACCTGTGCTTCTTTAAGCAACTGGGTTTTTTTAATACTGCACATTTTATTACATAGTGTCTGCGATTCAAATGAAGGTCAGAAAATACAAGCATATGGTGAATGGAGACAAAATATTCTCTTGCAGAGCAGGCTCGCATTTATCTTTTGGGTATTGTGGCTACATTAAAAAAATTGTGAATGTGCACTGCTGTTCATACAGTGTTGTTAAGTTAAAGTTCAGGAAATAATGCTTAGTTTTCAAACCAAATCCCTTCAAGATCTGAAAAGCTACTTGCTAATTACCATACAAATAGATCACTGCAGCACAGATTCCTCACACATAACTCATCTGACAAAAACATGAAAATTCTCTTAGAAGGCAACAAACCCACAGCAGATCATGACATTGACTCATATTTACAGGATGCCACAAGCAAACATGGTCTTGCACAGTAATTACAAGGAAATGTAATATTGAGAAAGGAAGAGTATGATTATTTGGGGGTAGCCTGGGACTTCAGGGCTCTGGGTTTGCCTCCTTGCTCCACAACAGCATCAGACAAGCTGCTTAGGGCTGTGCCTGCATTAGGCTGATGGAGAAGGGGTTTGCTTCACCCACCCAAGAGACATGAGTCAGCTCTGCCGTTACATGCCCGAGAGGCTTCATTGGAGTCATCCATGCCTCCTTGCCCCTGTGCAAACTGGAATCCTTCCTTGCCTGTGGGCAACTCAGGCTTGCCTTTGGGCAAGAGAGAAAGCAAGGCAAGGAAGGGCTGAAAGGCAGGGATGGGAAATGGTGGGGTAATTGGAAACAGGATAGGAAATGGGATAGGAAAATAGGTGCTCCTGAGGCTCTCACACACCAAGATAACTTCTGCACATGTGGCAGGGAATGCTGGTGTTGGGTCCGCCTTACTTTCAAGGTTCAGCAGGGAAGGCTGGGCTGGACCGGTGCCAGTAAGGCTTTGCATTACACATGGCCAGTGGCTTTGAAGGGAAATTAAGACCATATCTTTATTGCTGGCATGAGTTAGCCGCTCCCTTTGCCTCGGTTTCCTGCTTTTTAAAAAAGGAACAACGGTGCTGCTCTACCTTACCATACAGTGTGAAGGACTTAGCTACCATGGGAAGAGAAACCATCTAAGTACAACAGGTGAGGAAGTGCAGGCATAGCAGAAGCCACGTGATGATCAATGTAAAAACAAGGTTACAAGAGCAGGGTCTCTTGTAGGGAGATGTTTTTTAAGATCTAACTTCAGAGCTCTTATAGCTCTGCAGAAAGTTTTGTATAACATGAAAGCTGTGATTAGGAGGGTCTTCCGATATTTAACCCCCAGACACTGCTTTATTTTTATACATATACATCTCCTGTTAAATTAAGCTCTGTGTGTCTAGACATATGGTGATGCGATCTGTACAATTATACAGATAAGGTCACATACTTAACTGGCAAGAACTGGCAACAGCACTATTAACTTCAAAGAAGTTGTGTCAATCTTCTCAGGGAGAGAAAAGCACTCTCATTAACATAAAGGGAAGGGGGAAAGAGAGGGGAGAGTAATTTCACAGAAAATAATTATCTTTGGTTATAACAGCGTAACTCTGATGGAGACAGAAAGTCATAGAGAGAACAGGAAAAATAACACAAATCTGCTGTTAACCTTAATTTTTTAACAGTTAGGTTCAGCTGCACTGAGAGGTGATGAGGCTTTGGAGGTTTAGTAGGTGTTGACACAACCTCCTATGCGATGGACAACAAAGAAGAATTAATAGTTGCTGGTTACTGACATCATGATGGCTTATGCAAACACACCTGTCTTTACCGTTGCCTCTTCTTATTCCAATTTCCCGGCCATTTTTTTTTTAATATTCACATGCAGCATAGGTCAATCTCATTCTCCCAGCCAGGAAATATCTCCATCTTTCTTTGTACCAAGGATCGGATGTTAACTGACAGTAAACTATAGCTACAGTCTTGCCTCTAACTTCCAATCAATAAAGAGATATTAGAAAGTGCTCGCACATAAGGTGAAGATACGCCATTCAAGCCACTAAAAGTGCCTGTCCTAAGATGACAATATGAGTGTATTCATTGCAACTGAGCAAAAGGGAAAAATGCTGATTCAATACTGTCTGCTTGGGATTTGCAGGGTCCAACATCACAGACACGTGTAGCACCTCTGACTGTTGAGCAAAAGCTAAATGCAAGTTACTTGATTGCCTTAAAAGCAGTAGGAAATAATAATAATAAAAAAACCCCAACAAATCCCCCCATCCTAAGCCTTCACCTCATCTGGGCTAACATCACAGCTTTATTTTCCTTCCTGGCAGCTCCCTCTCCAGACCCCTACCCCTGCACGAATGCCACGCTCACAGGCTCCACATCTCAGCATCCCTAACTCACCAACCTAATTCATCTTGCCAGAGTTCAGGCTTGGACCACAAGCAATTACTGTAACACAGGGGCATTCACTGCTATTATCATAATAATGTATGGCAGGGTATGACAAGTATCCATAGCATATGCATTGTGCATATATCTAACAGGGCTGTGACTCAGTATTTGTGGTACACAGTTTCACCCAGTAATCTCAGTTATGCTTCTGTCACTGATTATAATTCTATGAAGAGTATTTGGCTACCTGGAAGCGAATGCAACAGCCCTAATTACAAATTAGTGAAGGAATAGAACAGCATATGAAAAAGGTAGATGGTTTCTTGACCAGTTCTGACTAGTCACGGCTTCTGGAAATTTATGAATAGAGAAACTGGACTGACAGACAAGGTAGAAAAATTAGTTTCACAGCTAAGCTGATAGCCAAAGCTAGTTCTGAACAGGACAGAAGTTATGCTCTGCTGATGTTTTTGAAAATAATAAATGATTGCTGTAATGTACAACAATGTAGATTTATGGGATTAGTGGCAAAATTCCTACTGTTCCAGAATCGGTGCTGGGGCAGGACAGGAGGGAGCATTTTGGTTATCAGGCAGTAACCTTCTCCATCAGCAAACACTGGCTCACTGGCCCTCGCCACGCTGTTGCCCTTCAGACATAAGTCTCTACTGAAGCAAATGGGGAATTCAGGTTAAAAACTGATGTTGCATTGAATAAGTGAGGACACAATGGTCCAGTCAAGGCAATGGGAATACTCCTAAAGCTTCTTACTGTGAAAGAGGACTAAAAAGGTCATCATGGAGATCTAAAGAAAGGTTAAAATTTCTATAAGCCATGTTTAAATCTGCTGATTACAAAGAAATGGCATTTATGAGCAGTATTGTATCTTTTAATGCCATTTTAAAAGAGGACTTGATACCAGAGACATCCAGCAATCTCAACTGTATTCAGTGCTTCACAAAGAAAAAACCACTGCTAGCAGAAATCAGGCCTGTTCAAGAGAGATGATAAAGCTGGATTTATTATTTTATTAATAGCAGCATTACAGTAGCCTCAACTAAGGTGACACAGCTCACACCTTTATCCCCTCCACAGATAACACAGACAGAGTAAGGAGGGAATCGCTGCAAGGGAGGGGGGAAGAGACGGGCTGGCTGAGCCCAAATTTTCTCATTGTCAGTGCAATTAGTGGTCTGGCCACTAGACTACACTAACTTAATCTAAAAAGGTTTTATATTCCTCTTCATCCTATCGTTTCAGAAGTGATGCTCCTCTTTTTTTATATGTGCCTATGAGTACATGACTGTGCGTGGATGCCTGTTAATGCCGAGATGCCTGAAAAATCAATAGCTTGCATTTCCAGAGCCTATTTGATCTGCAAACTGTCTACTGCAAATTAATTTCCAGGACAATCACATACGGTAAGAAAATATTTCCACTTACACAAAAAAAGAAAAACAGTGAGGTTAGGTGACTCACTGAAAGTCAAAAGAAGAGTTCGTGTCACTGCTGGGCTGCAGCTCAGGAGTTAATTGAAAATTCACTCCAGGGAATAAACGTGCACTGGTAAGCAGATGGACTTGACGATTTACATCCTTTCCTCCCTGTTGTTTTTTTTTTTCTCTTTTTTCCTTAATTATTACTATTATTATTGTTATTATGACAAGTTCCTTGAGGCAGGAACTTTGTCTAACATGCTGTACAGTGACTAGCAGGCTTCTAGGTCCCACTGTGATTAAGCGTGAAACTCCAACACACATGGTCCTTTGATTTGCTAGCTGCTAACCCTGGGCTCAAACCACTGGAAATATGGTGTCTAGTAAAGAATGAGCCATCCCAAAGCAGAAATTAAAGCTTTTAAAATGCTCAGAAGCTCAATTTTAAACAGTGAGCATATTATAAAGAAGTCATTAAGAGCCACACTTTTAAATAATATTGAGAAGTGAAAGAAAAGAGAGTAGATCATTTAGCATGTGTTGATACAACATAAATTACAGAAAGTGGAAGCCAGCTAATGCACTAAGGGAATTACATTGTAAAAATCTCTATTAGTTATGGATAGTTACATATCAGTGACGGATATATTGGGTTGGACTCTGCAACTGTTGGTGTACTCGGCATTTGTACAAACAGCGTTAAAGACCACGGAAGGAAGGGAGCAATTCCTCAAATTCACCTTTGATTGGAGAGCCCTACAATCAATGTTTTCTTCCTCTGCAAGGTCTTCTATGGTCTGGGACAGGTCAGTTGAACTGCAAGGACACTTAAAGGATGAACAGCAGTGAGCATGACATGATCTGCATAGCTGGTTTACATCGCACACAGAGCTGCCAAACAGGGCTCCATGGCCAATGCATGTGCGAGAGATGCCACCAGGCACCCTTCAGAAGGAGCCTCCAGTGGGAGGGAGGTGATCTGCAGCACCCTCAAAATCCAACATACGTTTCCCAGTTTGATCATTATAGCACCTAAAATGCACCCTGGAGGAAGACTGCAGGTTAGACTACAAAAACGAAAAAGCTAAAGGCCTCATTTACAAAATGTCAAAGATCTTATTTCAGAGGAAGTTTATTAAGAGTTTAGCAGCATGCACAGCATCAACTGCAGCGTCAGGCAGGTCCCCCAGTAATGCAGCCGACCCTCCACAATGCGGTGGGAACAAAGAGAAGCAGTGGTCAAAAATGAACATACAAAGTTGTCCATTCTTGAAGAACAGACTTAAAAAAAAAAAAAAAAAAAGTAGCATGAAATGCCTGCTACAAGAACAGAGTGACAAATTGACCAAGGTAGTACTGAGTTTAGCTTGCTATTGTTGATCCAAAGACCCTTAGAAATGTCATCAAAAAGTAATTTGTTTAATCTTTTCAAATGGTCCAGCATTTACCTTTAATTATTACATGGTGGAAGGATTTAAATGCCCCTTGCTTTACAGAACCAATGTATGTGAGTCTTTCTCCTCACCCAATGCAACTTGGGTTTAAACCTGAGAGATGTGCAAGGCTGTAGTAGGGACTAAGTTGCCTCCACTTCCACTCGTTGTCCATATGACCCTTGCATCACCTACAGTAGAGCAGGAATGTTAATAACTGGATTATTAAGATCACTGAAGTTTGCCTCCCAGAGCAAGCTGTGTTCCCTTGAGATGATATCTACAGCAAAACCCCAGCAGAATTGAAAAATTCTGGAGTATTTAACACTCTTTCTTCCTCTGCTGGAAAAAAAGACATGACAAACATGGGCCTTGGAGAACAAGAATTTATCGCAGAGTCCCAAGAGTGCTCTGCTGAATATATAAACCACTGTTCCTTCTCTCTCCTCTCTATTATACCTTTATTTCTGGGCTGAGAAGAGGCACTGGGCAGCCAGCAGCTATACTGCTTGGCAACCTTCAGGACACAGTGCAGCAGCAGAGCACTGGATTTGGCTCAGTCTGTGAGAGCGAAGACATGTGTGGGGATTTCTTGGGACAAACCAAACAAAAGCATCCATAAAAACCAGCATGTATGGCAAGAGGGTGAAGCACTGTTTTAGCATGGCAGGGCAAACGTGGCATTCAGCCCCAGCAGGATCCTGTGCTGGCTGGCTTAGTGAGTGCAAAAGAAAGCAAAGCCCAGCCTACTGAGAAGAGTAGCATTCATATAAATTAAATTCTGACACTCACTAACCTCATATTAGCTTATATAAATATTAATACTACTTCAGCATGAAAATATCCAGTCTCTTTCCAAATCTAGGTGCAGATGTGACAGTTCAGAGACGACTTGCAGAGGCAGAGAATTCCTGCTCTGGAAAGATGTACCGACCTACATATACTATTTCTAAAGACACTAGTGCATCCTGCCTTAAATACGGCCTCAAATAATATTTCGGGAGTGCCAGGGGTCTGCATCTGTTTAAATGGTGCCAGCGAGAGACTAAGCAAGGTGTAACTGGATTTTTCAGACACACCAGCATAATTTTAGAGTAAATTCATTAACATCAATGTGCACAAGAGTGAAATTCCATGTGTTGGCATGTTAGTTAAAACACTAATCTACGTAAGACTGAAGGGAAACTTATTGGGTTTGTCCAATATATGTGGAACACTAAACAAAATAATGTAATGGTTTGAATTAAAATTCATTGTTTTCTTCAGAGCACAGAAAAGTAATAAATCAGCGCAGTAAATTACCCCTGTGCTGTGCTGTGAAATTAACACCCATATACATGAAATAAAAATAAGAATTTACGGCCCTAATCAATCAATTTTTTTTTATTAACTCCATCATCTGTTTTATTTACCTTCTTCCACATGCCTCTCACCCCAAAATAACTCACTCGGCTCGGGGCGGCTGTGGCACTCCCATGGGCTCGGCTGGGAGCCGGCCAGCCCAGCTGCTCTGCCAGCAGCTCTGCCTTCCTCCTCCTCCTCCTCGGCCCCATCTCACACCACTCACCAAGGAGCAAAGCCCTGTGACCCTGTGCTCTGCCAAAGCAAGCCTGAGCCCTCCCCAGCACAAAAGTCAGGCTAAGAGGGAAATGCGTGGCTCCCCCAGCAGCCCCACCAGGGTTTAGGCTGACCCACGGCTGCTGGAGGTGCCAAGCACCGGGAATGCCTCCATCGCCAGTGCGTGTACAACGCAGCTGGGAAACAAATGCACAGGGGGATACCTTTCCCTGCGGTCACGTAACCCATAGAGTCACTTCAGCTATTTGAAAAACATGCTACCCACCCCCCTCAAAACTGTGCCTTGCAATACCTCTTGCCCATTACAAAGAAAAATCTCAATTTGCTCTCTTGGACATGCTAAACTTAGGCAGCAGTCTCCACCAGTTTGCAGAACAAGGCTGCCTTGTTCTCCAGCATGAATGATTCATGGTTTCACACGTACTCATGTGCTACATTATTCACGTAGTGCTTGTACCTATGAATATCAGCTCACGAGATAAAAGTGTGGGCCGAGGCACAAACTGATGCTCGGCTGTATTTTAGAAAAAATAATCAAGGTGAGAAAACAAAGACCTTCATGGGAGGTTGCCCACACTGCCTTTCCATACAAGGACAGCTGTACACAGGAGAGCTGCTCATGTTCCTGTCCTCCTCCCCCAGAGCACCCATATAAACCCCAAGCCCACAGGGGAGAGCCCCCGCCGCCCACGTGTACTCGTGCTCCCGCAGCAGAGCCAGCCCCCGGCGAGAGCACGAGCTGCCCAGGGTAACTTCGGTGCCAAAGTCTTGCTCGCAGCAGCTGTTTAGCAGCTCTTGGTTCCTGCAGGAGGAGGTTCTTGCAGGAGGAATTCCTTGGTTCCTGCTCCTCTCTCCAAAACCCATAGAGCAAATTGCAGGTGATAATCCTGAAAGGTCTGAAGACTGCCTTCAAACAGATCCAAATGCATACGATGTATTTGCAGTTCGACAGTACCTAAAATAGCCACCCAGAGCTGTGCCAGTCTATAAAAACATAGGAAGTGACAGGTTGTCTACTAAAAGGTTTCTTCTACCTACAGACACAGCATACAAGGACTATCGTTGCTTCCGCTATCCAGATAATCAATTCAGATTGTAAGATTTGGCTGCAATTATGATCTTGTATCAGAATCGGGAACAAAACCTGGACTCCCTACGTCCCTGCTTGGTGCCTTGATCAGATGGCAACACATGCAGTGGTACACGTGCCTCCAGGAATCTGCATGACCTGCATGAGCTATAAAGCGGCTGAAAGTGAGGTCCAGAGGAAGGCAAACAGTCATTGCTGAGCTCCAACGACCACTGAGAAGGAGCACGAGACTGTGCAAAGGCAGAGAGGGACATGCCACGACCAGGGTGCAGCAGCACTTGGGGCATTCCTCTTTGTGCCGGCAAGGACCATCTAACAAGATGGGATTGCCCACCTTGCCCAGGCTGTGCTGTGCCCATCAGCGCTGCAGATAACCACGTCATCTGCAGTCAGGGCAGAAATGTCTGAAATACCACCCACCCACCAGACACACACCATAAGCTATGATATACCCTGTGCACTCTCTGCACTTTGTAACAAACCCAACTTAGTCAGTACAACGCACCAAGGTCTAAAAATAAGAAAGAGGGCACAGGAGGCCAGGGCTAGTAATGCTTTATTTTCCAGCAATAGTGGGAGATTTCTTGCTGCAATACAGCCAAGCAATCTTAGGAAGTGATCTATGAACCATGATCCATGATTCTTCTCAGCGGAGGAAGCCAAACTCCTCTCTCCCACCTGTCTTCCTCAGCCTCTGAATATTCTGCGCTTAGGGGATACTCATTTCTGACAGTAAATCCAGCAAGAGGTTTAAGCCTGAGCACATTAGCAAAGCCCAATCAGTTGGGCATCGGGGTAACTTCTTAGTACCCCAGGAGCATCCACACACTCCACCTAACTCCCTGACTCTAGTCGAGGCCAACTTCTGCTGCTTCCCATGAAAGGATGTAAAAAATGTAGGATGCTGTCTTCATGTTGCCTCTCAGCACCTGATTACTCACAGGAGAGAGATGTCAGTTTTCTGGCACTGTTTAAACTTCCAAAGTGACACAAAATAAAAGATCCCCATTCTCACAAATGACTGCTCTCCCCCGACAGCAGGAGCACGCTCACTCAACCCACATATGCGGCAATCGCCGCATATTTGGGTTCACGTTAAACCTTTTCATCTTGATTATACAGCACGCTGTCACATTCAGGGCTGCTGTGCAAAGCGCTACGTGAGTCATTGCTGTGCTGAATCTCAGCGAGCATATGGGACCGGCATGCTACGAACCTCTTCTGTGTGTGCAGAAGTTGCCTGTATAAAACAACCGGAGTGTAAATTGCTGTCTTAGAAAAACTAGTGCACTGCAGGGAGATGGCTGAAAGGAGCCTGGCCAGAGACCCCCAGGGGCACTCTCTAGGAAAATCCATTATGCTTTTATTCCTTGGACATCAGCATCCCACCGGGAGAAAGCCTCCCGATGTTTGAGGCCAGGCAGGCAGAGCTCACCACATGTTGATACTTCCCAAGGGAGGACAAAATCCTTGTGTTCAAAATGATAAACCTCCCTTTTGGGACACGGCACCTCCGGGTACACACACTCTGTCAGCCCCATCATTTTAAAAGGCAAAAACAAACTAAAAGAGGCCACCTTGCCCGGCTATCACTGCTCTGGGTTTGGCACCAAGGTGGACAGAGGCAGATGGTTTATCCCCTCCATGACAAATCACAGCCAGCCACCAGCCAGGATGCTCACTGAATGCTGTGAGGGCCCTTTGGGAGTTGCCCAAGCAGCAACATTACTCATCCTGAAGCCTTTAAGTTTCTCAGACAACAATTTCCACAGCGCAAAATGAAGATGAACCATCTTCAGTGTTAACTGTGAGAATGAAGATCTCCTTGTTAGGGAAAGTATCCCTGCCCGCTGCTCCAGCGGGACGAAGAGCCACCCCACAGGGTGTGCTACCAGGCTAGGGTGCTGCGGGGCTGCAGCACGCCTGGCCCCGGTCCTCGTCACGGGCTCACCCCGGCTGCTGTGCGGATAAGCAAAGCTGTGCCGAGCAGGTTGCTCTGCAGGAAGAGCCGACGGGAGGGAAGCACAAGCATTAACCACTGCGGAGTCCTAACTCTGCTACTTTGCCCAGATGGGATTTATGAGGTGGGGAGGGGGAGAAGGGATGCAGATGGAAGAGCCATCTTCGGCCATTTCAAGTGTTAAAAATAAGTGAGATAAGTGCCTTAGGGCTCGGCAGATTGAGCACAGAGATTATACATGCTCCATGATTCTTCACCTGGGCTTATGCCTGAAAAGATCCTGACCCCTTCTTATGCCACACATTGCAATAGGATTGCCCAGCCAAATGTTGAAAACCTATTTAGTGAACATCATTTTCCTACACCAAATAAAAATGTTCCCTCTCAGGTCTATTCCTTCTGGCTTCCTAGCTGTTTAGAAAATTGCAGCAGATATAAATAAACCTTTTTTAAAAAAATCAGAACCCCAGAACAAAACCAGGAGCATTACAACCAGCATAAGAGCCGTGTGAATCCTCTGAACTACTTTGGTAAAGATCAGCCTATTGCTGCGAAAGACCCCACCAACTCTCTAGCTCCAGACCATGCGGGAGGGTCCCTTGCCAGCCAGATGAGTGAGGCATGGCTGGGTACATGCCGGAGTGAGGGCTGCTTGTGACCAAGCACAGGTGGGCACCCAGCAGAGCATCCACGACCTTGGGCTATGTCTCCTGGAGCAATTTCTTCATCAACCAGGCACCCAGGACACCTGGATCAGCAAAAGCACCAAGGGCAGAGAGATGTGCAGAGCCGATCTGCATGGGCGCAATGCTCCACCGCCAGCCAACAACAGCACTTTAACTTAAAACAACCACCCTATCTGCAACACTGCATGCACAGGCTACATCCCCAGCTGTTACAAATCAATGCAGACACACAGATTTTTTTTTTTTTTTAAAAACACCAGAGGGACTTTTAGGTCATCTAAACTGTCTTTTTGTATAAAACAAGCTGTAGAATCACATTCATCTACTGTAATGCAGAGCCTAATTACATGTTCTGGACAACCATCGTATCACTCACTTCAACAGCGCTACGCCAGCTTACAAAGGATGAAACATGGCTCTGTAAACTGCAACAGCTTGAATCTGCTTCCTAGCATTGCTCTGCAGACTCAGTGTAGCAAAGTCTCATCCCTATAGACACAGGGAAGAGGCAACAGCCAGCAGCTATTTGGTGACCTACAGAAGAGCGATCGCTGCAGCAGCACATTTGCAGCATGTCATCTGCCAGTGCACTCGTGTACGGATGCAAAAGAGGATGCTTTAGACACAAACAAGATGCTTTAGACACATAACTAACCAGAAAACAGAGGTTTGGAAAGCAATGCAATGCCAGTGGATCCTGAAGGGGAGCAAGCTGATAACTATTTAAATTGCATTCTCCCACCACCCTAAGGCAGCAGGATTTTGTTACCTGTTTTGGGATTGATTACAAAGAAGTTCTGGGGATTTCCACTTGTAATTCGGTAAGTCAGTTTTTCATTAGTGCTGGAGTCAGGGTCCTGGGCTTGGATCTGAATGACAGATACATCCTTCGGGGAGTTTTCCATGACGGCTGGGTAATAGATAGGTTCAGAGGTGAGAGGGGCGTTGTCATTCACGTCCTCCACTTCAATGTAGACTTCGATGGTAGTGTAGAGTGGGACGACACCATGATCAGTTGCATACACTGTCAACCAGTAGGATTTGGTCGTCTCCCGGTCAAGAATATCTGCTGTGTAGATAACTCCTGCAGAAAAACAGCAAGCAGAGGATCTCAGGAATAGGATCAATGAAAAGTCCCACCTATTTGATTTGGCTGTACTACAGAAATGTGTTCTGCACATAACAAATGCTCCACCCTTAGAAAAATTAAAGTTGTGCATAAAATGAAAACAGAAACTTGAATTTGGGCATTGTTTCCTGAACCGTGCTCAACACCTCAATCCTTTGTCCCAAGAAATTCAGGGAGGGAGGTAAAAAGATGGCTCTTCATAAGTGTCCTAATGTCATAACCAGTTCTTTACTGGGACTGCAGCTGGCAGAGTAACAGAAGAAACACCATCATTTTCTGCTGGTGATGTGAACTTGTATAAACCTTGGTAGAGAGAGATATCACCATTGACAATGAATTGCACAAGAGGAAGTGGCTCCTCTTTTCAAGCTCTTGCCAGTGCCCTTGCTAAAGAAGAAAACCTAGGTGGCAGTTTAAAAATAAATCAGAAGTTTAGAATTACAAGTTCAGAAAATAGATGGTAAATTTAATAATGTGATCACTCATTCCACAATGCCAAAATCCTGGATAACACATAATCAAAAGCTCACATAGTAGAAGCTCTTAGACAACTAGTATATCCTCTTTTATCATGGAGGAAGGAAGGGTTTGGCCACTTTACCTAGTGGTGTAAGAAAACATGAGTTCGTTTCCTACCTGGTCCTAAGAAACCACGAGATAAAGTGTGTTTGTGTATAACAGAGCCACAGAGAGGCAGGGCACCCGCCACTCCATCCACGTACTACCCCCATGCCCATACGGTTCCTCCCATGAAGGACTTCCACCCACCTCATTTCTGCCTAAAGTGATTTAGAAATCCATCCTCCTCCTGACATGAACACCATAACCGTGACGACTTTTGTAAAAACAGATATAGGGCCCTTAAACCAGAAACACATCCTAGCGCTATAAGACCTGCTTGTATTTGCATAGTCCAAACCTCCACTGACTTGAGCACTGACCACGAATGCACAGAGGACCAAATACACCAAATACGGACTTAGGTCTTTTTCTAGTAACATCAGATCCATATCCTTCTTGCTCAGCTATATTATTCACCCAACAAAGGTGAGCAATGCAGCACTGGAGGACAAAGGCAGAGTGTATTCTAAATATTCTTGTTCGCACACACAACCATACCAGCATCAAAATAAGCAAATGCACTTTCCCACCACTTCTGCGACACATATACCAAGAACATTTTCCTCTCCTAATAAAGCATTATTAAATCTTGGGTGACACATTAATAGAGTGGATCTCAAGCTTGAGAAATACTAAAAAGGACAGTTTGCAGACCATCAAGTCATGTCATTAGTAGATGGAAACTGGTGGAGAAGTTGCAGGGCAAGACAGGAACACAAGAAACCTGAATTTAGTCTCAGATGTGCTTGATGCTACTTAGAACAACATTATCAGTTAATCATTGAGGAAAGAGGTGCTCTAAGATCAACACTAATAAGGGATGTGTGGATCTTTTTGTCTTTTGGGTTTCTTAAGTATCAGACTGCACTGAAAGTTTCTATGACAGCCTGAAGTCTTAGAAAAGCTTTAAAGACACTGGAATAGGCAGAGAGGTGTTTTGGGCAGACTTTGGGCACCGCTAAGGAAGGTGCAGGCTCTGTGCTCAGCCACTCTGCAGAGCACGGGCTGCCAAGAAGGGATCCTCCTCACCAGTCCTACCGGAATCCTTCTTAATGGGGTATGTAAAGTTCAGATGCAATTTATCTGCATTATTCCTCAGCCTCAGTCTTACCAGTTATGCATCAAAACTGGCTTTCTAGATTATACCAGCAATTAATCCCTTTATGACACTGGATTCAGACAAGACCTTTGGTTTAAAAGTCAGCTGGTAAGTCTATTCCATTTCTTGAAGAGCAGCCATGAAAATGATGGCCCTGTGCTCCTGAGACATCAGAAGAAGGGATGGATTTGATGGCCTGATAGAGCTTCTGATGTCTAACAATATGAACAGCCCCAGTGCAAGCTTCCCCAGACATGTCATAGCAGAACACATTCTATACTGAAGTTTACTGGCAAACTTACTAAATTGCTTTTATGAGGGGTAGCAGCAAGAGGCGAATGGCGTAATTTCTGTCCTAAGGGACTACCACCCCTGGTGTAAGACAGAGAAGCCCACCAAGTGAGAAGGGATGCTGCCTGTCCCCAGGGAGCCAGGCTGTGGTTCCCGACATCCCCCATCCAACTCTGCTCTGGGCAGGAGGCAGCACAGAACCCACCACACAGTTACAGAGATGCCTGATGTACTTGTACTCGTCTTACAGGACACATCTTTTTTTCTAATTTTCTAAATATTTTTTTCAAGTTTAGGAATTTTTAATTATATTTTTTAATGCTAGTTTGTGGCGGTGTGCTCCCCCCCCCCCCCCCCCGCCCCGCTCCCTGCACAAGCAGTAACCGTCAGTGGGAGTCATCCCAATAGCTGCATCCAGCTTATGCTGGACCTTGAGGACGGAGGGCAACAAAGTAGCCAAGGGCTGCCTGAAGCAGGGATCTAAACATCTTGCTGGTATGCAAATATGACCATAAGTCAATCATCTTGCTCCTTAAATAGTGGACAGCCCAGGGCCGGTTGAGCTCTCCTGCACGGCAGCGGGCTGCACGCCAGGATCTCCCCTTGAGCAGGGACGCCTCTCAGGGTTACGCCTCGAGGTTGGGAGATTCCTTGCCGCAACAGATCCTCGGTAAGTGACTAATAGCATGCGAAACTTTGAAATCTTAGCTAAGTGATATAAAGGATTGATTGCGCACACATATAATCCTTTAGACATAAACCGCTGACCAAGTCTGGGACTAGGACTGGGTCTAGCCGCACCTAGACTCCTCTCTGAGAAGGAGTTTAGAAAGCAAGGGGATCCTTTCTGAACCTCATAACTCAGCGGGAGGGTCTCCCTGACAGTTTTGTCTGACCCTGTCCTCTATGCAGTAAATAATCAAGTGTACCTTGCCATCAAATCTTGTTAAAACACTGTCGCACTGAACTTTGTCAACTCCCTATTCTGTATCAATAAACTATATTTTTACTTCTCTCTTGAGAGTGAAGTGCACCCTCACTCCATCCACGACATAGTTTGAACCGACAAATATTTTCCTACCATTTCCTTCCATATCCTTCTTGCTCAGATATATTATTCACCCAACAAAGGTGAGCAACGCAGCACTGGAGGACAAAGGCAGAGTGTATTCTAAATATTCTTGTCCACAGCAGCCTATGCTATGTAATGACTTTCTGTAGAAACATGGGTGAAATATGTAGTGAGCTGTGATGAAAATGCCTAGAAGTCCAGAAGAGAAATTACATTGCAGGGATGAGAAGAGCCCATAATAAATGACACCCCGTGGAAATAAATAAATAAAATAAAATCCACGTGGGCAAGGATGAGGCAAAAAAGATGAACATTAGTGCTCCTAGAGAGACGTTGATTTATTCAGAAGACAAGAATTATTTTAGATCTTTAAACAAAATTTGAAATAAGTAAGGTTTTCCCCCAGTGAGAGCACAGAAGGTTTTAGCAGATTAACCTCTGTTTATGAAGCTGAATTTCACCAATACTGACCTGACAATAAATCTATCTTCTGAATCATTCCTTCATTTTATGACTCCTGGCAATAGTTACTTTCCATTTCTGTATTTCAGAAGGAAAGGATCGTTGAACAAGTGTTAGCAACTGCCAACAGGTCTGCTACACTGGGTCTTCTTTTTACTTTTGATTTATTAAAAGGTCCCAGATATGAATTAATTCTTTTTCCTCAATATGTCTTGTCATTTCACCTGTCACCACCACACAGCAGCCTGATAAATAAGATCTTTGTTCATTGTCAGGTTTTCCATGTGGAAGCCCTCCCGTCGCCCCAGGAACACCTTCTACTGCGCTCTCGAATGTCCTGCACAATGTCCTTTCTGTCTACCCAAATATAGGTCTAAAGTAAGTACCCACAAGAATACGCATGCTGCCTGAATATTTAACCAAAATCTCTCCATGTAGGTATGGTGACACCTTCCAGATGAATGCCAAACTTCATCTTCATATGAGGTGTTAACTCTGAAGACTAATGATGACACTTGATTGTCAGTACTGTTTCTTCATCACTATGGCATGAATGCAAAAAGGCTGACAAAGCTGGCATCAGGAGCTGCAAAATATTCCCTGGAGCAGTCCATATGTAGGCTCTCACTCACTTTAGCTAAGTGAAAGTATGGGGAAGGATGAGAATATCCCTGGGTAAGACCACAACACATTCAGAAAAGACCTCACTTACTTCAAAGCTTATAGATATGCACAGATACTAAAGAAAGACAGAACATTGTTTTCAGGGCCAGGAGAGCAGAGGGGAGGAGAGGCCTTTCAGAGCAGCTCTAAGGCTTTTCTCGGACAGCTTTTGTGGTGCGCTCTTCCCAGCTGCCTGCTAATTAGAAGAGAAACATGAACAAGGTAATGATGCCTGAGCTAAACAAATCAAGAAGTAAGAAAAAACACCAGCAGAGATCCTGGAAATTTCAAAGTGATTAAAAACCAAAAGGTTCCAAGATTTTGCAGATGCATTTCTGAACGAGGCAGAAAAAACAGATGTTCTCCTGTCCACTGGGATGCTACGCCACAGAGGCACTACTGCATTTCTACATGAGGCAGCTGAAATCCAACCGAGCAGCCTGTAACCCCACTTTTTCTGTCACCTTGGCCATATTTTGTAGTATCCCTGAAGGACTGAAGCCAGCACTTCCTCAGGCCCAGGGCAGCCTCAGAGATAAAGCCAGCCATCAATCCAAAAAGCGGTGCCACCCATATGCTTGCCACTGCATTCCTCCAAGTACATTTGCCCTCTGCGATTTGCCAAGCACCACATGCATTACGAACACTATAAGTGAAAAATAACAAGAGTGCATTAATCTCTGATTAAAATCCTGGGCACATTTATATGTAAATTAAGTGTAGCCTTTGGGCTCGGCATTGTGCCAGCAATGCAAAGGTTGTGTGCTTGTTTCTCTTAAAGGCTTGTTTTCCCTCTTTCCCTGGGAAAATAATGGGATAATGTTTTATCCCATTACAAACTGGATTTCGGCAAACTGGATTTCCCTCCTTCCTCTTCCACTGATTTGCTGCACATCTTTCAGCAAACCACTTCAAATGATGTGGTCCACTCAAAAATTATCTGAAAGTTATGTATTTACTATAGTCACAAGAAACCTGAGAGGTTCTTAAAACAAAATCATATTAGAGAAAAGCAGTATTTCTTTCCTCGCCTCTTTTTTGCCCCCTGTTTGTTTACCCTACCTGTTTGACAGTACTTTGTGTGTAGGTCGCGTGATGAATGGACCTGCCACAGCTCTGCAAGAGAGTGTTTACTGGAGCTGTCAGCCTGGGTGTTTACATAGGTGCCCATCGCCATGGATATCTGCTTTGCACATACGTTTCTCCTAAAAGTCAGATCATCCTTCATGAATACTCTCAATAGCGCAAACATTGAAAGGAGTTCAGTTTTGGTTAGTTTTTTTTCAAGGCAAGATTAAAAGAAAACTTGGTGGTCTGTAAGAAGCTGGGCAAGGAAGAGACAGAGGAGAGTAACGAGGCTCTTTAATCTAGCTGAGAAAAGCAAATCGAAGTCTGATGGCTGGGAGTCAATGGCAGAAAAAGGAGAGTGCAAATAGCCAGCGTGGAGGATATCTGGCAGGAGCAACTGCTGGCCAGGACGGGCCAGAATCTCCCATCATTTGGCATCTTGGTACTGGGACAAGACAATATAACCTATTCTCCTACCCAAGTTATTGGCCTAGATGCAAAAAATAATGTAACGTGATTTTGCTGAGTGACTCAGTAGCCTGTGTTACAAAAGTTGCCAGTGTAAGTAGTCATACTCTCAGTTTCAGCAAAAGATGAACAAGATGCGGGGAGGTTCCTGCACAGACAGAAAGAGGACCGACTTGGAAGTATTTGTTACTCTTCCAAAAACTTCTATCACACAGTACTACAGAAAATCCCTTAATTATCTCTTTTTCAAAATACTTCAGTGGTTTTGCAGGGGGACATCTTGCTTAATACCATCAGCTCAGTTGTTCAGTTGAGAAGAGCCTCAATGACAAGATGTTGCTTGTTCTTCTCATCCCTTTTCAGGAATATGAGCTAATTGCACAAATCTGCATCTCAGACTGGGAAATTAGGAAAGGCCAGCTAAGGTGAACAGCCCACTTATTCCCAGAGCCTGACCCAGCAGTGGCCACAGAGGAGGGCAGGAGGAGCGGAGGCAGCAAAGGCAGAACCTGTCCTCCGCACAAGCTGCAGCGTGGGATGGAGGTGACGCTACAGCAGCACACCCCCAGATGTTCCCAGCTGCCAAAGCGTGGCATGCCCCTTCCCACCCAAAGCCAGCTCCTTGCTAGTGCAAATGTAAGGTTTAGTGGTTAAAGTAGCTATAAAAATATATAATCTTTAAGGTGACTGAAGGACTAAGGGTGATGGATGCACCTCCCTCACTTCAGCCCCCAGGGCACCTGCAAACTCACCCTCAATATCTGCAAGGGCCACGTCAGCTTCTGCCTTGCAAAGTGCTACAAAACCGCATTTCTAGATCCCTAAGTCTGCCTCTCCCCCCCCAGCTCCAAAACAAAGGGGCTCAGTGCAAAACAGCTACAAAGTAGAAGCTGGTTTATTCCCATATTAAGACAACGAGGAAGTCGGGAATGCCTACTGACAGCCAAGTATTCAGGGCTCTGTTTCATCCCTCAAAGGAAGAAAAGAAAAATCACTGATTCCAAAATGCTACTAATTATTCATGACCCTCATCAAAGACTCCCTGAGTCTCGTGGCAGTAAACACACCACCTTGCCTGTCACCGAGCTGTCAGCCAAAGGTCCTCGCTTGCACTGCCTTGCTGGAAAAAAAATAAGAAATAAACGCAGCTTTAGAAGAAAACAGTTGAATAATGACTTTTTTTCAAAATTTGTCCATCTAAAACACAGAGAGGGAGGAAAGACCTTACACACCTCATCCAGCTGCACCAAGACAAAGGCTTTACGCTCGCCTACCCGCGCCCCTGCCCCCAAGCTCCGTCCAGATCCTGCCCCCACACATCGTTGCACAGGGAGGCCACAGAAAGATTTGTGAGTGTAAACGCAAATGTCAGAGCTAATCCGGATTCCTTGCATTGAGCAAAGACATGAATTTTGAAGGACACTTAGCAGAGAGCTATCGTAGGCAGGAAAAGTTTAAAAATACTGCAAGCCCATTATTCATCAAACCAATGAATGTAAAATCAACCAAAATGGCATGATTTGTAGACAGGAATTTCACACCCAATTAAGGAAGAAAATTTATGATTTCAAGAAAGCTAACATTACGCCTAGCCCATATATTTTTTTATTTAGGTCCTTCACATAGAGTGACTCTGTGTGTATAAAAGCAGAGTGCATACCTCTTTTAGGGGATATTTATCTCATTATTTCCATTAAGGGTAAACTGTAAATATAACCCACAGGATTAAACAGTAACGAAGACGTGAACCTGAGCACTGATGCCAGACCGATTCAGCACACTGGGGCCACCAAAGCCAGTGAGAAGTCAGAATAAACCATACATTATAGTCACCCCTTTTTTAAGTCTTCTCGAGCCATGAATCACCAGTGCCAGTTCTGAATACGGACGGCGGTATCACATCAGCCGCAAACTCAACCAGAGCATGAAGGAGACCTATCGCTCATCCCCCCCACCGCTCGCAGCCAGCAGCTTTGAAAATCAGGCTCCTTACTCTGGTGATTAAACGTTATTTCAGCGCCTGCATTTAAGCCCCCCCCATTGTGCAAAGTGTGGCCTCCCGTTTTTATTTTATTGCACAAATTTTGTAGGCTGTAATGCATATTAAAGTACAAACCCAGCTCCTATTGAAGCGAATGGAAATATCCCCATTGACTTACATGGAGATTAGATCATGCCCAGGAACGAGTCCAAAAGCAATATTAACTTTGTGAGGCTATACATACCTAGAACTTCCTAATATTCTTTTGTCTGGTTTAAATATAAAACATATATAATAAACCATGCTTGACAAACAACACAAGACAGGTAACATTCTTGTCTAGGGCTTAACCTTTAATTTTCTCTTTTTTACTTATGTTTTGAATGTACAAATTTACTGTTGCCTCAAAATGCAGTTTCTGCAGTGAATATTATGTCTGAGTTCCCAGAGCAGTAAAAAAGAATTAGAAAGCCAATCCTCAGCAATGCTATTTCCACTGACACTGAATTAGCCTGCAAATATACCTTTTACAGTGTTATTACACACAATATCATGAATATCATAACCAGCCACGATCGCGACAAGGACATTCAACATGCTAATAAATGTAATATATCTGCATGTAATAGATAAGTAGGTAGACAATGTACAGGTTTACAGCTCTTACTGGACACAACATGCCACCAGGTGTTTCAGGGGCAATTTCAAGTGTGGGCTTTTTCCAAAGGAGGCACCACCGCTGCTGTTGTGTGCACAGCATTGGGTGTACAGAAGGGCTGTAAACCGCTCCTGCTCTCAGAAGAAACCATCACCACGCAATGGTTTAGACCAAGCACTGCCACTTGGTCTGAAATCCAGATGAGGCACATATGGAAACTTCCTCTGACCTCTGAGGTCTTGGGCCAGCCAACAGCCCAGCCAAAGTCAGGGACACTCGTGTGACTTGGACACACAGTGCAATTGCAGATCAGGTCTGGCAGGGGTCATTAAATCAGGTACAGCCCTATCGTCATGGCTTGCACGGGCTCAAAACACAGGCTGCAAAACACAAACATAACTTCATCTACTACAGGTAGAGGGGAAGTTCAACCAATCAAAGGTGATAATCAAGTTTAGGTCTGGCCAGTGCTCCCTCAAATCAAAATAATCAGAATAATTTTAAATATATATATATATGTTTACATATTTGTTGCTATTCATATATATTAATATATTAATATTTATGAATGCATGAATATTTATATATAATATATCCATACATATATGAACACCAACAAATATGGAGTATACGTATGTATATGTATCCATATATATGTGAATGAGATGATTCAAAAGGTAAATGTTGCATACCGAATGCAGTGCCACCCACCATAGGGACTGGGTTTTCTCAGGGCTCTGATCGCAGCTCCCCGGGTGTCCCAAAGCAGACACCAAGGCTGCGGGACTGCTGCCACGAGGGCGGTCTTCCCAGTAAAGCAGCATCTTAATGGCAATGAAATAGAGGCACATCTCAGACTAGGTGCTTGACCTTCCAGGTTACTTATATTTTGAGTTTTGAGGTGAGATTCTTCCTTCTTTACCTTCCAATGACTTAAATTCAATGCTGCTGGTTTCCTTTACTTGCTCTATTTGGGGCAGGGGGAGAAGGCTTACAACTTCACATCAAAATGAGCTATCACTTAAATACAACATCTTCAAGGTCACTTACACATCAATTTCAGAGCAATTTTCCAAACATATCATCAAGACACTGAACCAGATTAGTCAAATAAATTCTCCATCTTCTTCCATTTATGAATTAAATGAAATAAGATGTGCCAACATTTTCACCTGATTAGGCTTTATTATGCTTTCTGTATCTTCCATCACATCCCTCTACTTATTTAAAGAAATATCCATATTCAACTCGCTTTAATATTTTTTGCTTGAGCGAAAAAAAAATTAATAAAAATAATCTTACATGGATAAACAAAAAATACACAATGGACAACTCCGGAAGAACCAAATTACCTTCAAAAGTACAAATACTATAAAGAAACCCTCTCATTTATGAATCATCTCTGTCAAAGCTTAACACACTCCATCACTGCTGAACAATGCAATAAAACCCTGCAGTAAAACCAGGCTGTCAGGAGCCATGAAGCCCCAGTGATGACTAAACCGCTGCCACGTACCGTTTCCTACTCACTACAAGCGCTTGAGAGCAACAGGACAAACCGTGACACTGCTCTGACAAACGGGATGTGCTGCGAGCCCACATGGCTTGAGCCCTATTGTTCAGCTTTTATGAACGTGGGCTGCTGTTAGCAACCCTTTAACCCAAGTAGATCCACCTTTGTCTTCCGTCTCAGAGGCACAGCAAAATACGATGCCTATTTATGGGATGAACATTGTGCTATTTGCTGGACACACGCAGGCTCAGCTTTTCAGCCAAAGGGGCAAGAAAAATAAATGAAAAGTGCAATTTTGCGACTGTGGTAGGTGCCGTACAAAATTCAGATACCTCAAGCTTTTATAAAAGCTTGCAGGAAGATCTACTGTGGGAACACATGCTTAACGTAACTCAGAAGAACAAGCAATTGATGGTATAATTTCATTCTATTGACTACACTTTTTTTAATACTTTTTTTAAAGCACTTGTGGCTACTGTGTTTCCAGCCACCCATGAATTACAAGCTGTGAATTCTCTTCAGTATTATAACCCCCCTGTATGCATTTACCCCTCTGTATCTGTTTGTCTCTATAGCAAGTTTTCTGAGCACCATTGGGATAACAGAACTCTTGCATGCCTTGTGCCCACCTCTGCAGCCTTCCCAACCAAGCCGAATGTGCGGATGGTACCAGCAGAAATCCCCATGTTGCTAGCACCAACGATGAAAGCTGTTAAACCTCGATAATAACCTGTTTGTACAGAGGCATTTTTTCTCAAAGGGTCTGGCTAATGCTCAGAGTAACCCAGATTTTCTGTACATCCTCTTTAGTAGATTAATAAAGAGATCAAAGTCTGACCCATGTGTCCTCTGCCAGGAGAACCGGGAAGCTATTTTAAAAAGAAGGGTTTGCTCCTGGTTATTTTAGAAACAAGATCAGAAGCGGAACAAAGCTGGAACAGGAAGAAGAGATGGAGAAAAAAGGCAAAGGATGCTCAAAAGGATCTCAATAAAAGTCCTGGCAAGGGACTTTTGTGCAGGGTCCTCTTCCTTTACATGGAGCTCTGTATCTTTTGTACTGCCTACAGTATGAGAGATTGTTTTGGGAACCCTTCTACAAAATCTATGTCGATCTGCTTCAGCTGTCGAACTGCCCTGGAGAGCGAGTGATCCCTCATACCAAGGAAGGCAATGCTCACCTTCCCTAGGCTCAAGTGCAATGTGAACGGCCACAGGCTCTTTTGATGGATCTCAGCACTGAGGAGTATCGGCCTGGGATGGTTAGCCAGAGCAGAGAAGGGACTATTGGGAATATTCCACCTAGTAAACGTCTTTCACCTTTTAGTTATATATGTTATACTGGAAACAGAGTATTATTATATATTATATTGGAAATCGTAATCTTCTCCCCCCCCTTTGTTGCTGTTTCTTTCAGCCCACAGCAAATGGGCAACCCTATGAACAGAGTAACAACATTAACCCTGAAATCTGCCTTTATCTTTCTCTCTATCCAAACATAAACCCAGAGGAGCAGTCAAAAAGGAGAGGAAGAGTACCTCTGAAAGGGCTTTAATAGCCACGCTGCACTTGAACATCAACACTGCAGGGAAGAAGGGAGTATGATGCATAGAGAAAGCACTGAAGCACCATTTAACCCCCCTGCACGGCACAGCTGCCTTTCCTCAGCTTGGAGGTACTGTGCATGACTCTGGAGTCTATTTTACAAAGCATGTCAAAAAAATGGAGAAGATGTAAAAAAAAGAGCTCCACAAACAGCATGAGGAACTGTCATGGTTTAACCCCAGCCAGCAACTAAGCCCCACACAGCCACTCACTCACTCCCCCATGGTGGGATGGGGGAGAGAATCAGAAGGGTAAAAGTGAGAACACTCGTGGGTCGAGATAAAGACAGTTTAATAGGGAAAGCAAAAGCCACGCACGCAAGCAAAGCAAAGCAGGGAATTCATTCACTCCTTCCCATGGGCAGGCAGGTGTTCAGCCATCTCCAGGACAGCAGGGCTCCATCACGCCTAATGGTGACTTGGGAAGACAAACGCCATCACTCCGAACGTCCCCCCCCTTCCTTCTTCTTCCCCCAGCTTTCTATGCTGAGCATGAGGCCATATGGTATGGAATAGCCCTTTGGTCAGTTGGGGTCAGCTGTCCCGGCTGTGTCCCCTCCCAGCTTCTTGTGCCCCCCAGCCTACTCGCTGGTGGGGTGGGGTGAGAAGCAGCAAAGGCCTTGACCCTGTGTCAGCACTGCTCAGCAATAATTAAAACATCCCTGTGTTATCAACACTGTTTCCAGCACAAACCCAAAACATAGCCCATACTATCTACTATGAAGAAAATTAACTCTACCCCAGCCAAAACCAGCACAGGAGCAGAGACAATGATTTACAGTAAGAGAGTTTAAGATTTTGATGTGCTAAGCTTATTAAAAAGAAGATGGAGAGGCAAATTGATTAGAAAAATCCATGTAAAGTTCATGGGGAAATATTATTGGGAAGTAAAGGGCTCTTTAATCTAACAAAATAAGGTGGAGCAACATCTAATGATTGGAAACTGAAGCCAGGAAAAATAAAATTAGCAATCAGCTTGATACCCTTCTTTATTATTTAGTTTTCTAAAGCGGCTGATTCATTCCCAGAATAATTTCTTCCTATCTCTAGCTATCTGTAAATGAGGGCTACAAGCTGTTAGGGGAGAAACATTTCACAGCAAATGTATGCTATGCTTTAGTCAGAGAAAAATCACTCAGTATAAAGAGGTACAAAAGTGATAAATAATACACAGCGATATAAAAGGGATGAAACAAAATTATGTGGTCTCTTCTGGCCTTAAGCACTATGGGTCTGTGAACACTGTCCAGCTGTTTTCTCCAAGGAGCTCGGAGAGACAAGGTTCACTGCATAGTGCTGGGCTGCCGCAGCGCTCCCAACCTGCCCAGCTCCACTCCCATGGTCACTCTTTCGTTGTCCCAACAGCCTCTGCATTGCCATCCCCATGGATGGGAGAGAATACACCTAATGAAAAGACAGCTCCTGATATCTTCTCACTGTCACATATGAGGGCACGCAAGAAACCGAAGAGCCTGTTCTAGAGATGAGCGCAAGGCATTAGAAGCAGCACGTCTGCTGGCCGTGACCACCAGTGAGCCTGGAGCAATGTCCAACGCTTCTGTCCAGGCTGAGGACCGGGAAGGATGTACCGCGGGGGTGGCGGGCAGTGAACAACCTGGTCCTCTTCTGTGCTTGAGGAGAAACTCTCAGATTACAAGAGGCTCTCAGGCAGCCAACCTTGTGGCTTTGTAAGAACTATCAATTGCCCTTGTGTTTCTTTGAGCAAATTTTCCAGCGGATAAGGGCTCTCCAGGCAGTCTATACTTTGTCAATATTTTCCATGATGCTGTAGCAGAACACTGCTGTTTTGCAAGGCAACACGCTTTGCGTTTCACTGTGAAACGCAGACTGGGTGCGCTGAAACCTGAAGTTTTATCTAGACACATTTGCAGGACTCTCTCCAGGTCTACAGAATGTAAGTTTTTCCCTGTATCCCGCTCGCTTTGCGTACAGGGCCCAGGGTACGCAACAGCCAGCATGTCAAAAAAGAGGTGACTTGTTTTGAATCAGGATTACTGCTTTAAATTGCCCAGAAGCAAAGCATTTAATTTTTTTCTTAAGTATGCTTTTAGGTGTAATCTGTTCTCTCTTCTCTAGAGAGGCTGAGGAAGAGACACACACACCCCTTTCATCCTTCATGTCCAGAGGGTGTAAAAACACCTCAAGCTGCTGCTTCTGCTCTGGGCAGAAGTTTTGATGACTGTAGCAGGAAAAAATGCAAGAGGGTTACCTGGAGGCCAAAATGTAGTTCAGATCACCTGTCAACACCGAAAAGATTAGGAGCATCTCTTGCCATTCATTTCGGGAAGGACGGGAGTTCAGTTTCCCTTGTTGAACAGACACAAGAGTGGCTCTGGTTGCACTCCTACACACAAGAACGGGTCTTACACTCTGGACCTTTCACTAATGGGGAATTACCTTCCACAAAGCAGTCCCCATGAGACACCCTTTGCATAGATGCTGAACCTCTGAAGGGAAACCACACCGGCATCGTGTTTTCACCCGCGCTGTCATTCCAATATTACCGAAAGGAGGGCCACAACCATCTGCGCATGGATGGTAACTGCTGGTTGAGAAGCTGATATCTACCAGTTCATACCACAAACCACACAGCAAACTCCTGATGCCTTCATCTGAGCTGGCAAGCTAGAAGGCCACTGACGAACTGGGTCTGACTCTTCCACTAACTGAGGCCTGAACTTGCAGACCTGCAGAATTAGCAAAAAGGGCAGGACATACAGTCCAGTCCTCACGTTGAATTTAACTGTAGCCCTGCTGAAGTAACTGCAGGGTTTAGTCTTTCATTTGAAGCCCAAACAGGTAGGCTGAAGAGCTGCCTACTTAGAAATCAACAGCTTCTAAGTCACTTTTTGCACAACTTGACTGGCCCAAAAATCCTGCCCTGAATGTAATTAAAATACTCTCACCTTCCTTAAAAGCTTGGGGTTTTTTTAATGGTCTTGTTTTGTGTGGAAGACAGTAGGCTGCTCCCGTAACTTTCTTTGAACCTTCTTTTCTCATTTCCCCAAATCTACCCCAATGGCATACATCTTTCACCAAAAACAGTCATCAGTGTTCAAAGACCACTCACAACTGAGCTGACTCTCTACTAGTATGGCAAAATTATGCACAGAAATTGCTAAAAGTAATCCCAGATGCTTCTAAGCAACTTTCTAATAGGAAGGTCTTAGAGACAGCTACAAGCTTTGCATGGGAGGCACCTCACCTACAGCCATATCTGTGATTGCAAAATGTAAAATAACTAGAGTTCATTTCCATGCTGGATTTTTTCCAAAAAGCCCTTGAGCAACCTCATGGTAACTGCAGGAAAAAAACTGCATGTGATCATTAAGATAGTCAGAACTTTAATTTTGTATCTTGCATAGAGGAAATGGAGCTGGGGTTATAATGGCAAACCTAGCCCAGACCCTGCACAAGCAGACCCTTCTGTTTCCCTCTCCATACTCTGTGTGATAATAAATCCAAGGGTCAAAGAGCATATGGGAATATGCTGAAGTATATTGGTGGAAAGTACCATTCTTTTAATCTTGGGGAAGTGTTAGTCTGACATTTATCTTCAAAAATCTTCCATAGGTAGGATACTGTTCTTCAGACAAGAAAACAGAAGGGAGCAGGAAGCTGAGATACACAAGGGACCATGGCAAATCAGAGCAGTACGATAAAAGCCTTAACGCAGACAACCCTACCGTGACCATTGGGAACGGTGCCAGTGACTCAGTGGGTGCTTCCTTTTGGCTCTGAACAGAGTGAAGCAAATAAATGTGCTCTGGCTGCTGCTCTCCAAAGTAGCCTTTCATGTAAGACATAAAACTCAGATCCTTATCTCACCAGAGTCCTCTGAAGTCATGATACTTTCTGCCAGCTTTCCCTGCCTGCTTTTCCAGGAGATGCTGTGGCTCTACCCAAGACGCTGGGAAGCAAAGTGGGCAGCCTGGCACCTAAGGGGTGGCGAGACATCGGCACCCACCCAGACGCTCCCTTGCTTATTCGGGGCAAGGCTCAGATGCACTCAGTAGGAGTAAGTATTGCATTCCCCAGCTGGTGTATGCATACATGCACATAAACTGCAGCAGCTCAATTTTAGATTGTTTTATGATGAGGCAGACTAAGCTCCCTAAAGAGGTGGGGAAAGTCAACGTCTTGATAAAGTAAATAATGAAATGTTGCAGTACCAATATACGCCATGTGATCCCTTGAGGGAAACCACAAGCATGAGCCTTAATGAAATAAGACACAGAAAATAAGGGCTTTGCTGTGGACACAACCCTTACGTGCTCATTATGCACCACAGCGACTTCTATCACTTTATCACACTTATTCATCTCAGTGAAATGTTGTATATATGTACAGACAGATACGATATGTATAAAAACATATGCACATACACTTGTACAGGGAAATATTCTAAATGAAAGAGGGCAAAAGGAAAAGTGATTTATTTTCATTTCTGTAAATGGCCAGACCATAAATGCATAGTATGCTTTCTCTGCATGGATTGCCTTACAAATCCATCATCATATGCAGTTTAAAGCTTTCATAAACACTTAGCATTTGAATTTGCATTTGTGAATATTTTAGCTTTTAAAAATGTCCTTGTATTTTATGCTTTAAGTTCTTAAACACTCAGTAATACCAGTGTGGGCTTTGCTTAGGGCTAATCGATAGGCTGCACTTAAGACAGAAAAAGTCTATTTGTCTATTTATACATGATTTTGAAATGGAGATTATATATTTTCCCTGTTTGAAATGCATCAGTATGAGCAAATTGTAAAATTGAATTTAATTATTTATTTATACTGCAACTTTGCTGACTGTGGAAGCAATAAACCCAACCAAACAAAACCCAGGAAATCATCCCAGATCCAAGAGCAGGAAGAAGCATGGCTCCCTCTAATTGAGTTTCCTTCACTCTTATCTTCTCGAGATCCCTTAGATGGTTTTCCAATTTTCATTTCCATTTCTTCCATTAAATGCCTCTAACCTATGACCTCCATTTACTGCCACCCATTTATCTTCCATTCTTAATTGAGATGTAATGTGTCCACTTGTCCAGCGCTGAGCACTAGAACTCTGACAGCACGCTTGATAAATACTGGCTGCTTCAGGAAAGCTTACTTGAGAAAGTGCTATTCAAAACTCTAGTCTTAGTTTTGAAGTCTCCATTCAAACTTGAGTTTACCTTATAAACATACCGTGGTGAGGACCAAAACCCCAATAACAAGTAATAATATCTTTGGTTTTATTTGCCTTTTCTACTACAAAATGGAATTATATATTTGTTTTGACCCTGGGAGGATACAGGGTGACAGGGCCAGTGGGAGGAAAACATGTAAGGCAGCTTTCAGCAGTCAATAATTTTTTACTTTCAAACAGAATAATTTTAAACGTGGTGCTTTGCAGTCAAACTCCCTCCCCTGAGATACAGTGTACAGGAATTTTTGAAGGATGCCATTGTTTAGAAAATAGTCAGACCTTATACAACATCATTTCAGGAACTCTTGAGCAACATTAATAAAACTCCCAGCAACCAGGTGCTTCTGCAGCCATTTAATGGAGGGGGAAGCCCAGCATCAGAGTCAGAAATACAACAGAAGGGAAAGAGTAAAGCTCCAGCTACCAAGCAGTCATTTTAATCTCACGGAGCAATGCTAAACTAAAGCAGGACAGAACCAAACAGCAATATTTTAGCCTCTTGGAGCAGTAAAGTAAAATTAATACAGCACCCCGGGCTACTATTAAATTGTAAAATTTAAGAAAACATATTGTGGTCAGGCATTCAACCTCTCAAAATAAATAGATGAATCACTCCATGCTTATTCTAAATGACTGAATGTTTGCACCAGTGATACCAAGTAAAACACAAATTCGCTGGGATCCTGAAGGCGAACATCCAAGAGGAAAATTTTTCATTCAAAACCATCATACCAGGGACTAGGCTGGAAAGCTCTGCGGCTGAAACGTCTGAACGGAGCGCACTCCTATTTCATATTCCAGAGGTGTGACTGCGAATGTTGCTGACATACCCCAGACAGCTTTAATTTAAGGTTAAGGCTTGGTAGTGATAGACTGATATTTGTGGCAGTAAGGCATGGAGGAGGCTACGCGAACAGCAGCAGGGTGGCCGTGCCCAAAGGCTGCCCAGCAGCAGCACAGCCACACCACTGCATGAGGAGTGCCAGGCTTCTCCCCAGACACTCCCAGCGGTCAGTACAAAGCAGAAAAAGATATCCAAGGAGGTTGGAGCACTTTAAGTAATGTCTAGAGGCAGCCAGGAACAAGAAATATGGGCTGCTCTATCTCACTTTCTGAAAGAAGGTGACAGGCAAACTAGCTCTTCTCCCTGTTTTGCAGTAGAGTCCTCAGAAACTGTCCCAAGGAGTATTTTGCTATATATGGGTGCCGTTCACACACACACAGTGACACCGACAATCAGGTATCTACACGGCTCCCAGCTGAGCAGAATATTAAACTTTTTATTACAGCCATTTATAAGCTGAACACTATGCTGGAATTAATCCTGCTGTCTCCCTGTGTCTGTGTGTCTGAGGGCCACAATGAATCCCACCTCAAGACCATGTCACCCATTGCCTGCATGCCCAAGTTGACTCTCAAAGGCTTAGGTCTGGACAGCTGTTGGCACAGGAACAAGTTAGTTGAAAGGACCTCTTTTAACTAGCACTGTGACCATGCCATTGAATGGCAGCACAGACTTTGCCTTAATCCCAGTTTGCAAATCCAAAGAACTGTGCTGTCAAGGTTTCTGATCCCGAATGCCATCAGAGAAGATCATGGGAAGACATGACAGCATTACCCCAGCTGGTCAGTAATTTTTAAGCAATGCACGGGGACAGGCAAAGCAAGGTCTGATGGAACGGTCCTTGCAAGGGACTTGAAGGAACAACCAAAACATAAAGCAGAGGTTGAGAATGAGGAGAGACCAAGGATGTTCACTGCAGAAAGCATCTCTCCAAGGACAAAATGAGAGGGGAAGCAGCAATGGCACTGCGACGACATTGGCATTCCTGGCATGAGCGCGCCTTAACTCGCTCGCTACCAAAAAAGCATCTGGTGCCACCTCATTAAAACACCAGTTCCAGGAGGTGACATCCGGCATCATGAATCAAATGAAACATCTGCTAATTCTTACAACAGCCAGACAAAACAAGCCTAAAAAAGGCAAAACAAACACGCACACACACATTACTAACTTTGGCACTGACATCCCGACTGAACATAAGAACCACATAAAATTCCCACATTATTAACCAGTGCATCTTCAGTTTAACTGATTGACTGTGCAAATTTGCCACAACACATGTTCAGCTGCTCAACGGGCAAAAATGGATCAAGTTTTACAAAAGTGGGTGAGCACGCCTCACCGCACAGCATTGCACTGCGGAGGGGAAGCCTCCCTCGAGCTCACGCAGTCTAATGGCACAGGCTATTAACTCAGATGATTAAAGGACTGGAGACTGCAGAAATCTCAATACATGCAAGGCCTATAATAGCAAAATGGAGGGTGTGTTTTCCCCAGTGACAAACAGATGCTTTATTTTTATTTCTGCTATAAATAATTGGGGTTTTTTAATAGGTATAGATAATCAGGCATTTACATGGTTTCCAGCAGAGCAGCAATATTAAGCTACTACGTTATGGCCATTCATAAACTGAATACATCGCTGGAATTACTTTTTACTGTCATTATTATCCAACAATCTCTACAATATGCGTTGTTACCGCAGCAGTAAAATGATTAGATTCTGAACATTGCTGGAAATCTGTAAGTAACACCACGGAGGTGAACCCTTAGTGAAATCAAGTATTGAAGAATAATTTTGGATGGTCTCTCATGCTGAACTCCGTGGGCTTCTGAAAACAGAGCAGGGATACAGTTCATGGACTCGGTTCTGTCATCTTTTACACCATTTTTTACACCAGCAACATTTCATGTACATGGTTTAACCCTACAAATGAGCCTACTGTACATGTGTGTAACGGCATTTCTCTATGTGCCTCACTTCAATATATAATCTCATTAGCGCTTTGTTTATTCTTGCCTTCCCTCTTCCCATTACTCTTACACAAACTTGTTGCCTATCTTGCTTTGAAGTTCTCTTTTTTTTTTTCTCTACTATAAGACTGTAGAAGCAGAGGCTGTTTTTAACCAGAATGAACCCTCTGGAATATAACTGTGCCTCCTTGCTCTGTTACTGATTTTTAAGCAGCATTTTGTATGAAAGAGGTAATCAGAAACCAAGCAAAAGGACAAAAGATATTCTACATTGACTCCAGAGATCACTAGGTCAATCTGGCACTAAGGGTGGAGATACACGAAGGCAGAAGGAAAATCCTACAGTAACCTCTAAAGACCTATCTATGCTCAGTCAAAGAAAAAGAGTTGGTTTTGGTTTTTTCCCCCTCTATGATGGAGAAGAAAATAGGAATTTCAGGAAGGGATAATACACAAGCTGATTGCAGCAACTTGCAAATGAACTAGCAGGGGGTGTCTGGGAATAGATACCAATTTCCATTCCAAGCGGAATGGAAGTTTCTATATTAAAGGGTATTATTTCTGGGCAGTCAGCGCAGAAGGAGAAGCTGATGCAATAAAACACTTGAAATTTCTAAGTGATCAGGACCAAAAAGAGAAAAGCAAAGTAACTGAGGCTGCAGCCTTGCTAAATACTAAGATGGGGGGATATGGAGAAGATGCAGCTGCCAAGGCAGTCACTGAACAACACACTTCAGAGATAAGAGGCACCAGCCATTCTTCGAAGCAATCGTAGCTGCCAAGAGCTACAGAGAAAAGAGTGAATTGAAGGGGATAGAGGGGTCAACTGCAGTGAATACGAAAACAAGTCAAGGCCAAGGACAGGCATGACGCTTTGGGATTTGGCCAGGAGGTGATAATTTGTGGGTTTAGTCAACTGCAATCTCAGTGGAGTAGAGAGGGCAGAAACTCGACGAGAAAAGAGAGAGTTGGCAGCGGAAAGATGAAGGCAGCCAGAATACAGAGCAGGAATAAGGAGCTTGGGTAGGAGAGAAAAGGAGAAGGGGCGCCTGGCAGCAGCAGATATGCTTGGAGAATTGTGGGTTTTTCTCAGTCCAGGGACACAAAGGCGGATCTGAAAGCTAAAGTGATGCCAAGAGAGAAAACAGGGTTAAGCGAGGTGGCAAGAACAGCAACGACTGAAAAAGGTCACAAGGGATCGAAGGAGGAGCTCAAGAGAGCAAGTCAAGAGCAGGAAGAATTAGGTTTGTCCATCGTGGGGCTCACATGAAAGAGCAAAGAAAGAGAATTCCCATCCCAAAACACTGTCGGTCGCTACTCAGCCAGGGGGAAGAGCTGTGCCCTCCAACTGCATTCTCCTCAGCTGGTCCTCTGAGGCCTCTGTGTGTCAGCAGTTTGGGAAAAGCTTTCCAGAATTTCTCAAAGAGAAATGGCATCCTTTCACACCTTCTGTTTTAAAATCTGAACTAGGTTAAACAAGGTACGGTATATTTTTATTTTTATCCTCCTATGACTTCTAGTTTAAGCTCTGTCTGGCTATAAGAAGCAATGACTTCGACTTGCTGCCATCTGCACTTAACTACACTGACAGAGGAATACCACGTACCAGTCCCGAGAAGTCTATTTGCCTGAATTTCTATTAAGACTATGGCAATAACCTCTAAGCAAATGTTGCATGAAATCATAATGCCATTCACACCAATGCTAAATCTCTCATGCCCTCTAAAAAAATCCAGATCTCACCTCCGGTTTTAAAAGCATCCTGTACGGGCAGCTATAAAACTTCTCCATTGGTCATGATATCATATATGTGTCAACCAGATCACTGTTCACACTTGATATATTTATTATCAACTTCAGGATACAATTCCTTATGCTATTTATAGAATGCAAAAATATGTCCTGACAGTTTATAGGGGAAAGAACTGTGCTATGACTAGACAAGGACAACAGTATTACAACCACAATTACAACAAAGCTGCACTTACTGACCCCAGCAACAAAGGAAGAGTTGGAGGGAAAATATTTGCAATATTTTATATCCTGAGCTAATTAAAGATCTCATTCCCCAAACAGCCAGATAGCAAACATAAGCAGTGCCTCCAGATGAAGGATTCCTATTTTGATGGTTACTGTAATGAGCACATTCCCAAAGGAAACAGCCAATAAAAAGCATCTCCTATCTGGAGGATGCTGAATGAAAGTTGGACTTTTCTTAATTTTACAGCAATTCCTTATTGCATCATATCAGCCTCCGCCAAAGGTCTCAGTTCAATTTTTCTGTAATGAATTTGGAGACTCAAAACAAAAAATCCATCCCATTTTAGCTGGCTAAATTTCTCTCCTTGACTTAGAGCTGACAATGATTACAAATAAAACACCATTTTTACATCACTGTATGCAGTTTTAATTAGAATTTATTAACTTGAGAGAAACTATCTCCTTATCACCAATGGATACTAGAACAAAAATGCCTTTTATTGTGTTATTAAACTGATGTTTCAGACAGAACCATCACTACAGCACACTAGCTCAATTGCCTAGTGCAAATTAGACTGATCTTTTCCTCTGCCCCCCTTTCCTTTCACGTGCATTGTGCCTTGGGCAAAAAAGATCACACTAGTGTCTTCTGCAAAATTTTATACCTACAGCCTGATATGTCTGCTGAATCACACACAGCTTTCCTTATCAAATTGCTGGACCACTTAGGAAAAAAAAGCTATGTACCTCGCCCAACTCTTATAATAAAAGAGCAAATACCAGGGGCCAGGCTGTGATGCACCAAGCCCTGGACCATGTGCACTCCGAAACGATCTTTGGAGTCACTGTTTTAGAGTGATAGCTGGAGTTAAGAAAGCCAGAGGATGAGCACATAAAAATAAGAAAAGCTTTTAAAAAGACTTTTAGAAAAGCAGAAAATTTAAAATGCCAGTGAGTATCATGATGGGGGATAGGCAGTAGGGAATGATTAAGGGAGCTCAAAAAATAAGCGGTAAACCAGGAGAACACAATACTCCAAAGTCCAAACGGGAAGAGTTGAACATGTTGGGTAGATTGGCAAGATGTTATTTGAGATGATGTGATGAAGAGAAGAGTTACTAGTGACCTGACTAGTACCTTCAGTGACAAGGAGACAGAAGAAATTAGGAAAATCCCTCAGAGAACCCGTTCGAGGGACTTGAAGGGACATGCTGGAGGTGTGATTACAAATGAAACTCCTTAATCCAGGATAAGGGCAACGAAGAAGAGGATGTCACTGGAGCAGGAATCATACTGAAAAGAGAGACATGCTGGGGAAGGAGGTGGAAAAAGAGAGAGAGATTTCCCAGGTTAGATGGTAGAAGAGAGCCGTGGGACCAAAGGCTGGTCAGCCAAGTGAGGCAGGATGGGGCATGACTAAAAAAAAGAATAGAAAGGAACCAGAAGCACTCTCAGCAGTGTAACTCTTAAAATATGATTTTACAAGTGGGTTTTATTCATAATGTCTCTCTTGCATGGGGTGGAGAGGAATGGGGACCACAGACAGAGATAAATACAACTATCATGACCACTTAAATATTTTTTTTGCTTAAGGAGCAAAACTGGAAAAAAAAAAGGCAGAAATGGCAAGGAGATGAGGGGAAGGTTTTTCTCCTTGGTGGAGAGGAGACAGGGGCTTACTTTGGCACTGGATAGAGCACAGATAAGCACAGAAAGGAGAGGCATCCCAAAGGGGGAAGGCTCACTGGGCTGAAGTGGTTAAAGAGGGAATAGAAAGATTATGAAGAAAAGTAGAGCGAGGAATCAAATTGCTTCAGTGATAAAGGACATTCAAGGTGAGAGACAATACACTGGAATAGGTATTTACCATAGCAGATTGAGTGAAGCGGGATCATTTACGTGGGCTTTGAAAAATAGTACAAACACAGCAAGCAATTACACCGCAATAAATAAACCAGTAGCACACGTGCAAATAAGGACGCCTAACAGAGTGTGCACAGGAGATATGGCAATTGCCAGCAGACTCGATAATCGCTCCCTGGAGCTCAACTTCAAGGGGCCCTGAGGGTGGAACAGGGATGCCGCCTCCATCAGAGGCAGAAGGAAGCAAGTACTGCCCTGCACAGCCCTTCCTCTGCTAACCTGCTGCATGCAGATGCAGAATGGCAAATGCCTGAACTTGGAAAAAAAAGGATGTTTTCAATTCCCTTTCTCACCTCCCTGAAGATAATCTGCAAAGTTATGCAAATGCTGAGTTAGTTCAGGTTGCCAATCATGAAAATCAATCCACCTCCCTTTAATGGGATTTGGCAATTAGCCACATCCAGGTTCCAGTAATTTTTTATGGCTTCCTAACCAGCTCTCAAACAATATTGTAAAAGCACAAATATTCTCAAAATCATAACCCTTCCTCCTGCAATGTGGTGCTTGTCCCACCGTTTGTAGCTAGTACAGCCTCAAGAAGACCTCTGCCCTACACATGGATTCCTCCCTGTGTATGTGCTACCAGCCAAGCTGAAACATCTCTGAGTTTGGTCTCATGCAATATGGCTGTTCATACATTATCTAACATTGCCAGCTCTTAACTCACCTTTTCAGCTTGACCAAAAGCCCACATCAAACTCCTGGCAATCTCACCACCCGTTCTGGCTGGTAGCACTTCAGAACACCCCAGTCCATCCCAGGCCATGCCTCCTCCACAGAGAGCACACTTCTTGCCAGGAAAGGTTGAAAGTTGATAAAGACAATCAGTTCATCCTATTTAAGTAAAACCTAGGCACAAAACCACAGCAACATGAGACAAAAACCCTCTCCTCTGTATCTCTACCCTTAGTTTGAGTTCAGGAGCTCTCAGGTCTGGGCTAAAGCTGAGGGTGATCCCAGGCACTGTAGAGAGCATTTGCCAGTGAGAGGATGAAGTCTAGAGAATTAATACTTATTCAAAATTCATTAGTTTTACTCCTTTTTGACAGGGCTGATCATGGAATGCAAACCAAAAGTGTCCTTGACTTCATGGCTTCCCTGGAAGTTTCTAAGTAAGTCTAAAAACCTCTTTTATTTCCCTAGTCACTTAAGGCACTCCTTATGTACTGGCTCTTCTTTTGGCTGCTTAGTGCCTGGGAGATAAATGGGATAGCTTTACTCCTAGCTGAAAAGAAATCACGTTGAACCCAAAAGATGGACTCAACCTGACGATTCCTCAACCCTTGTTGACTGACCCTCTCCAAGCACCAGCTGAATTGTGGCTGTGCGGTTGCGCTGGAGCTTTTTGCAAACGATAGCCTGTCAGAGTCGCTCCAGAGGCGTGCAGCATTTCGCCTTCACCACCTGCCTCCCAGCAGCATCTCCTCTTAATAACCCGCAATTTATACTTGCACAAAGCACTTACCCACACAGCATTTCTGTGACTCCCACATTTCATGCTGCACTGCAAGGTGCCTCTAAAAATCCCATCATCTAAATTAATAGCACAAATGAGTGTTTGACATTAACAGGACATCTACCTACTTTTTGGCCATTTATGATGAGGCTTGGGGTGGGAAATCCTACCTTCAGAGGTAGAGCCTATACACAACTCCACTCACTGGGCTAAGGAAAAGTCTGTCTTCTTTACTCACAACCATTATGGCTTTGTCAAACTGTCTGTCTCATCTGAAAACAATCCATGTATTGATTGGCACTGGGATGGGTTTTAAAGCTGGCAGGAGGAAAAGCACTTCCCCACTTGTAAGCTCAGTGAATTTGACAAAGAAATGTTCTTGGACAGCTACAAGTCCCTTTTTACAAAGTCAGCTTTCAGAATAAGATCACCCAGTAAAGGCTTTCTCCTGACAGTCACAAATAATTCCAGCAGAATAGTTATAAAGTGTCTAAAAGATGTTTTAACCTGTCTTGAAGAACCTGTATGACATCTTTGGCTGCCATGAGAAGGACAAGGATTAAAAACATGATTACCGGCATGAGGAGTTACTCGTGGAAACTGGAATAACAGGCACACCAAAAAGATATATAGAACAAAGCAGAAAAAAAAAACCCAAAACAAAACAGAAAAACCCCACAGCTCCGGGAGCCTCTCATGATGAGTCCACGAAGCAGACGCTACAGCACCTTTCTCTGCCCCAGGAGCTGGGTGTTATGCATCATCCCTAGGACAGAGAAACCCCAGGAGAAACGAGGTGCTTGTGTCCCAACCTCAGCCACACGTAGCTGTCGAGAAGTAAGTGACACTTTATTGAAGAGCAAAAAGAAGAAACCGCAGCAATGCCCTCCACTTCTCTAACCTGAATACAGCTGGGGAGAGGCATGCTCTAGAGAGAACTGAAAACTAGCCACGCAGTCCAAAAAAATAGTAGTTTTAACCATTCATTAATCAACCCCTCAGCTCCTCCAACTCCAAAAGCCTCTCTAGGTACCATCTTGTCTTCTTGCCCCTCCAAAGCATGCGTCTCTGTGCTGACCACTAACATGCCATAGCCACCTAGCCACACGAAGTCTGAAGTACAAAACACAACCACACAAATCACAAACATATAGAAATCCTGCATTCAAGCTTATCATCATTACTTAATCACATGTTAAATGAGCTAAGAATTAACAGTTAACACATGAAAAAAGTTGGCTTTCCATCAAAAGCAATTATAATTAATTCCTAAGAAACGTATTTCTGGATGCCAAATCAGATGGAGGAATCAACTGGGGAATAGATACACTCCTTCCATAGCTCCACTCGAAATTCTAATTAAGACCAGAAATACAAAAGTGGTTGTGGTGGAAAGGTTAATAGAAGAGGAGGAAATCTCAAGAGAAACCATGCCAGATATTCAGTCCCTCTTTTTGGCTCTTCCGCACTTTTTCCCTTAATAGATAGTCCCTAGAGACACAGATATGTGAACACACACACACACACTCTATCACATGGATATTTTAGCAAAAATAAGATGACCACAAAATCATGTGTTCTGCCATCCTAGAGATCTTGTGGACAAACTGGCTTTGAAATCTTGGTCTCTGCTGCAGTAAAAAATCAACTGCCTCAGAAAAGTTGATATCCTCGAGCTATTGGGGAACGGAGAGAAAGGATCCGTAACCTGAGGATGCTGAGTGTGCAATCTGCTCCCTAAGCAACGGCGATGCTGAACAATTACAGTTCAGACAATAGGATGATGGTGCGTGGTTCAGAAGAGCAAGGAATGCTTTTCAGCTAAAAAGCCTCTTTCTTTTACATGGATTCTCCTGAAATATTCATAAGATAAAGAGAACCTGAACAAAAGAAAGGAGCTTTCCAGGTGAAACCATCTCCAGGCTGGGAGAGAAAATAAGACGTGAGTGCTTCCAGCAATGTTTCTCAAAGCTTATGGTCTCCCAACTAGGATGCACAAAGGAAGCTCAAGATACGGGAGAGGAGAAGACTTCCCTGACCTCCCTGAGGTACGTTACCCTTATAAAAACCTCCAAGCCTGGGCTGGATGTCCCCAGTTGGCAATTTCTGACTAGGTTTGCAAACAACCTGATTGCAGTACCTCTGAGCCATGAACTACCCCCTTCATTTCAACTGCAGGTATTGCAAATACCAAAAGCAACACTTTCAACGTCACCATTGTGAAAACCTGGGACTGCTCACCATGAGTAAAAACAGCTTGGTTAAAACCAGGCCTTTCTGAGGACAACAAAAAGACGTTTTGGAGAAAACTCTCAGAAGGAGACTTTTTAAAATTTTCATTTTTCTACCGCTTCTGCCGTTCATCAATGCTGAAGAAGACAGGGAGGAACTAAGACATTCAAAACCATCTCTACTGCCATCTTCCAAATCCTTGTGCGTATGCTGCACGGTGGGAAATTCTTCTGAGGGAAAATACAGCTTTCAAAGACCTACAAAACACTGTCCTGTGGGAAGGGATTTCACAAAGGATCATAGGATCAGGGTGGTTTTCTGACTTCCATTTAACATATTTTCCTCTGAGAAAGAATCTCCTCTGGCAAATCACCCCACCATTGTCACTCAGACCCACCCCATGAATGGCGTGAATGGAACCTGGGGTCACTAAACAACTCAAATTAATTTCGTAAAAAACCCCTTATTAATGTGCTTCTTTTGATGACTCAAATGTCGTTCATCGGGAAATAAAGTAGCACAGAAGTCCCACTGCCTGTGATTTCCATAAATATTTAGGCTGCTTAACCAAAGCACTGTGCATAAAGGTATCTTCAGGATTATTCTATACTTGCCATATTATCAGGAGAAATGCTTCCTTTCCTATTATTTATCTTACATAAAGTGAGCCATAGTGCTGTTTTTCTTTTTTCTTTTTTTAAGATTAATTTATTGGAAATTCTCTGTCTGCATTAAAATTAATTTAAGCCCACTAAAATTGATAAACTGTTGTTATTGGTCTCAATCCACACTACCTTTTAAATCTTTGGATTTTCATTCCAGGGCTCTGATGAAAGATTCATTCAAAGTACCTGAAGTAATCTCTACCTTCTACTCCCTCTCCTACACGCCACTCTTTTCCAGCATAATCCATTTTATGCTTTCAGTTATAAATACATAGTTCTGTCTACCTGGCACTTTAGATAACAGAGGTCCCTGTATAGTACAGTCTGACTCGACCATGTTTAATGTCAATCACAGGGACTTTCTCTCTTACTGATGCTGGTCACCTCACCCTTGGTGTAAAAGCAGAGGGAAGAAATATTTCCATATTTAAGATGGAACGACAGGAATCATGAGTCTGCATCAGGTCTCCACACTTCAGTAAAGCACCATAAATAAAACATTATAAATCTGTCGGTTTGGGAATCAAACTTGGTAAAAACTGACATCCAGAAGAAATTAGACAAACTTTACTCAAATGGAGGTTATTTCATGCTGTATTTCTACTATTCTTTTAATTAACTGAAAATGGAAAATATAAGCCAAGTGCTTATGTACAACACTTGTTGCCACTGAAAGCTATGAATCCAAGTGGAGGGTTTCCGTAAAACTGCTTTTTCAACAACATTATTTTTTTTCTTTTTAAATTAAAAATCTCAGCACTCTGGATAATTTTTGATGCCACAGGAAATAATTATCTGCAAACAAAAATTGTGTCCAGCTTGCAATACACACTAATGCACAGGCACCAACACAGTTACACACTGAGAGTTTTAACTATGTGGGAGTTGGGCATATAGTTGAATTTAAGCATACACAGGTATATCATTTTATGCCAAACAGGCACTACATGTACACTAATATGTAGTACCTTAGTGATCTAGGGCAACAAAAACCAGGTCACAAATGTAGAAACTTCATAATACAATATTTATACCAATCAACTTTATTTTTTATGACATCTTGCAAGGCATAAAATGCTTTAGAGGGTTAAATAATAAATGATAGGAGAGAAATGAGAGGGAGAAAGTTTTATGGACTAAAATTTTTATCGTCTGATGAAATATAAACCGACATGGACTCACTGAGGGAGGAAGATACAAAGAAGCTGGCCCAGATAGGGAAACCTGCAGAGGCTCTTTAACGTTAATAGAGCCTGTTTCTTTGGTTTTATCTTGAATCTCATTTTCATTCTAGGATAATATGGTATTCACAGGCCATCTCAGGGGTAAGAGCTTTGTCAAAGGACAACATTTATTAAGTTAATATCAAATATTCTCCTATTCATGTTCTGTGGCGTTTTCAGATCTTGGATCACATTTTGGGTTTTTTTTTAAACAAGCTTTGCAGCCGGCGGGTTGTTTGTGCACACAAAGGAGGACAAGGGCACACGGGCACCTCCCAGACCTCACGGGGTTATGGGAACATGGTAGCTCAGACACACTTCTCATAACTATCATGATGATATCATTTATTATCATAGCATTGATTATTATTTTATTGATTATTGTAATTGATTTATTATTATATCATTGATTATATTATTATTATTATCATTATATCATTGATTGCCACCTCTGCTGGCAGGATCACATGCTTCAGTGACCCCAAAATACCCCTTTCACAGGCTCCATTTCACTGACGATCAAACTCCAAGAAATATTGTCACCAGAACCAGTGAATTACATACAACACCAAAGTTTCCTACTTACGAGAGTATTAGACTTCTCACTGAAGTTTCAGCAAGATGGTTACGCAACTGCTACCGCACACAGCTCTCACAAGGTAACACTGCATAAATAACAACTATTTCCTTAAACAGGTCTTTCAATTATTTAGAGATACTTGGCAAATGCGCTGCTAACAGCTGTTTTATAACAGATTTCATGGTACCGTACACCTGGTGCTAATGCTTCAGCATGTCTAAATGGTTTTCTAAAGATTACACAATCAAACATCGTAAGATAAAATCACTGTAATTGGAGCCCTCATCAAAGAAGAAATTACTGTTACACTTACAAACCATACATGCTACTTTCCAAAGCTGAGCAAAAGGTAATATTACGATAGCCACAGAACTAAAAGATCTCTCTTGATCTTACCCCAAATTTAGGGGTCCCACTTCTTGCTGTCATCCTGCAACAGGCATACAGGGTCCAGGTGATAACATGGAACATGAAAGCCATTTCTGATGCAACTACTCTGCTTTAAGTGAAATAAAGATTCCAGCTTAAAATCTAAAGCAGAATAATATCTCAAATACTGTGCCACAGACCCCTTTTACTTATCTGGTGGTATCTCTAAAAGTCAAAATGTATTGGTGACCTTTGAGTCATGCCTTAAAAACTGATTTCCTCAGCAGTGACGCTATGCTGAAAGTCTTTATTCTGATCCCTAAATACTACGTAAATAAGTGGACATTTTTTAGATGCTGAATATCAAAGCGGTGCTAGATAACTGTTAGCTTCACCCAGGTGTTTTCAATAAAACAAGCTGGGTAAGAGTAATGCAATACAGATTTGCTGAATCTGATGATGGCTTTAGAGAATGTGCTATTAAAACAACACAACAGGAATCACATGTGTACCTCTGGGTTTATAATCTGCCTGGGAATCCATAAACAGGATGAGAACTTTTAACTCTATTAATTTTTGCATATATTTAAATGCTGTGGGATTACTGTGGCTGTGATTTGCACAGAAACGGTGGCTCTGCAGGTGTTTAGGTGCACAGATATCCGTGCTGGGTGAAATCCTAGGTTTATTGAACTTAATGCTAACATTGCCACTAACTTCAAATGGGATTTTGAACACAAATAGATTATGTTAGATGAGATCACGTTAGATCACAGCAGATCAAAGACCACACGAAGCTGAACAAAAGAGAAAGAGGATGATTGTTGGGCAAAGCCATGGACATGCAGCCATGTGGACAGCTTCTCCTGAGCTGTGAAAGCCAGTGGGGTCAACTGGGAGAACCACCACTCTCCTCAATTAATTTGTACGAAAAAGATGACGATATTGGTCAACAAGTGAAGTAGCCTCCTCCTTGCTCCCAAGCGTCATTTCACAGGGCACTTGCAGAGTGGAGCAGCAACCTCGGTGCAGACCTTTTCACCACCACCAAGTTTAAACACTCGGGTTGTAGTCGGCGTGAAGGAAACTGAATGCCCACCTGCTTCTCAGAGTGGCTCAGTAGTACTGATTGAGTTAAAATAAAAGTTATTCTGATTAACCCCCTTCTGTTGTCTTCCCCTCAGGGAGTCACACTCCCACTCCAAAAGGCTGGAAATAAACTGTTTTTATTAAATCACATTCAATTACAGCAGTATTTATTAAAACCAATAACTGCAACTGGTAAGAATCCCCCTGTGCTTGTTTCTAGGTATTTAAATTAAGTTAAATGCACAATAAACTTTGCATTGTTTCAATTTACATGACCCCAGAGTTTTTAGACATCCCGTAGGCAAAATTCACAGACTTATAAACTGCTATTAAACATGAACATATGGTGGACTCAGCGTCCTGTGCTGTTGCTGCTCTTACAGGAGGGTTGTGAAGTGCCTTGCTGCCTCTAAATCCACTAAAGCAGCCTTACACCAAGCCAAAATCCCCCTTCATCCCAAGGAAAGGTGCTTTATTTTCAGCGACAGCTCCAGTGAAACAGCAACAGTCCCACCAGTGAGACATTTGTTTTCCGTATGCCCTGGCAGGTGCTGGGCTATGGATGTATAATTGGACCTGCATTTTCCACAGCAGATTCACCAATGTCCCGGTCATCTGGGCCGCTACCACAACTCATAGACCTCAGAGTTCACCAGGAGCACAGATTTACATGAGCTCAGTAACATGAGAAAGTCTCCTTACAGAAGGATATCCCCTACATTGCAGCTGAGGAGGTGTTTCTCATGGCTTCTTCCAGTACTATCTCACGAACTGCTCTCCGCGTGGTACCCAGGCTCCCTTACCCACCCAAAAACCCCAACTGCTCATATTCAATAAGAGATTCCTCGCCTTCACTTGCCATCCTCTCTCACTCCTGTGTGACTCACTGCTCTGCATCAGCTTTGCTTGGTTTTCCATTCAGAATAGAAGCAAATCACTGAATTTCTCTGGCCAATTCTTGACCCTGCTCTTCCTTCTGCCTCCTCCCTTTCGAGCCCCATTGCAGGATTCAATTCAATAATACCACATTCGGGCAAATATCCGGTTTCATTCCATTCTCTTGGTAATTCTGCCCATAACAATTCTCTGAGGCTCAAAGTTTCCCCAAGTCACTTTTCACACCAAATTTTAACATTTTACACATCTTTCACTGAGGAAGTGCCACTTAGTTTCCCTGATATTGAGTCCTACACTAAAAGCAAAGCCTAAACTACACACAATATAACACATCTTCCCTGTACAACAGAAAGTTCAGACAGTATTTTCTGAGAACTCACAAATAGGGTCATTTGTCATTTTATGAGCTAAAAATCAATTGAAAATGGGTTGGTAGCAACCTTCCTCAGACCCTATTCTAACCCTATCTTCATCCCTCAGGCACAACTTAAGAGGAAAACATCATTTAAAAGACCAATTTAATCTGTTCCAGGACTTTAAAAAGAATAAAACCCTATTATTCACTTACCATAATTATATAGACATTACACGACCTCAGTACAGAACAGAGTCAAGATTCTTTGGGTGAACTGATTGTGCATTTCCATTCCTTAACATGTTTGATTTCTTTTAAGGTTACTCTTAACTCTAGATATGTTGCATTTATTACGTTTGTTTTGGAATAATTGCAGTATCCCTGTAATGTGCCCAGCCCTAAATTACTTTCACATACTCTAATCCTTATCTGCATTTTAATAAAACTTTAATTTTGGAATATGTTTTAAATTATCCCTTTGCAGAACACAAAGACTATTCAAGTTTACTTTGACTTTATGACTCTTAGAAAATCTTTATTCGAAGTTGAATCACCTTTCAATGTGTCCGCTCATGACTATTTTGCGTTGCTAAGTCCCTACCTCACTTCAAAGGCTTGAGAGTGTCCAACCAAACTCATTTCTTCCTCTGAAAACCAAGACTATACTGTTCCTACTTATGCCATCTGTTTCCTATGTGGTTTTGCTCTCCTCCTGATATAAAAAACCTTGCAAAAACTTATCCTACTTCTAGCAATCGAACTCAACACCACGATATTTGTGTAATACGCTGGTACAGAAAGAAGAACACTATTTATTCAGTCATCTACACGATCGCCTGTAGTACCTGGGTTCGTCACTAATGGTCTCTCCCCAAGTGCTGATTAAGTCACATACCGCTTATCTTCTGACAGCAGGCATTACATGGTAAAACTCAAAGAATGAAAATAATAATCCTAGCCCATCTCACAAGAATTTTAAAATGTCCTTGCCATTAATCACTACGCTCCTTTCAACAAACTTTATCTGGCAGCAAGACAAATCACCAAAGCCAGAGCCTGTATCTATATTAAAAATAGAAGACCACAGGAAATGTCCCCAAAGAAATCTGGTACAAAGACATAAAACTCAGATTCTACTTATTAATTTTGACATTTTTTCCTCTAGCCAAATAGTATCATAACCATGAACTGTGTGTAACAGATGTAGGCTATCCATATCTGAAATGGATAATGGCACATAATAATAGCTTTTAAGGTCAAAAAGGATCATTAGATCACCTAATCTGACGTCTCATATAACACAGACAACATAATTTCACTCATCTGACCCTCGACTGAACTTCAAAACCTGGCCTATGCAGCTTATATATTCCCTTAAGGCTTATTTTCCTGAAGACACAGGAAGATGGGGTGTAGGCTGTTCCAGTGGTGGGTCACGCTCTGACATCCAACGTCAAGTTATCTGGCTGCAACCTCCCCTCTTTTGGGTCTTTCTTTTCCCCCCTTTCTCTGCTGCAGTGAAGATCCCCATAGCACCTGGCACTGTCTCTGGGTGAAGGCTTCTACCATGTTCACCAATCACTCCTTCATCTGTTTTGATAAACTAAGCCAATAAGATAAACCAATTTTAAGATTTCTCACTGAAAAGCAGTTTTCACTACTCCCATGACTCCAGTCATTTTTCTGTTTCCTTACCAACTCTTTTGACTCAGGTGGGGGCACAGATATCCTCTCCAAGATCTCGTGGACCATATAGAAGTCACTGACTATTTTTTTTTCTCTTGTTTCCTTTTGCTGTCAGTCAAAGACCAATTATTTCGGTAAGGTATCATCCAACCCAAAACTTCAGCTCTGAACAATATAAAACTAGTCAAAATATAAGTATAGGTCTAGAGAAATAGTAAGCGGGCTTCAATGACTGTTATAGCTTGAGCCAAAAAGACTGAGACATTTCCATACACCCAGTACCATACTGTGTGCTACCAGCCTTCATGCTTGTAAACTTTACTATCCTGTTTGATTCTTAATCACCAACCAACTTGGCAGGCTGCAGTGTCCAGCAGCTATGAAACACATAGAAAAGCAAAGGAAAAGTGAGCTGCTGTCAACTGCTTTAGTTGACCTCTACAAGAACAAAAAAATAACAGATACTCAATGTTGTATCCTATAACAATAACTGTCAATAGAGAAGGATGATGAAAAACAAAGGTAAATTTATACTTAAGGCATGTTGCTTCCGTTTAAGCTGCAAATGTAATAATTATACAAGCCCCTCATTTCATAAAGTCTTAATAGCGTGTGGCATTTGTTTTCTTACCCTCCACTACTGAAACGCCTTCATGCTGCCATCTGCTTCCAAAGGTCCATATCCCCCCTTCCTTGGACTGAGCAATAGTCTCCTGCTCCTGCAGGCCTTACTTTCCAGCCAAAATCCAAACCAAAACAAAAAAAAAAAGGCTAGCTATAACACTGAGGTGAGGAAAAACCATCTGCGAGCTTTTAAAAGCACACGTGCGCACACACACGCAGATAAAACAAAGAAACCATTTCAAAGTGAAAGCTATAATAAGAACAGTTTGTATTAAAGTCAGAAAAAACTTATGGCAGGAGGCCTGGAACAACCAACAGCAAAGGAAAAAGCATCTTCTCAATTTTCTTTTTTCTTTTGATAACTTAGATTCAAATACAAATTTTTTCTATATAAAAAAAAAAGAGGGGTTAGCAATTGCTAGCTGCTGGGTGCAGCCATTAATCCAAGGGACCACGTTGATGTTAGAGGCAGCACTTTCCTCTGATCTTGCTTCACGGAGGGAAGGTGCCGCTGCTCATTTAGTCTCCAGCTGCTCAAGGGAAAGAAACTCAATGAGCTGGACCAAAAGCAAAATTGCTTTGGGGATGTTGCAGGAGATGTGCATTTTTTAATCTTTTTATTGAAAATTCTTTGCAAAACCAGGGAAATTAGCAAACTTGACTATGTGTATAGATTGACAAACACAGCGTCTATGAACTGACACCTTCTTTGACTATAGAGACTTGTTATACTAAAATTATAATAAACAATTGTATCTGGTGAAGTCAGCATGTGCTATATGCAACTCTTTGGCTTTGTCTCGCTGATAACCTGGTGGAACAGAGCAGCAGGGGAGACAGCACAACCTGCTCAGCGATCCCTCAGGTGGAGCACCGTCCCTGCGTCCTGCCTGCGGCTCACCCCGGGACTTCCCAAGTGTGCAAAACCCAACTGCTGCACTGCAAGCGACTCCCTGCTGTCCACACACAGTTTTAAGGTATCTTAGCACCCTCTGAGTCAGCATGAGTCATTTTTTTACTGGAAAGGTTTTCCGAGCTTGAAGTCTACCATAAAAGACTATGAAGAGGACTCAGGTCATGGGTAATTGCCAGTGACCCACCTCATGTGAGATAAATGATTCATATTTGCCCAATTATATCTTACAAATTTTATCTTCCGCTCCTTTGCTTTGCCAAGGAAAGGCAGATGGTAAGCCAGCCTATAACTAAGACATGAGAAAAGAAAAAAAAACTCTTCAAGACAAATGACTGCAAACTGACCAAACTCTCCAAATGAGAGTTTTAAAGAGTTCTGGGTTTTAATTACAGTTACATTAAAGCAAAGTCTCCTCAAAAACTTCTAAAAATATTAGAAAGGACTAATTTAAAAGCTCATCAAAACAACAGACGCAAGGAGGGCTGGACCAAACCAAACCATGAGTTCCTTTTTGCTGCTGCTTGGAGCCGGATGTAAGGCTACGGCATGAGTACGGGGAGACCTCCCTGCGCAGACCTTACCACCTTCTGGCAACCTAAAATTAGAGGATTCCTGAGCCATGAGAAATAACTGTTTCTTCGTAAGTAATAGGTCTCGAAAGGCTTTTCACCCATGACTTTCTGTAGTCCTTTTGTGAGCCCATTTCGGTATCCCTAGACCTTTAGCAGGCACACCTGTGAAAAGTCACTCCTTTCTCCCTTCTCTTTTTGCCACTTCGGAAATGCTACCTCCGGCATTTCCACCCTATGTTACCTCTCTACAAGCCACAGTCCCCGTCCATTTAATTTCCTCTCGCACAAAAGCCATTCCACGCATGTGAGCATCGCTGTCTCCTTGCTGCAGCTACCCCGTTGCCACATCCTTTTGATCCAGTGACGGGTGTATTTTTAGATGCATTTCTTACTTTTTCAGAGTCTCAGTGTCTTGGCAAAAGGGTAACACTGATGACTCAGCCTCGCACGGTGCACACACAGACGTATGCATTTGCTCACACACTACAGAAGGGGAATGTGCACTTCAAGTCCATTCACCATTAACGTACACACTTTCAGCTGCAGGACTCTGCTCCTCCACACTTTGCCAAACTTAAATGAGTCAGTACTTAAACTTTTGTACTGGATATCTGTATCAGTGCAAATTAATTATCATCACTTTATTTTAGGCCAAAGCAAAATCAGCTACTATTTTTCCGGATGAAATGCTTTGTTTTTTAAATTTGGTGAGGAAAATCTCAGTTTTCATGGGATGAGTAGAGATGCTTTTGTGTTTGACTCGTCAGGATGCTGTTGGTGTCTGAGGTGCAGATCCAGGGTGAGATGTCCCTGTAACTGCTGTTCCGGCTGCGGCAGTGCCGGTCACTCAGCAGGGGGGCAGTGGTATTTTTATATGGTATATTAAGTGGTATATGATCATAGAATCATTTAGGTTGGAAAAGAACTTTAAGATCATCGAGTCCAACCATTAACCTAGCAGTGCCAAGTCCACCACTAAACCATGTCCCTAAGCACCACATCTACACGTCTTCTAAATACCTCCAGCGATGGTGACTCCACCACTTCCCTGCCTGTTCCAGTGATGATCAGGAAAGGGAAAACTTGGGAGCACTGGATTGGGAAGACAGAGGTGGACTAGGACAGACAAATGAGATTGGGGCAATGAAGGGTGAAGGCTTGTCCCAACCCCTTTCCCCACACCTGGGATTCTAATCCAGAAATCTCAGTCTCACCACTTCAGAGTGCCTGCAAGTACCTGCAAAACCCACAGACAGGTCTCATCCCCTGCTAGCCCTGTGGGGCTTTCCAAACACATAGAGGAATAATAATAATAATAATAATAATAATAATAATAATAATAACAACAATAATAATAACAACACTAAGAATGATAAGACTGCAAATTCAAGCAGTCTAACTTAGAAAGTGCCAGAAGTTGCCATCATACAAAACTTAACTCATCCCAAATTCACACATTTATTTTTTCCAGCAGCTTGTGTCTTGTATTAGGCATCAGAATGTTATTCTGTTCCTAGACTTGGGTCCCACAGCATCATCCCACCATAAACATACGTGTTCCCTCACCATGTACAAACCCAGTTTAAATTACCAGCACAGTAATTCACCCTGTTTATTGCCTAGCACACAAAGGCATCCTGGCTCCTATCCCTATACAAAGGAAAAAATAACAGGAAGAACAATAGAAAAACTCTACAAACCCTTTAAATAGTGCCTCTGTGTGAGACAATACCAGTGTGGTGCTATGCAAGGATGTACAGGAAAGGGGAGCAGCGTGCGCACACACACACACACACACACAGAGCTCCAGATAAAGGCTTGCCTACAGGACCCAGCTGAAGAAAAGGAAAGGAGGCCAAGAAAGCAACTCCCTACAAAACAAAATTTACCATCAGCAACTTCTGCCATAGCGTTACAATTTTGTCGTTCCCAAGTTTTGGTTATTTTCATTTCTCTTTTGAAAGTGGGGAAGAGATGAGGGACCTCTTCTATAAAATGCTTCTGTGTACTGTATTAAGAAGCTCATTTGCACTTTAAAAATCCTGGTAGTGTTACTCAGTTTGCTTGAACTTTGTGGTGCAAAGCAAATGGGAGTCTCTCAAGACTTTCAAGTCTCAAATATAATTGCATTAGTTTTCAATTAGCAGTTTGCCCACGTACATGCAAAATAAATTGATTTAGGACCTTAGTCCTGAGATACCAAAATCTAAATGGAAGGTTTTTTTCTTCCTCTATTGTATCCTGTCTGCAAATATTAGTTACCATAACAGAATATCACGTAAATCAAATAACTGCCTCTTTTTCATAATCACGCTGGCAGCTGCAGTGCCATGTTTCAATGGCTATCCACTGGAACTCATTAAGAAAGCATTATGTATAGCAAATTAAAATGCAGGGTCTATGATCTGCAGACAAAAGGATGACAAAGCTTATCAAATGTGTGCTGTAGACTTCTCATTAACTTGGAGCTTTAAACGGCATTGTCCTCTCTGAGCAGGTTACTGTGCTCAAGCATCTTTCTGTTTGTAATGAGCAGTCTGTATCTGGCCTCATGGAAATAGCTCTGAAGAAAAAGATGAAATTTTGATTGGGATGAGATTGTACCCTGAGTCAGCTACTAGATATTTGGTCATTGCCTTCCACGCATGTGAAGAGCACCAGCAAATACTTTGACTCATGGCAATGGGTGCTAAGCAGAGACAAGCAGCGTTTGTGAGGACTTGTCTTTGCAACCCCTCATAACTTTGGGAAAGTAAGAACTGCGGCACGGCAGCAAATGCAAGGACAGCCGAGAGCCTGGTCCCACCGAAATCACCAGTAAATCTCCCTGGGTCCATAGGAGGGTTTCTCCTCCACCCTCGCAGGGGACCGTGACCAGAATCCGGCCCTTTCTATTTGCAGGACAACAGGGTTCACCCTGTCTGCATCTCCTTTCCCTAACACAGCTCTGGGCTGCTTCAGCAGCAAGGCTGCAAGGGATGGATGCACGAGGCTTTCAGAGCAACACGGGAAAGTTAGTCATACACTGCACAGAGTTAATTCCTTAAGCAAATCAAATCCCATCCTTGTCTTATAAAATGTCACCTGTTAGTTCCACACACCGTGGCAGTCTTATGTTTTCCACTCTGATTTTGTGTTACGGATGATTGTTTTTTACATTATAAATGGTGCACAAAGCATCTACGCCTCATGACATGGTAAGCTATTGTGAAAACAACCTGAAATCCCAACAGCTGACACAAATTTTCACAAGTTTAACACAGGGATGCACAGAGCATTTGTCAGTGCATCTGACAGATGCATAATTAGCTTTGCCCATAAGCTTCGCCATCATACTGCTGGACTTGCGCTGAACATGACAATGCAGACAACACTGGTGTGCTCCAGTACATCTCTGATTTCCCCAATGACAGCTCTCTTCAAAGAACATCATTCATTCACCAGAAAATTAAAAAACACATCAACAAACTGCCCAGACCCTGGCAAGTGCTTAATTATCTACAACCTCTTTAATACAACTAGGGGCATCAACACTGATGCTCCTTGCCTCACCTCCAAAAAGACAAATAAATTATTTATTAATACCAGTCATCGAGTATTCATCTGGGCTGCAAAATTCACAAGCAGAAAAAGGTAGGGAAGGAATAAGTGTTAGGGACAGGAAGGTAAACAGCTGCTGTTTGAGCACTAACCAGTGAACATGTCTTAGACCTTAATAATAGAAGGAGAAAATTACGTGTTTTCAATGGATTTTTCTATCTATTTTCAATGCATCTGAGTAATTTCTTTTTGTTACTTTCCAATGCTAGGCATGCTGACAAGCAGTGCTTTGTAAAATACTGCACAGCAGCAGGAGAAATAGTGCACGGCAGTGTCATGTCTTGAAACTACACAACAGTTTGGCGCCTGTTCAGATGCTAACACAAACAGAGGTTTCCTGTCAGAAAGCAGCCACCACAATGCCAGCAAAGCAATCTCCAGGAGTACCAGCTTCCAGCTCCACCAGTGTTCCCAAACCTGGATTAAGACACTGGCAAGACAAATGTATTCCTGTGGTCACCCTATTTCCATGTGCTAATGCCTCCCTCCCGCAGGCTCTGCACCGCAGGTAGGTTGTCAACCGATTAAACCAACTGGGCGCCCACACCAAAGTGACTGCCTGAGCTCTCCCTGTTTTCCACCGTTGGCTCTTCAAAACACCCTGATGAGGCCTGATGCTGCCCGGAGCCACAGCCAGGCATCCTCCCACATCACCTCGGCCTCTCTGCACCTCGGTGCGTAGAGCGTCATCACCCACAGGATGGACTTCTCGGAGCCCAACTACACCAAGTCTTCAGAAATTAAAATGAACAGGCAGAGATGGGATCCCAATTCATTTAAATTTGTTCCTAACTCCATGGCATTGGTATTTAGCAAGTACTTCTGTTCAACGTAAAGGTATCAGAGGCTCTCAGGTGGTAGATGCTGAGCAGATGCTCCCTTGCCCCAGCCTGCACACCACATGAGGTGGTGGGACAGGTCATCTACAGACTGTGTAGACCCCAATTCCGCTGCAGTAAAGGCAAAAATGGGTTTCTGAGTGTTATCAGAATTGTCCTCAAGTCAAACTTCTGGAAAACTCTGCTGTGTGGCCAGAGACCACATCTAAGTCTGTCAGCCCACCCTGGAGAAAAGGGCTCTGGTCAGATCACATCAGCTCTTCATCAACACCGATTAGCTCCTAAAGACCCATAAAGTCCAGGTCCTCAATGCCATCTAAAATTACTTAATTGCATTATTTTTTTCCTTCCTTTTTCCCCTCTCTTTTGGCTGTTTTCTACTGCGAGACTGAGAAGGTCTTTGTATTTATTCACATGTAAGGGAGATAACAACATAGCCAGAGCAGGAACGAGAAAATGAAGATTAGAGCCCCCGAGCTTTGCCAAAGGAGTGAAGCTTATACAAGCATTATAGTTTTCTCCACTGCGCACAGATGTGACCGAGGATGTGGAGTCGTTACTGCTCTTCTTAAATACTCATAGGACATTATTTAATACTGACTGACAGTGTGGAGGCTATGAGACCCCATAGACTCAAAGACAGGAGAAACCTGGTGACGTGAGGCGCTGCTCCTGCAATTTGGCACATGCTTAACAATTCACATGCTGCATAACTTCCCAAGAGGTTTTTACCTCATTCCTGAACTGAGCCAAAAGATTTGGAAAACGTCAGTAACGGAAATAATTTTGATGCCAATAACACTGGAAAAACATAGGAATTACTGATAGCTTAAAAATTCTAGGTAGTAAAGGCCATCAATATAGCAGGACAGAAAACAGGCAGGTTTTCCAAGAAAATAGTTTTGACAGGATGGGCAAAAGAAATAGAAGATTTGGTCAGCATGAAACAGGCTTTTGCATTTTCACAGTGCTAGCAAGTTATGAACATCCCCACGCCCCTAAATCATGGGCGGAAAGCTGAGCAAATGCTGAGCAGTGCTCCTGGAGAAGAAGGAGGGGGAGGAAGAGGAAGAAGAGGAGGAGGAGGACAAGGAGGAGGAGGAGAAAGAGGAGGCGGGGAGGTCGTCCTGTCCGGCAGTTCATTTGTGTTCTACGTAGTATTCAACCCTTGCCCCGGGGGCTTCCAGCGGAAGAAATGTCCTGCTCCTTGCATCACCCAGCTGCCCAAGAGCCCTGTCCAGGTGGACAAGCCAGGCCGCTCCCCGGGGAGGACCAGAGGTTGCAAACACCTACCCGAAACACAGACACATGCTCCTGTCGTGACACCCTTAGGAAGATCTAAGAAGAGGAAATAAATGGCTTTAGAAATAGGGGTGGGATGAACTCAAGGACACCACAAGACCTGCGTTTTGAGATCTCACGCAGATTTTTCAAGAGTTTGTACATTTGAGGACTTGGTTGGGGCACTGGTGTTCAGTCCTGCTCACCAGACGTATAGAACGGGACCCCTATAGAGTTAATCACCAGGCAAGGGCTCAACCTTCCTGACAGAGTTAATACTCAAAACAGTAAAAACACTCAATGGTTTTAATCTGCATGGATCTCCTTGCAGAGCTAAGGCGGTCAAAGCAAACCTGAGCTGAGCCATGCCATCAGACAGTGACGACCCCACTGTGCCTGAGGCATTTTATCGGCTATGACCCCAGGTCATAGCAAGCAGACTTTAAAAATATTCAGATGTGGGGGTTGGTTTGTTTTTGTAAACATTTCCTTTTTTCTTGTAGGTGTCACTAGATGGCAGAGCCTGTCACTGGGCTTCCTAATGACACATTCCTACAGCTTTCAATATTTGGATTTCAATTAAGCTGTAAATTCCTGGGGTTTTCAGTGGCTATCTCTGGGGTAATTACAAAATCAATGTCCTTTAAAACAAACAAAGAAAGCTTATAGGTTAATGATATGAATGATCGACCCATCTTAATACACTCCATGTTTGGGATGATGACATAAATTTACCTTTCAATTAAAAAAATGTTTAAAATATCATGCCTGAAGACCGAGGAGCCTCTGAGAAGGCACTATTTGGTGTTACAAGTGACCCAAAGGTCTGAACCTCCCGGACACTCTCTGGAGCAAAGGCAGACGGAGAGCCCAAGCTCCTCGTGCTGGGAAGCTTCACATTGCCAATGCAAAGCAAAACACCCCAGCCTGCACAGTTAATCTGCAGCTTGTTTATGGGCTGAAGTTATCGACCGCAGAAGACAAAAAGGAAAACTCACCAGCACCAGCTAATCTGGGAAGCAACCTGCATAAATCCCAGAATGAAAAGTTTGCAGAGGCTGTGTCCTGCCATTATTTAAACCACCTGGTCTGAAAGCAGGTTTTAACAAAATGCTAATTTATTGTGTAAGACTCATTTAAGATATTAATAATATGGAGTCCACTTAATAAAGAGACCTAATCACATCCTCAGCAAGTCCTGGCATCCTCAGGGAACCCCACCACCACTTGAGGAAGGACCTTTGGTGCAGAACTGAATCCTCTGGCTCCAAATTTGGTCTCCAACACAGGCCCACTATTGCCAGTCACAACAATTTAAATATGCACATAGAGAGACACACACAGAGGTATGATATATGTAGGAACAGAAGAGAGCAGCTCAGCTACCAACTACTGCTAGGAACAACGGATTGCTCAAAAATGGCAGCTTCCTACTGTGCACATCTCTGAGTTGTTTTGTGTTTGTTTCCATCTATTTTCCAGTAAAGGTTCCCCTTCGTAATATAATTTACTGTAGGAAGCTATATATCAACTGCTTGTTAAAACTCTCGGAAAGGAAGACAGAGGCAATCGTTATGTCAGTCAGAGTTCAGCTGGAAAATTCTAGCTTTCCTCCCCAAAAAAAGTGAGTCCAGAGGAGGGCGATGAAGATGATCCGAGGGCTGGAGCACCTCTCCTATGAAGACAGGCTGAGAGAGTTGGGGTTTTTCAGCCCGGAGAAGAGAAGCTCCAGGAAGACCTTATAGCAGCCCTGAAGGGGGCCTACAAGAAAGCTGGAGCGGGACTTTTTACAAGGACATGTAGTGATAGGACAAGGGGTAATGGCTTTAAACTGAAAGAGGTTAGATTTAGATTAGCTACAAGGAATAAATTCTTCACTATGAGGGTGGTGAGGCACTGGAACAGGTTGCCCAGAGAAGTTGTGGATGCCCCAACCCTGGAATTGTTCAAGGCCAGGTTGGATGGGGCTTTGAGGAACCTGGTTTGGTGGAAGGTGTCCCTGCCCATGGCAGGTGGGTTGGAACTAGATGCTCTTTAAGGTTCCTTCCAACCCAAACCATTCTATGATTTTATGATTATATGATAAAAAAAGAGAAGGGGGTTACACAGCTTGTGGAAAATTGTTCTCCAGGAAATTAAATCTCTAACACCTTCATCCTATTAGTCTACTTGGCAATTACCTCCCTCCCCATGATTACAAAGTGCTCAGAGAAACGAACCAAGCTGGAAAAGCAACATGCCCCTGCTATACCTGATAGCCCACCATTACCCTCCTCGTGACAAGCCAAAGCCCTCCTGTTTCAAGAACTGCTCCTTCTTTTTTTCATAAACACTGCCTGCTGGGACAGTCAAGCATTCCAAACCCTCCTCGCTTCCCGGCGCTGTGGATGGCCAAGGAGCACTGGTGGGATGATGTTTTCGTTCCTACCCTGGGACGCCGAGGGCTGCCAGAAAGGCTGTGTACACTGGGGTCGTCCCATGTTGGAGGCACTTATTTCTCAATAGCAAAAGCAAAAGGGTCCCAAGGAATCCAATCATCTCTTAAAAACCATAAATTTTAATTAATATCTCTGGTGTCAATGAAGGTAGCACCATACTCAAATCCAGGGATTATAGATTCAGTGCTGAGCGACTCAGCTGAATCCAGCAACGTATGCCATGACAGAAGCTCAAAGAGCCTTAAGAGACACCTAGGTTAGAAGATACACCTCTGAAGTCCAATCCTACATGGTCCCTTAAGGTTGGCTACATTGAACCCTTCAGGATAGGACCAGAACTGGTCAACAGCAGAACTAAATGGCAATATGGGACCAGCGATCCTAGCGTATCTTTGCCAGATTTGGATCTAGTGGTCAGCATCATGGGTGCCCATGTCAACACCCACATGAAAAAAACGCAATTTCAGAAAAAAACCAAGCTGGCTGTGTTACTAACTAGATTATCTCTCTCTCCAGAAAACTGCTATTCCAGAGTATTTACTTTAGGACTATTTACTCTTAAGTGCTGGCTTTTTATTTCATTTGCCCCAGAATTTCTTTTGCTGCCCAAGGAAAGACAGCTCTGGTCACTGAGTGCATCCAGAGCTGTTCTGTGGTTATCTGCTGGAGAGAATCGTGCCTCTTTAATCTTTCTCCTCTTCTCCTTTTCCCCCTTTTTTAATATATATTCAGCTCCTTCACACAGCACATCAGAAAAGCCTACTAGTGATAATTAAGCATGTAAATCGCCTTAGCTAACCAAAATGAAACAGCTCCTTGAATATGCATGATACGCAACCATAGGAGCAGTTTTGAAGGACATGAGGAGAGCTGACAGTATCTTAATTTTATAAGTGCTATGGCCATTGGAAAAGAAAAAAAAAAACCTAGGTGAAAATGCATATTCACCATTTAACGGTGTATCAAAACCTGCCAGAACACTGAGGAGCAGGAGCATTTGTTAGCAAACCCTTAGAGGAATGAACGGCTCTGTGAAATGATTGAAGGTATTAGTCTTTCAACTTTCTGTCTGCTGGTCTGAACCCCAGGTTAGCAGCAACAGCAAACGTGGCTCTCATAGGGCATAGGTTGGTAGCATCAGCACAGACTTAAGCTGAAAGGGCGTGGAAGAAATACCGTTCTTTCTGCAGGCTACCCTGCCATGCCAAATTTTCGGGAGGAAGCACTGTAAACAATTGCTCTGCATTGATGACATGGGCCCATGTATGGGAGAGAAATTCTGGGAGTTGAGGTGTTTTTTTCCTGTTTTAAATATAAATTTCCTTTTAAATATAAATCCAATAACAGAAGGAAATTGTACACATCTAAGAAATCCCTCCAACCCGCACCTAGATACTCTAAACTTTCACACATTTTCTTGGCTGATGTATTTGTCACTCAGTTCTTGGAACATGATTTGCCATCCCTGCTTCGAACACTTCAAGGAATGATTTTACCAGAAAAGCTTTCATGAGACCTCACGCTACTCTGTGTGGCTTCCCTCTCCCGTGCCTCCTTCCCAATCTCTCTCCAGTACCCGATCAGTCTGTTGGCTGTGATTCCCAGATCATTAAAATAGTCTTTAAGTAAAAATAGTCTTTAAATAAAAATAAAATAGTCTTTAAGTAAAATAGTCTTTAAAATAGTCTTTAAGTAAAAATAATATACCTATACAGTCTTTGATTTTAGTATCTGTATCAATGTGATATCCTCAGCAAGTAATACCTCTCAGAATTGGGATGTGAGGGCAACAGTATCATAGTTATTGACGGTAACGGGGTTTGTTCCTCCAGCGCAGTCATACACAGCCATACACAGAAGCTTCTGTACACAGGCTAAAGCTAGAACTCTGCAAGCTGCCATTAGCCTGATGTCCCAACTGCTCACCTGGCACAAGCACATTCATAACTCTCCCTGGGGCTGTTAAGTAGGTTATTTAAGGATGTGTTTTTTTCTGTTTGCTCTGCAGGTTTGGAGGCTATGTCAGGGACGACCCATAGGAGCAGGCAGTGTTAGAATCATTCGAGTAGAGTGTAACTGGAGCACAAGCATGGCTTAGAAAAGCAACCACCACCTTGATTATGGATCAGATATCACTATTTCCAAATCATCTTCCAATGGCATAATCTATCGGTTGCATATAGGCATAGAAATACCCTGTTACATTAAAGATTTATTAAGTGGCAAGACTTCTTTCCGAGCAGGAAGGAGGACTGTTGAAAGATGCTGATATACACATTTCAATTGATGTTAGAATCACAGAACCACAGAACAGCCCAGGCTGCAAGGGACCTCAAAAGATCATCTGGTCCAATCTTTTGTGGGAAAGGGAGCCTAGATAAGATTATCTGGCACCCGGTCCAGTCGCATCTTGAAAACCCCCAGTGATGGGAACTCTACCACCTCCCTGGGGAGGCTGCTCCAGGGATTGATTGTTCTCACTGTAAAAAAATTCTTTCTTATATGTTTCAGCCTTTCCACCTGGCATCACAACTGCAAACCGAAGAGCTCTTCCATTCTCTCCTCCCCACTGTATCCCAACCTGCAGAAGATAGGTCCCCCATGCACAGTATTTATTTTTACAAATATCTGCACAATTCTCTTTCAACTGGAGTATGTGACTGTATAAAATATGAAACCTTGTATTTTAAAACAAGAACAAAAGTATCAATCTGGAGTCTTCATTTTTAATCTCTTAAATGATGGGGTTTGTTGTTATTCACAGATAGAGAATGTATAAAGCCACATGCATGCAATTATACTATGTTTTATACTGCCTGTTTCCTAAATTATTTTCCCTCGGGACAGGATATTATACTGTTACTATATTTGTTCTCCCATTATTTATATTTCTTCAGATTTATTGCAAAAATCCTGCAACAGATTATAAGTTTCTGGCTAGGAGTGGAATTTTTCCGAGAGAAATGTTTTGTTACATTTTGTTAGAAGTGCAATTACAAAAATATAAACATGCAATTTACATACAATAGATATTAAAAAAAGTCAGCATGTAACCCACTTAAAATATTTGGCAAGATATTTATCTAAACTGTTTAAATTTAATGCAGATGTGTCCTAACAAATAAAATGTGTTTTGAAACCTGTTGTCATCCCCAGCCAGACAATCAGTTGTCCATATCCTTAAATTGCTGCATATTTAGCATTATAAAAAATGTTGAGGACAGTGATAACAACACTATTAATCGTTCTTTATTTACTTAGTGTTCATCCCTCTGATGTACTCCAGTGATACACTCATCCAGTAAAAATTAGCAAATGCCCCACTAAAACTAGCAAACCCCCAGAATATTAGTTACACCCAAATAAACAATATCAATACAGAAAAAAATAATAAAAAGTAAAAGCAAAACAGTACCTCATCCTACCAGATGAATAACAGCTCTTTCAATTATTTTTAAATGGGATTAAATATAGGAAAATTATTTGGAGGCCTAGGATATTTGGACTAACTTCATCACCTAGAAGCGCACGCAGCCAAGATGTATTTTTGGCTCTCCCGCAATGTTGCTGCCTCCCCTGACCTCAGGTCTGGACCTGCAGGACTTCAGCCATGCCAGTCCCTCATTGCCTCTGAAGGGGCCCTCTTAATTCTCAGGAGCTGCACAGGATCAGGAACACAGAGGAATAAACCTGGGCTAATACAGCCTTGCTAAGGCTTTCACATTTCCTTTGAGCTTGTAATTTAATTAAATTAGGAAGATTATAAAAAAAAAAAAAAAAAAAAAAGAACGAAAACACAGCAAACCGCCTCTGCAGCCAAAGCCTGCTGAATTCAGCATGAGTCTTTGCTCTGTTTCTGGTGGATTTTGACATGGGCTTGCCTATGGTTTTCGTTCTCAGGTGCGTCCTCCAGCGCTCTCCTGGACTAACCCCATCCGGCTCCTGCGTGCCCACAGCCTCTCCTGCGCAGACGGTGGCTGCTGCAGGCAGCCCCAGCCGCACCCTGGCCGGTGGGGTCCATCCCTCTGCTTGTGTTAAAAATGAAGGGCTTAATGAAGCTATATGTAATGAAGCTGTATTTAAAGAGTAACATATGGCCTCTTCCTCTATTGTTCCAACTTTCTGTTATCTCAAAAACATTGACATTCACACTCTGGCAGCAATTTTAGAGATTTTGGTTTTTTTCATTCACCAAGACAGGACTTTCATGCAATTTGACAAAGTTCAGCTGTACAAGGTGCCTGAGCACGATGCCTGGGCCATAAGCATCTGCCTCAGGCACACCGAGTGGTTTTTACAGGTCAGCAGCAAATGCATTTCAGGAATTTCAGTTACTGGCATCATCTGACAAGTGCCCGACAGCTGGGCAAAAAGGGGAAAGGTCATTTTAGGGAATGAAAGACATTGTTCTGCATTAATTTTTCCTGATGTTGTTATAAAGTCTCATAAGTGCCGTGCAAAAATAAGGCAGAGAAATTATTCTTTCAGGAAACCAAACCAGTTTTCACTAACAAACTTCCACAGCCAGATAGTTTTGAAGGTTATTACAGAGCGTGTGCACTTCAGCTCAAATCCCAGCACATTTGTAGAAAGAGCCGTTAAAGACAACAGAGGTGCTCGATTAATAAAAGTTTCCATTTGAGTCTCTGCAAAGTCGGCAAACCTTTTTTTGCTCCACACCAACAGCTCGTGCAGCAAGACCTGCAGCAGGTCCCACGCAAGCTGGCCACGGCCCTCCTGTCCCAGGCATGGCAAGGGGCCACCCTCCCAGCCACGGCCAAAATCTGATGCAAAACTGAAATGAAGTTCAAACGAAGCTCAGACGGACAGGAGCACAAGCCGCCCCTTGGCATGGTTCATGGGGCAGCTTTCCAAGATGCTGGCTTACCAAGTGACGAGATTGCCGGGGTCCCAGTGCAGTCAGCGATGATTTAAGGTTAGGGTGCAATCCACGCCCGGTGTTGAACACTTCTGAGCAGTGTTTACTGTCTCCTGGTGATGATTTATGGGGTTTGATTACCCATTTTTCATGACGACCAAAAGTGAGATTAAAATGTTTCAGAGGCAACTGCTCGTATTAATCTCTGCAGCAGAGGCTGGGAGCGGAGCTGTCACTCAGGGAAGGAATGGCATCCCAGCTGCCAGCACTGCTACAAGGTAAGAATCATTAAAAGCAAATACCTTCTCATAAGATAGACTGGAGACAGGGAGAATTACAGCCAGCCAAAGAGGGTTTCTGAACGGTAGCCAACACACACACAAAAGCAGCCAAAATTCACTGACCATCCTCTACTGATTTCATCTCAGGAAGAAAAAAAGCACTAAAACAATACCAATGCTTTGTATAAGAATAGCACATGCATTTTAAATATCTGCATTTAAATCACCTGGTCCTTCCCTTGCGCCTAATAAGGAGCAAAAATTAAAGTGCAGGCAGGATTAATAAGCTGGGTTGGAAGGAGTCGCTTTGGTGAGGCACCAAGAAATTTCAGCTCCAAATATGGAGCAGTGAGATGTGGAGAGGCGTGGGTGAGCAGCGGGCAACCTCCCCGCTCCCTCCCAACCTGAGCCGTCTCTGGCTGTGCTCGGTGGGAAGAGTTATCTTATCTTTCCAGGGTGAAGAGGCAGGAAAAAAGAAAGAGAGAGAACATCAAAGTAGCTTCTCGCTAGACTTCAAACTGCACAATAATATCCTCTCCATGTGGGAGAAAATATAAAAAAAAAACCCAAACCCATCAACCCACAAGTCATTTTGTTATGTTCAAGGGATTTTGCAAATACCTGAAAAATTGGAGTTATTAACAGTAGCTACATTTGAGTACCTGATCCACTGCAGTAAGAAATGCAGCTCAGAGGGGAGTTCAGTGTGCTGCACATCAAAACTAAATAAATCATAATTATAGACTGCTCTGCTCCGTCACAAGGGGAGACAAACATTGCTTTCTCTGCCTGTCTGCCCACCCCCCTGCCTGACACCACCTTTTTTCCTTCATTCCTGAAAATAAAAAACTAAAAACAAAAGCGTTTACTGTAATAATTTACTGCTGAGGTCAAGAACGTGCTCCAGGGGTGGTAGTGGCAAAGAAGAACTACAGTGGGAATACAAACAGACACTTTCCTCCTAAACTGCTTTGATGTGCCATTCCTAGGAAGACTGGCTTTCTTCCCTTTATAGCTTTGGGGCTGTGCAGACTTTACACTTTTTTTTCTTCTTTTTTTTTTTTTTCTTCTCCCAGATATCCTTAACGCAGGACCCTTTCCCGACCTCACAGTAATAACAAACCGGAGATGAAAAATCCATGTGCCGCCTTATCAAAGCCATCTGCAGAATTTAAGCTTTCATTTAAAAATAAAAATTAAGCTTCTAGCCTTTAAAGGTTGTATAGATAACCTTCTCTACGTGAACTGATCCACAGCCATCCTCTAATTCTATCCTCCTGTGTCAGATTTTCTTGAGGTCTATAACTGCTCCCCATAGTCAAACTGACTATTTGGGGAAAACTGTTTCACAGATAATGTTGTCTTGTCTTTCCCAAGTGAAATAGCATTGGTTTCACACTGCTGATGTTCAAAGCTCATAAGCAGAAGCAAAGCAAGTCTTTTGCTCGAATCTCCATAGATTCACAGGACCAAAACATGGACATCTATAACACATCTGTATCTGAGCTCAATGCCCATGAGTCTCCTTATAGTTCAGCAAGAGAAAAGACCACTTTCGGGTGGGATTCATCTCGCCAGCCTCCCAGGTCTGCAGGCAGAGGCAGGCACTTCTAGGTGGGACTCCTCAGACATATTTCAGACATTGACCTTAAGGTGAACTGCTCTCAAGATGCCTAAGGCCGAAGGAAAAAAATTGCCTTGGTGGCCGCAGCCCCTACTAGAGACATGGCAGGGAAGATAGGGCAAAAATGACTGCCCCAGATGACAGATGAGCCCCACTGCAGAGATGAAATTTTTCCAAGTTCTCCGTTAATCACACCAGGGAAAAATCTCTCCTCCCTTCATACAGCCATCGCTGTGATCTTGACCACAGAAACAAGCCTCCCTGGACAAACTGGCAGGATCAAGCATTTGTTCATCGTGTTCAGTCTCTTATCTCCAAATGAGGTCCCTCTCTCTCCAGGGAACAGAGAAAAGAGAAAACCCAACCAACCAAAGAAAAAAACAGACAAAGAGAGACCCAGCACATCGCCACATCATTACACATTGTGAAAGAAAGTGGCAATTCATCCACTCTGACCCTGGTAGACAACAAGTTTGAGAGGAGAAACATGGAATTGATTTTATTTATCAGCAGCACAGAGAACCTCAAGTATTAAAAATTTCCTGAAGGCTACACGAGTAATCTTCACTCTCTTCAAGGGCCATCAAGGGCCAGGATGAGCAGGTGGATACATGACTTCTAGATTTCAAGGTCAAGAGCACGAATCGCAATTGCCCAGTAATATATATATGCTTGTCTTTTTCAGAAATAACAAATCCTTTCTGAAATCTCCAAGCCATGGGTCCATCACCTTCCATTGCAACCATTCTGATATTTGGTGACTTTTATTACTAAGTGGCAGTCCTATTTCAAAGTAAAAAAATTCTCACATCAACTTTCAGTCATTGGGTCTTGTCATGCTTTCACCAGGAGAACCACAAAGATGCCAGCCTTCAATAACTCTTTTATGTGTATCCACATGGAGGGATGAAGACACCAAGCAATGTCCTCTTTGATAAAAGTAAATACATTGAGATCCTTGCTTTTGTATCTTTTTGCAGTGACTGAAGTCTCCTCTGGTCTCTGCTCAGTACCGCGTTGCAAGCACCAGAATATGATAATTTTTTTTTTGTAGTGGCCAGTTTGGAGATGAAATCTCTTCTCAGCTTCTTCTTTTATGCATCAGAGGACTGAATTAGCCTTTTTTGCCCAACTGACAAATAAATAACCTCATTTTTAGCACCCTCACCTATCTTTATGCCATCTGCAAAGATTTCATACCATTGTCTAGGTTGCTGCCAAAAATATTGAGCAGCATCAGCCCAAGAACTGTTCCCAGAAGTATCTAGTGAGAAACAACTTCCTCACTGATAATGTCCTAACAACGACATCTTGACACACGTCATCAAACCAGTTTTTTATGCATCTAGTATGTGCTGTTATGTCTACACAAGTTTAATCAAAAGATGTGGTGGCACCAAGCCCAATGCCTTGTAGCGTAGCAAATATGCTATAAAAGCAGACTTTATGTTATCAAACAGGTCTCAATCCTGGACTGGCAGGAACTCTCTTTATAGATGTAGTATTTTCATAATGGAGTGATATTAAAATAGGGAACTTTTGTTTTACCTAACAAAAAGGCGAAGTATGGAAGAAGATGCAGAAAAGGGAGTGAAACAAAAAAACAAAAATAGTGTCATATATGGAACAACGGATAATGGGGAATAAAGAAGAAAATGCCAGCAAACTCAGAGTAGAATTGAACATTTTATTCACAGTAAGAGTAAAAAAATAGCCTTCATATTAAACTGTAAGTTGGTCCATTGTTTCCTAGACCAAAACTGTCTAAGCTATGTGTGCTACCATGAAGCTGAAAGAATCACTGAGTAATAAACTGTTTCCATTATTCAGAAAGATGAATAACGGTCCTTTCAGGTCTTAAATTCCATGACTTTATCAGACAGAATAAGCCTATGCCTGTGATGCAATTGGAGTGGGTCTGTACAGCAAAGTAATGGGTACTGAGGAGCCCAAAGCCATACTCTGTGAACCAGGGGGATGTGCTCCAGCCTGCTCCCATGGCTGCATGCCCACGCTGCGGGAGTGCACCAGGTGCACATCTCCCAGTTTAGTTGTCCAAGAAGGAAGCTGGTTTGGGCACTCTGAGACCAGCCTGAACCAAAGCCCAGTAAGTGGGGACAACCAGATTTGCTTCCAAAAGTCCCTCTTGATCCAAACATATCCATGCACGTACATACAGTGCAAAGAGTTGAAGGAGGGTGAAGGCTGGATGCAAAAGGTGAGCAGAGATAACTAAAATGACCAGAATATTTTAAGAATTGGGAAAAAAAATTCTTTACTAGTGTGACATTTTGGGGCTGACTCCATACTGACAAAATTTAAAGCTATTAGTAACAGACATAAGTAGGAGAACATAATTAATAAGCTTATCAGTAACAAAAATACCTATAGGACACAACTGGCACTGCGTCCCACCTCATCAGCCATTGCAGAAATGGTGGGATGTTGCCTCAAAGGGAGTGAACAGCTTGGTGATCTAATCTCAGGATATTAAAATATAGGTACCTCTGCCTGAATCTGTGGGAATTACTGTTATTTTTAAGTCATGCATATCCCCCAGGATGTGCCCAAGCACTCACTCCCACAGCTCACCACCTCCTGTAACCATCGTGTAGGAGAGGAATGCGGTCTCACCACAAAGCCCTCAACATAGATGAGAACGAAGCATAAGGCACTTACTTGGACTAAAACTCCCACTAAATACCACAGCATTTCCAACTATTTTTTTTTCCCGCAGCTTTAAGCCTTTTTTTTTTTTTTCTGGTACTCTTTGTCTGAAATTGTCTGAGTATTGGCCAATATATTTGATTATTTCTATTTTTACCACAAACAAAAAAGGCATGATCCACGGACTGGGGCACACCCCCTCTTTTTTTTTTTTTTTGGCTTTCAAAGCAACCATTTTCTCCATTAGATCATATTTGTTTGCTTTAGACTTCAGAAATAAATAGCAGATGACATTATGCTGCAGTTCCTGTATGTGTTTGCTTTATCCATTTTTGTATTTATTGCAATGAAAATTTCCATGGGTGAACGTTTCTCCAAATGCTAACACACCCCCCCCCCCCTATTTATTATACACCCTGGAAATGATGTGCCCCTTGTTTCTGGAGACAACCCCACACCGTTCCCAAACACTGTGGTCAACTGTATGATGTACCGCCCTTACAGTACTTAGGGGTCTGCTCTTATTTTATCTTATTTTAATTCAAAATTTGCCAGTGTTCCTTTCACCCAGTCTTCCTTAAGGGACGGGAAAGAAACTGGCCTGGGTTAGTATAAGCTGAACGGTTGTATTTAAACAATTCTCACAGGATCCCGCTGGAAAACAAAAGAAAACAACAAAAACCCCAAACAAACAAAGCTCAGACTTGCCCTGCTGCGAGTGCTCTTTGCTGCTCTGCAACACAGAACGCTCCAGAAACCTTCCCTGAAGAAATGGGAAAATAAAATTAAAAAAAAAAAATCACAAAAAGCAAAAATCCCAGCACAGAACAACAACCTTGAGGACCCTCCCAATAAAAGCCACCGATGGTGGCTCTGGCCACCCTCTGGACATGGCTTTCTGCCGCTGCGGGTCTGAAGGCTTTGACTCAAAGCAGTCAAAAGCACGAGAAGAACTGGGGTCCGACTGATGGGCAAGGCTTCGGGCAATTTCACAGCAGCCAAACACCTGTCTCCTTCAGACCAGATGCTGTTGTGTGCCATGAGGTGGCGGCAGCATCTTCTTCACCCACCTCCCCACTCAGCATCCTGCTCCCTCATAGCAGCCTCCAGGTCCCAGGCTTGTCCTTAGGGGAGAGAGAAAAATATGTCCCCTTTCTCTCTTTCTCTGTCCTCATAAAGAAGGACTGTAAAAGGAGGAGCCCAGCGTAGATGCTTCTCTTCTGTCCTGCTTTTGCCCATCCAGCAGAAGAGATGTGTCTACCACAAGGGTTAAATCAATGAGTGCTACAGTGAGAGCATCCTCAGGGCGCAGTCCAAGACTGCAAATTTAATTCCTCCAGGAATACAGGCATGAAGCAGGCATGCATATTTAAAAAGAAAAAGCAAAAATGCTACCAAGCAAAACATTTCCCTGCACACACACGCTGCTCCATGCGGGCAGGGAACGAACCACACAAGACAAATTCTGGCCATCTCACTTAATGCCCAAGATTATAGTTATGAAAGCAGGGAGGCAGCTGAGCCAACGATCCAACGATCCATTACAGCACCATTACTAAGGCCTAATGTAAACACAAGGGGACTGCATCTCAGAAGTATATTTAGATTGGAGGGAAAACGGTCTCACTACTGAAAACCTAAGGACATACAATGGGTAATGTGCTATGGGGTTGCACCTTGTGCAGTACGTGTTTGCACGCTATATAATCACACTCATTTAATCTTACAGCCAATATACAGATTGAGGGTTTTGTGGTGGAGGGAGAAGTGGAAGGGGAGGGTTCCACTCATTTTTGTTAGGATGCCTAATGGCTTTTCGTGTTAGAGAAATATAAATAACCATATCATCATGGTGCAGAGATTAGATCTAAAATATTCCTTGGAATGTGAAAAACAGATTCTCGGAAAGCTCTGGTTTGGAGCATGCGGAATAAGGCCATTATTTGACACACTGCCCAAAGAAGTGGCATTTTGTGAAGGAAAGATTCATGCAAGCATTCCTCTCTCAGACAGCAAAGACATTTTGCTCTTCAAGAAAATAAACATATTACTATCTCATCTGGAGCAAGAGTGATTTCACTCTTTAATATGCATGTAAGAAGGCAAATAGTTCACCCTTAAAAGTTTGCTGGTTTCTCCATGTAATGAATGTCAAGCTTCACAAAAAAATGATTTTGTTGGTGGTGCAGTTTGTTTGTGTGCTAGTTTTTGTTCTGCTTTTTTTAACAAAACCCCTGAAATTGTCAATATTAATTTTCTGCTAAGTGATCAGTGATCCATTTACTATCATCTGCTACAGGGCAAAGCAACCTTAGGATGGGCTCATTGGACTTTAGCAGGTTCAGTATCAAAGTCTCCGCTGATTCCTTTCTCACTTTCTCCAGGGTGTCCTAGAGCAGGATAACTGGCAAGTTGTTAAGCTCTTAAATGGTTTTTCCCAGGATGATGAGTCGTAGTAAATATGCTCATAGTGAAAGCCCTGATTAACATTTTCTTCAGAAATCTTGACAGTGGCTTTAATAAGTCTTTTAAAACCTTGAGCACCATGGATACCCTCTCCCACCTCGCTGGCAATGCAATGCCATTCCGGAGTAGGAAGATGCCCAAACCCTGTTTTTAGCAGCAGGGAATCCCAATCAGAGAGTGCGGTCAAGCCTGTCACTTGCGTGTGGGAGCGAAGGAGGACTGCAAGGCAGAGCAGAGCCTCAACAGCTGAATACTTACCAAAAAAAGCACATTAACTCTGCGTTGCTGTACCTGGAATAAGCCTCACAGTTGTTGACATCTGCTGCTCTCTCTTTTTCTTTCTGCTGATCCATGCAATGAGAGAGGGTCAATTTTGAAAGCTCATCAACCCCTACCATCATGACAAAGTATATGCACTGCCTCCAGGAGAAAGGTTGTATCTGCAAGAGTATTCCCCAGCGGAGCTGATGTTTCATTGTCCCAACCAATTGACTACAATGGAAACACCATCAAGCCTCAAGTGTGCTCTTATCCTGAGAGGGCTCTCATCTCCCTTGTACTGGAGGACCTCACAACAGCTAATGTATTTATCACCAGCATCACTTCTGTAAAAAAATGCTTTTATCCCTGTCTGCAGATAGAAGCACAAATCCGTGGAAATATGCCATACCAAACTCCCTCTAAGATCAGGAGAAGCTGCCTATATACTTTTCAGGGGATCTGGACCTACAGATTTGCTGAAAATCTTCCAATTTTTCTTACCCTTCCAATGTAGGGTAAGAAATGGAGCTCAAAGCCCCCACCCCCCAGCAATTCATCTTCTCCAGGGGACCCACTGTCCCATGAGCGGGAGCCCGATTGTGACTGGCAGGGTGCAGTCCCCGGGTGCTGAGCGCTGCCCATATTATGTGAATCTACCCCAGATCCGTTCATGGACGCTCTCCACCATACCCATGAGCTGGGCAAAGGAGAGAGGCACCAAAGAGCCACAGCTGTCTCATCACCATAGGCAGGGATGTGTTAGTCCACCCACGAGTTGAGCTAGAAACTGCCCGATTTGTTTGGAGAACACGTGACAGCTTCATCCTCCTTCCCCACGCACAGGCTACAGGATTTCAGACTGGGACAGTATTTCAACACTACGGATGAGCACAGGAGTCGCGTGTGGGCAGTTCGCTTTGTTATCCCCAGCTCAGCCCTGGCCAGCCTTGCCAAGGCAGCACTTCCTTTAAAATAACTACAAGGTATAAACAGAAAATAAAGCTATGATGTTTGTAAGTTCAAACAGTGCTATAAAAACTATCCACTGAGCACACTGAAAGCTAACTGGCAAAAATGGGTTACTCAGATGCTACGTGTGAGGGTCGAGTTCTCCCCTGTTCTTGTGCAGTACTGTTTCATTTAAGCTGTTCTGACTTTCACAAGATGAGGACCTGGTCATGTATACCTAGGACACATATAGCACACAGACAGATGGACAGATGTAGGTGGACAGTACATACCATGTACACACCATGGTGTAGGTGGACAGTACACCATGGATCACGCTCCTGTCATTTTGGTTCACACTCCTTCAGTGCCTCAGCTCTATCTAGTGCAAAGAAGGACATGGTAGAAGAAAACTAAGGCGAGAGATCTCTTCTTAATGCAGAAGTCTTAATAGTCTATTTAACAGGTCTCAGTTTTGAGAAGAAAACATGGATTTTTGAGGAAAAAACAGAAATATCAGGTAGCACAACTAAAAACCTCTGTCTGGTATGGGTTGTTTTTTCCTACATGATCTGTTTACTCATAGTAACCACAGAAAGATGAAAAAAATCAAATAAAGACCATGAATAAATATTGTATATGGGTACCAAGATACCAAAGAGTGCCATTAAGTTTGGATCATGCTCAAGCTTTCTTTATTTGTAGAAGTATCTGGCAGGCTATCAGTTTTCCATCAATAAGAAATAACTGTTTATACTATATCTCTACTGGACTGTCAGATCTTAGGCTTCCTCTAAACTGAAAACACCATGTATATACAGCATGCAGCCAACTGAAATATCACATATCAACTATGTGTGATACCCAGATAGGATGCCAACAACTGCCTTGCAACAAGTTTATGGAGTCCTCAAAGTATCTGCTCCCAGTGGTGCTGGGACACCTTTCAAACAAGGGGAAGTACAAACAAACTGAAGTATAAAGCACATTATTTTTATTGTGTAAATCCAATGATATAAAGTAGCATGATTGATGGAACCATTACAAAATCAGCTCCAAAAAAATATAGTTGATGCTCTGCATGTTTTTTTTCCCTCTAAGTGAGCTGCAACAGACTATTCAGCTGGTTTCTCCCTCCCCCCTCCACTTTTCTTCTTTTTTTTTTTTTTTAAATCCCTTGGGGCAGAGCCAAGAATCTCAATGTGCCACAATAACCACGTTTACTTATTTCCAACTCCTGTCTGTAGTATCACATCATATCATATCATATCATATCAGCTCAACCTGGCATCAACATGGTGCTCTTCACTGATGAGCCCAGTAAGGAATCCAATCTGTTCCTCATTATGTGATGCTTGGGAGATACAGGAGGTAAAAAAAAAACAGAAAGGAGAGAAGGGGGAGCTAACCAGGGCAGCAGTGGACAGAATGAGAAATAGGAAGAAGGTGGACAGAATGAGAAATAGGAAGAAGCGAGTAACGACTGACAAGAGTGTGAAGGAGGAATGTGATGCTGGGACATAGAAAGAATGAAAAATAGAAAAGGTGAAGCAATGAGGGAATAGGATGGATGGGAAGGAGAAAAGCAACAAGATAGCCTGAGTCAGAGGAAGGGGAAGGGAGAAACCCTAAAGAAAACAAACCCTCCTGACCAGACTCGCATGCCTCTGTAAAGTGTAGGCTTTCTGAATACTTCTTCCCAGAGCTTAATTCACTCATGGAATTGAAAAAAAAACAACAAAAACAACTTTCAAGGCAGGTGAAAAGTGCTCCCACACCAACCCACTCCCAACAGGCCATGATTTCCTCTAATTGCAAGTGAATAATCAGGTTCCCCCTGGGCAAAATGTTAGTGAAAAACCAGAATGAACTGAGCGAGGGAACACCTGCTTAATGAGTGGATTTGCCTTTCCAGAAAGGCTGGCTTATAGGTGCATTATGCAGAGCCACAGCAGAGTTTAGGTGTGGGCGTGAGCTTACACAGTCGATTAAGCATAATTTAATTACATTTAAATAATTAATAACGAAGCAAATTTTAATTGCATATAATTTCTTTGTTGTGCAATGCTGTGCACCTTGCAAAGCCCAACTCACAAACACTCAGAACCAGATTTCAGCATGCCCAGGTTATCCACGGCCTCCTGTACCCTTGCCTTTGGACATGGGATGCAATTAGTCCAACGCATGTTATTACTTCCTCCGCAGCCCTGCCTCCCATAAGGCACAGAATGGGCACAGCTCCTGAAATAAAACTGCCATTCAAAATATGTTTTAATCTGCCACATTACATTGCAGGCCACCTAAAAGATAAAGGCAGAGGCAACAAGATCCTGACTATCTATCTAAACTGAGCTTAAACTGGCAGTCAGGTAAATGCATGCATGTGACCCCAAAAACCTGCTCCCTGGTATGGCCTAAACCTACAGATACCTCCCAAGAATTTCCTCCTCAGTCCCCCCACAAGGCTCCCTGCTCAGCACACAGATTCAAAGCTCATTTATTCTTTAGGCACAAACCTCTTTTTTTTCCTCTTTTTTTTGGGATATGATAAGGGAATCTAGATGCTTCATTTCATTTGCCTTCTGGTGCTCCTTGCTTACCGCTAAAGCTTTATTTAGCTATCAAAAGTATGCAAGTATAGGTATTGTCCCTGTGCTTTAAAGTCTCCCAAAGATTTCAAAAGCAGCTGCTTACTATGTTTGCCATATACGGTTTGCATGATGGTGCGATTAATACGGGTTTCCTTGGAACTAGCTCAGGTTGGTTTCCACATCTCACAGCCAATTACTCAAGAAGCAGAAGCAGCCCTTTCGGGCCAGAGGCTGATACATATAGGAGGTCCTGAGCAGAGCGCAAGATAAGGGATGAGAGATGCCTGAGGCCTCTGCTCTGCAGGGGAGTGGCTCTTTCACTCCTTTCGGACACCATCACACTTCTTATGCCAGCTGTGCCTGGACACAGTGAGGCTCCAGGTCAACTAGATGATGTCAAAACCCATCAAAACCAAAAGTAAGGGGGTGCATGCACCAATGTGCATGCACAAGCAAGCTAGAAATCAAGGGAAGGGACATGATGGATAACTTGGGAAGAAGTACGGATAAGCATTTGCTGTTAAATTCACAATATTTAAGTTCAGAAAACTCCACCAAATCCTGTAAATTGATCTGCACATTACAGGTAAACATATATCTCCCAGCTACTCCCGCACAGATCCCAGTAATTTGTGTTTCATTGAAGCATAGTTTTGTTGGGCTAAAACAAGAGTCGGCAAGACAGCCAGCCTTAATTTCAGAACAGAAAGGAAAAGCCAACACTTTCAATGATAATTTGTTCCAATGGATTGCAATTATGTTAAAAATATGTCCCACTTCCCATGAGAATTTGTCTGCCCCAGCTTTCAGACACCCCTTTGCAATATGCCTTTCTCTGCTAGATTGAAGAGCCCTTTAGTGGTTAACGTTTTCTCTCCTTGAAGGTCCTTAACGCTTGCAGTAAAGAACTAGCCATTTCAGACAATTTTCCTTTCAAAGCCTGTTATTTCAGAGTAACTGCATACCAAAGTTAAAAATCACAAAAAGTGTCTAGACTAGCGTATTCCTTCTGATAATATGCTTACTAAGCAGGATTACTGGCTAAAGCTCGTCTTAGCTGGTCAACTGTATAATAGCATCTTGTTTATTTAATAGTACTTCCAAAGGCTTTACAAATTGCCTATATAAAGAAGTCTGCCCATCACTGAAATCGTCCTCTTCTTCACTGCAAATTGGTGGCTGAGTGAGCCTGAGCAATGCTCCGTAACGGGGAGCGCAGACCAATGCCAGGCTGCAGCCTGTCCAAATCACAGAGTGCCTTCACCGGACACGACCGCGGACATCTATATCTTGCTTTTCTAGGCTACTCCTTCACTAAATGTTAACTATCACAGAAGTGATTATATTCCAGCATAACAACAGTTCAAAACCAAGCTGAAATTTTAACCTTAATGCATACCACTCCTACACAAGAAAAGATTTTGTTCATTGCCAGCTACATTAAATGCTATATGGAAAATAACCAGTTGTGCTATGCAAGCACATGCACAAACTCACGCTTGTTAGAGCTGGGGTTGGTACCACCACCTGGTGTTATGGTTGCCCAAAAATGCCTTATACAAACACTGTTTTCGATGGCTTACCTGCTACTTGTCCAAACTGTAACCACTTCGACTAAGATTTTCCAGGCCAGACTGCCTGCATCATGGTGAATACCTTCAAAATTTATTGAAGACAGAACAAATATTTCATTATGACTGATAATAAATCAGATCCATCTGAAAATTTCTACTGTCCATGTGTTTTGGAAGATGGACTTTGAATTGGCACGTGAGCCACCTCTGTGTTAGAGATGTATTTGATTTATTCTCTGTTAAAATGTGGTCCATTTTCTCTCCCAAATTATAAGCCTTCAAAAAACTGTCACTCACAAATGCTTGCTCCTCGTTTCCTAAGAGCTCAGTGCGATTTCTGTGATATCCCTGCAAACCAGGTGTGATCCACTCCACATTAAATAGGACATCTCATGTTATTGCCATTATTGGCTGTACTGGGCTTTGCTACCTGTTTGTCCCAGAGCTGAGCACAGGCACTGCACATGCTGGTGCTCTTGGCAGACACTCAAGACAGTAAGAAAAAGAAACATTTCTAAAAACATACAAAAATTTGAAAAAAATTAAATCTGCAAGTGAGAATAAGGGGGAGAAAAAAGAGGACAATAAGGGGAAGAGGGTGTGTCAAGGATGCTGAGGAGGAAAACCAGGGAATGAAAACTTGAGAAGCAGGACGAGGAGATTTGGGACTGTAACTACAGGAGGAAGCTGGAACTCCCACAAAAACAAGAACACGGCTTTCTGGACACTGGAGAAAAAGAGGTCTGTGACTGCGAGCCAAGGAAGAAAAATAGTGCAGTTATAGCATCCAGCAGGACAGACCCTGCAAAGCGATGAATGCCTTGCTGAGGAGGATGGGACTGGAACAAAATCCCAAATAATGTGAAGTACAGACCACTAGGCTGGACAGATGAGCCAGAAGAGAGGACAGAGAGGGCTAGAGGAGGAGAGGGTAAAAAAGACCTGTACCGGAGATAGGCGGAAAAAGTCTGTGCTAATAAGCTCTCACTCATAGCCTACAGTGAGAAAAGTCCTGAATCTCAGTATTTCAAGGAAAACAACTGCAAAGACCAATGGAAAAGCAGGTTGCATCCATCCCTAATGATGGCTCACACCAGACAGTCTGTTACTAAATGGATTTGCCATTTATGACTGCCACACAAGGGTATTTCTTTTATGTTTCTCTTTCCAAACCAAGGAAATCACATGCTGAAAACTCTGCTGAAACAACACGATCCCTATTGCAAAGTCAAGTGCTGGAAAACAGGAGTTAGCTTCCAACTTCTTTTGACCCTGAGCTCTTCCCCCATGATCGCTGTCTCCTTGCCTGCGGGCGATGAGGCTGCTCTCAGATAAGTCAGGATCACAGAGCTGCAAGGGCTTGTTGTTCACAAGGATGTTCACACTTGCTGCATGAGCTGGAAGGCAGGCAGGGAGGAGGAAAGGGGGTTAGAATAACAGAAGCGCAGTTGAAGGCTCCATGGGCAACTGCATCCCAACTGTTCTTCTGCTGCAGACAAATACGCTGAACCAAGGGCTTCATGGGCAACTTCTACCCACACATGCTGCACCTCCCGTCTACCCTGGCAGCTCCAGATGTGGATGTCCTCACCAGCCCCAGCTGGCGCCAGCTGTGCCCAGCACATATCCAGTGCTTTCTAGTGGTACATGTTCAGACAAGTCACATCTGAAATCATCTATAGAAAGACGCCTTTTGGGAGGTTAATCATCCTCTATTCAAACTCTGTTCTATAAACTTCGATTAAATAAGGGCCATACTTGGAATATGGAGGAGAAAAAAGTTAAACAGTCATTCAAAACCCAAGCACCACTCAGGGAGGGAACCGAATAAGGTAAACAGCTTACAGCAAAAATGATTGCGTGATCCTTTAAATTCAAACCCACAGATAACACAGGGCACAAGAGAGGCAGAGTCCCACGGTTTCCTTGTTTCAGCTGGGATAGAGCTAATTTTCTTCCTAGTAGCTGCTATAGTGCTGTGTTTTGGATTTAGGATGAGAATAACATTGATATCACACTGATGTTTTGGCTGTTGCTAAGTGGCGTTTACACTGGTCAAGGCCTTTTCAGCTTCCCCTGCTCTGCCAGGTGCACAAGAAGCTGGGAGGGGGCACAGCCAGGACAGCTGACCCCAACTGGCCCAAGGGCTATTCCATACCATATGGCCTCATGCTCAGTATAGAAACTGGGGGAGTTGGCTGGGGGGCAGCGATCGCTGCTTGGGGACGGGCTGGGTGTTGGTCGGCGGGTGGTGAGCGGTTGCATCACTTGTTTTTTTTCCTGGGTTTTGTTTCTCTCTGTCTCTCATTGTTTTCCTTTTCTTTTTTTTTTTTTTTTTAATTAAACTGTTCTTAATTCAACCCACAAGTTTTCTTACTTTTGCCCTTCCGATTCTCTCCCCCATCCCACCGGGGAGGAGGGTGAGCGCGCGGCTGTGTGGGGCTTAGGTGCCGACTGGGGCTAAACCACGACACACACGGGCAGTCTTCACCCCACCACTACTGAACCTTGAGCACTTGTCTTCACCACCTTATTAAACTTTTATCATAATTGTTTGCAAAGGATTAGCGAAACCACCAAATAACAGACAACTTGGTTCCGTTATGACTGCGACAACTTTCTTTTTATTTTATTTAAACAAAATAATAAATGCATATCATTGTTTTGAAATGTACCTACCCAAACCTAGACACAAGGTTTTGCTATTTGCTGTGTTTGCTATTACTATGAGACATTGTTTTCTAACAGGAAGGCAGAATTATCTGATAGGAAACACAGCTAATGTAGCACAAGCAAGTTATTAAATGGAGTCCAACTGGGCACATGATGAGCAATGCCGAAAACACAGTTCAAGGGGGTAAAACACCACCATGCAACTGAGCATAATAACCTGCTTGCAAGGCTTAGAGACTGCGTGGGATAGAAACAATTTTAAATCAATTGAGTTACTGTTTCTTGGCAATTTGATAGAAAGGAGAAACAGTGTAATTGGCAATCAAATACTCCTTTGGGAGCTTCCAAACAGCCAGCTGGATTTGTAAATGCATGTTAATCTGCCAGGGCCAAATCCTGCAGGCGCTTAAACAGTGGGGTAAATTGCATGCTGGGTGTAAATTACTCCGAAAAGGGATGTAAGCGGTAAAGGAGTACAACTCGCATGTCAAAGGAATGATGCTTTTGTCCCTAAAAGTAAATACAAACCTGCTTTCACTCCCCTGTCAAAACAGAGAGTTCATTGAATGTAATCAAGCACAGATCTACTCACCCTTTACTTGCTAAGCAGTAACCAAATATAGCTCAGGGACGAATATGCAGTCTGCATGATTAATTAGCTGGCTTCTTTATCTAACTTGCCTTCAACCTTCATATGCTTAATAATATCTATTTATTAAATCAATGAGCTTATGTATAAAACCAAGTCCATTAGTTTATTTTAAGTCACTATATACAGACTGGATTTCATTGCAGGAGCAAACAGTATGGGCAAACTTTAGCAGTCAGCTGGATCAAGCACCTGGGAGGAGTGAGGGGGGACACAGATGCTGATCTCAACTCAAAACGACACGCATTGCTACGGTCCTTTAAGGATTGTTTCAGGGTTTGCTTTGAAAAGAATAACATTCCAACTGAGCTAATAACCTTACTGCATTCCTGGAAATGATTTCCTTCTAGTATTGATTGTCATTATTTGATAAACACAAAATTTACCTAACGTCCCATGCTGTGAAGGAAGATGAACTAGAAGTGACCTTTCTTGCTTTCTGATCAGACTGTTTAGATGAACCATTTCAAAGAGAAATTATCTTCAAAGGGAAAGACGCTTCTTGCCCATGATTGCATCTCAAAACCATTCAACCATCCATCTCAGGTACCTGACTTAGGAGTGACGGCATTGCCTCCTGCAGAGGCCTCTCTCTATTCATTATGGCAAGAGGCCAGACAACTACCTAAGATTACGCATTTACCTTCCAGACGGCTAAAGTCAGGTGAGGTGAATCCCACCCCACCCTGGCATGTCCCTGAAGAAAGGCAGACCTTCCACAGAGCGTCTCCAAAGGGCTTCACTTTGGTGGATTCCTGACAGAAGCCCCACTTTTACATAAAATTAGTGAAGGTTTCTGCTGTCTTTTTTTATCCATGTATCTCCTCCAACTGTCCTGGAAAGGAGAGACGGTGCTGAATCTTAGTCCCATTGCTGTCTCTAGAGACGTGTTTGAAGTCACTCATAAAATCAGACCTTGTAGCCGTAGGGACAGACATCCTGCGAATAAATCCTCCAAGGTTGCTCGCAGCGGCTGTGGGATGCCAAGCGGCCAAGCCAGGCCAGCATCTTCTGAATGTCCCCAGGCAGTCTGATATCCCACTTAACCCTGCACTGGACACCAGTGGTTTCTGGGGGGTTTGCAAGCCAATGTTGGTCAAATATGAGCAGTTTAGGGAATAACAACTACTGTGGGACTGGTACTTTATAAGCAACACAAAAGGTGGAGAAGAATAAATTCTTCCCAGGTGAAGAATAAATACAACATATATCCTGCTCCATGCATTTCTCCCCTGGTAAAGAACACATGCTCCAAGAGGCCAAATTTTCTCTGACCCCATAATATGCAGCTCTTCATGTTAAACAAGGCAAACTGAAACTCTACAACTGCAAAATGATTCCTGGGGAGAAAAAAAAACCCAACCTTCCTCTGAGGAAGCAAAATCACATTGTCCATGTCAGTTGCAAAGGTTCAGAGTGAAATTAGCTGCCTCCAGGTGTAGCAATTCAGCAACACGGAAACTGAAGACGACTTTTGTTATTCCTGAGCCATTTGAGAAAGATTACTTCACTCTGCATCTGGCCTGAGACTGTTATCTGAATGCCTCTCAAGGAAAGTGCTGTAATGTCCACAACAAGCAGGTGTTTTAGAACTAAAACAGACTAAACAGTAGAAAATATAACGGGAAATAACATACAGCACTTTTTCCCCAGAGATGGCTCTATTACAGCCTTCAGTAGTGCAAAGTACCACAGGATTACTTCCTTTCTCCTGGTTATGATTAAATGCTAATTTGGAAAAATGTACCATAAAAAAAAAGAAACCTTCAGAGTTGAGAAAAGACGCCAGTGATCTTAAAGTCAAGGCCAAATCCCATCACAATCGATACAAGCTGCTGGCTTCCTTTGTTTACACTTTCTTTTTCTTACTTTCCTACGTTTGTACCTTTTTCTAAGTTTCTTTGCTGGCAAGCCTCCGAATTGTCCCATCTAAGCCCACAGCTTGCTGGAACACCTCCAGTCGCTCTTGCTTTACATCATCTTTCCTGTAGCTAAAAGGTCAGGTAGGTAAATCTCCCTTGGCATGCCAGGAGCAGGGCTGCAGGAGCAGTGCCCTGGGGCTCCGTTCTTTCTTGCAGAGGGATCCAGATGTGGGTGTCCAGGCACAGCCCAGCTGGTCCCTGATGTTGGGTGACTATTGGCACAGTTCAACCAGGCACTTCATAGGGATGCAACCAACAAGGAGACACTGAGATGCATCCCCTAGCCTCTGTTGAGCAGGATGTAAACCAGCAGGCATTGGAGGTTTGGGATGAAAAGTAGGGAAATTCACTTTTTCACCCATACGAAGAACAGATACTGTGCTAAAGACTGAACTGCAGTACGCCACTGGGAAGCGGAGCTCTAGCATGGGTCTATTGCACAGAAACACGAAACCCAGGAGTCTCCTGAGATAAGCAGAAAGAGAAGAGCTCCCCAGAAGACATGGGAGAAGAAGAAGGGAGCGGGAGAAAACAGTTTATTTTTGACTATGACTAATACAGCATTACGAGTAAGTGCTTCACACCCAACTTGAAAGAGGAAGAAAAAAAAATATTCATTTGTCTCCATTAACAACCATAAATACAGTACTTCAGCCTTCTCTTTGACTAACGCTGTGATTAAAAGGTATATAAAAAGAGCAGGGATTTTACATTTGAACCTGAACAGCAGGGATGGAAATCGTCTCGTTTTAGCTGTTTAAAGATTAGGAAGTCTATTGTAAGGTAATCATTTCAGTTCCCATTATAATTCCTGAAGAAAGAGGCCCCCTACATGTGCCTCCAAAACACAACTTTTTGACTTACAACATTAAAATGCTATGAATATTGTTGCTGCTAACCTAAGAGATGACAATGTGAAACAGTCGAAGACTCTCCTCTCAGTACGGCAGCTATTTGCTCTCCAGATAATATATGACATTTACTTATAGGAAGCTGTATGCAGTGGAGAAACTAGAAATAGTTTGGAATTTTACTCAAAAAATGTTTTGTGGTTTCCTTCCTTCCTTCCTTCCTTCCTTCTTTCCTTCCTTCCTTCCTTCCTTCCTTCCTTCCTCCCCTCTTTCCTTTATCTCTTCCTTTCCTTCATTCTTTCTTTCTACTAAAACTGCAACTAATTCAATGAATTCAGAATTTGGAAGTTAAAAAAAGTAAAAATAATAAAAATTTTCTACTTTCAGAGGTTCAGAATGAAAAATTCAGTTTCTCAGTTCATTGCAAAAGTTTAGCTTAAAATGTAACATTACATACAATATAAAAAATTAAAACTCTGAATAGAAATAGTTGACTTATTTAACCTTGTCCCAAATTTGCTGGATTCTTAGTTTGTAAAAATGTTGAGGTTTGGCTTTTTGGATCAATTCCAGAAGGGAGAGCCTTCAAAATATCAAAGATAACCCTGGGTGAAACCAAGTTCTACCAAGAACACACTTTGTGGCTCCTAGCCACTACACATTTGGGGCAAAATTAAATGTAGGCAACCAATATTCTTGTTAGTCGCTTGGCTTTCAACTTCTAGAAACTTCAGCAAATGGATAAAATGATAATAAAAACTAATAGAGCTCCCTCCCTCATCTAATAGGACGTACCTGAGCAATCTCTGAACTCAGACTTTCATTTTATGATGCCAAATGGACTGTGAAATTGTTTACCTTAATGGACAGTGCTAGTTTCTTTTAGAAAAAGAATGAAATTTATTGGGCAATCCAAACCAAAACCACTGGATTTTATTCATTTTTAGTGAAGTTGCTTCTGTCGTTTCTCTGTTCACATGGTCGATAATTCACTGGGGAAGGTGAAACTTTACCAGTCGCATCCGCACTTCTGTCATACACAGGCAGTGCTGGTACAAACTGCTGTGCTTGGAGTAAGAGGAGCTCACCAGATCCTTGGCACTGACACCTACCAACATGGGCAACATGTCCTGCTAAATGAAATACAGGGCACAGCCTCTGGATTTCAATTTCTGAAGCAAGAATTGTCATTTTTCAGTGGCCACACAATTTTATATACTTAAACCTTCAACTATAAAAATAAAAGAAGGTAAACATAAAATAGAAAACAAAAACTGAAAAATCACCATGTTTTAACGTAAACAGGATTAGACCCAAAATACCTCCAGTTTACTGGCCTTCTTCAAGGATTATATCAGTAGGTCCCTACAGAAATACGTGGAATAATCTCCTCTCTTGAAAGAGTGTACCTGGACAGCGGGAAGTCACGCATTGGTCTAACCCAGAGCCCAGGAACCACAAGTAGGGTCATGGCAGTGACAAATGGGGTTACAGGCCATCCAGACTTCAGTCTCATTTGATGTTTAGGTTATTAAAGTAACATAAGGCCACAACAGAAGATAATTCAGAAACCGTTGGATGAAACTCTGAAGCACAAGATCCAATATCGCTTCCAAAATTGTTAACATCAATAATGAGATAAATCTTCATACCCTTAAAAAAAATCCCTTTTAAAATACAGGATACCTTCAAATCACTTCCTGAAAGCTATCAAGCTGATATCAGATGGCAATGTTATCATCCTAGGGCTATAAATGAAAAAGTCTGTTTCCACAAACAACACCATAAGCCCTTACACATTTCTTCAAATTTCTCTTTGGAAAATGCTGCCAGAAGTAATCCTGCAACACAAGACCAGTACGCATCACGCAAGAAGGAAACCTCCTCCATAAACCCCGGCACCTCTCTTGAACTGCTGAAGCAGAGAGCTGCAGCATTTGAGTTCTTTATTTCATTTTAATTTTTGAGGGAACGTAAGAGGAAAAGAAATTCAAAATTGCTAAAACTGCTATAAATACCAGATGGAGAAAATAAGGCAAGCTGTAAAAGATGCAGGGTAGAGAGAGAAAACAGGGAAAACTCCAGGATAAACGATTCTCTGATTCTGCATCCGCCCTGACTGTCCAACACCACGGAAATACAGGAACACAAGAACCTCACAGCATGAAAAATAATGAAAATGGAGAGCAGTTGATTTTCAGTATAATGTAAATGCCACAAATGATACTCTCTAACTCCTGAATAAACAAGTTCAAATCCAAGGAAAATTAGAAGGGAAGAGTTAAAGCTCTCTGCTATTTATTCTCATATAATTTATACAAACAATTTACAGAACATATCCAAGTCATTCTACAAGCCTTGCTTTTAAATCCATCTTCCTTTCAAATTAAAAGGAAATAACATACTTCGGCGTCAAATGCATTTAAATTAGGGTCTTAACCTGAAATCTGCTATGGAAAAAAATGCAAGACCTTATCTTGAAATCTGCTGGAATAAAAGCTCCTCTTTCCAGCTCACAAAATTCACACGATTCTGGGTGAAAGAGGAGGAGATAGAAAAGATTCCCCTTCTCCACTCCAAGGAGTCAAAACCATAAAAGAAGCAAAAATGCTGAAGTTCCTGCAAAAAAAAGAGTAAAATTACCTGGATGTTATCATCAAGCTCCTCTATTCTGAAATTATCTTTTCTAAAATCTCAGAAATGTAAAACTGTAGTAAAACTAACAACAAAACAAAGAGCCCATAATGCACTGAAAATCACGGCAAGAAGAAAATGAGATGAAGAAGAGGTGAAGTCCATTCAAACCAGATGGCAGCAAAACCAGGAGCAGAAGGGGAAAGTCCACTGGACCTAAACATGGAGCTGGTGGCAGAAAGAGTTGCCCCTTGGCTTGATAACTCAAGGCTGACTTTGACAGATGTGCACCATCCCTAAATCTCACCACACGTGTCCAGAAGGTTAAGAAATTTCTGGATGATATTCCTGTTACTTGCATCATTTTGCCAACACATCAGCTCCTTCGGATGCACTGCTCATCCTGCCCTCCACCCCAGGGCCCAGCTGGGCTCCCCTCCATGGTCATAATGTGCTTTACCTGGTCGATGTGACTTGGGCACAGCAAAATAAACAAATATTAATTAAGACTGCAGACTACAGAGCCTAAAAGCACCAATCAAAAGGTTCCCGGTCCCAGTTTCCTAATGAGAGAGGCAAATGTTAAGCAACACAATCAGTGTCGTTTTCTGCATTTCTGCATTTCTTCTAGAAGTCAGTTTGTATTTGATTTAAGGGTATAATTTCTCTCCAACTACCCTTATATGTCTAAAAGTTTGGTGTCTAGTCCAATCTGGTCTGATAGACTTGCTGTGCGGCCAGCGGAGAGAGACAGCCATTTCCAGAGGGCAAACCTCCTGCAGCATTTCAGAAGGGCCCATTACACTGGAAGATCGAGTGACTAGATTAGGCACAACACGCAACTTCTAGACAACTGATCTCAGGTTAAACGCATGCTACGCCATCTGACTGGCAAAACAGAATGCCAGCAAGTGTATCAAATACATAATCCAGACTAGGCTGCAAATAAGCCTCTTCTTGATGTACTCTTGCTCCCACAGCTGGGCAGAGTTTTGGTCCTTCCCACTCCATGGGGCTCAGACTAAGACTACTCAACACAGAGAGGTTAATACCAGGTATCAGAAGCTTATGAGAGAAAAAAACAAAGTGTGCTGACATTTATCCTCACATAACTGTGCAGAAGTTTTCTAGTAAATATGACAATTATTTCAAAGCAACTTCTAATAAAAAAAGAGCCCTTCTGCTGATTAACATATGCTAATTAGCAATGAAAACTCTCATTACAGCCATCACAAGTCACCTTTTCAGTTCAACATTATCATTACAACCATGTCTGCTTTCCCTTTGCAATCATTACATTTCACAGCAATCATTAAATGTAGTTTATTTCTATACATAACTTAGGGAAATAGCCAATTTGCAAAACTGGAAGTCCTCACACTTGGCGTTCCTCTCATATCATAAACTAAGTGTACACATGTAATTTTATCAACACGTGTTTTACTAGCTTGGCTAAAACAGTTGGGCTATAGTACTAACACTAAAATTGCTAGAAATTCATTTCAGAAGCATCTCTCTTCATTTGTTTGAAAGTTTGCCCTATCACTAAGCATTTTTTGAATAAACCTTCTATACCACATACCTGCCTTTAACTCAACTTTTTCCTGTATTTCAACCTAAATTAATACCATCTTCAAGAATTGCATCAGTGAAAAATATTTTTAAATGTTTAAAAAAAAAAAAAAGTATCTTTTCTATGACAGGCCATAGCATTTCCATGATTTTCACTGGGGAAAGGGTCAGAAGTGGCAGGCAGGTACAGAGTCAACCAAAGTCACTGGAGACCTTGGTCCAGGCTGCTGCTGCCCAGGTTGGAGCCGGCTGCAGAAGGCAGAAGAAGGGAGAGCTCCCTGTGCTCACAAAGTTAGCAAAATGAGCTCAGGAAGCCAAAGGCAGTGTGAGAAGTTGCTAGCCAAGAAGCAAATGCTGTGAGGGGTAAGAGCACCCACCCAGGAGCACTTAAAGAGCTGCCAACGGGATGTGCCAGTGGAATCCAGACAGTTAATGCAGGAGTTGATGTGGTTTCCAGCTGAGAGCCTGTGGTGCTGCATCAGTGTGGAGGCACCATGCTGGGCATCTGCAACATGCTGTCCTCTAAAAAAAGAGGAGGTGGGTGGAGCTCTCTTTCAACTGGAAGAAAGCTACAGTTATACGTTGCAGTACTCATGGTGGATTTACTGTGGCCAAATCAAAGCTTTACTTCATCAAAGCTTTCAACATGGTTTCACATAGTCCCTGTAGTCTAATTTAGGGGATCTCGACTGGATGGGTGGACTACAAGGTGGGTAACTGGCTGGACTGCTGGGCTCAAATAACAGAGGTCTGTAATTCAAAGTATCCCTGGCTCATCACACATCCATGGGTTCATCATGACCAGTGTTCCTAAGAGGTCAGGATTGAGACCATTGCTGTTCAAACGCAACCTGGATGGTGGGATAAAAAACACCTTCTGCAAGTTCTAAAATGACACCAGTTTAGGAGAAGCAATGGATATCGTGGAGAGAACTGCTCTTCAGAGACACTGTAATAAGATGGAAGAACGGCTGACATGAAAACAGTTGACAAGAACCACTCAAAACTTCAACAAAGACCAATGTCAAATCCTGCACTGGGATTCACTATGCATCAGTATGGGCTGGGGCCCATTGGGAGCAGCTTGGGAGAAAAAGTCATGGTGGTCCTGGTGGCTAACAAACTGAGCATGAGCCAGCAGTGTGTCCATGCACTGATGATGGCTAATCACACACTGGGCTGCACCACCACAAGGGTAGCCAGCAGGTCAAGGGAAGTGAAGCCACATCTGGAATAACAAGTCCAGTTTTAGACTCTCCAGTGTCAGGAGCTAATGACAAACTGGTGCCTATCCAGTAAGAGAGTCAGGGTGCCCAAGCATACCATCTATGAGAAGAAGCTAAGGGGACTGGGTTTGTTTAGGTTGGAAAGAAAAGGTTAATGGTGGCAGAGGGCAATCTCATTGCAGTCTCCCCCACCTAAAGAGAGGCGGTAGAGAAGACAGAGCACAGAGAGGCAACAGTCATGAGTCGCAGCAAAAGAAACTCCTATTAGACATAAGTGAAAACTCGCATCCGTGAGCGTGGTTAAGCACTGGAACAGGCTGCTCAGACATTTTCTCAACCAATGTGGACAAGGCCTGGAGCAACTGGAGCCAACACTGAGGTTAGATCAGGTTGGAGCAAGAGGATGGGCTAGAGGACCTCCTAGTCTAAAAGTTTCTGAAATTTTCTGATGTGCCTTGAAATACAGATTGCTGTATTTTCTGAAAAATCAGCCCTTCAAATTTCTGTATATTTTCTGTCTTCATTTCTTTGGGCCTCTGCTCCCCATCTGCAATGTGTTAATAACATTAACATCAAGGATGGAGTCCAAGTCCAGATTCAGATTTCCAAATGTAGGTGTCTCCATGTAAGCCAAACACCTCCACTTCCCTCATGCTCAATGAACGTCTGAAAAATCAGTTCCCTCCACACTGGCATCTAGTGCCATTTAAAGTTCCCCAGCATATCTGAGACATCCTCAAGGGACTGACAGATATGACAGAAATTATGCATGGACCAATACTCCTCTGCAGTTCTAGCAGGAGACCAGGTAGGCAATGCTGGGGCATACGAAATGATCCCGCTAGCCCTTCAGCTGACCAAATGCAGGTTCATACTCAGAAACCTCTGACATCAAGCTCACATGTCTACACTTGCAAGTGTCAACCTGGGGCTGAATCCTAACCCTAATTTCCACAGCCAGTTAGGGTCGTGATGAAAAGAAAGCAAGGCACAGTGAGGAGTGAAGAGCATCAAAGGAATCCCAGTTAAATATCATGGAATTTATCCTGTCAGAGAAGATCCTCAAGAATGTTAAAAAACAGTGACTTGGGCCACCATAAATGAATGACAAGGGAGAAGCAAAGCAATGAACAGTCCCCAAGAAACTATGCTTTGAATGAGCAAGTTCATGCAAAAATACTACAACTAATAATAATGATGATATAATTATAGAGTGCCCGATAATGCAAACAGAGAGTGGACAGACTAGATTCTCTCACGCATTTTCCTAGCTTCTGAGTTTTTTGATTTTGCAACCTTAATCATACTCTTTCAATGCACTTTCAGTGTGCAATATTCCAGGCACACTCATGAGTATATGAATACTAAAGGGTGAAGTTTTCAAAGACACTCAGTGTTGGATTAACATTTCTCTCCCTGAAGACCAGGGTAATTTCTTTATGCTTCTGACATCTTCCTCCCCCTCCTCCCCTCCCTGGCTTGAGATTTATAATGTAATTTTATACAGCCTTACTTTTTCTTCTTGAAATCATTCCTGCAGCTTTATGAATTATGTCCATAACATCATGTTCTGAATACCTATTTTAAGGAGTTTCTTTTGTCCTAATAGTTCATACAGAAAATTGGCTGAAGCTGGCAACACTCCAGTAAAATCCATATTCAGTTACTCCATTAAGGAAAAAAGTGAATACTTTTGCATATGCACTACCCTACAATATAAACTAGCACATAGCTGTGAAATACTGTCATTATTTTACAGCACTGATCTAATTATCTACTGAATGCCCTAAAATGAAGGGTTTCTTTAGAGTAAAAAATACAAGGACTTGAACTTAAAAATGATAATTTGACAGCACTTAAGTCTTTTTTTAAAAATTATTTTAGTTCCTATCATATCAAATAATACCAATGGACAACAGCTTTACATGCTGAATGAATTCAGATGCATTTCCTGACCGTAAAGAATCAGAGAGATATAATGTGGCAAGAGACTGGTATTATGCTCATTAGATCACTAAGCAGCAGCACTTATAAACAGAATATTTAACTAGACTCTACAAAGATATTCAAATGTAGCTGCCAGAATGTACTTTGAAATTTTCCACCTAATACAAAAATGCAAGAGATGAGAAATTATCTCCCTTTAAAGTAGAAAGTTCAAGGTGAATGTTACCTGATTAACTCACTTTGTTATTAATTAAATTCAATAAAAATCCCAAATTATGGCATGCCATCCTTTATTAGCATTTCTGCAGAAATAAGAACCATGCTTATCATTCAGCCAACAAAATTTAGTCAGAATTAATGAAATATCAAAGAATAATAACATAGTGGATGAAGGACTTAAGTTCAAAACATGACACTGAAGAGAAAAAGCTAGTGAGGTTTATAAAGAACATGAGGAAAAGTAATACTATGTAATTTGTATATATTTATACATATATAAAATTTATATATACATACTATACTATTACATACTCTATATGTACTGCATACTATAGAAATAATTTCTTCAAAAGTGCTTAAGATATTTTAAGGGGAAAAATTTACATCTAAGAGCGAGAAAACATCAGAAGCATGGTTCCTTACTCTCCTACAGTCTTAACTGGACTTTGGTTTTGTGCAATTCTTACCTCTTACCATATGGTGCAAAGATTCATTTATCTGTAATATGAATTTGCCAAGAAATGGCCTGGACAGTATTTGGCTGTGAACTCACTCCAGTTTCAGCACTCATATTAGCCACCTACCACACCTTTTCAGTAGAGAAGACAGATTTGCGTTAGCATGGAAACTGGGCAACGTTGCCCTATTCATTCTGGACATTAACGATGAAGTGCTCTGATTAGTTTGGGGAGCTTGGCATCTCTGCTGCTCTGCCAAACTTTTGGGGTATAAGTAAAGAACTACAGTCTTCATAGTTGTCTTCTTTCAACAATACAGACACGAACATTATAAATATGCCATATAAATCTATACTTCCATGTAAATGGAAAATTAAAATAGTTGAAAATAATTTTTTTTAAGCTCGAAAGAATTATTCGCCAAGAAGATATGTTCCCAGCAGGAGGAACTTTCCATGGTACAACTTTCTTCTAGCATCAGGACAAAGAAGGATCTCTCCAGGTATTTGGGTGGAAGAAGTAATACAGCAAGACTCACTTCACAATTTAGCAAGAATTAATGCCCACTTACTATAAAAGCATTGCCAAATCTGTGACTTAACAGAAAGCTATAACGGGTATTAATTGATGTCATCTGTACACAAGGAAGAATCCATTTGTGACCCAAATGTCATGAAAATCAGCATAATTACACACTTTATCATTCGAGTGATTTTTTCATTAAATTAGGAGTTCAGAGTGTGACTCCAGTTTCGTCATTTGATTATCTTTATCTCATGGTGAGCATTGTCTTTCAGCTATATCCGGAGAGCAATGCTGAGAGTTAAAATACATATGAGCAAACTGTGAGACATATGAAGGACATTAAAAGCTGAAATATGCCATTTTTCAAGTTTAGGAACTGGTAGTCAACCAGAAGGTACCAAGAAGCTACCAAATTATATCACATTGCTGGAATATAAGAAATTGGTAACTCAAGCAGGAGAATGGTACCCTCAAAGGACCAAGGAGACCATCAGGAGAAACACTAAGAAACTTCACCCCGCCTCTCCTCAAGGAATGAGACAGTGGTAGCCTCCAAAAAAAGAGAAATCGCCAAAAATTTGAGATTTGATTCAAAACATAAACATGCCCCAAGCTAAACAGTTATGAAAAATGTTCCCAGTAAGTTTATCCATGAGACAAATCCATGATTTCCATGCAGCCTAAAAAAGATTGTATTCAGGAGACAGAGAACTGCATTTCCTCATGGTGAAAGTAATTTGGGAGGCACCATGGTATTTACTTAGGGAATGACTAATTGGGTATGAAGACAAGGGGGAAAAAAGGGGGACGGGGCTCTAATGTGCTGAAAATATAATTATTTATAAAAATGCATGAACTGCAGCTAGAAACATGGTCTTAGGGAGAGCCCAGGGACTCATCAGGATTCAGCTTCAGCTCTCTTGAACTACTGGTGCGTGAAAAGGATTATTTGTCACCACGCCAGACACTTGGACGTCACTGAAGTAATGATGAGGCTGAGGAAGGGGGGCCTGGGTGGCAAAAAGGAAATCCCCCTTAATCGGTCCAGTGTGCACTGTGGGAAAGAGGAGTAGGTATCTGGGCACAAGGCAGACACTGAGAAGGGGGAAGGTGAAGGCTTCCCATGATGGAGAAGGAGAAGGCTTCCCGTGATGGGCAGGGCAGGAGCGCTCTGCACTCTGATTGAGCATTCAGAAGTATTTATAAGAAAAAGTAGTGTAGATTTCTACCCCCCTGCCCAAACACAGTCACACGTCCCTGCGCTAATAAAAATCTTGCAGTATGAATGGAAGAAGCCCCCACATTTGGGAAATTTAAAATGAGGGCCCAAGGTTATAATGCAATGGGTCTGGAAGAGCATAAAATGACCTAGGAGGTCGAGGCAATTCCAATCACTGATTTTTACAACTTCATCAAGTACTCAAAAAAGTCAGGAACTGAGTTATTTCTATCAAAAAAATACACCATTCAGCAGGCTTCTGTACACCCACGCATGCACTTATCCAACGTGTTAGTCATGTACCACTACCAAAACAGAATAAAAATATATTTTAACAAATCTTGCACAAAGTCAAAACATAATTCCTTTACAGACATGTTAGTCCACAAATCTGCTCTTTCGTTCAGCTTAGGCTGCCAGAATCTCTTATGGACATCTATAACACAGATCTGCCAAACACATAATTCACTTCTTGACAGTAAGTAATAAATACATAATGCAGACACACATTTGTCCTTTTCAAAATTCAGCTGAAATCCATTTCTTTAGATAAGAGCATGACCTGTCCAAGTCACCTTCCAAAATTCAGAAAATCTCTCTCTACTGAGTCATGCGCTCCAATCTTCACATCCTGGCTCCTACTTGAAACAGGAGCTATGTACATCCAGGCATTTGACATTAAATAGGAATTTATGACTGCTTTGCATGCCATCAGCATGTGGAAGTGCCATTCAGAAAGCAGACACTCATGGCAGTGCTCACTGTACAGGGAGAACCGGAGGACACCAAGATCCGTAATTAACATTTTCACAAGGAAAATACCACGCCGGCTGCTCCCGAGCCCAGGAAGTGCTTCATTTTAACATGTTTAACCTTGCAGGATTTCTGTTAGCCTGGAGGGTGGTGGGTTAAACTAATGGCGAACTTTGTACTTTGCAAACAGTTACACTCAAATTGTTTCCTTAAATTCACTTCTAAGAAGGGATGTTGATGTTGAGACAAAAGTTCACATATAAGGAAATATCTGGCTCTGTACTGCTTAAAAACGTAAGCATTGCCTTTTCAGGGCTAATGTAGCTAGAAAGGGGTCTGTACTATACAACACTTACAAAACCTCACGCATACCAGCCCTGCTGATTAGTGCTTCAATTTTGTAGTCAAATGGAGGTCACTGCAGCAGGTGTTTTTCAGGGGAAATGATTAGGATGGGGAAGGATGTAAGGAGGATTTGCAAGAGATGAAAACAAATGACACTGGCCTTGTAATAAAAATTCTGTGTGCAGCAGGGAGGGGAAGATGTATCATCATTAGCTCATTTACCGGTTGTGAACTAGCGAGGGCTCATATCCATGAATCTTTCCATGCCACATGCACATTTTTAAGAAGGCAGCAAGCTCTAGCACGCACCCGTAAGATCAGACCCAATGATCACAGGAGTAATATGCACCCAGAGAGAACAATAACAGTTGAAGTTGTCTAGCTGGCGTACTTCTGAAGTCTGCTGCACTTCAAATGGAGCAAGAGCCACAGCAGACACTTGCAAAAAATGAGCCGTGCTCTGTCAGGGGAACTCTTCCACTGGAAGAAGTAGAGCACTTGCCAGCTACTGCTAGGCAAAATTAGGACTAAGCTTAGTGAAGTACTTAGCCCTAGTAAGTTCAAACACAAATTCTGACCCAGAAACACACAAAATTAGGCACATAGGAAAGCATGAGGACATTGGCATTCTTGTGGCTCTTGGCCTTACTACCCATACAGAAACAAGGTTGGATTTTCAAACGTACCAAAAAAAAGATTTAGGAAATCTGACTTTCAGCGGCACTTGTGCTCCTTCATTACATGGGCTACTCTGAAGAACAGCAGCAGCACAATAAGGCTGAGATTAAGAAAAGAAAGAGGAGACTCTGGGTCCGTGCAGGGCAAGACCCTTTCAGGGGGAGCTACCACTCCATCTGCCTGGAAAGAAAAGCCTGCAGTCATTAGGAGAAGACAGAAAGAGATTGTTGCAAGAGACAATGCAAGGGTCTGGCAGCAATTCAATGCAAAGATTTATTGGTCTTGTTTTGTGAGTAAAGGCAGAAGACATCACGGTGCTGGCCCCTTGTATACAAGGAGTAAAGACTTAAGGATCACGCAAAGGAAAGAGAAGAAACAAACAGCAGCTGTGAAAGGAGGAGGAGATGACGTGGGAAAGAGAAATCATCCTCAGTAAGGACATCTTCTCGTTAGGTGATATAAATTAAAACATTGGCATTTACATCAAGGCAAGGCTGGCCGTTAACTTCTTCCCCCATGCTGAGTCACTTCTCTTCCTTAGGTAGGAGCAAGATTGTGTTGGTGAAGAGGAGAAGACGGACCCAGCAGGATGGGCCAGTCCTGTGACTGGTTCACTGGATTTGAACTCTGGCAATAGGTGTTTGGATTTACAGAGGAATTTAAAAGCCTAAACCGTACCGACAGAAGGCTCCTCAATATTCAGTGGTTGCAAGCTGACTGCGAGCACATCTTTCTTCTCAGTGGCATCTTCTCTCTGGCTCAGCTCTCCATCTACACATTGCTACACAGACTGAAACACTGCTTGCATAAAGGGCTGAGTTCAGTAAAGTTAATCCTCTTCCAAAACACTCAGATATTTAAATCCCACTGGCTTCATTGGGTTAAAAGCACTTAGCTGAATCAGGGCCCCATGCTGGTGGCAGGGACAATAAGAAAACCCATGACAGACAGACAGGTGGAGAGGACATACCAGGATATGTATGAATTTGCTAGAGAAGGTCTTGGAAGGGAATAAGAGAAAGAATTAAAAAATGGCAGAAAGCTTTCTAGTTAATTGAAGATTAAGAAGAAGTAGAAATAGAAAGTGTAACACAGCTGAAGGTATGATAGGTTCACAGCAGAAGGCAGGAGATTACTTAATAGTCTTACACAATTAAATTAATTCCTTTTAATCTTTTTATACACATTGTAAACAAGATCTCTCTATCCCATGAAAATTACCTTTTAAAGGCTGGGTAAATACATTAACTAATCCTAAAATCCCAGAAATCCCAATTTAATTTTTTCTTTTTTTGAGAAAACAAAAGCCAAGCAGGGAAGAGCTCTGTAAACAGTTTTGACCTTCAGAGAGCCTGGCACTCTGTTTATTTATTCCAAAAATGAAACACTGCTTCAAGCAGCTAGGGAAAAAAAATGGTCATTTAAATGGAAATGACTACACCTCATTTGCAGTAACCAAGAAGATGGACCCAAAATATTTGCAATATTACACAAAACCCACAGAGCAGATAACTGGTACCAGCAACCGGAAGTGAAGTCAGGTGGAAGGTAAAACTCTCACTTCTCTTTTTTTCGAAAAGAGTTTAAAAATCAGTTTAAACCATCCAGCATGACATGGCAGTAGAAGTAATTTTGATGACGGCTCTGAGTTTACTGTAGACAACTACTTAATGGCTACTATCCCTTCATGTGCCCATTGGCAAGAATTGTAATGCCTGCTGATATTAGCACATAACTTGTACTTGTGCCCCAGGTGAAATAGCAGTACCCTGCACCGGCAGGGGTGCAGACCTGATGGGTGCATGTACACCCATTTCAGACGTTATGGAGAGACCAAGGCCACCCTCAAGGTCCATTATTGCCATGGCCTGAGCCCTCGGGGCTGTAGGTACTCAGCACGGCCCGACCCTGTGCTAGTGGGCAAGCGACCCCGCACTCTCCCACCATCACCACAACACAGTCCTCTGAATTGTCTCATTTCATTTTCATGGACTGTTTTTTCAGAGCAGAATATCCCGATGAATAATACAAATACGCTACACTATTTCTTCGTAAATTTAATTAAGCAATTGAAGGGAGAGTTAAAACATGGCCATGCAGTGTAGTAATCTACAGCTGCTTTGCCACTCATGCCTAGGAGAGCAGAAAGGGAAATTAACAGCCACAAAGAAGTTTTATAGTTTTGTTTCCAAATATCTGCAATGGTGAAAATAAAAATCAGATAGCAAAATGTGAGATTTAAAAAATATTGTCAATATTATCTAGCAAAAAGTATGTAATATAATATAAAGGAGACTGTTTTACTTTGGTCTAAACATGTAGACAGATCTGCTCATTTTATGTAGAGACATACAGGAATTTTGATTAGAGCCTAAATAGTTCCTATTCCACCCTAACATCAAGGGTGGAACCACGCTCAGCAACCCATCACGCTCAGCAATACGGAAATCTCAATTAACAACAAAATAGAAACATTAATTTATCTAGGAGTTTCTAGGAGAACAGAGATATCCATCTACTGCTTACTGTCCAGTTCCTATTCAAGAGAGAAACTGTATCTAAATAAATAACTAGAGGTGAAAATGCCAATGCCTCCCAGGGTGAAGAGCTCGGAAGGCAAATCTCAGGAAGGTTACAGGACGCAGATATTGTCACTGACGAGAAACGTGGTCTGGAGGATTTCGAGTTGAAGTTTCAGGACAATAACACTCAAATTCAGCAGCTGCTGCCATGTTATAACAACTGGCAAGACAGTACTTTTTTTTCTTAATTTCTTTTTCATCTGCAATACTGTACATTTTGCTGCCATGACAACTAAACATGTTCTGCCCATCTGTATGGTGACAGAATAGATATATACATCTGTTCATGAATCTTGTTTTTAAAAGACAGATAATATTTTCCCAACTTTTGTATGTTCTTAAAGCTCTCTTCAGAATGAAGCAGAGTATTGTGGCTTCTCTAAAATAGTGGTCCATAAATCACACCACACAGGCAGTATGTTGCCCAGGAGACACTCTTAACATTGCTCATCGCCACCACAAATGAAAAAGTCAAAACGGAGGCTGGTGACAAGGACCATGGAACATTACCTTCAGCACACATTCCCTCCGCGTGTTGCCTTTGCTTATGACCATTAGCAATATCACTACCTAGAGACCTCCTTCCTTACTGGCTGGTTAGAAACACAAAGCCATTTTCACAAAAAAAAGGACAACATATGAATGATTAGGGACAGGGAAAAGCATTTTATTGCCATGTCGTTTAATAATTCTTTAAAGTCTTTGTAATATCTTCCATCCCAAGGCTTCCACATCTTTGGAACACATAATTCAATAAATAAATTAACTTCAGTGACATCAAGCAACTCAACCAAGGCTGTAGCATCACTAATCTTTGCATTTGCCTTGTCCTTAGGCACTTCCATTAAATAAAAACTCCTTTTCTGCACTACCGAGCCTTAACCCTGCACAGCCAGGTCAGGCTGTGACACTGGCACATGAGATTATTCCCAACCACGATAAGCAACAGATCCCTGAAATCTTTAGGAAGAGTTCCATCTCTGTGCTTTAGTTCCAGATTAATGAAAAACTGAAAAGAAAAAATAAAATGGTTCTGGAGTTAAAGTACTGCAATGTGGAGACAATAGGAGGTTTGATGGGGAGTAGCTTGAAATTTAGATTGTACTGGGAAGGAAGACACTTCCACACACTGAACTAAAAAACCCCAACAAAATAAAACAAACAAAATCCAACAAAACCAGAGAAGGTCAAGCATCACATGAAAGAAAGGAGAGGTCTGCAGTGCTGATTGTGGGGTAGAAGTCAATACGGTTATTGAAACAGAGTGGGAAAATGGGAAGAATACGAGACAGCGGAGCATTCTTCCCTAAAAGAACTACTACCCTCTTTTATGCCACATAACCTAGCAAACATTTTGGCAAGGCAGTGAAGCCATGCTAGATGCGTTCCTTTAGCACATTTTCGAGCCAAAATATCACGTGCTGCAGGCAGCATTAATCTGCTTCCCCGGCTTCTGCGTGCTGCCTCGAACCACCTGGCCTCAAGCCCAAAAATGGGAATTAGTTGCTCAGATTAATTCCTGTCACCTCTCTGGTGAGCCTCGTACTGGATTTAAAACAAGGACACCATGGCAGGGCTCCTTACTGACACGGCAATTACTCTAAGCAGGCAGGTTAGCTAGTAGCTGCCGAAACTGTTTATTAAGGTAAATGAAGAGAGAAGTATCGACTGAGCTCCCAGTGTGCCTTGCCCTCGCCTATAGCCTTCCTACCTTGCTACGCTCACGTTGTGTGCATCAAACCACGGCACGGATGCAGAGGCAGCACATTTTGGATGTGCTCTGCCATCGGCTGTGCCGCAGCCGGGGGTGGCCAGCACTGCTGGCAAGCAGCTCACAGCTCGGGCACGCCGCCGGCTGTGCAGGGCTGGAGGTCCTCCCGCTCTCCAGGGGATAACCCGGCACAAAACATCTGGTTCCGGTTAGTAGCAGAGCCCCATCTCACCCTGTACCCTCGATAAATTATTTACGGTATCACAGAAAGTATTATCTGGCTCAGGAACATCCAAGCAGCTTTTTCCCACAGTGCCCGAGAGGCAGGAACACAACTCCTCCAAACACTGCCAAGTCCACCAAAATGGTCTCCCGTTATTTCTTACAAGGAATGTTTTACCAAGGGGAACGTCCAACAGCCCTTTCCACCTCTAGCCATCAGCTCCACAACTGGCAAAAATGGCTAAAAAAATACTGTGGCTGCATTTTTTACCCCCTTAAAGTGGTGCATCATAGGACTAGCTGCAGCATGGAGCTACAGCCAGTCCCTTAGGCCAAATGCAGACACAGCGGTTATGGCAGGCAGGGAGCAACAGTACATATTCGTCTCATTTAATCCTGAAATTTATTTTCTATTTTGTTTCCATCCAACACTGCAGTAAGCCAGGTTTTGGAGCATCATTCAGCCCCAGAAGGCTGAAAGGAACAATCGGGCAACCTGAGCTCACGGCTGTTGGGTATGTCCAGTGTAGTCAATGTAACATTTCTATAGTTAATTATTTGGAATAAATGTACTAGTTTAAATAGGTCACTGCAATTCTACAGTTCTCCTTGGAGATTAGACTGGGAAAGAAGGGACTCCTGAAGGGACTTCTCCTTTAACACCCTCCCACTCCCAATACCAAGTGACGGCATTACACACAACTGCTGCAATGCATTTTGATACATGTTTCCATCAAGATCACTCATAGCATTTTAAAGCCATTAATCATGCAAGACTCACAACTGGGACAAAAATGCCTTTGACAATGTGATGATCATTAGACTTATTGTACAGACAGGTAAAGTGAGGCATGAAAAGGTTAGTTGCACTGCCAGAGGGATTTTATCTCTCTCTCTAGCGTATCGTAAGCAGCTTTGTCCATCGGATAGTTGCTCTGACTTGTGATTTCAGCTCGAGGCTCGGGGGCCCACACCATAAACACCACGTAGCAAATAAGCATCCTAATCAGCTAACACACCGAATCCCCGTGTTAGCACACATCCTGCTCGCTCCATCACAGCTGCTGCTTCCGCACCAAAGCCAGGACAAAGCAGCAGCTCTCGCCCTGTATTATTTCCAAGCCATTCCTCCATCCTGCTAAAATAACTTCTGGTTTATCAGGACGACTCTCCATCGTGCAACCTCTACAAAATAGGGAGTTACAAATTTCCTACATGGACAAGTTGGAAATGTCTATATATGGCTCAGTATGAATTTTAATGACATCAGCTATACCAGTGCAACTCCTTGTGTGGATGCTCTCAAACCCATGGGGTCACAGTCATATTAATCCAGCATAAGATCACACAAGCATCAAAAGGGCAACCCAACCTTCAACTTTATATCTTTTCTACCTTGTCCCTTCTCTACCTCCACCAAAATGCCTAGTGTTTGCAGGGCCCATAAATCCAACCGGGGAACTGATCCTCTCACTTCTTTTCTCCAAAACAGTTGAGTTCTCCTCTGATTGCCCTCTTGAACTGGCTTACCAAGTGGCTACATGAAAAAATAGCCACTGCACGGATGTAGTAGGAAGCAGCAGTCAAGGCCAGGAATGGGCTGCCTTTATCGCGGTCAGAACAGGTTAAAGGGAGCTGGGAATCACAGGCTTATTTTACTGCAAAGATGGGATTCTTCACAAGCAATTCAAGTTAATCCAGAACAAGCTGGTTTTTCTGTGTAGACCAGCCCTTCAGGAAACATGGTGGGGAAGACGGTATCTCCTGGACCTAGGTGACCTGGGGAAGGGGATCACAGCTCCTTTGCCAGAGGTTCCCATCCCCTCCAGGAACTTTCCAGGAGCTGAAACCCTCTTGTCAAAGCGTGCTGCACCATGACCAACAGCGTAAAGCAGCATAGTTATCCTCCCTGTGACCACACGGTTATTTCTGACCACGTTCAGTGTCTAGACAGAGCTTCCAACTGGTATTTAGAGGAGATTTAATTTGTGGGTACAGAGAAAGAGAAACAGATTTTCTGAGAATTAGCTGGATTTTATCTTTGCCAGTGACAGATTAATGTTCATTATGAAAGATTAAGCAATTAAAGGAAATCCCCATGAAAGAGCTGAAACATATGCAAAAAGTTTCAAACACTGGTATGTTTACATAAAGACAACACGAACCCTTCTGTGCTCCTAACAATACAGGAGTACGACACTTTGCATCACAGCAATGGCTGCAGCCAGCCACCAGTAGAATGGGTTTTTTTCCACTTCCAGCATCAACAAATTCAATCTTTATAGTTCAGATAATTCAGATATAATTTAGATATTACCTTCCATCTTTAGAGAGAAGCAACAATGGGTTTTGACAATAAATTGATGGGGGGCCAAACTCTAGAGTCAGCAGTCCTAAATTCGTTTGGTCACATTTATTAAAAAGATTTTGCCATTTACCCTTTAGCCAGCATAGCTAAGTGCCAGTCCTGTTCCTGCCTCATAAACAGTCCCCATCTCATCTCCAAATGTCACCGTAGGCAGAATCTTCCTTTTTTATTATTTTGCCGTTCTCCAGAAGGACAGTTTGCACCTCAGAAGCAGCTTGCTGCCCACACTGAACTACATGTTCCTAAAAGGAAAATATCTCATTAAAGGTAGAGCCACACTAGGATGCAAAGGAGCCGCACGCTCACAAAAAGCACCTCATCTCATTAGCAAATGGCTGGTGTAACTGCTCGTCGCAGAGATGAAGACACACCATTAATTTGCTCTACATGTAGGCGCCGAAAGCACAGAACACACTTCCCCATCTCTGGTACTGTGGGAGGAAAAATCACACGTTAAATGTTTGCAAGGATTCTAATGGAAGTAGCTCACGTGGGCTGAATCTGCTGTATTCAGGATTTCCTTAAGGAGAAGGAATAGGCAGGTGTCTCTGAAGGGCAGTGCTGGGAAAGGTTAAAGCGAGGGAGGCTGCCCCATCCCTGGGAAGGACCCGCAGCCGCTCAGAGCACCCAGCACTGCCCAGAAGAATCACCCCAAAGTCCCGCTGAGGTTTCACTCCAATCCCCCTCCAGCTGCCAGCAGCCCTGAGAGCCGCTGCGGGCAGCCCAGGTATCCGGCTGTCCCTGGCCTGGGTCACGCTGCTGGTGCTTGCCACTATCCAGTGCTCTCCCCGCAGCGGCAAAATATAAGGTTATCATCCCATAGGAAGCTGCGTTAATCACTGATGATGGCTTGGACTGCCATCTGCCATCACCTAAAAGTTACTGCTTAATAATAATTAAGGCAAGGTAATAAACTCCACCTAAGACAGCCAACAGAAACAGTGCAGCACCAACCAATTCATCTTTAAACACCATCTCAAGAAGAAACAATAAAATCCAGTTCTTTTAAAACCAGCTCCAAGATCCTGTATAGCCTAAGAAGGGTGATCTCGCATGGAAAGACATGCTGGGAGTTGGAAAAATCTGTCCCATCCGCCGCTGTATGCTACGGCCAAGTACAGCTTCATCACAGAGATGCTGAACACCTCAAGTTCCCACTCGTTTTAATGAACTTCTACACTGTCATTCCTCCGCCCCCAAAGAAAAAGAATCAAACTACTAACTTATCTACACCTCTCACACCCTTTCAGTAAAATGGGAAACTACATAAACGTTGTACATCAAAGAACTTCCTTCATTAAAATGTGAAAAATAATTTGTGTACTTTAGATGAAAGGTGTTCTGGGACTGTGAAGTATTCTGGCAAATTTAATTAAATCCCATAGTTGTTCTCTCATAAAAATAAAGCTTTTGGGGAAAAAAAAGTTATTAAAAATTTAACTGATTCACAGTTATGGTTTGTTTTTTTTTTCTTTTTGCAAAATCTTTACCTTATAAAATGAACCAGTGGTGAGAAGCAAAATTATTTTTAATGACCTATGTGTAAAGTTACATTTCCAGAACACAAATTCACAGTAAAACTTTCAAATGAAGAGGAAAAACCCCCAAATAATTATGCATATAATTCATTATGGGCTGCAATGATCTAAAATCAGAAATGAATTTGTTATGCAAATTTTAGTAAAATTGAAAAACCGAAGGCTTCAATTGTGAAAGACGGGCACATCTAGCCATCACACTGTGGAAACAGAGAGCTATTGAAACCACAGACAATCAGATTACTCTCAGGCGAATGTAAACACTTCTTCATAATTAGTCCTGACATAAATTAAAGCAGGAAAGTTTAATTTCATTCCTTATAGTCGCTAGGATGACTATTCATCAGCGCTAATGACCACGAGCTCAGGTTTATAACTAAAAACTGATTTTCACTGGCAAAAGCATCCACCTAGCTCAAGCCAGACCCAAACCTCAGCATCCCCTTAGCCCCAGAGCTGCACACCTCTCCAGTCCGTCACCTCGCAGAACCGTCACTTGTACATGTACAGTGAGCACATTTTGTTCAATTCCAAGATGAAAATATCATCAAAGTAACTGAAAAGCATTTCCTAAGAGAAGCATCTTCAGGCTGCCTCCCTCTCGAGGAGGGGTTGTGGTAACCACACTGTCACCACTGGGGACCAGCTGCAAAGCTGAGGCGCAGCTGGCTATAAAGATGTTGTATGTTTACTATCTACAGGACATGGTACAGACCTCCAAGAGCAAAAAACCAACACGTGTGTCTAAACGGAGAGGCAGGTAAGCTCTGCAGCACGTTCTTATGTCCCCAGGCATTTAGCCAGGGGAATGCGCTAGAGGGTAGCACAGGTCTCTGCAGACCCACGCTCCCCATTTTCTTTCCCGTTCCCCTGATGCAGAGAGCACAGAGGAAGCCAAGCACAGTCCTACATCTTCATGCACTTCCCACTCCCATGGTACACCACAGCAGGGCTTGCCCAAGCAGAGGGCAGGTACCACGGGCAGGACCCACCTGACCACATTTCACCACCTGGAGTAGGACTCATCTCACCTGAGCTGAGCAACATGTTCATGTCCAACCTACATGAGATATTTAACCAGGGGGGTGAAGCCATATGAGATGAGCACTGCCCCATGTTACGTGTCCAACTTATTGCCCACGTCACCTAATTATGGTGCCAGGGAGGGCAGCCCAGGGCCCAGCCGGCAGTGAGAGATCAGACAGCTTCCCACCCCACGTCCCTGCCCTGCGCTCTGCAAAACTCTGGAGGCACAGAGCCTGCAGAGCTGTCCTCAAAACATCCCCATAAAAAGAGAAAGAGGTAACAAACTACTAAACGGATCTACCCCTTTTTTCTTAGGCACGGGCAAAATGATCAGGTTGAGACCAGTGGACAACTTAACTCTGAGAAATACAAAAATTTTTTAGTGTGAACACCTAATTCAAACCAACTGCAATTAAAACTCCCTCCCCACATGCACTCACTTTGGCTTTCTCTCAGTTATTTCTTACTGGCAACACTTCAATGCTAATAAGACACCATAAGTGTATAAAATGTAATAAAGATGTTTACATTAAACAGCAGACTACAGATTAAAAGAATCTGTTCCATGAGCTATAGAAGCTAATCTCCCAGCATCTATTTTCAGGTAAACATGTACGTACGAAGAGAAAGAGATCTGACAGCGAAAGGACTTGTTTTTGTATTTTCTTTTTACCTTGCTG